>NC_136813.1:50270704-50953194 GCF_951394365.1 Tetrao urogallus
GATTTTTTGCTTTTTCTCACAATCCTACTGGGGCCAATGGTAAGGATAGATTTGTTCACTTGATTTTCTTAGCACTGAACTGAATAATTTCAGCTTTAGAAGAGCTTCCCTAATTTACTTTGATCTGCAAGCTAGAGCACTTAGACATATGAGTTTCAGCTGTGTAATGAGCAGGAATTAGATGCTTTCCTTCCATATAAGGCAGCATACCAGTAATAAGGTAATTGGACCACTGTTATTCCTGATTCAGAGTAGGAAGAGACAGTTGTGGTGCAAGCATTTAGTATGGAGCATGGTTTGGATGTCTGCTGGTTGGAGCAGGAAAAGAGGTGCCTTCAGGATTACTCGTGCAGATAATCCAGGTTATATCCCTGTTCTGACAGTCAGATCTGGGATTTCAGTTTCTGTGCCCACAAGTTAAATGTTCTTATTGCTCATTTGCAGTGACCTGGTGCTGTTGTCTTACTGTCTCTGAATGCAGAATGAGGGCTGCTTTTTTTTTTTATTATTGTTTTTTTTTTTTTTAATTTTTATGCCTTCTCAACACAACAGTTTTAACAGAAGGAACAGAAAGCATTAAAATACCCACTTTAAATATTCATTTGGTGTTCACCATTATCCTAAGTGGGTTGTAGCAGGTGATGAACCATACTTGTTCTGCTCAATATAGGGTACTGTGAAAAATGTAAGAGAGCCTTCCAGTTCACTGTACTTCAGTAGCTGAAGCTATGTGGGTGTGGATACAACCTGTGAGTATGGCCTTCATTGTAAACTCTACCACAAGGCAGGTGCCATCGTACAGCAGACCATGCTTCTCTATGTCCCTCTGCCCAGTATTTACTGCTGGAGAATTTATCTGTCGTGCACAGGATGTGTAGGAGCTAATCTAGATCTGGGAATGTCCATCCAGCACCTGTACGTGACAGGACATGGTCTATCCTGGTAGCTCTTGCAAGCTGGCACTTCTGTCATCCAGATCTTAGGTGAGCATTGCCAAAGGAGCATGCTTAGCTGATGGCGACTGGTTGCTGTTATCTGCTGTTTCAGTGACCAGAATCAGTACCAAAACACAGTCATTCCAGGACAACAAGTATGGAAAATCCATAGCAAGTTTATACTTCTCTGCATGCTTTCACTGATAATAATTCATAGCAATTTGATCGGTCCAGCAGAGATGCATAATTACACTGCCAGCTGGGATATCTGTTAGCTGATTCAGCACTTTATTACCTAAGAGCTAATAATCTCTTATCAATCCGCACAGGCTAGCACAGTAATACTTTTATCTGTGTTAGGAGAACACCAGTTTGTCTATATAGGGTCATTCAAGAAAACTAATCCAAATTGATTTTTAAAGTAGATTAATTAAATTAGGTTCCATCTCTTCGAATTTACTAAATGACCAAATTTAAGTTAGTTAAATTAGATAAAATCCTTGTTTAACCTTTCTACTTCAGAATTGCATTGGCCTTAATTTGATTTATTTTAATTCACTTAAAAAATGAGGCAAGTCTAACTGTGCTCAGTGAGATTCCAAATCAGGGAGTTTGATATAATTTAACTAAAGAACTTTTAAGCCAAATGTTTGGTTAATTTAGATTAAAGTTTGAGTGTCCTGAGTGAACAAATATCTAGAGAAGAAAGTACTGAGCATGAGAATTATTCAGGTATTTTAATTGTAAAACAATAATGTCTGTTAGAATTAACATGCTCCTTCTGTAGCTGAAAGTCTTGTTTGTATCATCAGTAAGACTTTCACGCATGAATTTAAAGATGAAAGAATGCTAATATTTGACAACAAAAGAATTCATTTTAGCTGCTGATTGAAAACAATGCTATAAATTCACTATAATTTGAAACTGTGTATGCAAAATACCTGATTATAGGGTTATTAGAGCTTGCCCAATATTGATAGCCGAGAGTTATACAGATGTACCTTATGTCAGAATGTGTTGTCGTATCAGTGAGATAGATAAGCTCTGCGTAGTATGTTGTTTAACCTTCCTACATTTTTAATGTAAAAGATAACTGTTTGTGTCATGAGCAGTTTATACACTGGTTGGTAACAGTACATATGCTACAGTTCTCTCATTCAGGGTGTCTTGTGCTTCTGACTCTCGTCACGGACAGTGGAGCTGGGCCTGACCTTGACCAGGGGTGTGCAGTGCAGAAGGAGAAAATATTCAGTCACAACATCTGGAAGCAAAGTGAGGTCTCTGATGTAGGCTGGTATAAGGTGTTAGTCAGACTCACACTGTCACAGCCAGTTCTTTCCTGATTTATGTAGCAAACCTTCATGGCATATTGCTTATTTATCACTGATAAATTGTTCTCGCACAAAACCTTTTTTTTTTTTTTTTTTTTCTTTCATATTCAGTCTTTCACTGCTCTGGGCTTTTGATAACATTATGATTTATATTTACCAGTGTTTTTGCCTGACTATGGTTGAATAACAATAAAATTCTTGTTGATTTTGGATGATCAGATGAAAAATTAGACCTACAAGCATTTTACTAATCAGTGCCACCTATCAAAATGCAATGGGTCAAAATGAAAATTGGTGTGGAACTTATTTGATTTTGTTATTGTAGCAAATGGCATAAAGTATTACTGGGTTTTCTTATCACTGGTAATGCATTAATGTTGGATCACCTCCTTCATAGTCTGTTGCTAATTAGTAAGTTATTTAGACTTTTTTTTTTTTGCAAGGTTTGCATAATCTAGAATCAAATTAATCTTGATGGAATAGTGAGCCTGCTTTTTTTCTTTTTTTTTAATTCAATTACTTGTGTTTCTTCAAATGTCTGGATTTGTTTGGCTGGAAAACTGCTTTCTGAATCAACAGAAGATTTCAGAGCATCATTTTACAAGTGTACAGTGACAAAAGCAGTTTAAATTTGGAGATTGTTTTTGGCATGGGAATCCATGGCTTCAGTATATTGTGTGTAGTCTTCCCTGCTGAGCAGAAAGGGTGTTTGTAGTGTCAAAAAACAAACAAGCCATGAATAAAAGCATTGTATGCAACACAGTTTGTTGTGTTGAGAAATGCAACATACTTCATAGAACCAAGATGACAACAAATTCATTGCGTTATTCAGCCCTTAATGGTATGCAATGCTGCAAGAATGATGTCGGCTAGCAGTGACAGTAGGTCTGTGTCAAAAAGAGCAAAACACTCTAGACATGCTCATTTGAAAATTGAACTGTATTTTTCCAAGATAAAAACATTGGATGGCTTATTTCACCTAGCAGTTTTTCTTTCTTTGTACTGAAATTCAACTCTCAGTCTACTTTAGTGATGTTGGTTTTCTGAAGTGTTAGCTAGCTAATTAGAAGCAGTAGGATGTGAAGTGGTGATGAATCATGCATAATTTGCAGTGTAAAATGAAAATACTAAATGTTCCTAGGTGTAGTCTACGTGCTAAGGCTTATTTGCTTGTTTTAGAATGTCCTTAGGTATCAAATAGTGAAATGGAAATTAATGGCTTACATTAAAGTAAGTAAAAATCAAAAACAACTTCCAGTGGTTGAAGGCATGTCAAAACTAGTGAACATTTTATCAGTTCACTTGTAAGTCTTTCAAGAAGCCTCTTTCTGTTATTCTTTCAATGAAGTGTGAGCACCTCAAGTATTGCTGTTGGAGTTGTTGCCCTTTGTTAGAAAAATCCTGCTTCTGTGTTCTGCCTCTACAGTCCTTACATACAATTTTTCCCTGTTGCCATTACAGCAAAGATGTGAAATATTTGTGCCTTTCTGGAATTCTAGTGTGTTTGATATCAATGAATCATAGAATGACTTGGGTTGGAAGAGACCTCAAGGATCATGAATCTCCAACCCCTCTGCTGCAGACAGGGCTGCCAACTTCCCCATTTAATACTAGAACAAGTTGCCCAGGGCCCTGTCTACCTGGCCTTGAACACCTCCAGGGACGAGGCATCCACAACCTCTCTGGGCAGCCTGTTCCAGCACCTCACCACTCTCTCTGTAAAGAACTTCCCCATGACATCCAACCTAAATCTTCCCTCCCTCAACTTGAAACCATTTCCTTTTGTCCTGCAGTTATCTACCCTTGTAAAGAGTTGACTCCTGTTTATAGGCTCCCTTTAGGTACTGTAAGGCTGCAATGAGGTCACCCCTCAGCCCTCTCTTCTCCACACTGAACAAGCCAAGCTCCCCCAGCCTGTTTTTGTAGGAGAGATGCTCCAACCCCCTGATCATCGTTGTGACCCTTCTCTGGACCCCTTCCAACGGCTTCCTGTCTTTCTTGTACTGGGGGCCCCAGACCTGGACACAGTACTCCAGGTGCGGCCTCACAAGAGCAGAGTTTCAGTAGCAGAGTGCTGGTGGGGTTTCCCTTATAGCAGACAGCCAGCTCTGAAACACCGCACCGTGCACCCAGATTTAAACCAACAATGTTTCTGCATAGACACGTTAAAGAAAAAGTCTCAGCTGTCAGGAGTAGGATATATAGGAGATACACGTAGGAATAAGTGTGTTTGGAAGAGAGGTGTGGAAGGGGACATTGTTGGAGACACAGGTGGAGAGAGGAGTCGCAAAGAACTACTCAATGGCAGAGGAGGAACATTTCTATTGGAACTGTGATTTGTAGGCAACCCAGTGCTGGAGCTAGGAAACTCCCTGAAGGGAACTATGTCTTGTGGAGGGACCCACGTGGGAGCAGGGAAACCTCTGAGAGAAACTGCAGCCCACAGAAAGCGCGCTGTGCTGAAATAGATACACCCCTGAAGGAGCTGTGGCCCAGGTAGGACCTATGCTAGAGAAGATGCACCCCCAAAGCAAAGAGCTTACCCTCCGTGGAGAACCCGCATCAAAGGAGATACACTTCCAAAGGGTCTACAACACACAGAAAACCTTGGTGTATAGGCACCCTCAAAAGGAGTGCTGTGTACGAGCCTGTGCTAGAGTATGGATACCCTTGAAGGGACTGTGGTCCGTGGAGGAAACCATGCTCAAGAAGAGGAGCAGGAAGAAGTAGTTGAGAAAAACTAAGGTAAAAGTCCCTCAGTCAGGACTGTTTTACCTGCAACAGCTAGACTTACTATCAGTGACAGGTTCCAAAAGTGCACCCTAAATATTCTATTTCGGTTAGTGAAGCTAAGAAATTGTAATTCTGAAGGAATTTCAAACACTGCAAGGAAGTTGTAAATTCAGAATTAATATGAGAGCTTTCCTTCAGAGGAGGATAGTTCTATTTTATTTTGGAAGCTATATATTTATCCCTTCCAAAATGTCAATGACCAGTACCCATCTTGATTTCTACAGCAGTTTAACTGTGCTGCTGCAGCAAGCAGGAATTAAATTGGAAGCAGTAATTAAAAATGGAAAATGTTACTTATGCAAAAAGCTGTCACCTATTATTACAGATATAGCTAATATGATCATTACAGTTTTTCATATTAAGAAAATAACATTTCATTCTTACTTCAAGTTTTCTTTTAAAAATGACTTTTTTTTTTTTCAATTAACCAAATCAGTAGGTATTCTTATTCTGTAAAAGTTGGCTTGCAAAGAGTTTCTTCTGATGAGTTTGTGACTTTAAAGTTTCCTAAAGGAAAACATTTTGTGCTGATGCATTTGGATTTTTTTTTTTTTTTTTGTTTATTATCATTAGCTTTTGGTTTTGAATTAGGCTTTTCGTAGTTTCATTCTGCAGTTTGTTAAACCTGTATCTTCACTCTTTCTCTCCTTCTGTCTGCTACTGGTGATAGTATTTCATTCTGCTTTCATTAAATATTACCCTGTTTTTCCTGTTAATTATGGGAGGTGTATCTGTTTTGTCAAAGATAAATTTGCCAGTTCTGTTTGTGTTGGTGTTGAGAGAAATGCTACTACTTCATGTCTTGTGGTTAATTTATCTCTTAGCTTTAATGCTAATCGGTTAAGACATGATTAACAGTATTCCTTGCTCCACATTTTTTTTTTTCTATCACAGTCTATTTTGACAAGAATTAATGCTTTACTATTTGCTGTATATTTACCTAGAGCTTAAGTTTGATATTTTTCCTGTGCTCTACTGGTGTTTTTTGTTCTTTGGATATTATTTTCAATAATTCCAGCTTGAAAAATTTCACAGAAACTTAGTCAGAAGCTTACACAATAATATATGGACGGTGGTTTTTTTGACTTTTCTTCAAAGCGGTCAGACTTTGCAGTTCCAGGATGCAGTCCTTTCTAAAGGGTCTGGGAAAATGTGCCTCAAGTCTCATGTTTCTGAAGTTTATTCGTTCTGTTATTGTCTTGCACTAGACCTTAGAATGCATGCAGGACTGTCTGTCTTGGAGCTGTCTAATTTGCAGCAGCTCAGTACTGCGAGGAATTATGTCCTTTATCCATCCCAGTAGCCAGATGGAGGAGGGTCAGCCCTTTGAGCCCACTGCCATCCCTGAGCAGTTAATGACAGGTATCTTCTTCGCACTGAGGAGCCTATGAAGACCTTCCAACATTTCCCAGTTGAATATTTGTCCCAGGCATGTTTGGGAATGAAGACAGGTTCAAACTGTAAGCTTTAGAGGATGGAGATTCTTCAGATTGAAACATGCTTTGATTTATATAAGGAAAGGGAATCTAGAAGAGTTCAACCTCAACTGAAAAGGGAATCTGTTGATTAACTGCTCAAGAGATGACATCTAGTCCAACAAGGTGACATCTGCATCTCCGAGGAAGCGAGAGGAGAGTTATTTTCAAGGAGTGGCAAAACTGTCCCCTGAATAAATTAAAAGAAATTAAATTACGGGGGGAGGCTGGGAGGCAGGGTAGGTGGGGGAGAACTAATAAACACATTTCAAGGAGGGAAACTTAATTCTGTCTGGACCCCCAAGGAACTGCAAAGAGAAAGTTATTTATCTGTGAAGGCACATGTCACTAGCTAGGATTATCCCCGTTAGGGTAGGGTGTGCAGGAGGTCTCTCAGAGTATGTCAAAGTCATCTGGATAGAAGGGTGAGCTTTCAGATTTGATCTTGGTATAGACAAGCTAAATCCATTTTTTCTTTTAGTTCCTCACCTTCTTACAGATACTTGTAGCTGTGTTGAGACTTTTGAATATGATAAATTAATACTTGGTTTTAACTTCAGCTAATTTTAAATGAAGATGAATTTCAGCAGAATTAGCTGGGGAAAAAAAAAAAAAAATTAGGTTTCCTTAACAAAACATGCAGAAAATTGACATTATGGCAAAAGCCGAGCTTATGCAGCTTATTTGAAGTAGATAAAAATGGTACCACCTTCATAGAAGGCTTCTGCATCAGGATGCTCAGAGCCATGGGAGGAAGAAATGCTTCCTGGATACAAATAACAAGAACTACTGACAGCACACATTTACCTCCCCACACCCTCACCCAGCAGGAAAGGCCTCTTTAAACAGATTCTGTGTGAAAACAGATTAGAATTCTAGAGAACAATCTTCCAGAATACATCTGAATATATGAGAACTGAATACATGAGATAGTTCTGGGGCACGTAACGTGTCCTTACCAAAGTGAAAATGTTTGCAGATGACATTGGGAAAATCTTCAGCCAGGGCTGCTGTGGAATTAAGAACAGCGTGACTGCAAAGAGATGGAGCTTGTCAATTCTTTTTTTTTTTTTTTTTTAATTTACAAAACTGCATTCCTTTGGACTCAAATTACTCTGTCTAACCAGCATAAATATTAGTTTGAGATAGAACTGGCATAAATGGTCTTGTAATGCATGATTTGAGGTAGGTGTGCCTTTGTCAGTTTGTGAGATGTTAGATACAAATTCTGTAAATACAGCTAACTTTTCTACAAGTCACAAAGTAAAATCAGTCACAAAATGTAATCACACATGTAAAATAAATAGTAATGACACCATCTATCCTTTCACAAATAAGGTAATTGACGGCAATCTTTCTGGTTTTGATTTGGGCATAAATATCAGGCTCATCTGCTCGTTTTTCAGAATCTCCACACAATTTTTTATTTTTTTTTAATGTCAAGATTAAGCATTCTTTAGAGAATCTTGTAAAAATCTGTAAGATTTATATCACTGTGTGCAATTTTTCTCTTGCACTATCCTTGTTGGAGATGAGGTACTTCAGTAACTGGGCTCTTGAATTTCGTGTTTCAGCTCCAAGTAGCATGACCACAGGCAAACAAGTGAACAAGTATTTCAAAATAATGCAAATACAGATATACTATTTAACAAACATACTGTAGCTATCTTATTTCAAGCTTGAAGTAGTTTTCTCAAAGGCCCAAGATAATGTTCAAGTTCAATACTCGATCATTTTGTTCCGTGTGTGTACAGCACTGTATGAGCAGCCTAGCAGATTTTTGATGGGCACTGCTGTCAAGAATGACAGCAATCTCATTCTATCTTAGGTTGACAGCAAAAGTCCTTGAATAAACTTACAAGAACTTGGAGTATCTCTTCAGTTTCTGCAAAGAAAAAAAAAAACAGACAGCATAATTACATTGTAGTAGTCTGACAAAGCCAAGAACTGGGTGTAGCTTCTGTTGGCTCGTCACAATGAGCCAAGGGCTTTCAGCTTTCTCGTGGTGTAATTTGAATTGAATCTTCTCCTTTCCTCTTTCTCTTGGAAAGGAAACTGTATTAACTCAGAGTGGTGTTTTAGCTATGAAGATTTGAATAGCAGGGGAATAGGAAGAATAGGAGGTGGTTGTTAATGCTTATTAGCATGGGTTTTTTTTTCTTTTCATCATGATTCAATTAAGCTTAAAATAACTCTCTCTAATTACCTCTCTATTTCACACTGTCAAAGTGCTATTTTTTTTATTATTTTATTTTTTACAGTTTAGCATACACACTATGTTTCTAGACAACCTTTTGCAATTAAAAAAAAAGAGAAAAAAAAGACATTACACTGATATTTTAGACTTCTTTTACAGGTTATACTCGTTATATGCTCATACTGTTTGCCACACCATGGTGATTTACAGTGTGGTGAGGAGCTGAATGCTGAAAGCAGAGGTAATGCCGAGAGCATCATGACTGTGTGGTTATGGTAATGGACAGGACTTCTTGGACACTGTGGAGACGGGACAAATGTTGACCGAACTGCTGCTGGTAGAGATTAGTGGGTAATAATTCCAATTTCCTCCAAATGAATGGTAAAATTAAAATATTAAATAACAGTACCTGAGCTCAGTGCAGTCAACATCTCTTGTGCCTTTTTTGCTGGCTTGTCAGTCAAGGCAGGAAGAATGTCTCTCTTTGAAATCAGTATTGGTACAGTTTTTTCAAGGACTGGAATTATAACATTTATATGTATTCTTAATGTTATTTTCTGCTTCGTTCTCTTCAAGCAGTAGCACAGAAAGAGAGGGCTTATATATGTTCTGTGGCATAATTGAATGATGACACATTTGGGAAGTGTCAAGCACATGGCAACAAAAATCTGCCAACCTTGTTACTGAGGCTGACTGAAGCTGCTGGGAGAACCTAGAGAAATAACTTAACATACATTCAGATTTAATCTTTACTTCTAAATAGCTTCTGGTTTCCGCACAATATCCAAACTGAACCTGCTTGATATTGACAGGTAATATTTTAATGGATAGATTGATTGGACTAGCACAATGAATTAGCCATCAGCTTGACAACCATATAGCATTATGTTGTGTATCTGTTTACTCAGCACTGGGTGAAATGCAAGAGTCTATTGAAAATCAGATTTCCATGCTGCTTTGTCAAAGCAAATTTAATCACAGCTAGAACATGTGGCATCCATCATTTCCACTTCAGAAGGCATCAACAGGCACAGATCAGCAACAACAAGCACTGTTGCCACTGCTGTCTTTGACTCACATGGAAAATTAAATTTAACCATAGATTTTTGATAAATGAGGTAGTCTCACTCATCAAATATGATTACTTAAGTGTTCTCTGTTAAAGTAATCTCAAATAGCTTTGTGTCTAGAAGCAAGGTCTTACTCCATCTGGCTTTGAGTCAGTCCTCCTGATGCGAGATATGCTTCTGAATATCACCTTTGCAAATGAGGCACTTTGTTTTTGTAGGAAACTCCAGATCTTCCAGGCTGCCTATTTTCATGAGCGTTTTAGTCACCAGCTCAGTCATGTATTGTAACTATTTCTGTGTTTTTCTGCTATATCTCCAATTAATTCTTGTCTTTCTGCTTTTGTGGAGATAGTATAATGGGTGGCAAACTTGCAGCATATTGCTAAGAAATATCAAGGTAACTCAGGAGTGAAACAATACACAAAACATGTAAAAATGAGGTCAGTTGCTTTGTTCGTGCCTCGAGTATGGTAGAGAGAACTTGAAGTATTCAGATGTAGATAAGATGTTGAAAACCATTGTATTAATTCTGAATATTTTACCTTCCTTAAGATGCTTAATCTCTTTTAATTTGTCATTGAAAGCTTCAGATTAATAGCTAATTAATATTTTCTAGGTGATCTTTTCTATTCTCCTCCTATTTCCATTTTGAATGGCCAAGCATGTGTTTTCTAACACCACTGTTTATTGCTATTATTCTTGTTAAATTTTAATCTGATGTGCTAATGCCTCAATAATAGAGTCCAAAGCCTTTTTTTTTCTAGACACGAAGATAACAGTACAATTTTTCTAATTCCTATTAATTGAGCTATGATTCTTTAAAATTGTCTCTTGCCTTATGCTATCTCTCGTAATGTCTTAAAAAAAAATTATGACATTAATCGAGCAAAACTGGTAGTCACTAATAGGTCTTCTGAAAATTGTTTCACATTTACTGTTTTGTTTTACTGTACTGCTCCAGAGGTATTTTGTTTATAGACTGTGTTCAAATAATAATGCTTCTGTGCTGCTATGTTTCCTCAAGCATCAATATTTAGTTGTTTATAAATATTTTTCTACTTACAATACAATTCCCAAATTGGTTTCCTTTATAATGGTATCAGTTTTTGAGTCAAATATCTGAATGTTTTTTTCCTCTTTCTTTGAGATAAAATCTTTCCTTTATGTCTCCACCACCACCAACAAAAAATTCTATAGTGATGTAGATGCTGATTAAAATGTAAATTTTTTCCATCGATCTAAAGCAACATCTTAATTAAAATATACAGACATGTTCATTTCGTGTAATTTAAAACTCTATACCTGACATTCTAGTCCGAACTAATTGGCTAATTCATCTGAGTTGCTTCACTTAGTTTTAGTTAAGGGGGAGAAATAGGAATTCTTAGAGACGATTCACGCATCCTAAGAGAGGCACCTGGAAGAGGCCAGGAGAGTCACCTTCTGGAGGCATTATTTATTCTCCTTGACTGTAAAACGTATCAGGGATGAAAGTGCTATCTGGGAATGTTAAACAACAAGCAGAGTTTGAAGAGGAAAAATTGTATAGTAGCTTGTATGACATAGCTTGTCCCTTTCTATCCCTATGTAGTTGCCCTCCAGAGTTGGAGACTCAAGTTTTGTTATCTGTACTTGAACATCTGTATCGGGTACATCTGTGTAAAGTGACAGTTGAATACATACAAGAACTAATCGATCCCTAAGGATGTAACAGTTTTGTCTCTGTTGGACTGGTTTATTTCTGTTTTTCTAAGAAAAATATGAAGCTGATGAAGTATAGCTTACCTTTCAACACAGAAACATCTTCCCAAAGGCTGAGAGATGTTCAAGATTTATGACTTTTTCTGCTGTCTGATTTGCCAGTCTGCATGATTTATGATGAGTCTGTTCCTATGCTTGCTATCAGATTGTCCTTTTCATACCACAGTCTCTCCTGTTAATAATAGTGCAGTTCAAAATTACTTGTCACTGGGCCTTTCTGTGTCTGAGTGTGTATTGATACGTATTGATACTTATTCACCAGATTGCACCTTGCCTGTTAATCCACCTTCTTCTGGGTGGATCTCATGGATTGGACGTACGCTCAGGGTGGTAACAATAACTCAGTATTTACAGATATGAATTTTAGACACCTAGCTAAGATGAAATTTCACTCTGGTGTCTGATTATCAATAGTAGGTGAGATGTGAAGTGGAACAGCCAAGCATATTACAATAGTTCCCATATACACCTTACGTGGGTTCTGTATCTCCTCATCATGCCCAATGTGAAAACTCACTGGTTTGTATATCTTCAGGTGCCTGAATGGAGTGTTAAGCTGCTGTTCTAGAAACTAATAGTGAGGGAAAAAAGGGCTGTTTGTTTTCTCTTACTTTATGCCAGCAGAGCAGATTTATTAGATTTTCAGAACAAGACTGTTCTTGAGTTCTGAAAAACTTGTTAATGCAAAAGCTATGAGATTGCAGCTCAGCAATAGACAGTCTCAACTGTCTGGAATAGTAATGGAGCTGTGTGTTTGGTATTGCTGCCTTGCCCAGCATACTGGTCTGTTTAGACTATGGACGTATGTTTTTTTCTTTCTTGAGAGAAAATATCTTAGTTTGCATTCTTCACTCACTTCTATTCCCAAGAATAGCATAATTAAAAATGTCTGGAATAAAAAGGTGAGTTGAAGCAGAAAATTCATTTTGACAGTAGCTATCAAGTCTAGCTAAAAAGGAATAGCTGTTCTTCAACTTTTTCGAATAATGCAGAAATGTGATGATAATGCAACCGAATTTTATTGATAAACAACTTAATTCTGATTCATTTTAAGTCAAATAACATTTCCCTGAAGTTTCATTGCAAAATATCTAGACATTGTTTGATAGTCATTTGATCTCAAGACTGCTAACTTTGTGAAACTTTTATAACAGTTTTATTGAGATAGCTGAAAAAGAAAATTAGAAGTTGCAGTTTTAGAATGCATAACTGTTTTATAGTATAGAAAACTCAGGAATAAGCTTGTTTTGGTGTCCTTAAGAAAGTGAAAAATAATATTCATTCCTATGTGTCTTATTCAGTGAAGAAACATGTTTCCAGTTGAACAAGAGCATGATGTTTAAACTCTGTTAGGATGCTATTCTGATGATGATGGATGTTATTCTGAGGATGATGTATCTGTTATTCCACTCTACTGAATCAAATGCTTTCTCTGCATTTTATGGATAATTCTGTAATCACATGGTCGGGATAATTTTAACAGTAATGCAAAACTTTCTTATGCCTTGTACTTCGGCATATGTGCATACATCAAGTTTTAAACTACACACTATTTTTACAGCAGTTTAACAAGGGAGGAGTAACGTATGAAGCAGCTGGAAACATTTACAAGCCAATGCTTGTCAATTATCACTTATGTAAATTATCACATTTTAAAGATCAGGACATCCTGATTTGCTCAAGTAACAATCTCATAATGGCAGCAAATACAATTTAGAGCTTCCTGTTCTAGAAGAAAAAACGCTATGGAGACTGGGGGATGGAGTTCTGGGGAAATAGCAGCTTGCTTGCTCATGGCAGTTTGTGTTTTTAAGAAAGTGAGACATTACTTTCTCTGTCGGCTTAACTTTTCTGCTGTCTATTTTACAATGTGGGATTAAAGTAGAAGACTTTAATGAAAGCACACATCTGTTGTAGAGGAGAACATCAAGACTTTTAATATAACTTGTGACCTCAGTGTAGTATGACCTGTGCTATCAACTGTCTCCAAAAGAAAAGAGCTATCTCTTCAGTTTTTCCTTTGGTAATTATGGACCCTCACACTTCAACCTGGGCTTTGGTTCTTTCCTCTCATGCAAGGCTGTTGTGGCAACCAGTGATCCCTGAGTGTACTGTCTTCATTTTGGAATCATCCTCACTGGTAGTCTCTTCAGGGAACCTCCAGAGGAAAGGTGAAAAAGTCTTAATTACAGAATGACACATGCTGTGAGTTGGCAGATAAATTTGACCAAGATAAATTTTCAACTCATCCTTTCTTTCTGACTTATTTATTTAGAAGGGAAGAACTGGACTTCCCTCTGTTGCCAAAAAAAAAAAAAAAAAAAAAAAAAAGGTGCGGTAACTGATAATGTACTCAGTGTTCTATCCTCTAAGTTATCATAGAATCATAGAATGGTCTGTGTTGAAAAGGACAACAATGATCATCCAGTTTCAACCCCCCTGCTATGTGCAGGGTTGCCAACCAGCAGACCAGGCTGCCCAGAGCCACATCCAGCCTGGCCTTAAATGCCTCCAGGGATGGGGCATCCACAGCCTCCTTGGGCAACCTGTTCCAGTGCGTCACCACCCTCTGTGTGAAAAACTTCCTCCAAATATCTAACCTAAACCTCCTCTGTCTCAGTTTAAAATCATTCTCCCTTGTCCTATCACTATCCATTCTCATAAACAGTTGTTCTCCCTCCTGTTCATACGCTCCCTTTAAGTACTGGAAGGCCACAATGAGGTCTCCCCGGAGCCTTCTGTTCTCCAAGCTAAACAAGCCCAGTTCCCTCAACCTTTCCTCATAGGAGAGGTGCTCCTGGCCTCTGGAGTTGTCTCTTTTTTTCTCACAGAATTTCACAACTACAGTTTTTCCTTGATTACAGCATATCATTCAGGCACTGTCAAGACTTGTTTTGTTTTCTTGAACTCAGGAAATAAGAAAAATCCTCCATATTAGGTCCTTGTGCATTAAGGTTACTTGAGTAAGATACGTGAGGCAGCATCTTATCAGTAATCATGAACCTAAACAGGTCTGGAATGCTGTAAATTGCTTGAGATGATCCAAATCACAAAGACCTCTTCTTCCTCTCGTTTCCAATTTCTTGTCTCTCACAGCTATTGTCTGCTCTTTGCAATGAGAAATGGTCAGGGTTGAACCTTCTTTCCCTACAATAAGCTGTTGTCATCACTTCATTGCTTTGAGAGCCACAAGATGGGACAGAATTGCACTACTGGACACTTCCACTGTGTTGTGTACTGCTGTGCCACAGGTCAGCAAACCAGAATTTCTGGATTGAGCTGAGGTTAATTTCCAGTGCTCTTGCCCTCTAGGAACATTCATGTGCATATGCACATGTATGCAGCAACATGCTCTAGCAAGGTCACAAACTGGCAAGGTCAATTTTTGGAAGATCCTGAATGTAAATCTGCTCAGGGCAAAACAAAGTCTTCTCCAGATCAAGGCTTATTCCCTTATTTGTACTGTGAAGAATGCCTTGACTCAGAGCTTTGATTGAGATGTGCTCAGACATTTTTCCTGTAATAAGCTCCCTGAAGAAGATAAAACCTTTGAACTCAAGCTAGATTTTAGGCAAATCACAGCCAAAATATGTAACTTCTTCAATCTGGAAAACTCAGAGTAGCTAAATGAGATAAAATGTTCTATATTTTCTTTCATATTGACTAAAAAAATCTGCTACCCACTGTGTTCCAAAGGCTTTTGTTTCCAGACAGTTTGATGGCTCCCAGTAGCAGCAAATGCTGCACTGGCCTTCTGGTGCTGAGGAGTTTGCCCTTCAGCTTTCTCTCTGGGGCCTGGGGGTGCTCCTGGCTCTGGGCAGTCTCCATCTGCATGTAGCATTCCCAGCCTGGGCTGTGATTCCCTTTTCTCTCAGCAGGTTCTGAAGAGGCAGGTCTGTCTCGCCATGATCAGCAGTTCATCAGAAGAAGGGCAGGTCTCCCATCTCTCTCTCTACCTTACTGTTTTGGTTGTGGTTTTTTGTTGTTGATTTTTTGAAGGTTCATCACATGTTTCTGTAAAAGTAAAAGCAAATAAACACATACAATTGAACTTTCTTGATAATGTCTAACACGTGCTTTTCTTACATTCCCTCATATGCTGAAGTAAAGCTTATACTGAAGGAAAGCAGTGTCAAAATTGCTTTGTATCCCCAGACAGATGAAATGGTTTTGCTCTTCTACCTTGTCATGCTCTGTAATAGAAAGCTTTTGAACCTACCTCCAGGCACAGAGGATTTCATATCTCCGTATTAGGGCCAGCTTCTCAATTCTAATATTTCTGGGCTTGGTTCACAAAGAAGCTGGTAGCTCAGGATGCTGCTGGATTGCAGAAAAGGACCTGTCAGGATCACGTGCCTTACTAAATGGAGACATCTGTTACGGTGGAGTTAGAGCTACAGGTGTCTCCCTAACAGAACTACTTACTCCATCTTGAAAGTCAGAGATGTATTTCATAAAATACGTAAATTCTCCAAGATCACAACATCTCTGTGCATGAATAAATGAGAATTTATTGGATGAGAAGACTCTTGCATCTTACTAGAATCTGTATGTCTTAGGAGCCAAGTCTTGCCTAATGGATTTCAGTGGGTGTTGGTAACAACATGCTTGCAAAACCAGCAAGATGTTACAAATAGGTGTGGATTACACACATGAAAGAGTGTAAGTCAAGTGTAACAGCCTGGAGAGGTGCGTGCACAAACAGTAGCGGTATAGAGCTGCAGATATTGGTGGAGTCAGCAGAACAACCATAAAGGAGTGTGCATTTGTGTGTGCACCCAAAATTGCTGCTTTGCCATACAGCAGTTGTGATAGATAGCTTTGTGAAGTGATCTGTCGGTCTTTGAAAAGGCATATAAAAAGGAAATGGAAAAAGGGAGCCCAGATGAAAAACTGCTTGTCACATCTTGCAAAAGTGATTGATAGTTCAAAGGGAATTGTGCCTTCAATGAATGAATATGGAAACGCATAAATCTGAAATAAATAAAGTGTTGTGACTGCAATGTTACTTTCTCTCCCCCTGTTTTCTCTCTTGTTTTCTTCTCTCTCTGTTTTGCTTTTCTTTTCTTTTCTTTTTTTTTTCCTTTTCTGTCAGGATTATTGTTATTCCATATGATTTTTGCTCTCTTTATGGATGCCCCATACTGACGTTATTCTTCACTTTCTATCTGCTCAACCTCTGGCTTGTTATGCAGTGGTCAGACACCTTATGATAGCCAGAGGAATCTTACTTCCCCTAGACAGGCTTTTTTGTGCTTTTTGCATTCTTCGTTGCCTTGGAGACTCTCTCTTTGCTCAACTGTATCTGTATCTCCTGGCTATATGCTGGAGCAAGCATCTTGAAGACAGATACTGTAGTTCACTGTATTGGTTCCACATTGGTTCCACACTGCTTGCCATTAGAGACCAGTCAAGCTGAATGAAGAGTTATAGATTTTCAAGACTTCCTCTCCAATTGCTGTTTCTCCTCTGAGGCAGCATTTTGGGAACCTTACAATGATGCTTCCTTTCCATTTGGCATTTCAAAAGCACCATAGCATGTGGACTTCAGCACTAATCTTACTTCTGCCTCTTGGACTTATTTTAGTAGATTTTAATATTAGATTTTTAGATTTTAACTTAGATTTTTAGATTTTAATCTTCAGGGAGAATGATGTCATAACCTCAATAGTGACCTGCTAGTTGAATCCAGCTTGATGAGGCTTGAAAGTACAGCTATTTAGTCACTAACAATTACAGAAATGGAGAGTGCTTAGTAGATTAAAAATGATGAAGTAGACCATAATCAATAAAACTAATATGGCATGTAACTATAAACTGAACAAAAGTTTTAACAAAAATACCAAATTCAGCCTGAATAAATAACTTTTTCACATTTGTTCACATTTGTGAATGTTTTTCAAGACATGGCTACGTGAAGCTACAGCTTCTCTAATGGTATACTGCTGATTATAGTTTTATTTTGAGTGAGAGGTTGTTTGGACCTCAGAGTTACATGGCTCTATGACAACATTTCTACAGCTTTAAGTTTCTCTTAGAAGATGTTTCTGTGATGTCCTTGTTTCTGAATTGCCCTTGGTTGTGGAGAATGATCCTACTGTTTATTTTCAATCCCAGTGATTGCATGTAGAAACATTAATGCAAGAAGATGAGGAAAAACTCGAATTGTGGCTCACCCAGAAAGTCTATATATATGGGTATTAAGATGGTTTATTTCATGTCTAAAGGAGTCTACAATATTTTTATTTATTTATTTTTTCTTATGGTCATAGGAAAGATCTCAATGTAATAACTGTATAGGAAATTGTAAGCTGTATGGAAAACATGCAGTCACCAAATTGTGATTTTAATTGTAAGGAAGTAGCTGTTTTAACTGTAGTTTTAATTGTAAGGAAGTACAGCTGTCTTCAGCTGTAGCTGAAGAACGGTAGCTGTTTTCTGAGGCCGTGGACCTTATGGCTTTTGGCATGTACTTAGAAGCAAACAAGTATCCAAGGTAGGTTCTGAAGCCCTGGTGTTACAGATAAACTTTAGTACCTACTAGCAAGGTGACTGTTAGAATAGTACAAAACTAGTATTTAATACTTGCACATCAAGAAGCAGCAACTCCTTTAACTAACTCTCAATATAACATCACTGAAAACTAAACAGTATTCTCTTTACTAAATAAACATTCGAACTCAGCATCACAACTGTTTGAATTCGCTGGGATGCTCTTCTGGAAAGAAGCCAAAGCGTAGTGCTTTATTTCAAAGTATTTTTTCTATGAAAGGTTCTGAGATATGTCTCCTTTTAAACTTCAGCTGACAAAATTAGTTCTGAAAAAAATGTGTCTTATAAAGTTTATGTGGAAAGCAGATGCTTGCTGAGTCAGAGTTCATGGGATTAAAATATTGTACACTAATTATATCAGGCAGCAGCTGTGGCTCTGATTCATGTGCCAGGTTTACATAAAAAAAGATATTTCTTCTGGGACCAATCAAAAATACTAATATTTGATCAAAAAATTGCTAGCTGAATCTTTATTAATTGCATAGTGAAATGCTCAGTGACCTTTATTTAAAATGATTCTTTAGAGACTAAAAATTAGCTAATTCAAGTATGTGTTTCATTTAGAGTAGACTGTTCTCAGAAATATCACTAGGAACTAAGCATCTGTTCATCAAAAAATTCTTTATGGAAAGGGCTATTAGCTGATTCTTCTGAGAAGTCTGAAGAGACTTCTAGGCAAAGCAAGCCTGCTAAAATAGCAAATGTTGTAGAACATTATAATACATGGTAAAGGGGGTTGGACTTGATCTCTTGAGATCCCCTCCAACTCCTACAATTCTGTGATTCCACGATCTCAACTAAGTTGAAAGCCAAAGGTAAACCTTCATGATGGAAAATGGAAGTAATTGAATTGCCTTTTTCCAGTTCCTATGGTATATGGAACACATTATTCACTGTTTGTGTAACCTCCGTAATCCAAAGAATATCTGAATGAAGATGGAATTTCACTGCAGGATTTCACTTTGTTTTCTACGCTAGCTTAAAAAATTTCACAGAAGTGACTCCTATCTCCTCTTGATATGTCTGGCCAAAGTATGGTAAGTATTTTCAAGAAATGTCAAACTATTATAAGAAGAAGCAATGACAAAAGGACTGTGTAAATAACACTCTGTCTGCTGAGCAAAGGATTCAGTGGGGCTTCAGTTACTGGTGAGAGTAGGTAAGTGTTCTCAGTACCAAGACTCATCTTTATCTATTTACAGTTTTTTAAGTGTGGTGTATTTTGGGAACAATTTGCCATTTCTTAGGGGCCCAAGGATAAATTTGTAATATTTTCACAGCACTAATAGCTTTTTTACTATGGGAGGAAAAGAACCTTTTATTGTGTTATTTTTCACAGTTTTTAATTCATTTATCATGAGCTGCTCATTGGTTTAATGAATTCATAAATTGAAAATGCAACTTTAAATTATGAAATTATTAAAAAAAAAAACCACTTGAAAATTGTTTAAAATCTAGAGAGAGAAGATTCATGCCTGTTAGCTGTAAGCATAACAGCTGCTTAAGCTGGAAGTCTCATTATGATAGGTTACTAGATCGTGAGAAGAAAGGTAGTTCAGATACAGGTCAGGATGATTCAGAAATCATGTTGTCAGCTTTTAATATAGGCCTTTCAGTTGAGCTACATTTGCATTCAAAGTTAGATAGAAATATAATTTTTTTCCTTAGGTCTCCACACTGATTTTCTTCCCTCTCCCTTGTTCTCCCTTCCCTCTTCCCTGCCTCTTCCTTTCCTTTCCCCTTCCTCTGCCCTGCGTTCCCCCTTTTCCTTTTTCTTTTCCTTTTTCCAATATGCTGTACTGTCAAACAAGACAGTTAATGAGGAATATTTTCTTGATAATTCTATACAATATGCCTCTGGCATGGCATCCTCACAGGGTATTTTCCTTTCTGTTTCACATGTTAGCATCCAAGTGAAAAAAAAGAATACAAAACATAATGTTTTCCCTCACTGGTGGAATGCATTTGTAGTTAGGATGTTGCCAGTGTCTCAAAAATTGTGTTATGCAGTGGGATTTCTTAATTTCTTGATTTTTCCATTAAAAATATGTGGGATAGTTATCAGTAAACATATAGTATCATGAAGTTAAACATTAAAAGCTATAAATGTGTAGACAGAATTATCTGCTTCACTTCAATGCTCCCTTGTTTTACACATCCATGTATTGCTGTCTCTAAGATCATGTTCCCAGTGAGACTCATTTTCCATTTACTGTGCCTGCTGGAAAGCAAATGAAGATTCTTATGGAGTGAAGCAATTCTGGGGTCCAGAATGTGCTTGCTTATTTTTTGCTGTGTAATCCACATCCTACTTGGTTTTTTGATAAATGTATTTTCTCTCAATTTTGTAACAGCATTATGGGATTAATAAGTGTTTTTGAGCATTAGAGAGAAAATTGTTTGAAAGGATCTTAGCAGCTATAGCATTTCCTCTCAGTAGGAAATGCCATCAAAGAGGAAAACAAAATGTTCCTTGCTGAAGGTAGGCATGGGCTTTGGACATGTACAACAGAAAGCCAATGTAATACTTGAAGTATTATGGTGGATGTGTTCATACCTTTCCTGTCTACAACTGAGGGGAGAACGTTGCTCCTTTTTTCACCTGTCTCCTACCTATACTGTGTTCTTGCAAGTTCTTTAGGACTTTTGACCAGTGTTGTTTGTATGACTGTTTATAGGTGTGGATAGTGATAGGACAAGGGGGAATGGTTCACACAGAGGGTGGTGACGCACTGGAACAGGTTGCCCAAGGAGGCTGTGGATGCCCCATCCCTGGAGGCATTCAAGGCCAGGCTGGATGTGGCTCTGGGCAGCCTGGTGTGCTGGTTGGTGACCCTGCACACAGCAGGGGGTTGAAACTGGATGATCATTGTTGTCCTTTTCAACCCAGGCCATTCTATGATTCTTTGACTGTTTCCAACAGGATGTGACTCAAGAGGGGCTACTCAAAAGTTTCTGTTAGAGGCATGCTGAGCTTCAGCACATGCTTGGGCTCATGGGCCCGCACATATTACAATGATGCTTTTTCAAAAGATATGGGAATCTGACCTAACCCTTGTCCTCTGCTCCCCCCACACCTCAGTGCTATTTGAAGTGGGAAAGGTTTTCTAGAAACAATAATCTCTTTTTACTGTGTGCATCACTGATTTCAAGTAACGTGCTATAATGTAGGATTGAGGAAATGGATTTGGGATGTTTTAAATACAATGGCCTTTCTTCGAAGAGTGCTTTATTCACTGATGCTTTCTGATATGACAATGAAAAGTTAGGAAATGCAATTTTGAAAATTCTCTGAATTTAGTTACCTCCTGTTCTCTTTGAAGAGATTCAAAGCCTGTCAAGGAAGTGTTTTTAAAATCTGTTGTGCACACATCAGAGGTGATTATTTTTCCAACTAAACCAAAAATCTGCAAAAAAACAAAGTCTGCAAAAATGACATGTTGGACAGAGAACAAATAGAACAATGTTTTATATTTGTGGAGTAATTCAGTTCAAAATAGGAAGCTGTGCTTCCTTCATATTTTTCTGCTCTTTTCAGAAAATGTAGGCAATCAAATGTTTGGCCTAAATGCAGGCTCAAATAGCTGTCAGCACTTTTAGAAAAGTTAGGGCTACCTAATCACTTTGTCTAAGATTTCTTTTTTTCTCCCTCAAAGTTTGCACCCATTTGGTTCAGTTACTCAACCTATGGATGCTGTGATAGTACCAGTAGTTAAAAATAATGATAAAAAAGACTCGTATGCAAAGCAGAATGTTACAGAAGCCATAGTACAGGTCAGACAATAATGTGAGGTTTGGTGATCAGACAGAATCATGGTGCAGAATGTTTCTGGCCCATCTCTCTTTTGTCTGCAAAGTAACTTTCCAAATCTTTTCTCTTACAGTAATGCCTCTGATAACTGGCTGTGGCCAGAATATTAATTATTGTTAATTTCCTTACCTTCTTCAGTTTTAGCAGGATGAATGCCCCATCTTTATTGTCACATGAAGAACAAGTTTCACTGTGAGTCTGTGTTATGGTAGGCATTTTCTTAGCATGAAAAAGATAAGAGAATCCAACCTTGCTGATGTCTTTTTCTTTTCCTGCACTGTCAGAAATGGGAATGTTTCCATAAATGATTAATCATCTTCATTTAATAAGGCTAAGTCTTCATTTCCTGAAAAAACAGATGGAAATAGATGTCTGTACTTACTCTGCATTATTAGGTCTTTGGAAACTTATGGAGCTAAAACTGACTTTGGAAATAAATTGGTTTGTCCAAGTTATCATGAAGAAACTTCTCATGTGGCATTTCTTCCTCTAGAAGTTTCTGCTCCAAAGGCTTCTCTGGTGTCCATCCATTTAGAGCACGCTTGAGTAAAACAGAAAGGATTCCAGAGAGCTTGCTAGGCAAAATGATGCTTAACAGTATTAATAGTAGCATGCTGTGATCCTCAATAAAGCCGGGTTTCCACCTCGTAGGGAATGTTGTGTTGTAGGGTCATTGGGGTTTGAAGATTGCAAAGGCTCAGTGTTGGAATTGTTATGTCTCTGTCCATGGTGTCTTGCCATTATTTGAATCCTAGTTTTGTGCTGGGCATAAAGTGGCTTGCTGGTAGTCTTTTCTAGACTTTGCGTTAGTCCAAGTTCAGTCTTTGCAAACAAATTCTTTTAGAGAGACCATCTGTTTCTTGTAATTCACCAGGGATTTTTGCATTTCTAATTTTGTCAGTACATGCTTTAGATGTAGATTGAGTGGTGTGTTGTATAGAGTCTTCCGTTAAATAGCTGACTTGCTGCATAGTAGAAGTCAGAAGCATAGGTACAGTATGTAAATACATCCAGAACGTGTACAATGGGACATCTTTAAGTGATTATGCATTCAGTTTTCATTTTTTATATCTGATGTCTTCCATTTCTGTTTCCACCACACTGAAATACAGTTACTGAAAATCCATGAACAGGAAACAGTGCCTTGTACATTCATAGTTTTTTACTGCTTATAGTCTAATGCTTGAGAAGTGCATTAGCATAGTATTTCTAAAATTCACAAAATTCACCAAGCTTACACTTTTTTCCAATTTGTGGTGCTTGTGTTATGGAAGCAGTTATATAATCATGAGGGATGTGAGCATGGCATGATGTACAAAACACCCCTCTGGCTCTTTACTTGACGATTCTCTAATCATAAAAAGCTAATCTGAAAATAAATAAATAAATAAATAAAAATTGTGAGTATTAAAAACAAATGAGTAGTTACTGTGCTCCCTCAATTTCTCACTTATGACCCTCCTCAAGCTTCTTAAACAAAGGAGTATAGCAATCTATCACACAAAGTATTTTTGACATCCCCAAAATGAGCTTCACACTTTTTTCCTTTTTTTTTTTTTTTTTTTGTTACTGAAATTTAAGTTGTTGCATAATTAAAATCTCTGACATCCTTCTTATAGTCATATAGTCATCTTGTCACAAAATTGGTATCCATCTGGCTCACAGCTTATGGAACTGTACGCTAACCTACTCATGTTGTATCAGGCATCACATGGAAATTCATGACCTTAAACATCACTATCAATATAACTTTTTCAAATCAATCAGCTTCCACCAGGTGTAATGATTGGTAGGCTGTGCAAGTTTGTTTGGTTTTCTTTTATTTTTATCTTGAAAAGCATTTGATGTAAAATGACCTCCTCTTACTTTCATGTTTCATAGAAGCTTGAGATTGTTCAGCAGCAGAAGAGAAGGCTATGTGGAGATCTTATAGTGGCTTTTCAAGAGGACAGACAAGAATGCAGTGAGGTCCCCCTGGAGCCTTCTGCAACCTGAAGAAGTCCAGCTCCCTCAGCCTGTCTTCAGAGGTGATACAGCCCTCTGTGGCTCATCTCTGGACCCACTCCAAAAACTCCACATCTTTCTTGTGCTGATGGCCCCAGGCTTGGACACAGTACTCCAAATGGGACTCATGAGGGCAAAGCAGAAGAGGACAGTCACCTCCCTCACCCTGCTGGTCACCTTTCTTGATACAGCCCATGATACAGTTGGAATTTCGGGCTGCAAGAGCATGCTGCTGGCTCCTGTCCAGGTTTTCATCCACCAGAACCCCCATGTCCTTCAGCAGAGCTGCACTCAAAGAGTTCTTCTCCCAGTCTGTACATATATGTGGGACTGTGCCAATCCAAGTGTGCTTGGCCTTGTTGAATCTCATTAGATTCCCGTGGGCTCACCTTTCAATCTTGTCCAGGTCCCTTTGGATGGCATCCCATCCTTCTGTTTTATCAGCTGCACAATTCAGCTCGATGTCATCAATAGACTTGCTGAGGGTGCACTCAATCCAACTATCCAGGTTATTGATAAAGATGTCAAAGAGCGCTGGTGTCAAGATGGACCACTGTGGGACACTACTTATGATCACTGGCTTCCACCTGGACACAGAGCTGTTAACCACAACCCGCTGGCTGCAGCCATCCATTCAATTCCTTAACCACCAAACAGTCCCCCTTTCCAATCCATATCTTTATGATTTAGAGATAAGGATGTGGTTAGGATGTGGTAAGGATATTGAAAGCTTTGCAGAAGTCCAGGTAGATGATGTCAATTTTCTTTGTCTACCAATTGGTCGTAATCTGCCATCTACATGTGCTTTAACGTAGCTTCCAAGCAGATCTTCTCTGTGATCTTCCCATGCATAGGTGTGAAACTTCCTGTCCTGTAGTTTCCCAGGTATCCATCCTGCCCATCCAGGGTGCAGTGAGTGGGGTACAGAGGCAGAAGTCTTCTGTACAGCGTCTGTATGGTGAATCAGTCCTGTGGAGCTGCCATGCGCTCACTCTATGTGCAGTGAGCTGAGAACTGCAGTTCTTGTGCATTTCAACCTTGCAATGTTTATTCAGGGAGTCCAGTTTGTCCAAAATAACTTGTACATATGTGATAGGTCTGAAGTGTCCCAGATACTTTAGAAATATGGGCATCAGCTTTGTTTTTCCAGCTAGGCAAAAATCTTCTGGAGGAGTAATATAATAGATCTGAGGGAAGAGCACTCTCTTTTTGTAGATGAGGTTGTTTTCTTTTTCAGCTGAGATGCTGAAAGCAGTTTTCCTGAAAAGCTGTTCAAATGCAGAGAGCAGCTGAGCAATGGTAACACTTCATAGCAGGCTGAACCCAGGGCAAACAGCAGTTGTGCAAATTTGTTGTTGAGGTATCACATTATGCAAGTTTGAACACTTTCAGAAGTTTGCCTCAGGTTGAGGTATGCTATTTTAGCTATCATGCATTTGTAAAGATCTATTTATGGAAATCCGAGAGTTTCATGAATAAATGAGATAGCACATTCCTTTCTTCATCTCATGAATTACAGTATCAACATTTTAGAGCCTATTCATGAATTAATAATTATTTTAATCAATAAAAATAATTATAGTGCTAAGAACATTTTAACAATGAACGCTTTCATGCCATTTCCACTCCTTTTTAATTAAAGCATGACAACTCATATTTACCATTTTCATCATGATAGTTCTAAATGGTGAAATTCATCATTTTTGACTTGGTCTCTAATTATAATTCTTTTAGATAGTTAAAATTTCTTCCCATTATTCATTTGTGCTTGCTCCAGTTTTAACCTCCCAAAATTTCCTCCAAATCTGTTTAATGCTGTAAAAATATCTTTGATTTTGTAATACTGCTTTTGGATATTCTACTGTATCCTGAATAGATGCAAATGAAATATATGGAATAGAAAAACAAATACAAACTACTGAATATAAATAAATACAGCAAGAAGACCAATTACTTCCAGTTTAAATGCATCTGTCTTATTTCAGTGTAGTATGAAATATTAATAGAAATCTGTTGCAAACATAGCATTTCTAAAAGATCGTATTAAGCTTGCAAACACAGTATACAAACTTAATTTTTATGACTGTGACAGTCTTCATTTAAATGATTTAAGTTCTTTTACATGCAGAGTCTCTTCCATGCTCCCTGAGTAGATTGGATGCCATTCCCGTAAAAATAATAAGTTGCTTTGTTTTTGTACAGTATATTGCCCTTATCTTATCTTACTAGTATTTTTAAGCTTTACTTTGTAAGAATGAGCTGATTTTCCTGTGGCCCTCATTACAGTAAGATGTATTTGTTTGAAAAACATGTTTTTGTCAGGACAACAAAGAAATGTGTTTTGCTTCTGTAGCTGAGAGAAAGTGACACCAAGGAACTATGGGACAAATTATTATGCTTGAGTTGACTTTATGCATGCCTGTAGGACCTAGGTTTTTAAACTCCTTGCTTTGTAAAATACCATGTAATGCTTTGAAACTGTACTAGCACTCTTGAGATAGAGCTTTTACGTCTTTCGAGCACAACTGTGATAATACTTCAAGGAATCAACCTAAAGTGAGGAATTCCAGGCTTGGATTCATGCCATTTGAATTTAAACATTTACATAACTGTGATATGTATGTCGGGCGTATAAAATAAAATATTCCGAGTTGGAAGGGACCCGTAAGGATCATAGAATCATAGAATGATTTGGATTGGAAGGGACCTTTCAGATCATCCAGTTCCAACTCCTTACTATAGGCAGGGACACCTCCTTTTAGACCAGGTTGCTCAAAGCCCCATCCAGCCTGGCCTTGAATGCTTCCAGGGAGGGAGCATTCACAACCTCGCTGGGCAACCTGTTCCAGTGTCTCACCACCCTCACAGTAAAGCATTTCTTCCTAATATTTAGTCTAAATCTACCCTTTTTCAGTTTAAAACCATTTCCACTCATCCTGTTGCTAGCTGACCTCATAAAAATTTCCTCCCCAGCTTCTATAAGGGCTCCTTGGAGCCATTCCAAGACTGTCCTTGGAGACTTCTCCTTGAAGCCATTCTCCACCCAACCTGCATCGATGCTTGAGATTGCCCCAACCCACATGCAGGACCTTGCATTTGGTCCTGTTGAACTTGAAGGACCACATCTCAACTCTGTCGAGGTCCTTCTGGATGGCATCCCTTCACTTTAGAGTGTCAACAGCACCACTCAGCTTGGTGTCAACTGCAAACTTCCTGAGGGTGCACTGATCCCCCTGTCCATGTCATCTATGAAGATGTTAGATAACACCAGTCCCAGCTCATTTCTGGATCGTCAAGATCAGCTCCTGGTTCCACGCAGGACAACGCAAAAATCAGACAATGTGACTTGAGAGTGTTGTTCAGGTGGTTCTTGAATTCCAGCAAACTCAGTGTTTCAACCACTGCCCTGGAGATCCTCTGCCAGTGCCCGACCACCCTCTGGTTCAGACCCTTCCCTAATCCCCAGCCCGACCCTCCCCTGACACAGCTCCGTGCCATTTCCTCAGGTCCTGTTGCTGTCATCAGAGAGCAGACCTTAGTGCTGCCCCTCTGCTCCCTTCATGAGGCTCTCCTATTACCCAAAAGAGCCATGATGCTTCCTTTTCATTCCTTGCTCTCACTGTGTGTCTCATTCTATGCCTTCTGTACAAAGCTTTGCAACATCTTCGTTCATTGTGAATCAGAATCATTTGTAGGTTGTCTGTGTAATACAAATATAAGAGGTATATTTGACCAAGTATCTGCAAGGCCCTGTAGCTGTGGTTGTCAGAAATACGGTTTTGACTCTCTTTAGGACACTTTCATTTTACCTGCATGGTTTTGAGATGTTGAGTAGTGTTTGCCTAAAAAGCCAAATTCCTTTCTGTGCCCTTCAAAACCTATCGCTTACAGCCAGACTGCTCCTTCAGGATTTTGTTGGGCATCAGTCTGCAAATAGGTCCACAGTTTGGATCCACTCTCCACAAACTCCTGAGACTGGTCAATTAAAAACAGAATTGTAGTGTGTGTGCATGGGGGAATAAATTAAATTTGCAGAATGAAACCAATTTCTGGTATTTTCTCTCTGGAGCACTTGAGTTAAAATCATCATAAGGTTATTTCAGGAAAATTTTGTGCATGTGGTTTCCAGAGGTTTAAGAAGAGTCACAAGGGAGAAAATAAGTCAGCACACACACTGATCGTCAGAGGAACTGAAAAATTTGATATGTGCTATGGAGAAGTTTGCTGCTTAACCTAGTTCAGTATGCAGCAACCTCCTCCTCTGAGGGACCTGCCCCTTTTCCAGTAGGCTCATACAAACTGGCTTCCAGGAGTGGGAGTTTTTCAGTTCATCCCAGCTCTGGAACAAAGTGTACTTTTAGGTGCACACATGTCTGCCCGTTTATCAGATCACTTCTGACCCATCCTGCTCTGTCTTTTCTTTCTGCCCAGTTCCTTTTCAAACGCTTTATTTCTTTAGCTGGTAAGTCCTTTCTCCATGGAGGTTCTTCTGGTCCTGTCTAGGTGCTCTTGTCCTTTTCTTTCCTGGACACTGTCCTGATTGCACGTTCCTCCACCATAAACCAAAGGGACAGACAGGTGCCACTCTCCTATCACTCTGTGCTGCCCCTCTAATTTTCTGTTTTTTGTTTTGTTTTGTTTTGTTTTTGGTCTGATTTGGTAGTGTTTTTACTTGCTTTCAGGACAAAGGGAATATTTGGATGCCTTCTCCCTCCGCTGTATCCTCCGAAGGCTGCTGGTTTCATCGCATCTGAGCAAATGCTGGACCAAGAACAGAGTTTTGCAGAACAGGTTTTATATTCAGTGCAGAGCTGAAGGAATGAAAGTGGCCCTCATTGCAGTACTCAGACCAGAATGTGGTGGTGTCAGTATAAGCAGCAGGAGTAACTTAGCTGTCTGGTTGAGCCCTTAGAAAACATAGGATCCAGTGATGTCTCAGCTGTGATCCAGAAGAGTTCGGACAGCAGCTAGGCATCCACTCTCTTGCAGCTGTGTCCTTGGGTAGTAGCAGTATTTCTGCCATGGAACTGAGAGTGCTTTGGTTGCCAATGTAGATGTATATAGCTTTTCAGTTTTCTATTTTGAGCTTTGTAGGCTCTTCCTTGAATCATTACTTTGGAGGTGGTTATTTAAATTCTGTCCTGACTTGCAAAGTTTACTGTGTTGCCTTTAAGTACTTTACTTTTGTCCACCTTCCCCAAGTCAGTATAACTGTTCAAGTTAAGTTGGATCTGGAGTGTAACAAGGTGCAAAGAAGTGACGATTTACCAAGGAAGTAATTCAAAGTAAATAAATAAGTAGGATCAGAAGTGTAACACTTGAAATGAGGGTTACACTGTTTTTACTTGGTGGGGAATGCCCCAGTTCAAACCATACCACTCACTGAAGCACCCTTTGTCAATGTGAGATTAATTGGTATATAAAGCCTGTATGTACAGGCTGAATGAATGCATACAGCAGTTTTCATTAATGGCATAGTAGTTTCACTTGCTGCTTTAATATCTTAATGCATCTTAAGGACAAAACTTATTTTAAGGAATTATTTTAACCTTCTGTGTATCTCTCAATAAAGGAAGAGTATTTTTTGGCTTCTTATGGTCAACCTGTTGCAAGGAATAACAACAAGCTTTGGTTGTTGCATATAAAGTTGGGTAAGAGCCAATCACTAAATTTTACTTTCACTCTTTTTAGTGATGGAGAATGTTTTTGTAACATCTGAAGTAAGTCGCCAGTACTCAATTGCTGCTTCACTGTGAATTGTAATTGCTTTGATGAAACAGCTGTTTCCAGTTGAGCACATTAAGAAAATTGTTCACGTATCTATTTTCCTCGTGTGCGTGACATAATATTAAATAATTGAAATATTAAATCCAAATCCAAATGTTTTTCCTGTATTACTCTGTGAAATCAGAAAATTAAGATGCAGCCAAAAAGGAGCGAACGTTTGCGTGTGGTGGATTTACATTTGCTGTTGGCAGGTTTGTCAAATTATTTCAAGATATCTGAGATCTGGGAATAATTGCCATGAAATGATACAGCTTTTCCCTTAAAAAGAGGCATAAAAAATAATTGCTCTATAAGATGTAATGTTTATGAGGTCATATGAATGGTTGCATAATGTGCACATGGTGAGAACTGTGCATTTCACGTTAAATACAAGAATGGCTGTGCACTGGGAAGGAATATTTAAGAAATCAAGAGTACTATAAATGGCCATCTGCTTTGTTCTCCATTTTCATTTGCTGGATTAACCCTCTGCAATATTTTAATGGATAATGGATTGCTGTTCCATCTGCTCATTAAATTTTTCATACGGCAAAAGTGCCTATCATGAAAAAGAGTCACTTTTTGTGTAGGAGTGGCACTTGTTGAAGGTAGGGAAAAACAAAAAAGAAAGTGACAAATGGGACAAATAATAGCCTCATATGAGGCTAATAGACAAATGGCCTCTTAGCCTTGGCTGTGATTACCCATTTTTTCCTGGGCTTGCTGCTGTCTTCTACACGGTCTTCCTTATGTTGCTGTGGTGCACACAAGGGAGGAATCAGTCATGGGTTTCAGCTTCTGGTGGTTTTGTCTTTCTACTGGGTGCCCTCCTACACTTTCTCTGGGCAGTCCTCCATGTTATGAGTACAAAAGTTGCAAGTGCAGGGCTACTGTGTTCTGGTTGCTCTCAGATGCTTATGCGGATCTCCTGTGTGGTAGATATCAAAGTACTAATTTGAGGTTTCTGGGCTAATCTGATCCTTCTCTTCACTGAGATTAACAGAGGTGAAAGGCAGAGAAGCATGAGGCTTGTACACAACACTTCTAACTTCTTTCTCCTCTTTGGCACCAAGCAAAGGCAAGGGAGATGGAGATGCTGTGTGATTGCTTAGGTACTCCAAGATGGGACCTCACAGAATTGCAGAATTGTAGCGGTTGAGAGGGATCTCCAGAGATCATCAAAGCAGGCCTGCTACAGCAGGCTGTGCAGATGGGCATCCAGACAGGTATTGAAAGTCTCCAGAGAAGGAGAATCCACCCTCTCTCTGGATAATCTTTTCCAGAGCGCTGTCACCATCACTGTGAAGTTCCTTTGCATATTGGTGAGGAACTTCCTATGCTCCAGTTTATGGCTGTTTCCTCTTGTCCTGTTTCTGCAAACCACTGAAAAGAGGTTGGCTATGTCTCTTGGATTTCCACATTTTAGATATTTATAAACATTAATCAGATCCTCTTTGAGACATCTCTTCTCAAGGCTGAACAGACCCAGGTTGCTCGGCCTTTCCTCATACAGGAGATGCTCCAGGCCCTTTGTGGCCCTCCACTGGACTCTCTTCAGGAGATCTGTCTTTTTTGTATCAAAGAGCCCAGAACTGGATACTTCAGTCTTGTGCTTTGCTGCAACAGGAGAAAATATTTGAGCCTCATAGTTCTGCAAATGCACATTACTGCTCTCTCTATTAGAATAAGCAGTATAACTTTTTTTGGTGAGATACCTGAGGGATCATTGTTATACACATTTCCAGGTAGTAGGGAAGCCCTTTCCTTGAAGGGTAAGCCCTTGACAAGAGTGCAGTTTTTAAAGAAGGGAAGAGATGCTGAATGACATAGTGTCATTTTTAAGATGGAAAGATGGCTGAAGAGCAATTTGTTGTAATATTATTCTAAGACAATAAACCAGTGAACATTAGTAAGCTTCCCTCAATCTGTTGTGGCAAGGGATCTCTCATTGCCTAGGTGTGAGGGATCTCTGCAGCAGGTGTAACCTCAAGAGTTGTCACAGCTCAGGGAGGATCCCACTGCCACGTGGGAATGTTTGGCGAGCTGTTGGGTTCTTTGCTATTTATGGTGAAGATGATTGACTCGTTGTCATATTTTTACATACAATCTTTGCCTTGGTGGCACATGCTCAATTAATCTTCAGCTATGAGAAGAATCTGTAGGTTATCATGCAAAATCACTCTTCGTTATTGCCTTGTTATCTGTATCCCCGGAGTCCAAGAATACAGCCATCACAGCTGCCACTGTGGTTATTGCTTAGGCAAGGAGAGGTGGGGAATACACCATCACAGTTGTTCTCCAGTACAACTGCTGCAAACGAGACCATTTTAGAATTCTTCTAAATGAAACTGAGGTGAATTGGCTTTGATTCACTTGGTGGTAAGAATTAGTCATTGACTTAGAATAATTCTGAAGCACTTCTGGCACACTGTAACTCTTCCAGTTGTGGTGAGTTTATGGACTTCATTGACAATGGTCATAAGAAGGTAAGAAGCACTTTGTTTGTTAATTGGAAAAAGTCAGTTAAAAGTGAGAATTTCTAATTGTTCAGGATATAGCAGGTGCTCTATGAAAGATAGCACATTATGTATTTTGCTTACCTGTCACAGATACTAAAAAAAAAAAACCACTCTGCAGCAGTTTGTCTTATTTAAAGGACTTAACCTGTCACAGACAAAGGGAGTGAAGCCCTCAAACTCCGTAAAATTTCAGATGATCACATGTACTTTGTGGCAACATAATCCAGAACCAAAGGAAATAGGGTGTATGCCATTATCAGTGTTTGTTACACCATACAGTACAATAAAGGTTAAACAGGTACCACAGAACCCATACTGCGTGCTGGTGGCTATTTTCAGGAGTCTCCCTTCTTCGTATGCACACAGCTGGACAGGAGCTAAATGAAGAAATTAAGAGTCTCCAGCTTTAGGTTATGAGGCTGGAATATGTTGAGCATATTCTAAAGCATAAGTCACATCAATAATTGAAAGCTCTTTGCAAATTTTTAAATCTTATGAATTAGTAAATAAAATTTAATAAAGTAGATATATTTCATGTTCGTTTATTCACAAAGTATGGTTTAATAATTATAATTTCTCATAGCGTTCTTTAACATTATCCTATTAAATCTTAGCTTTGGATTGCTGACACTGGCATTTTTTTCAGTGCCTGAATTATGGTAAATTGCACAGTAATGAACTGCCTGTTTCTGAGATTCTAATGAAAAGTTAGGAAAATGCATAATACCTGTCACAAAAGAAGTTTTCTGTGCAGGGATACCACTTACAATTTGCTTTTTAGTGCACTATTTCATCTTATCCTTTTTTTTTTTTTTTTTTTTTTTTTAATTTAAGTGCAAGAAGGGTCTTTTATGGCAAATGGAAGTACAGTGAGATTTTCTGTGCTCTGTACTTTTATTACTGTGAATTTCAGACTCTGTATACCCGTGGGAAAATTCTGGCAGTGGTCTTTCGGTTATCCTTTAAAACTAGGAGAAAATAGTAAGCTTTAAATGGTCCTGAAAATCAGGACAAAATAACTTATATATATATATAACTTATATATATATGTTTGCCTGCAAATAGGCTATTAGATTCTAGCAACATGTGTATGGCTTCAGACCTAGAAACGAGAGCACTGCAGTGACTTCAGACTCCAAACTTCTCCTCCTTGTGCCCCGAGATGATTCTGAGAATTTGTAGCTCAGGGCTGGTGTATGAAATAAAAGCAGTCCTCAGAATGGTCTCGATGCCTTTCGCCCTCTGTCTGCATCCCCACTTTTTGTCACATTTTAATATTCATTTTGGTAGCCACCTGTTGTCTTATCAGAAGTGAGGTATTTCTGGGATGCACTTGACATTCCTAAAGGCAAAAGCTTCTCTGAAGTGTGAGTTCACCTCGCTTGGATAGCTCCATTTAGGCACTGCACTCAGACAGCATTACGGATGCACAAAATCTGGCCTCCTCTGTTCCGTGCAGTTCCCCACCCTATCGGGATGAACATTTCCATTTCTATGTTTCATTTTCTGCCTTTTCAAAATAAGTATTCTGAAACAAGAGAACAGTGAATGCAATGCATAAGAAGGAAAAAGTCTTGATTTTTAAGTCACCCTGATATTTGAGACTAAAAACTTGCTGAAGAGGTTGAATGTCTCTTGTTGTCTGTTGGTCTACTCTGTAGATGGTAGAGGAAAGTGTTTTGCTGCAGCTAAGTCTTAGTTGTTTCATGATTCCTTGTTGCTTTCCTTTAGTTAGCCACATTGATCTAGATTTCATGAAGTGTTTGCTTTAGTATCTCTTATGCTATTAATTTCCTACTCAAATATTCAGAGAAAAGTCATGCGTCAATGTGAAGCATTGCACTGCGTCAGCATTGTATTTGTCACTTTCCATTGGCCCGTAGTTATGGATTTCATTTAAAAGGGGAAAAAAAAACAAGCAACAAAAAGACATTAGGGTAATTTGAGGGTGATGCTACAATTCATAATGTCTTTAAATTGTACTTTTATATTTTTAACCTGATGCGTAGTACATTTTGGATGTATTAAACTTGAAAAAAAATCCTTTAATCACACTTAAATGACACACCTTTGAATTTAATCTTGTCTAATAAGAAGAGAATAAAATAGAGTAAATAGAAGCAGATCGTTTATCATTTTACAATATATCCTCTTAAGGAGATGTCATTTTTCAATTCTCGCTGTATTTTTTGACCTATCTCACACCTGTGTACTCTTTCAAGAAGAATATATGCTACTGAGAAAAAAACAAGGTGATTCAGTGCGTACTTAAAAACTGTAAAAAAAAATATATATGTTGAATTCCTTTTCAAATTCTTTCCATCTTCTTATCTAAATCTCTACCTTAAGCAGGCACTGCCATTGAGCTATCCAGTATGAGTTTCACTCTTTTCACACTGGAGTAAAGTTTAACCAAAAATTCAGGAAGTATGAGGGAGTCAGGTACGTTTTAAGCATTGTACACTGTAGAATGTGTTCAATATTGTACACTGAAGTAGCTAAGTAAAGAGCCTCTAATGATGTCAGGTTTTTCTAAATCTTGATTCTCTTTCTGAAATCTTTCTTTAATTTGCAAATTTTGCTGCTTCTCATAATCTCTTCTTGAGAGCAGAATTTGTAGTTCTCAAACTGCTTGTTTGGGTCATTACTTGGAGCTGTTCTTCCATGGGAAAGCCATTAAAGTCAAACTGCTCACACATGTTTTATTTGATATTCTGAGCAGACTCTTCACAAATTCTTGAACAAATTCAGCTGCAGAATAACCAAAACCCTACATTGCTGAAAAATGCTGAGACCACAGACGTTTCTCTAGTTGTAGAGTCTCTCATTACATATAAGACAACTGTGGAAGGGTCTTTAGTCTGAAAATATCTTAAAAATCTTCCAAATAATATATTCGTAGATACTTCGATATGCCATGCCTGGAAGTGAAATCCTAGTCTTGATGTGGACACTTCATGTTCAAGCCTAGGGAATTTTACTTCCTTAAATCTCAGAAGAGGTGCTATAGTATCTTCATTTCAATGAAATCTGTACAAACATTTATTTCCACGAGGCTCCTAAGTTTGTGCTCGTTGTCCGGAAGAATTCTAAGATGGTGTACAGTTATGTATTTTCTCAAATGCGAGCCATTTTAAATGGTATCAGCGAAACTGAAGAAGTGTTTCTCTGCTAATGACCAGCACCTGGATAACGTGATCTGATTTTTTTTTCCCCATTCTCCTTCAGTTTATCCTTGGGTTCCATCTGCTACGCCTATAGGATTTGGCTTATTCTTTTGAGGAGTACGAGCTGTTATATGATTCATGATATCCATGTCACCCAGCACTGTGGTCTTGCCCAGTACTTGCTTTAAGTGGCCAAACCTTTTTTCAATGACAGCATAAGTACGCAAATAAAATTCATGATATGCAGTTATAACTGTTGGAAAAATCCATGCCACAAGCTAATAAATTATCTTTTTTTTTTTTTAATTGCTTTAACATTATGTAAATTCCTTTTATTTCCAGTACAAGGGAATACTTCCCTACTGGAGCGGACAGTATCTGTTCTGGGAGAGTGTTTCTCACTGTAGTATTCAGTGCTTTGTATAGTTTACTATTAATGTCAGAGGTAGTGGCCAGCTTTATCTCTCATGTACAAGAAACCAATTAAGACTACCATATCATTTCAACGTGCAGGAAAGTTAATGTTTGAGTCACAGCTGATGTGAATTGGATTTGAATTGGTGTTCTGGAAATGAAAGATTGTATAATAAATTATTAATGCTTTGCAGTCTTAAGTTTCCACAATGAAAGTGTGCTTCCCTCCCATCTGCTTCCCATGGAAGTTTGTATTAAATAGGTGTCAGTTCAGATTTGTTCTCAGTTGGCAACCTGGGATATAGTTGCTCTTCCCTTATTCTCCCCTTAAATCTGCAACAAGTCTACGTGTTTTCAGCTGTTCTCACTAGGTCTCCAGCCACTGTCTGCTTTGACAATAATGATGTATTTTCTGTTCCCACAGGAGTCTATATCTTTATAGCGAAGGAACCAAAGACCAAAAATATTCCTGTATGTGTGGAGACTGACTTTTGTCTCATTGCGTTTCTCTGAGAGGTAGTTTCTCTCAAGGAGTCAAATGTGACATGCCACAATAGGGTTGTTGTTGTTTTTCATTATTCCTATAAATATTAACAGTACAGGTACCCTGTTTTGTAGCACATCAGAGTACTTGCGTCTTTAAAAATAATCTCTTAGAACCGCAAAGTGATTACATCACACTAAGACAAAGTCTGCCTTCATATCAGGGGCAGGGAGAAAACATCTTTCAACTCAAATTTGTACAAAACCTGACAAATGTAGTTTGCAGCAATTTTACTTTCAGGGAAAAGCCCTTTCAAATAAATAAGAACTTGCTCCAGATTCACATGACAGTGCCTCTGTAAAAGTCAGATCTGATTTTTTGCCCTTTTCTTGACAATGATTATAGTAAGTGACCTGAACGTTGTCTGTGCCTTTGAAATGTGCGACTGGAAACTCACTCTTTTCACCTTTCTAAAATAAAACTGGTGGGTTTACAGTGTTCCTGTTCCCATAAATGGGAGTTCTACACTTGGATGCTTCTGTGTATGTTCAAAACAGGATCCCTACTAGCACACTTAAGTAGGAGGCTATCGTGTAGCATATGCCAAGTTTGTTTTCTGTGATTTTTGTTAATGTCTTTTCAGTAGCTGAAGTATATGAATAAATAGATGTTTATTATGATTAAAGGAGTAACTGTACATCTAAAATTTATTGAGTGCTGACTGGAACTGTTGGTTGGGAGTTGGTTGGGAAAAATTACTGTCAAACTCATTTACCACAATTGCAGCAGAAGTTCAGTTCCTTCTGGGAACACAGGCATTTGTATAATCGGACTCTGTGGCACTGAGGTATGCTGTATGTAGTGTATTTATGATTGAACAGAAAGTTTCAAACAGCAGCCTGTGAAATTGGATTTCAGATGTAATGTACCATAAATAAGTGCTATAAAGAATGCCTTTAATGCTATAAATCAGTTTTTATTGGTTTCAGCTATCTCATTCTGGTTATTGTATTACCCACAAAATCAATGGGAATCAAAGAACTTGAATATATTTTATTTTAATGTCCCATCTCCCATGGAAATGGCATGTGAGCCCTTAGATCACCTTTTGCGTAGGTTGGGCAAAGCTGATAAATTGCAAGCCAGGAGAGGGTATTCACTAAAAGGTCTGCATAAATAATAGCGGTGCAAGGCTTCGCATGCTTTGGTACAGCACTTCCTCCCTGTAAGAGGACGCCTGACTGTCTTTCTGAACATCATTTGCTGTTGTTGGTTCAGTGAATTTAGCTATGTGATTTGGTTCCTGTAGTTCTGTTGTCTTATGAAGTTATTACGTGAGCTGGACATTGCTGCTATTGCATCCAGGACTGGGATTGCTCCAAGGGTCAGAGATTCGGTCTTTAAGCATACCCTGTAGTGGATACCTTCTTAATGCTGGTAAAAGAGCAAGAACACTTTTAACAGCATTTGTAAAGGGTAAAATGCAGTGCAGGCTCTGTTTAAAAACATATTACTTTGGCAGAATGAAGGAAGGTCATGCATCATTATTCTGTGAGTAGACTTAAAACCAGAGACAAACTGTACTGTCCTGGGAGAGCAACGAAGTAGGAAAAGGAACTGTTTTCTAACTAAATAGTATTGGGTCGATTTCAAATGCTTTTCCTGTGCACATATTTGGATCTCACAGTGGCTTGCATTTAGGACAAACTCTTTTATTTAGGACTGGAAATCTCTGGCAAAGGGCAAGAATCCTTGTTTTGATCCATGCAGTAGAAACCTTCACTGTGTTACAAGACTGAAATACAACTACACTGCAGTTAGGTATGGGTTCACTGGTAAATGTCTCTTGGAATATTGTAGTGCTTCATGGTGTGATGTGTGCCCATCCGTAAATAAGATGGAAGTAGTAAACTCTTTGACTATTAATAAAAATGAGTTATTCACACTGTTCTGTACATCAGCTTTGAATTTTCCAGAATCATGCGATCATGCAAAGGGGAGTAACCAGTGTTAGGACTTTTACTGAGAATAACCTGTTACTACAGAACTCTGAAGATTAGGATGATGGTAAGGCATGAGAACGAGGAGAAATGATTTACTCATTCTTGACCCCACGAATATTGCTAAGCTGCCTTGGATTCCAACTTGCTTCTGTTGGCTTACACCCACATTACCTCTCCTTCACTTTTAAGCTATTATTTCAAGGACTGAATGGCACGTTTTATGGCTTGCAATAGGACAAGCAGTTATTCTCACTTGAGCGCAAAGATGTGTGGCTTCATGAGAGGGGAGTATTTATCATTTACATGCAGGCTTACGGGCTGTCTGTAGGAGGGGGTCCTGCTGCTTGTTAAAGAGACAGGTGTCAGACCTGCTGCTTAATAGGGACGTGGGACATGAGTGATGCTGAGGAGGCAGAATAAAATGCCTGGCTGCCTCAGAGATGGTTATGAAGCCTCCGAGGTAGTTATAAAGTTCCCTATTTCTAGTGTGATATTACAAGAGGCAATTACAAGACAGATAATGATTTCATGCAAAATACAAGATAATTAAAATGTTTGAATTGATCTACTGGACTGTAAGCCAGCTACTGACCAGCACTGCACTATGCCATTGTGAACATCTCTCAGGATTATGCCACTGGTTCGAGTACTGCTGTGTCAGGCTCAAATTTAGATGTCTTGTTGCTGCTACTGGTTTGAATCTGAACTAGTACATGAGCTGATTGCCAAGTCCAAAAGAGACAATAAATCTGTTTCTGTGATCAATTAATGATACAGGAAATGTGCCAGAGCCTTTGGGTGCTGCTGACCTGTAAAGACCGAGTGCAGCACGCAGTGTCCTGATTAGAGGGTGATGTAAATGAAAGATTTCACAAGTGCTTAGGGCTAAGTGGGCAAACAACTTCCCATATGTTCAGGAGAAATGTAGGATAATGATCTTGTCCTGAAAGGAGAGAATACAGTTTTTAATACCTGGGACGCAGAGCCTTTTCCAGGCTCCTTCCCAAATCAGCCATCAAAGCTTTGCACATGCAAGAGAAGCTGGGAGCTGTGTGTGCCCATTTATTGTTACAGGGCTGAACTCTTGTGGTCTGCTCTTAGCCCTGATGGGCACTGTGCTGGGAGGTGAGAGCTGTGGGTCACAGAGAGCTCATGTGCTGTCCCAGTGGATTGCCATCTCTCAAAAGGTGCTCTTCTGCTGATAAACCTTTCAGGGCAGCACCTGCTGGGAAGCAATCAGTTTGCAGTGCCAAGAAATACCATAGTTCCTCCCTGTTCCAGGTCCAGTGCATCAGGTGCAGCTCACCTGCCCTGTGAAGCAAAAAAAGAAACCAACAAAGGACACAATGCTGGGTGCTTAATGTCTGATGAAGAAATGCTATTGTTCAGGCATAGAAGTGAGGTATCAGCACCCCCACAGTCACACAAATACCTCTTCTAGCACAGTCCTTCAGTTTCTAAGATACTTTGATTAATCCTTTAGTTTATACCTTATGTTTTTCATTACCTCTCATCCATTAGCTCACTGCTGCAGTCTCTCCTTTATCCAGCTTTTTTTTCTTTTCCTCCTAAAAAAATTATTATTTTGGGTGGGCTGGAAAGACAGGAGTAAGAGAGATCTTTTGCAAGTGACAGGAGTGGCTTTGTTGTTGTTGTTGCTTCAACCATTCTGCCTGTTCCTTCTTGTTCTTTTTCCATCTGTTTTGAGGCTGTGGATTTAATGAGTGGAGGCTGTGCAAAGTTATCTGACTGCACTCCCTGGTTCTGCATGGTGGTGTAGAAAGGAGGAGCTTCTCCAAATCCACTATCAGATATCAAGCAGAATCCCCCAGATAAAAACCTCAATGTCAAACCAACAGCTTCTGGGCTTGCTTCTTTCCTTTCTGCTGGGAGAGGCTCTTTTCCCACTAGAAGTCAAATGCATTTGAATATTGCCAGTCTTCTTCAAATGAATATTTGGCAATTAAGGAGAGAAGTGGGTATAAGCAAGTTAGCTGGTCACCAGGCAAAATTTGTTCCTTGAAGTGACTTTGGATGCTAAGTAGCAATTACAGCAAAGGAACAGATTTCCAGGGTCAAAGCAAGCAACCTGTGTGAGTGCTTTGTGCTCTAAGAACCACTGAACTGATGCTGTGGCAAGTTTCCCAAGGCTGGATGCATGCCACTGAAGTGTGCTCTTTCCTTTGCATATGTCTCTGTGGCTTTGATAAATACAGGGCAAGGGAACAGAAGCATTTACCCTTGTAATGCTTGGGTGAATAGTAGTAAATTTGCCTATTGATGCTGATACCGTTTTTCTTCAAAGTCGACTAGAAGTGTAGTCCCAGTCAGCAAATACTCATGAGTGTATGTGATAAAATAGAGAGAAAATAGAATAGACTAGAGGTCTCAATTGGAAGAAATAGTTGTAATGTTGTGCAGTGCAGACAAATAAAAAGCCCAGGCTCAAGCTTTGCTTAGGAACAGGAATTTTTCAGGCATGTCCTAATGAGCTCATCTTCACATGTGAAACAACACACTCAACATCTATTCTTCATCTGTCTTAATTCGCTAAACTCTGTTTTGTTCAACTGATGTGGAGAAGGAATGTGCATTCAGCATGTCTCCTGAGACTTAAATTATCCCATCGCGCTCCTAGCAAAAGCACCTTGTCTTGCAAAATGTGATAGATTCATATTCATGGAGTAGGATCTGAGGCTGTGATGCTGCCTCTATAATGAAAGGATTTTAAAAAACAGCGACTGTGGAGATTTTAGTGGTCTCTTATTTATCAGACATGTAGTCTTTGGGTTTCAAAGCTTCACTATGCACTTGTGAGGCGTATATTCAGCTTGCTTACTTTCACACACTTCACTGAAGTACCTGCTATAGCAATACGATTGCTTATACTTTCCTTCTAGTCTATAGAGGAAGATAGGCCCCTTCAGAATTAGGTAACTGAGATGTGAAAGACACTTCAGAGATATTTATAGTCCTAAATTAGTCACCTTAACTTAATGATTAAGCTTTAGTGGGATAAATTGGTGCTTAGCTCTTTGTTTCATGTGAAAGAAAAGATAACAGCAAACGGTTATAACTCCGAAAGGAGCTTTTTAAAAAATTACTCAAGATGCAGTTAAATCCTCAGAGGAGGTGGCTACACTAGGAATGGCTTGCTAACACTTTTAGCAAAATGTTCTCAGTCTCTGATAAATCCTCAGAATTTATAGAAGGACTAAGAGACGTTGTAATCTTCTCTTCAAAAACAAATTTGTTTTATAACCCAGGAGCAGTAGGTTGCAACAGCTATTTTTAATAATGTGCCTGGCAGTAGCTGCTGGATAGAGGCTTATACAATCCTGTATGCTGCATGCGCTAAGTTGAAAGCGTCCTTTTCCCTGGAGAGCTCCAAATTTAAGATTATGGAGAGATTCCAAAGGTAGATTATACATACCTGCCCGGTGGCCTTGAGGAGGTGGACGACAGGGGTTGTTCTTATTTGGGGTGCGTGAGTGAAGGACTGAGTGTATAACTCTGATGGCCTGGATAGTGCCAGGCTATTCTATCCATAGAAGATGCATGTTAATGAGGAGTTTGAAGGAGGACAACAGGGATGCTTTTTAAGGGCTTTGACTGCAGTCTCTCTCTCTGTGAGGGTCAGCCTGGGAGAATGCGCTCCAGGGAGAAAAGGTACGGTGAGCCATTACGCAGAATGAACACGTGGCTCATGCTGTGGTCGAGTAATAGATTTGGTAGGTAACAGTAAGTAAGATGAGATCAGTAGGTGCAGGGCAGTGCACTCGCTGAGAGACAAGTAATAACTTGGACATTGTGAGGTGTGAGTCTGAAAAGCTCTCAAATAAGCCCTCCTTATTTGTATTCTGCTGGGGCTGTAAGGTACATCTGGTGTGACCATGATGGATGGGACTTACCCTGTGAAAGGTACCATATAAAGTGTAAGTCTGAGCTCATCATCTTTGTGCCTTCTTTTAGCCACTTCCAAGTGAGAAAGAGGAAGCCAGAGGGCATTTTTTTTCCTTCCTCACCTGGATGGTATAGGTGATTGTGATAAATTGCCTCCTGGCAGCAGCTCTGCCCATCTCCACAGAGAGACTTAAAGTAGATACCAAAGTTACACATGTCGCTGAGAGATGAACTCTGCCCAAAACATGAAGTGAAATTAGTGAATTTATAGACTTACACAGGCTGGGACTGTGGTTACGGTATGATTTAAATGTTCTAATCTCAACAAAACTGTGTATTTCAAAATACTTTAAAGGAAACATACATGACCCTATTCCACATTTTTTTAAACGTGAGACAGAAAGGGAAAGAATGGAAATTTGAAGATAAAGGAGAAGGTGAAAGTATCACATACTCCCTTGAATTAGAGATTTTATCTATTGCCCTTCAAACAAGTTAGAGGGATGAGAAATAGATGTCTTTATTTAACAGAGAAAGTTTCCAAAATCGTACCAAATCGTAGCTTGTGATCCTGATAGAAAAAAGCTACTGTAATAACTACTGTGATGATGTATCTGCAGAAAGCTAATGCAGCAGTCTTCTGATTTAAGAAGTAACTCTATTTGCCCAGCATGAGTTTGAAATAAAAGAGAATTCTTTGGGTTTATATAATCCCAGGTATCTGAAGATAGCTGCTGCTTAGTGCTTTATCTCCTCTCTCCTGCTAGGACAATACAGGCTGACCTTAAACCTTCAGTATTTTTGCTTGGTTGCACCGAATTGCTAAAGCATGTGTAGGCCTGCTGAGAAGCTGTAATGGAAATCGTTAGGGAACCGTTCACTTTCCAGAGATCGAAGATTCATTTTTAACGTCTGGTTCAAGTTTGCCTCTTGCCCATATTCCCACACCTAATAGCAGGTATCATTTCTCTATTTTCTAACATAAGATTTTACTATTATTGTGTCGAAACCAATTATTTTAATCAGACAGCTCTTATAACTTCAGAACAGGAAGTTCCTTTAGCTTTCTTTGCTGTTAATGGGGTAAAGCTCAGATGCTGTGACTGCACGTAGTTAGCGTGGTACATTTGTACATGCTTCAAGTACCAGCAGTCCTCCTGACAAGCTTTTTTCATCCCTTTTTTTTTCCCCTAGATATACCACATATGTTGAATTCTTTGATCTTTGGCTAGGAGGAACCAAAAAAGCTGTAGTCCTCCAACAAACTGAATTAGTATGTTTTTCTTTTAATAAAGAGCTCCTTCTACTGGTGGGAAAAAAAGAAAAACAAAAAAACCCACGGACGCATACAGTAAGCAGCTAAGAGTATACAGACTAGATTATTTGGTGACTATGGGCTGGTTTCTGAGACATTTCCGTTTAGGAAATACATTACAGACTCTTTCATGAGTGAAAAGACATGCACATTCTTTCATCCTTTGGCGCTTCACTCGCATTATCCCTCTGTCACGCACAAATAATTTGAGAGAAGTTCTGTTTCTTGATACATGGCAGTCCTTCATGGATGTAGCAGATAATAAAATGTGGCTTTATATGTGTTAAAGGCATAAACTATTGTTGTTTTGCCATAAAATGAACTTTCTGTGTGTCATGAAATAATGTGATGAAAACAAACTTGCTGGAAGAAGTGATTTTCATTGTGCTAAAATGGAAAATTCAATCTGCAATACCAACTTTGTCAGCAGCTGAGAGTAGTTTTTGGTATTCAGGATGTATACTAACAGTTAGTGATTTTGTAATAAAGTACTTTGATATTCTTGAGAAGCATTCAACAGATTTTGATAATGGGACAGGCAGTAAAGATAAAGACTGTGACAGAGCTCATTATTTGTCTTTGATGACTGAAGGTTTTTAATTTAGCCAAGTTTCTTACTAAGCTCGCTCATTGTTTCCCTCTGAGGTGCAACCTTAATAATAGGTCAGTGTTGTGTCTTAAAACTAATGGTAGCTGTGATGGAGAGCTTTGTGATAACACAGGGAATGAAAGATCTGAAAATCTCTTCTTAGATCTCAACATTCCAGTATAGAAGAACCTAGACAGTAATCACTTTGGGAGCACAGTGATTCAAATAATAATATAATCCTCCAGTGTCTACACAGACCCATGCTTTTAAAATACAGTGAGTGCCATACAAAAAGGTATGCTGCTTCTCCCTTCAGAAAGTCACACTGTGACTTTCTCTACTGTTAGCCACATTGACAAAAGGAGACTGCCTCATTGCTTATCTGATTTTGTGAACATGAAATCCCCTGTGGATGTCATAAGAAGTCTTGATGAAATCAAGAAATATTCAGTGTGGTGCCCAGGATTCTATCTGCATGCTAATGCGGGCTGCTGGGGCTTTTAGAATTGGCTTTTTAGACTTACATGTTTAAATGTCTGCATGCTGGTGCTTGTACATAAGTTAGATGTCTGAGTGTGTAGGGGAGTCCTTGAGGTCTGGAAGGGTGCTCAAGTAGCTCATCTGGTGCAGTGTTTGGTCAACTCAACAAAGACATGTGATGCTGATTGAGAAACTCTCTGGGATACCTGCACTGTGGCTGCATAGGGCCAGGAAGATGTGACATGGGATTTAGGGGAAGCTTGCACTGTCCCAGGAGCCACATCTGCAGAGGCTGCTCAGGACACCAGGACACTGAAATGGTACCATACCTTTATAATGAGACAACAGGTTTCTGCTGCTGTAGTGGGAGCCTAGGCACATGCGAGGAAGTAGATGTAGAGACCCACATTCAGATGTCTTGAATTTAGGGCCAGTCATTAATGCATGGCATTGACAACCACAATATTTATGTACATGTGCTGGAGCTTGGGGTAAGATGTGTAGTATTTAAACTAGTCTAGTGTCTGTCCATGCAATTTGTTATTTACAATTGTGTGTTTGTGGGAAGGCTTACCCAACAATAAAAGAGAACACAATTGCTGCTGTTGCATCCTTGCTAATGTACAGGATGTTTCAGTATTACCAAGGTCAGCAATATGCAAAAGTCTTGAAGATTTAATTCTGCTATCAGCAGCGTTTCAAAGTGTCAAATATGTCCTCTTAACATCAGTCCTATTGGACTGCCATGGCTCCATTCTTCAGAGGAATTGTACTGAGATAATTTTTCACAGCCCGTGCTAAAGGCATATATAACTGGTTATGGAATGCATGCTAAAATTACTTGCTTTGAATGGGTTTAATAGATAAGGTGATGTATTCTGATGTAGTTTGGAAATGCTGCCTTGAAAACTGAAGAGACAACTGGTTTTCCAATTTATTTTCAACCATTATCATGCTGAAAGAAATAACACTACCAAAGTATCAGATGTACTTGCTTAGTCACTTTTGAATGTATCAGCCCCAGAAATCAGTTAACAGTGCCTGTCTATTTGTATGTAAGAAAATCTTGGAGATAATTTTTATACAAGTTTAACTTGTAGTACTCCTACATAACTTAAAAATACTTTTTTGCAAAAGTACTTTAAAACCAAATGCGGTGAGTGGGCCAGATTTCCTTCTTAAAACTTCTGAGGCGCACGCATTGAAGCTCACTGTAGACTAATGCACCAGGCATGCTAAGAATTTCTGACATTTCACAAGATGAAAACTCTCTTACACAGAGCTGTCCATGGCAAAGAAAACTACTCCACGTAGGGGTGCATTACAGTTGTCCACATGCTGGTAGCTAGTGCCACTGTGCTGCTGTAATGTTTTCTTGGTCTCCAGCTGCTCCCCCAGAAGAGCATGGATCTCCCTCAGCACTGTACCTGCTTCTCCATGACCAAGTTTGAGGAGGTCAGGCTTGAGCTGTCACTGAGCTCTCCTGGGGCTGCTTCCAGCTGCTCTTGAACATTCGTGGATGTAGCAGGGGAAGATCTGACACATTCTGGGTCCCATACAATAACACGGGCTAGATATTCAAAATAAGCTCCCTACATTTAACAGGGTATGTTTGACCTTGATTTCTCTGTGTTTTGTTTTCTCATCTGTAAATCTGGATAATAACAGCTGTTCATTTTTCAGGAATCTTGTGAGGATAAATTATTAGTGAGGCACTTAAGTACTTAAGGGATGAGTAATGCAGTAAAGTTTACAAGAAAATTAAACATTCTGTCTTTCTAGCAGGATCTGAATATTGTTTACTAAATTAGGCACGGGGTCATACACAAAATGCTGACTAGAAAGCACTGCATCTAAATGAGGCAGAGCTCATCTTAGGGGAAAAAAGCACAAATCAAGACTTCCGTGCTGAGTATGTAAGAGTACAGGAGCACATGAACAAGGACTAAGCTAGGACAGTCTACCATGATTGTGACTTCTGCAATTTTTGCGGTGTTGACTTATGGATCTACTACTATTCTTATGAGCTGCTGTGTTTTGTGATAATATGAGTTGTATTACAAAGGCACACATACACACATCTTCCTATAACAAGCTTTGTTAATGCTGGAGTCTGAGACCAGAGCATGCAATAGAACCAAATCTGACACTCAGATGGATATTTAAATTATAAAACAAAAAGGAAAAAAAAAGTAGAATATTGACTTAGGAGCCTATTTTTTATTGTTATTTCTTAGCATCTGCCTCTTAACATTGCATAAAATTTCCTGAAAAGTTCACCACTCAATTAAACTTTTCTATTAAATGCAGGATGCAAAAGCCATATATTTAACAAGTTTTCCACTCTGTTGCTTCACTGTATAAATAATATGTCTTCTGGAAATTTCTCATACATGTCAGGTATTCATGATGAAAAAGCACATTTGTACTGCAGGTTTAGAGATAATTACTTGCCATTAGGTTCTTAAGAACGTAAATTTTATTCATTTCTATCGTCTCACTTGTCAACTTCTTAAATTTTGTCTACACTATGCCCCGCAATAACATGCAGCAAATAATTTAGTCTTTCACCAAAATAACAGTGACTGGCAAGTGAAAATTTCATTGAAACAGGCAGCATAACGTTAGTTGCAATAAAAGAACTATTTTTTTTATTTTTTTTAATTTTTTTTTGGTTTACAGCTTTCCCCAACAGTAATTCAAATTCCATCATTCAAATGAATTTATTTAAATGACTATTAAACAGCTCTCATTTAACTGCTTCCTTATTACTTAAGAAGAAGCAATATATGCTGGTTGTTTTGCTCAAAGTGCAATTTCACCCTTGCAGTCTTGTGGTCACTTGTGTTTAGAGTTGTTTGGGAAAACAGTAGTGTTTACTCCTGTAACAAAGTTTATTCTATTCATTGTGTTGCGTATGTGACACGAAAATGAATACAAATATGATGGGGAATGCAAGTATCTAGCATCTCATAGACAGAGGTAGTCTCCTTCCATATCAGTTTGATTTTGAGATGCCATCTAGCAGTAACACTGATGGTTTCAATGATGTGTTGCCAGTAACTCAATCAAGGGTTCTCACAAAACTGTACTGCTTCATTTGTGGCAAGATCTACAGCATGCAGATACACAGAGGAATATAAAAGGTGCTGAGATGTTGGAGAAAGCTGCTAGTTTGGTTATTTTTTTGAGAAGGGCTTTTCTATTATCTTGCCCAATTCTGTCCATCCAAAGAAATTACCCATCTCTTCCTAGAGTAACTTAAAGGACATTTTTCCCCTGCAGCCTTTGTGTCCTTTGAGTATGCGGAACTCCTATCCTCAGACTGTATAAAAGCCTTAGTGAGTCGTGAACTAAGCTGGGGGAAAATACACATTGACAAAATGTGTATTTCTAATAAGGATATGGGATAGTTACGTTACTAGTTAGGATACCAGTTACAATAATAATAACAATAATATAATAATAGTAATAGTTACGTTACTGAAAAAATACATTGCCAATATTGAAAAGAGTAATGTAGAAATGCTCAGTGTATGTAATTTGAAGCCAGAAAAGGTAAAGTAGTTCTTGAACTGTCTATCTTGTTTGTGCATTAATGTGATCCCTGGAGACGATCAAATGCAATTCAATGGGAAAAAACCCCAAACCTAGCACTAGAGAAGCAATTTTCCAGTGAATTATTCACTGGCAAAGACTGCCTAACCAGGGAGTCCTACCCTTCCTTCAAAGGCCAATAAAATAAAATAAAATAAAATAAAATAAAATAAAATAAAATAAAATAAAATAAAATAAAAGGCAACAATGACTTCTCTGTCATTTGGTAGTAACATTTTAGATGAGTATGATCCAGTTAGTCCCACAGGGCCTTTCAGCACATGAGTGCTGACAGGATTTAGGAAGCAAGCAGTTTCCTCTCGGTATATATGTTAGATATTGATTTTGTAGACTTGCCTTTAACCTAGCAGGAAAAAGCACCCATCTTCATGTTGAGATGAAATGGTTTGTGAAATGCTGATGCTATGCTTTGAGTACTTGAGTACACCTTAGTAAACATATAGTTAAAGGCTGTTAATGTATATTATTGACTTCAATTAGATTTTACTGTGTATCTAGTGAATGGGAAAGTATGGAGTTGCATACACAATGCAAAATTAATGTAAATGCTTGGTGGAACAAAATGACATCTGATTCCCTAGAAAATTTTATTTTGAAGGTCAGTGTAGCAGCACAGATTTTCTTATTGTACTGTTAATGCAGATATAAACCCACAGAGGTAGACAAAGTAAGTAGACATCCCATGTCCTCAGAATATCAACTTCTGTCTTATTCTGCCTCTTCCACGTTTCAAATTACCTCACTGCTTGTATAGATATTCTTGAAGTCCCACTTCTCAGGCCTGTCCATGTCCCTTTGGGTAGCCATGCCTTCCTGATACCATTAAAATAAATAATTTTTTTAAAAGATATATATTAGCCCTGTGGTGGCCACATACAAGCTACTTACCATGAGCCACATAGCACGCACTATGAGCCACATGCCACAAGTCAAATACCAAATACACAACATGAGCTCAGTGCTGCAATTCTATACTTTACTCAGAGGGCAGTGAGGTACTGGCACAGCAGCCTAAAGAAATTGTGGTGCCCCATCCCTGGAGGCACTCAAGGACAGGTTGGATGGGCCTTGGGCAGCCCTAGCTGCTGGTAGGTAGCAGCCGTGCCCAGGGTTGGAGCTGGATGGGCTTTGAGATCCCTACCAGCCCAAGCCATTCTGTGATTTTGTGAAGTATTTTTAATGTTTCATTCCAATGTAACGAATGCTAAGGGGCAAGTGAAAAAGTTAAAAACTATGATATAGGTCTGACCAAGTTTTTCTCTCTTTCTTTCTTTCTTTCTTTCTTTCTTTCTTTCTTTCTTTCTTTCTTTCTTTCTTTCTTTCTTTCTTTCTTTCTTTCTTTCTTTCTTTCTTTCTTTCTTTCTTTCTTTCTTTCTTTCTTTCTTTCTTTCTTTCTTTCTTTCTTTCTTTCTTTCTTTCTTTCTTTCTTTCTTTCTTTCTTTCTTTCTTTCTTTCTTTCTTTCTTTCTTTCTTTCTTTCTTTCTTTCTTTCTTTCTTTCTTTTTTTGTAAGTGTGTGTGAATTTTTCTGGAATTCTTAAAGTCTAAGAGAAATCAGAATCCCTGAAAACCTCATTGTTAGTAACAAAAAGCTATTTTAAGTTGTTTGTGGAGTATGCATACAAATATAAGCAATGCATTTACTTACGGTTTTGTTGTTGACGGTCAGCTTTTATGGAAGGATGATGCATCACATTCAGTCATTTTCAATTTCCTTTTTCTTGGGTATAAAACTGAAATTTTTCCTGTCGTGAAAAGTAAGGAAGAGGATCTCAAATGAAAATAATCAGTTCCAAAATTGTGCAAATGTTCACAAATGTGAAGTGTTAACTCTAATTCTGTAGGTTCTAGTTTACCAGAGTCTTAACTTCTTCTCAGCAGAGAGATGCCTGAGCATCTTGCAAATCGTGGTACCGGGTATGGCTCCAGAGATGTTAGGGTTCCTGCTGGAAAATTGTGCTCTAGTATCTTCATGATATTGCAAGGAGCTGAAAGACCCTGGGATTCTGAATATCAAGGCGAAGATGCACTGCCCAGAAGTCTGGGGTTTTCAGCACGGGAAACCAATTAAGTTTCTACCTTCTTGTTTCCCCTCAGAAGTTTGTTTATGGCAATACTTTCATTTGAATGATTTTTTTTTTTTTTTTTCAAGAAAAAAAGAAAAAAATTCTATCAACACTTAAAACAAAAGAGGTTTTTGACCAGTTCTCCTGTCAACTTTGATCTACTAACCAATGTGAGATTTATTTTTTAACTAGTCAGAAGATCCTGTGTTACCTGTTCCTACTTGTTTTTTCATGAGAAATGCTGAAGCTTCGATGGGAATTTGGCAGAACTAGCCAAAGGACATTGAGGATGTTGCACCTCATGCCCTTTCCTCTACATCCAATTAAAAGAAAGGGCAGTATACCTTCAGTTGTTACAAAAATCATCTGTGCATTAAGTGCAATGCTCCTGCAGATTCATTTCGTACAAGGAATATTTCCACTTACTTTGAGCAGAGAATTAGTTTGTGAAATATATTATTTCTGTAAGGACTTGGAATAAAGTGAAGGAAATAAATGCATTGCTTCGCAAGATGTCTTGCAGTGCTGTGGTATTTGCTCACACTCATCAGGTTCAATGTGCAAGTAAGGGAGAAGTGAAAAGAGTCTAAGAAATGAGAGAGAAAAGATACAACAGAGAACATAAAGTCCCCCAAACACTTCAAACTTAGTATTCAGATATTGTTCTTCTCAGCCATCAAGTCTTGGCTCTGGAGGGCTACGGCCAAGGTTTCAGCAGTGGTGTCATTTTCCTTTCCTGCACTGAGGCTACAAGCATATGTCAAGCCATTTGTACCATCTGCCACATAAGTGTCAGTAAAAGCAAGAGGAGCACAAGGGGGACAGACACTTGAGGACATTTGTGTTAAATTATTTAAATGAGAAGCACCAGTTTTGGTGTTGAAAAGCTATGTAATCTTAGCAACCCAGCTTTTCAGCAGGCAGCAAGGAAAGCAAAGCGCAGCTGACCACTCTTGCCAAAATGTCAGAATGTCAGGAGGCCGCAAGTTCTCAGTCTGTTTGCATACCTGCATCCAGGCAAATGAAACGTGACATAAAAGAGCAGCTCAAATGTAGTTCGTGAGGTGGGTAATCTCCAGAATGTTTTGTTCTATGAGAAAAAGAGTCTTAATACAAATACCTCTAAAAAGAAGCTTGAGGATTTTCTAGGTGTGCTGATTTAAAGTTTACCAGCAAGGATTTTCAGCTTGTCCATGACTAATAATCTCACTTCTGATAACTTCTTCAGCAGAACCTCTTTTTCGGTTGTTGTGGTTTTCTGTTTGTTTGTTTTGTTTGCTTATGCTTGTCATATATAGGCTTAGAGAGGCAGTAATGTGTAGGGTGAGTCTGTTTGCTAGGAAAATGGAAGAGTTGATTTCCCAAGTGGCCTTCTTGGATGCCAACTGCAAGCTTAAGTAGATTACTCAGTTGTTGCTGTTGTTATTATTATTATTATTATTACTATTTTAAGACTGTACTTCTACTCATCTCTTTGCAAAAACTTGTGGTTCATTATACTCCCACTGTTTGTCTGGAAAGGAACAAGGACGGCGTACAGGAGTCAAGTCCATTGCTCTGAAGAAAAGTGTGCAGATTAAGGGAAGTTTTGAAAATCTGGGGTATTATTACAACTCTACACCACCTTTTTCTTGGTACACAGTAAGAAGGACCACCTCAAACAGTTATAGATCTGAAAAGAACTGAAACTGATGGAAAAAAATGAGGAATAGTAAGGGAGCTGATATAAAGAGATGATGGCAGCACTGTAGGCTTTTGCATTCCTTTTCAAGGGTGCAGCTGCGATCCATGCAAAAGTGCGTGGATCAACAAATTATCCCTGCCTGGTTGTTAATGACTACATTTCTTCTTTTAATGTAGTCACACAAACTTGATCTTAACGAAAGATAGAAGCAAATATAGAATGGGCTACAGATATGTTTGTATGAATGAGGGCAGAGTGCTCTGCTTGGCTGTAGAAACTGAAATTTAAGGAAACGTTGCCACATAATAATATTTGTGACAAAAATAGTGGAGTTTCTAGTGATGTCTCTTAAAGGTTTGTATGTTTGGGTATATGAAGTGATTTTCTTGCCTGTTTTCTTGCACCTGCCTTCTGCTTTCCCGCTTCTGAAAGTGAAGAAAAAGAATTTGAGTACAAATTCTCTCCCAGCCTAGCAGACAAATTGTTCTACTATGGGACTGCTTGGGTGGTTGGTTTTGTGTATGTGCTTTCACAGAACGGAGCCTGTGGAAATCATCTAGTCCAACCCCCTGCTAAAGCAGGTTCCCTGCGGGTTATACAGGAAAGCATCCAAGTAGGTTTGGAATGCCCTCAGAGAAAGGGATTGCTTTGTTGTAAGTCTCCTGTGTAGATAACTGTTTATGTTTTAGGAAACAGAAAATGATAAGTGCTGGTGTTCCTGATGAGTTTCCAAGGCCCAGAAATGGAGAAATGTGACAGGTTTGTACCAAGTGTTGGCGTGCTAACCTCAGTGTGTCATGTCAACATGTCAGTAAGTACTCCTTAGCCCATATCAGTGCGCAAGATTATCTTCACATTTCAGTTTCTGGGAATTATGTTACAGAGATTAGCATATTCAGACTGTTTTCTTTGTCATCAGTGTGCTCAAAGCAGATTTGTAGAATGAATTAGCAAAAGCTGAAGCAAGGTTTCCATTTATTCAAAACTAATGATCCAGGTACTTGATCTTCTTGAGATTTTGCATGGGTGTACTGAAAAAAAAAAAAAAGAAAAGGAAAAAAAAAAAAGAACTTCTCTGCAGTTGTCAAAACATATAACTTCATTTGCCCTGCTAATGAGAAAAATAAGTGCCTTTTTGAAACCACATGAAAAATATTTATATTCATTTTCTTGCATAACCTAAAAATACCAATTGATTGCTTCTATGACTTCACGACTGTGATTTCATGCTGTTATGAGATTTCATTTACACTGCAGATACTAAATTATGAATTGTCTGTTTCATGAAACATAGGAGCCTAAATGCTTTCCTTTAAAATAATGTCTACTTTTTATCGATTGCATATTCATGACTGATGCACTTTAGACCAAAACGTCCCAGAGTTATATTCTTCCTCATGATTTGGAGGGCTACATTATGGCATCTTGTATGCTGATGAGCAAAAAGCAGTTGCAGATTCCAATCAGTTTGGCGACAGTAGTGCAACTCTTTTCTTAGGTGCTTGTGGCCTTCAAGATGTACTAAACTCCCCTTCTTCCTATGGAGAACTTTGCTGGGTGAACATTCAAGGGCAGTGAGGTGCTGGCACAGCTGCCTAGAGAAGCTATGGGTGCTCCATCCCTGGAGACACTCAAGGCCAGGCTGGATGGGGCCCTGGGTAGCCTGAGCTGGTGGGTCGCAGCTTTGCCCATGGCAGGGGTTGGGATGTGTGGGTTTTGAGATCCCTTCTAATCCAAGCTGTTCTGTGGTTCTGCTACTGTATGATTTTGGATTGTGGCTGGTGAGGTAACAGTATGAAGTTCTGAGTGAGACTAAAGAAAAATGACACCTAATCCAACCTGTCTCTGCAAATGTGGTATCTAAAGCCACATAAAATAGTAGAATATGAATGAGAGGTTGTTAGTGTGTGGATTACTATTTCTTTTTCTCTCTTTACAAGAGCAAGTTGAGGCAATTGGAGTTGATACAAAAACTAAACACATCAAATGTTCTCTTTCATCACTGCTTGCTCATATGAAATTAGATTGGTAACCAGCCTCCCAGATTGGACTAATTCTGTGAGCTGTACCATAAAATATTGCACTTTGCAATGAAAGACTTCTTAAAATAACCTGTAAAAACTTTGAAGGGAGTTCATACAGTTTTCTAGCAAAACAGAAATCATTTGTGGGGCAGATAGTTTTTATTTTAATAGTTTTAGACTGAGTTAAATAGTTTTAGGTATTTTACTGCTGACAGTGGAAGAAATTGTAGTCCCATGAGTGGACACAGATTTGTTGGCATGGGAATTTTTAAATTACTTTGAAGTGTCTTTTGTCCTGGGATAATACTGAATGTATTTTCCAGCACAAATATAAACATATATGATCATTTAGGTAAAAACTTAAGAATGGAAGATCGTATCGAAAATTTAGCAAGCCATTTTTAACAGGCCATAAGGAAAACGGTTGGCCTAGGGTGTCAATTTGTCCAAATAATACGGACTTTTTGTATTTAAAGGTGCATGGAAATGAATTTTCATGTATTTTTTTTTTTTTTCCTACTGTGCTCTTAGCGTATGTCACAATTTATTATGGCTACTTCTGTCCAAGATGAAGCCAAGTCAAATTGCCCAGAGAGGTTGTGGATGCCCCATCCCTGGAGGCATTCAAGGCCAGGCTGGATGTGGCTCTGGGCAGCCTGGTCTGCTGGTTGGCGACCCTGCATATAGCAAGGAGGTTAAAACTAGATGATCACTGAGGTCCTTTTCAACCCCGCCCATTCTATGATTCTATGATCCTATGCTAACCTAGCTTCTCTCTCTCTCATCTCTCTCTCATTTTTAAAAATATTTTAAATGTGTAAATAAAGAGCATCTCCAAAAGGATTAGGCTGGGAGAAGGCTGTCATAGTTTTATTACTGAAATTCTTACCAGTCTGTCTTTACATAAGAAAGTTCCTTCAACTCTTTTAACTTCATTGGAGAGATACAACAGGGCACCCACTGAGGGCTCAAGCGTTTCCCGCACTGAACAGATTTAGGGCATGCCAACATTTTCCGCCAGGGACACTCAGACATTGCCACCAACTCTTCTTACTTTTAGAAGCAGCTTATGAGCTGAGCCCATGAAGAGGAAGCTGTGTTGCAGCATTCCTCAACTTCTTTTCCCCCAGTGGAATCTATATCATTTTTATTACTGTTGACGAAAAGAAAAAGCCCCCATCTGACAAGTGTAGAGAGAATGGCACTTCAGTGATTTTTACTCTCTGAAGAGAGGTTTCTACTACTACTTCTTAATCAAATACAAACAATGCATTTTATTTGCAATTATGGCATGCAGCATTTTTTTAAGCAGAAAGTCGTTTTCCCCCTTGCTTATTCATCCTAGTGCATTTTTCTGTGGGCCTTCATTTTCACATTTGACTACATTTTCTACACATTTTTGAGCTTTGATTTTCAGAGAGAGGTGATAGCTCATATTAGCTCACCTGGCAGTCGAAAAATGAACGAGTTTCTTAAATTCATCTCTTACCAAACTCTTCTCAAATTGCTGAGTTACTTTTCTCACCTGTGTTACTTTTACACTGGATCAGCAGACAGCAGTCTATTGCCAGACTGCTGCAGACATTTTGGGGTTCTTGTCTGCAACATGCTGTGAAATTCATTATGATCCTTGACAAAACAGAAATGAGCTGGCAGTATTAATGTAATTTCTTTGTTATTGGATTAATGAGGAAGAAAGATGTGTGTACTGATCTCAGCATTTGTGACTGTTCAACTTGGAAACCAGGAAATAAATAATTTTGTCAAGAATTTTCCTTATTTTATGTGACTTTATTAAGAGAGAATTGTAACAATCCCTTCAATTTTGAAAATTAGTAATGAGGCTACAGCAGAGTAGTGTGCTGCTCCAGATGTATGAGTGCAGAAGTTTTGAAGTCATGTTGTAAGAGAATAGCTGCATTTTTATATTCATTTTGTCTAATGGCAAGTAACTACACGGGATGAAATTAGCCCTGTGCCCGCTTCTTGATCCTTTTAATTGGAACCAACGACTTGTAATACAGATGCAGTGAATATTAAAAAAAATAATAATAACCTGAAAAAGAAAGGAGCTCTGTGAATCAGACTGTGCAGTGATGACTTTATTTATAGCCTAGTTCATTTACGAGTGTAAATAAACTTGACTTCCACACACAGCAAAGTGTGAAATATCCAAATTAATCATAGACAAGAGTGCCTGGGGAAAATAGATTTTGAGAGGATCAAAGGTATGAAATGAGAAAGAGAAAAAAATGAGGAGCAGGCCCTTTATGGATTAACAGGCTAAAGGGTCACCTAGCCCTCAGAAACAAGGCTTGAAGGCAGAGCTGCTATTGATTTTTCTTGACTGAAACTCCCATTTGAACTGAAAAGAATTAAAGCATAGACACACTAAAAAAAGTTAAAATCTAGTAGATCCCACCTGCATGTGGCCTTTGAATCTATCTGGATAGTTGTGAAATGCTGCTGCTGTCATCCTTCCACCAGGAAATAGGTGAGAGTGTGATGTGTCAGTCTGTGTGTCTTGTCCTATATTGCGGATCCTGCAAGTTCAACAGAGCTATAAACTGCAGATGCCAAACAGGCCTGCGGAACAGTCTTTGGTTTGTAGATGAGAATAACCAGTTGTCTAGTCCAGCTTTATGTAAAACATTTGGATTTTGGACAGAAGGTACAGTGGTATGGAGACAATCTGGTATCATGGATGTGCTGCATGGAAGGCAGCAAAACAATGAAGGCTTTCTTTCTGGACCTGATGTAAGCTCATTGCTCCTAATAGAGTTGCAAGGAACATGACACTTGACAGATATCGTAGTGACTAGCATGTTCCGGAAATTCCACGTAGTCATAAGATAATCCACCCCTTACAGGAATTAAGAATCTTACTTCTATGCCAATGATAAAAGTCTTAGTAGGATATTAGGGCAAATACTTCCTACTTTAGGACCTTGTCTACTTTAATCTCACAGGACAATGGAAGTGGAAACTGTAGTCAGTGATGTGGTATCATCTACGGTTAAAGTCTGTACCTTCAGTGGACCATCGCCACTGATAACTCGAGTTGGAGGTTCTGCTCATCTCAGCTGGTACCTTGCAGTTGAAGGTGAATTAGCTGCACCGAATTAGCCCATTTACAGATGTGGAAGAGGCCAGTAACCAGTGATCAATACTTAATAGCCTAGATGAAGGCATGAGTACACCCTTATAAGGACACCACACAATGGGGAGGAGTGGCCGTACAGCTCCTGAGCTGAGTTTTCATTCTCAAGTATGCCAAACTCATAGCCACATAGTACAGCTTGTCTGTTTTTCATCTTGCTTAGTTTAAGAGCTTTATACAAATTCAATCAATATTGTCTCCACAAAGGAGTGAGAAAAAAGCTGTTTCTTGTCAGCATTTCTGATCACTTCAAGCACTTAACTCTTGAGGCTATTGTCTAAATTTGCAAAGTGTGTGTTCTCTACCTTTTTTTTTTTTTCCAAATCATTTTATTTATAAATCTAGTGTACTGAAATCCCTTATGGGATACAGATGCTGAAGAGTGTTCTGTACTTTCACCAAGCAGGCTGTGAAGTTTTCTTAGTCATACTTAATAGAATTGCATTCCTGTATGATGAGAAGGAAAGATAATCTATTGTTCAGTGCCCAATTTCATGGTTCACTTTGGGGGTAGGGGAGATTTTTAGAACTGGATGGTCTTTGTATTTTACAGTCTGTTTTGCAAGGATGAGAAAATCACGTCAATAGCTGTGATTCTGGAGATAGATGATAGAAATGAGCAGAACTGTGAAAGAGGAATACTTTTTCACACAACATTTGTTTAAGCTTTAGAATTTTTTTTTCCCCTCAGAGGACAATGAGTTGGTGCTGTAAGTTTTTTGGAGCTTCAGAAAGATATTGAAAAAAATGAAAGAAAAATCCACTGAAGTTGAAAGTTACCCCTCTGGGTTATAATGTGAACGAAACAAAATTTGCTGCATGCTGCAAGTGCATCAGTACTTACATTATGCTTCAGCTTTTTTGTTTGCGTCCTCCCAGTACTGAGCTATACGTACTCTTTGATCTGACCTCTGTTCTGAGAAATGACCTGGTCCTACTCAAACCACAGTATTGACTATTGATTACTGCACACATCAATGGAAAATACTTCTGTGAGATCTTGAGTATTCAGGGGTGCAAGGGATAAAGGGACAAAGGATAAACACGCTAGACATTTTTCTGTGATGACATAAGGGATGCTGGGCCCTTTTTGGTATTCAGGTGCAGAATAAGTGGACCGTATCAACTATGCCACATGTAAGCATCTGGTCTTAATAGGTCAATAAGATGTGAGATTTTCTGATCATGATCAATTTATTGAAAATTGAATGGTCCTTCACATCTTCTAACACATCTGCTTTTATGGAGACATTAAGATTAAATCTGGGAGGACAAGTGCAGGCTCCACCACTGAAAACATTGGCTCCTATAATTTCAGTTTTTTTCACAGAACAAAAAGCAGAAGAATTGCAAGCAGAAAACATGTTTATTGTAAATGCCAGTACATCTCAGCACAGCACAGGTAAAAATAACTCTATTATTCTTCTATATTTGCATTTTGAATCAATGTGAACACATTAGGAAGAAATTAAAATTAGAAGATTAGAAGTGAGAAGAACGGTTTTGAGGGGTTTAGATCTGATTTAAAAAAAAAAAAAGTAGAAACAATTCTTTCAATGTACGATCAACTCTTGCTATACTGTCAGTGCAGCATTTGAGTATACACAAATACAGACTGCTGCGATGACGATTTTATACCCTACTGGATAACTCCAATCAGACTCAGTGTTTCAAAACAAGACAATTTGTCTTCCTGTAAATACAGAAAGAATTATACAAATGTATCTTTCTGCTTTGTTATCCTGGAAAACTCGTAGATCATATGAAGTGTTTGGTGTGTGGCACTCCAAGGAGAAAAACAGAAAAAGAAATGACATTTAATTTGGTTTCTCGCTATGTTTACCTCCATCTGATGTGAGATTAAGGTGTCATTTATGCAGCTTTAATAATGTTTTTATTCTTTTGAAGCTTATGAAATGCAGGTCAGATGAATTTCACTGTGTTTTTCAAGTTTTCTCAGTGTTAGGAGTCATTAAAAGGAAGGCAGTAGCTACATGGGAGGGAAAATGCGAAACAAATAATATACATCTCTGGATCCTGAGGCTCCCCTTGCTGAATACGACATACGAAATACCACAGAAACATGTTTAAAAACTCTGCTGACTTCTGAATGCTTTTGATTTGTTTTATGGAGGTGTTTGCTTACTTGTTTGATGTTGGCAATTCAAGAAATTTGGTCTGTAGGGTGCAGTGTACAATGAGTTTTTCTGGTCTGTACCAGAAACTTACTGAGCCCACAAAACAAGTGCCAGTTTGTAGTGAAGGTGCCGTAGTAGCAAGCTTTAGGAAGATTTAAGGTGGAGAGGGAAGTACCAGAAGCGTTGCAGAAATATTCAGGATCAAGTATTTTGTTGTGCATCAAAAAAGTGGTGTGAATGAGAAATAAAGAGAAGGGAAGTTATAAATGGGAATTTCAAACACCCCAAGATGTCTTTGCTTTGATTATCGGTTTGGTTTGATTTTTTTTTGTTTTGTTTGATGTTACACTCTAATGAATCTTTTGCTTGCAGCCTTGCCTTCTGATTTCACTTTGGCCCAAAATACCTTTGTCACCAGAGATCAAATGATTCAGAGATGCGTTGTGTTTTGCCTCTGGGGGGTTGAAATAGAAAGTTTCTCATTCCCTGGTGGTACACAAAGAGGTCTGGGGGAGAATATTGAGTGCTGAGCAGTGGCTGCTCAAGGATATCTAACAAAACACCCCGCACCAAAGTGAAGCTGGGTGATAACTTCAACGGGTTGCACATTGCAGTAATCACAATGGAATAGACCCGTTTTTACTCAGCTGAGAAGTTCTTCTCTAAAAAGGGAGGGTCAGTCCTGCACAGAGCACTCGTGTGGAAGTTTCTTCAGTTTTGTGTGCTTGTTTTTGAATACCAAGAAGAATTTGTTTTCTCACAATACCTATTTTTAAAAACTGTTCATTTGATTCTGCAGAATTCCTACTTACACTCCCCTATTAATTAACTGGGGCTGTGAATACTGCTTTGTTAATGGTCTGAACAATTAACTTGATGGTAATTTTACCCAACTTGTGGTTTGGAGAATGTTCCATTCAGCTTTTGAAACATTCTTAGACAAAATCAACTTAATAAATAACTTTGTGTCCTATATAAGCAACGTATGTTTCTCCTGCATTGTAAGTAGGAAGTGTTAAAGCTTTGCATGCACTTGACTGTGGCTGTCATCTATCTGGGAACTGAGTTTCTGGAGTCCAAGGGAATATCCAACACACCAATATTTTATGTTATGTAAATACAGCTATATTTTATGTTACACAAATAAATGAAGAACTGGAAAGTGTTGTTTTATCTTTGTTTGTAGTACTGTGAAAAATTACTGCCGCTGGTTGCCTTAATCACATGCAGTAATCAGAAGACAAAGCTGTGCAACATTAAGATACTGATTTCAATCACATGCAGTTAAAGAAAAGAAAAAATATCCTCAAAGTATATCTCTGAAAAAGAGCTCTGACCTTTCTTGCAGGTATGCATGTATAATCCAGGAGCTATATAATTAAATTTGGTAATGAATAGTCTAAGTAGTGTAATGTTTTATGCACCATTCATATCTTAATGCTTCTTCAACATTAAGATAATGATGGTGTTTTGGGAAAAAATATTTTCCTATGACTGAGTGAGCAATTACTAGCAGAATTATAAAACAGCTAAGGAGATCTTAAAAGACTGTGGGTTACAGCAGTGACTTTGCTTAGTCATTTGCCTGTCATTCAAGAAGACAGTTTTTGATTTTTGACTGATGGATGGCAATAACTAAATGACCTGTTACAAATGGAAAGAATTCTTTTTGAGAGCAATACCTTTCTTTTGAAACCTGGAAAAGTTTACAGTTGCAGAGTATCAAAATATGTAGGGCATTAGAATAGAATCATAGAATCCTTAGAGTTGGAAGAGACTTCTGAAAGCCGTCTAGTCCAGCTCCCCTGCAATGAACAGGAACACCACAGTCAGATCAGGTTGCCCAGGGCTTGATCCAGCCTCGCCTTGAAATTCTTCAGGGACAGGGCATCAACCACATCATTGGGCAGCCTGTTCCATTACCTCATCACCCTCGCTGTAAAAGATATTTTCCTTATATCTAACCTAAACCCACCTGAATGCTACATTCTTGTAGCATTTTTCATAGAGCTGGATAAAATTGAGAAAAGCTGTTTTACTGTAGGCTTGCAAAATTTTCCTAATACTATCAGGTTGACTCACCATGAGGGCTACTGCAAAAGGGGAACCTGAAGCAGTCAGTGAAAAGAGAGCAAACTGATAGATGTGTTGTTTTGAGCCCCACATATTAGCAATAAAGTAGATAAAAGTATCTGTGCAATATGGATAATTTTGTAAATCTGTTAACACTTTACAATTACTCTTGTTAAATGGTATTTATGATATAAAGAAATATTACAGTATTGTCATAGAAGCATCTACACATGCTAGGTCTAATTTTTCTTATGTTTAATGCCCAAGCAAAATTGCATAGCTGTAAGCAAAAACAAAATGTAATTGTGTTACTGTGTTTGTTATTTATTTATATTTATAATACCTCGAAGGAATAGCCATGATACAACACCCCAGTGTAATAAGTACTTGATAAATGCTGAACAGAAATACATGAATCTCTGCACCTAAGAATTTATCATTGAAATTTAAGACAAGAAACAGTTTCAGGAGAACAAGAGAACAATACGGTATTGCAGTTGCAGGTACAACACAGAAAGTTAGGCCATACGGTGAGCGTGACAAGCAATGCTCTTTGCACAAGAGCAGAATGACATCGGGTTAGAATTTGAGGTTGGGGCAGTGGAGAACCTTGGGGAGAGGTTTAAGGGCACTTTTATATTATACTGAAATGATATGTGGGGCTTAGGCATCTCCTAAATAAATACATCTTAGAGGCAAAAAAAAATCTGAAATACAGGTTGCAGGTCCATGAAATGTGATGGTGACAAGAAGAAACAAGAAAGGAAGCATGAAAGAAAAGATTACGTGCTTGCTTAGTCATATTGAACCTGGCAGCTGTAGCATAGACTGGGACACGTGTTGCTTCACTTTAGACAGCTACATCTGAATGAGTTTGCTGCTGAGATTCCTGTTGTGGGTGATGCAGAGAAGCAGTCTGAGGGCACAACTCATCTTTCAGATGCCAAACTGTTCAGGGACATGGATTGTGCCTTAAGAGGGCATATTTCTATATTGATGAAAAGGCAAAAAGTGAACAGCTGAGTCTGTTTGGCTGCAATGTAGACACCTACGGTGCTGATGTGTTAAGTGAGGAGAAATAATTCCCAGCTGATGAAACAAGCAGCAAGCAGAAGTTTTGTAGAAGAGAGAAATGGGGAACATGGCAGAAGCAGGTTGACCCATTTATCTACCTGGAAATTAGACATGAGAAGAAGAAGGGAATGGCCAAATGCTTTTTCATTTGGTGTTCTTCAAAGAAATCAGCAAGATTCTGTGTGGGGAGAGAATCAGAGGCAGGAAATATTTTGGGAGAGGCAAATCCCGAACATCAAAAAGCTCATCTGTGTTAATTCCGTCTGTCAGTAATGCTTACTCCTTCTGTTTCTCTGAGTTTCAATGTGTTTCCCTTAACTGAGGTATTCTGCAGACCTGTACATGAAATGAGATAAAATCCTACATACTGAATTTGCAGTTTTCTCCAGCACATCAGATTTTCCTGTTCTCCTTACAACTTTTCTATATCTGATTTCAGTATTTTTCTTCTGTCCAGAAACTACCCAGCAATTTAACATCTGACAGTTTCTGAAGTCAGGCCTTTACATTTCAGTGAGAGAGACCTAGATGGGAGGTTATATCCAGAAGGAAAACAATGGTGATTTTTGTAGCACACATTGTGTGACAATGAGGTACATGTCACATAACATAACGCATGCATTTGGCATGATTTTGAGCTAATTAGCTTTGGCACTCGTGCCCCTCAGCTTTTATCCAATTTTTTGTCCTACAGGACTAGGAAAAGGGTCATGTAGGCTCATATAGATGCATATGGTGTCACTAATGCAACCTTTCTGGGTTTGGAAGACTCATCATGTGGCTTATGCTGAGTGTGAGATGTAGCTTTTTAGAGCAGTGCCTCCTGTAGTACTTGAATTAAAAGCAAATGGCACACCTTGGGCTTTATAAAGCCAACATTATTTTTCTTGGGAGACCTGAAGGATATTAGGCTACTTTTCAGAAAAGCTCAGTTACACAACTTACCCAAGGTGATACATGGGGCTTAAAGACTGCTGCTCAAGGGACCTTACATCTCTTATCACAAACAAAGAATGTGAAATAATATTTCCTACAGTGGAAAATTGGAGATTTGTTAAGTTTAGTGTTGTGCAAGTATCAATTTCACTACCTTGTAGCTAAGGGAATGAGTTTCTTTTCCATTATTATATTAGATGATGACTGTATATTTAATGGATTAAAAAAAAAAAAAAAAAGAAAAAGAAAAAAGAGAAAAAACAAAACAAAACAACTCCAACAACAAAAGCCTTACAAAGAATGTATAAAACATAAAGGGAAGATTCAGTATTCAAAGCCTATGGGTTTATAAAAGTTTGATCGTTCAGACTCACCTTTTAAATGTGATTGTTTTTCTTGAATCAGAAACACAAAGCAAACCATAGCAAGCACATATCAGAAACCCTGATACCAGAAACCCTGAATATGATTGGCTTCAAACATATGAAGAACATATGAAATTGCTGGCACAATGCAATTTATGTAGGAGTTTAAAATGATAGCTTCATAATAATGGTTTCCTCATGTGAAGCTATGAGAAAGTCTGACTGTAGCAAAATCTACCTATTCTCAGTCTTAAGGAAAGTGAATGCAAATGGCATTGGTAACATATTTTATAGTCTCAGAAAAAGGACAGGCAAGCTGACAGTTCTTGAGTGGTTGGCTTCAATCCCCTGCAATATGCTGATAGTTTGCATTCTGAAGGGGAGATGATGAACTAATCATTTACTAATTAATTAAAAAAAATTAAAATTAAATTTAAATTTAAAAATTTAATTTAAATTTAAAATTTAAAATTTAAAATACAAAATTACTAATCATTTACTAGGGAGAATGTGGCTCCCCTGCTAAGTGACGGGGGTGTGCTGGTAACGGGGGATGCTGAGAAGGCAGAGATACTGAATGCCTTCTTTGCTTCTGTTTTCAGTGAAAAAGCTCCCACTCGGGAATCTGAGACCCTGGAGGTGAGTGAGAGGATCTGGGGAATGGAAGACCTCCCTTCTGTCAGGGAAGAGGTGGTCCAGGAGCGCCTAGGCAACACCAATGTTCACAAATCCATGGGACCTGATGGGATTCATCCACGGGTGCTGAGGGAGCTGGCAGAGGTGGTTGCTGAACCGCTTTCTGTCATCTTTGAGAAGTCTTGGAGGACGGGGGAGATGCCTGAAGACTGGAAGATAGCCAATGTCACCCCGGTCTTCAAAAGAGGCAAGAAGGAAGACCCAGGCAATTATAGGCCAGTCAGCCTCACCTCTGTCCCTGGAAAGGTGATGGAACAGCTTGTACTGGATGTCATCTCCAGACAACTGGAAGAAGAGGAGGTTATCAGGAGTAGTCAGCACGGGTTCACAAGGGGGAGGTCGTGCTTGACCAACCTGGTAGCCTTCTATGATGTTGTCTCTGGCTGGGTGGATGGGGGGAGAGCAGTGGATGTAGTCTACCTTGATTTCAGCAAGGCATTTGATACTGTCCCCCACGACATCCTTATAACAAAGCTGAGGAAGTGTGGGATAGATGAGTGGACAGTGAGGTGGGTTGAGAACTGGCTGACTGGCAGAGCGCAGAGGGTCGTTGTTGGTGGTGCAGAGTCCGGTTGGAGGCCTGTAACTAGCGGTGTTCCTCAGGGGTCTGTGCTGGGTCCGGTCTTGTTCAACATCTTCATCAATGACCTTGATGAGGGGATAATGGCCACCCTCAGCAAGTTTGCTGATGATACGAAGTTGGGAGGATTGGCTGACACGCCTGAAGGCTGTGTTGCCATTCAGCAAGACCTGGATAGGCTGGAGAGCTGGGCAGAAAAAAACCGGATGAGGTTTAACAAAAGCAAGTGTAGAGTCTTGCATCTGGGGAAGAATAATTGCATGCACCAGTACAGGTTGGGGGATGACCTGCTGGAGGGGAGCTCTGCGGAAAGGGACCTGGGTGTCCTGGTGGATGACAGGTTGGCCATGAGCCAGCAGTGTGCCCTTGTAGCCAAAAAGGCCAATGGCTTACTGGGGTGCATTAAAAAGAGCGTGTCCAGCAGGTCGAGGGAGGTGATCCTCCCCCTCTACTCTGCCCTGGTGAGGCCTCATCTGGAGTACTGCGTCCAGTTCTGGGCTCCCCAGTACAAAAAAGACAAGGATCTCTTGGAAAGAGTCCAGCGGAGGGCCACGAAGATGGTGAAGGGCCTGGAGCATCTCTCCTATGAGGAAAGGCTGAGTGAACTGGGTCTGTTCAGCCTTGGGAAGAGAAGACTGAGAGGGGACCTGATCCAGGTCTATAAATATCTAAGGTGTGGGGGGCAGAATGGCGAGGCCAGGCTGTTCTCAGTGGTGAGTGGAGACAGGACAAGGGGAAACGGCTGGAAACTGCAGCATAGGAAGTTCCGCACAAACATGCGCAAGAACTTCTTTATGGTGAGGGTGACGGAGCACTGGAACAGGCTGCCCAGGGAGGTGGTGGAGTCTCCTCTGGAGATGTTCAAGACCTGCCTGGATGCCTACCTGTGCGACCTGCTGTAGGGAACCTGCTTTGGCAGGGGGGTTGGACTCGATGATCTCTGGAGGTCCCTTCCAACCCCTACAATTCTGTGATTCTGTGATGATGAAGTCCCAAAAGTGATGAACAGCCACACTGCTTTTCCCAGACCTTTTCTCTTGGTTCCATTCTCCTAATTCCCAACAAGCAGTGAACATGAGTAGAGTATGGATCGTTGTGGTGTCACCTGAACACTGCTTTGCTCCTGGAACATCCTGTGCAACATTGCTGACTCAGATCTGAACCTGATAAAAGGAACCTGATAAAAGAGAGGTGTGGAGAACAAATATTTTCAAGAATCAGTTAATATGCTGTTCTCACCCTTTGCTGTCAATTAGTGTTCTGCATGTGCCTTATATAAGTAAGAGTGAATAATAAATATGTGTTATTTTTGTACATGTGAAGATGAGAAGGGGACAAGTGAGTGAGAACTTCAAGTGAGAACAGTGGTAGCAACATATGGAGCGTGTTTTATGAAAAAAAAAATTTAAAATCTCTGTATTTATGCAACGTAGTTGGTATTACGATAAAGTAGCTGCTGCTGCTCTGCAGCTCTGTCATGCTTTCAGTGCTGTGCAAGAAGCATACCACTTTCCCAGCTGGCAGCACCCACCAGAGTGTCCACCAGGAGCAAAAGCCATGGCAGGAATGATGGCCAGAACTGCCAGCTGAATGCTTTATCCAAAAGTTGTATCCTCGTTCTTCAACTCATTACAACTTTCCTTTTCTTCTCCTTCAGGCAATAATCATTAGGGTTGTATGAGTTTGTTTATATTTACTGAGAAACAGCAAATTTGCTGAACAGCATGGCTTAAGGTCTCAGAAGCATTTGAATGCATCCAATAATTGGAAAAACTGGAAAAACTCCAGGGCTTAATTGGAAGTTTTCTCTTTGTTAATCCCATAACTAATTTGGTGATTAGAGCATTCACCCTTGATGTGGGAGAACTTTATTCAGTTCCTGTCTCTACTTCAAGGGCACAAACCCAAGCCTTCCACATCGGAAATAGTCCAAAGTACCACATCTCATCCTCCACCTTTCCTGCTGACATGCATTCACTTTGGACAAGAAAACAATCACTGGAGCAATGACTAGGAATCAAATGCCTGCAATCTAGTCAACTAAACTTGACAGTATTTCTTCTACAGCCATCTGTTTCATTGGGTAAAACTTTTTGTGCAATTTTGCTTCAGCAAAATATTAAGGACAGTACTAGAGACTCTCATACAGTATTCCAGTATAGGACAATTATTAAGAAAGTGACTTCAGCTGAAATTGCTGTTTTGAATTTGGTAAAGAAGGGATTTCAGTCCAATTCTTTTGCATTTCCAAAAAATTGACATCACTGACAATAGTTGTCATGGATGCAGTTCAGAGACATCTTTGGCTACTTCCTGCAAGAGTTTAAGGGGGCAGCTCAGAGGCTATCCTGACTCAGATATCTCTGTCTTGCTCCATAGTTCCTACCTGGTTCCTTCACATTGTTGTCCAGTCGTTATAGCTAGATTAATTAATTTGAAGTAGAGATGAGATGGAGGGCAATAAGTGACTGAAAGAAGATTGGCACTGAGTCTTTAAAACTTCCCTACATCATCCATTATGTGTGCTTTTCCCATTACAGAAATGAGCACTATTTTCCTGTCTTCTTCTAACTACTAACCTTCTTTCTGCCTTTTATGTATCTTACAAAATACGTGGCCTGTGTCATAACCTTTCTTTGTTGTTCCCACATGCTGGCGCTCTTCCTCTGTTCTTGTCCTTAAACAAGTGTCCTTATTTAAGCTCTCTGTATAGCCTGCTTTTTTCTTTTTTTTTGCTTTTTTTTTCTTTTCAGGTCATTGACTGTTCTAAATGCAGTCATATTGTTTTATCACTATTCTCTGTACCCTTCCTCTGCAATGGCATAGTTGGTTGCTGTTGTATTTAATAAGATTTTTAGATCTCCAGGACACTTCCATCCTTTATGCTTCTCTCCCAGGAGACTGTTTCAACCTATTCCCTGGGTAGGTTGAATTCCTCTTCTGAAGACAGTTGCCCTTCTCTTCAGTTCTCACCGATTCTGTTCCTTAAAATAGCAAGTTCTTTTGCTATATTCTCAGCTTCACTGAACTTCCACTTAGTTTTCCCAAATATTTCCCGTTAATCTCTATAAAATCTAAAATAACATTTGCTTCTCTAATAGCTTTCTTCATCCTGAGGAACAGACAATCTCCTGCTGTAAATCCCAAAGCCTGTGTTGTCCCTTAAAGTAAGTATTTCCACTGATTGCAGAATAAATTCCTCTCACTTTCCTGAAACAGTAGCTCCCTGCCTAATCTTCAGCCATGTTTTTTTGTAGATTTAATCTTCAACCAGGTCAAAACTGCCTTCACTTTTTCCAAAAGCTAAAGGAGAGAACATGCAATTTTTTAAGCAGAATGCAGTATCCTTTTCCTTTTCCTCTCTCTTTACTTTAGCCTTTGAAAATACTGTTGTATACTCAAGCTTTTACTTAATTTTTATGTTTGCTTTCTGTGCATGGAAAGCTTCTGGTTTTAAACTGTTTAACTGATTTTTCATATGGAATACTTAAGGATTACCTTTTATTTAATAAAAAATCTTAATTATTAAACTTCATATTTCAATACAGTTTCTACAATAAATGTTATTGAGAGATTCAGTTTTGGTTTGGTTTTTATGTGAGCTGATAGTAATTACACTAAGCTTAAGAACAATGAAGTGTTAACTATAAATTCAAATTGTAGAAGAAATTAAGAGAAACTGGCTAACTGAACACTATGGTTATTTGTAATGGTTCCAGTTACAGTCCAGTAGCTGTACAGTAATGTTATTTAGAAACAATTTGTATGAGAACTGTTTTAAATAATTAGGGGACATAGTATGTGTTGTCACTTGCTTTGCAAAATTTGTGCCTTGTAGTGAAAATATCTTTGAAATCACAGTGCTTGAAATATGTTTGAATGGGAAGAGCTATATTGAGCTTCAAAATATGACTGGGGTTGCTTTCTAGCTGTAACTGAAACATTCTGTCTTTCCCTGAATGAATTTGCCTTCTCCAGGTCCTACCTTGATCTTTGTTCCATTTTACAAACCATTCTTCCAGTTGTCAATGATTTCCTCAGCATGAGGAAATGATTTGCCTCAGAGAGGCAGTAGAAAGGTGCCACTGTTGATGTGATGTCATCTGAAAACCCTCGTGTTTCTTTGTGTCCTGAAAGGGTGCAGCACAGGGGAAGCAAGCTGCCTGGAAATCTCAACTCTGAATTTCCTCGCCAGACAAATTGTAGTTACATATACATTCTGGAGAAGGCAACAAATCTGAAAATAAGTGACTATTCTACAAGTTCATCTACTAAAACAATATCAAATATTATGAGTAAAAGCATAGAATAAGCACAACATTCAGAAGAAGATCACAGAATCACAGAATGGCGAGGGTTGGAAGGGACCTCAAGTTCTGGCTTACTTCATTTAGGAACTTGGCCTGTTATGCTCATTTTACAAGTTTCAGGAAATCATAGAATCACAGAATGGTTTCGGTTGGTGGGGGCCTTTAAGATCATCTAGTTCCAACGCCTTGCCTCCCTCTAGACAGGTTGCTCAAAGCCCCATCCAGCCTGGCCTTGAATGCTTCCATGGAGTGGGCATTCGCAACCTCACTGGGCAGCCTGTTCCAGTGTCTCACCACCCTCACAGTAAAGAGTTTCTTCCTAATATTCAATCACTTGTCCTATTTAAAACCATTTCCCTTCATCCTGCCACTACATGCTATTATAAAAAGTCCCTCCCTGGCTTTCCTGTAGACCCTCTTTGGGTACTGGAAGGCCGCTATAAAGTCCCCCGTAGCCTTCCCTTCTCAGGCTGAAGAGCCCCAGCTCTCTCAGCCTCTCCTCTTAGGGGAGGTGCTCCAGTCCTCTGATCATTTTTGTGGTCCTCCTCTGGACCAGCTATAATAACTCCACATCCTTCTTCTTTTGGAGTCCCCAGAACTGGATGCAGTACTCCAGGTGGGGTCTCATGAGTGCAGAGTAGAGGGGCAGAATCACCTCCCTTGACCTTCTAGTCACTCTTCTCTTGAAACAACCAGGATGCGGTTGGCCTTCTGGGCTGCAAGCACTCTGTCAGCTCATGTTGAGCCTTTCATCAACCAACACTCCCCAAATCCTTCTCTGCAGGGCTGCTCTCAAGCCATTCTCTGCCCTATCTGTATTTGTGCTTGGGGTTGCCCTGATCCAGATGCGGGACCTTGCACTAGGCTTCGTTGAACTGCATGAGGTTAGCATGGACCCACCTCTCAGGCCTGCCCAGATCTGTCTGGATGGCATCCCTTCCCTCCAGTGTGTCATCTGCACCCCTTAGCTTGAGGCTGAGGCCAACTTGCAATTGGTCTCAGTGTCCATGATGCCCCTACAGTGATTGAGTGCTAAGTTCTGAAATCTGGCCCTTGAAAATACAGAAACCAAAATGATTTTCATGGTGCAGAAGCTAGTCCTGTTGTTTGGGATTTTTTGATCCCGAGTCAACAGGCGTACAAGCTGACATATAAAGCCTCAGAACTGAGCTAGCATGAATTCATTTGAAGAGAAGTAGGCAAAAGCCACGTTAGTTCTCTTCTCCCTTAAAGAGTGTAATCTGCGATGACTGATAGAAATGTTTTGAAAAGATCATTTCAGATAATAAAGTGTTGAAGAATACTAATAAGAAGGTAGAATCTCTTTATTGCTGTAAATTCTGTGAATGGTTCATTGTTACAATTTTGGGAAGCTTTGGTACCACAGCAGATACTTTCTTTTTAAGCAAAAGTTTGGGGGTTTTTTTGGAGTTTTGGTTGGAATTTTAATGAAAAATCGCTGTATTTTTCTCTATTCTGCCATCTGCATTGTATATGTCTTCTGAAGAGGAATCTTTTCCAGCCTGACCCTTTCTAATCTTACTTTTCAAGGGTATTGTAATCCTTGGAAAATCTTCATAATCTGTACTGTGAGGTATTTCTTCTCCAGATGTAGTTCTCATTATTTTCATTGCTTATGCTTTTTACTGAAGAGCAGGTAGTTCACATGTTTAGATTGGATCATACCTTCTAAAGCTAAGAGCTGCATGAGAGACAACAGAATTGCAGTTTGCTGTGAGTGCTAATTAGAAATAAAAATACATTTCTAGTTCACAGTCAAAAAGACCTTTTGCTTGCATGAAACTGGAGACATTTCCTAGTCAGGAAAGATGGGCTGAAAGAATGCAGTACTCACTTTTAATTGAGTAGTATTTCACAAGAGAGACACAGGAATTGATTAATTTGTCTTCACATCTGCAGCTAGTATTGGAAAAAAGAGATGTGAAATAGTCAGTTCCTCTGGCAGGGCAAAATCATTTGGTTAAAGAAGCCAGCAGTGAGACTCCACTTTTATGAGCCCCGTTCTCTTGAATCCCTGCTGCCCCACGCATTGGTGTTTCAACCTGCCAGGATTTAATCCTTTATGATTTAAGTCAAAGTTATGTTTTTGAGTTATGTGACTTAAGTCAATTTATTTGAAGTATGTGATGCTAATTTGCTCTGGACTCTGACTTCAGAGCAGATGCCAAGTTCCTGCCCAGAACAAATTTTACAGCTTAATTCTTTTTTCCCTAGCTATTGGAAAGTGGGTGTGCGAAGGGTGAGAGTTGATTAAATTTATAGGCAGCCCTTCTGTACTGCCTGTTTTCTTCTGTTGTTGTATTTGTTTTCAATTTAAAGCCTAAGCACCTAATATACAAAATATAGAGCCATGTTGTGTTGTTGTTGTTTTTAACATAAGATACATTTTATTCATTTAAAGTAAAAATAGTGTAATGATCGGAAGCTCTGATTAGATAGGGAGTCTTGCTAATAGGAGTAAACAGGATTGTTGCATCTTGTGTGCTTCTTTCTCCTAAGTTTTTCTGCTGAAAGCCTTGCCTCTTGCACAACTGTTTAATGTTGATAGGTTTAAGGAAGGTTCCAGCTTCTCATTCTTGACCTCCAGTTATTCTTCAGACAGAGCAGCAAACACAGGATGAAGTGTCGTATGAATGAGAACTCTGAACACCGTCAGTCTTTTAGCAAAGAGGTTATCATATTCTGTGGTGCTTTTGTAATGTGCTTACTCAAGAACTAGATGGTGACCTTCAAAAATATCAATATGGTTGCAATACTTTAAAGTACAGAAAATAACAGCTAATTGCAATTGGGAACTTTCTGGATTGTGCTGGTGCACTTAGTTGGATGGATATAATTCAGTCTTGTTCATACTGCTTTAATTATACCGACTGAGTTAATAAAGCAACTATTACAGTTTATGAAGCAGAGATTTTAGATTTTGGCATTGGTAATACTTGAGAAATTTACGCAGAGGCTTTCAATGAATAAGGACATTTTTTACCTAAAATGTAGTGCTTATTACCAAAGTGCTGCTCATAGAAGGGTTAGGATAGGAAAAGTATGGACTTGGTTACAAACCGAAAAGATTCAGGTCGTATATTAGGAATATTTTTACTGGTGAGGGTAATGAAGCATTAGGATGCATTAAGTGACTCTGTAGTTTCCTTGGGTAGTGATGAAGGTTTTTAAAAATATCTGTCAGGAAGGCATTTATGCATTGTCATGACTAAGGCAACCTTTTGATATAACAATTTTATTCACTACAGATTATATGTGCAGGTAGTTCAGGGCTAGAGAGAAATGCCAAGCCACAGATTTGAGAGCATTTCAACTTTTGTACGAAGTCTGACTCATATTCAGCTGAGGTCTGGATCATGAGCTATTCATGATGCACTTTCTATGGTCTGTAGATGACCGTGAATCAGTATGAGGTTAGACTTCTAAATCCCGCTGTGTAGGCTTTAATGCCTACAGTTGAAGTCCAGACACACGTTCAGTCTGATGACTTTCTGGGGCTGCCTGATTGCATGTTTGATGTCATTACTTATTGTGAAAGTCTGTACATGGTTAATTCTACTAGTCAACGGAAAGTTTAGGCCCTGAAGTACTATCAGATTGATTTAGGGAATGCTATTGTCTTTAAGAAATGCTTGGGAAACAAGATACGATCAGATCTGAAAGAAATTTTGATGTTAGGCCTTTACATTTTTGTTCATAGCCATCAGGCAGGAAGCAGGGTACGCTGGTCACTCATCAACTCAGAAGAGAATGACCTAGCCTTCTGTAAGAAGGCTGTCCTTAAGACACCACTGTCTCTTAAGCTGTTCTCTGCAAGGGTTTTCATCTCCTGCACTGAGGAAGTTGGGCCTAGGAAGAGTGCAGTAAGGGAAATGCTGATTTAGTGGACTGGTAGGCTGCAGAACTAATCTTCCCAAATCAGAGATCAGCAAACAATGGATGAACTTTGCATTGCACCCTTGGTGATAAAACCTAAATCCAGCCTTGGATTTGAGTGACTAAAAGTGCATCACTTTTCCAGTTCCTGAAGTTTCTCAATTGGAAGAGCACAAACTCTTTATGAGTTACTAGAAGTAAGAAGGTATTCCAGTTATGTGAACTTTCAGGAGGACTTTTTTGCTCCAGAGAAGAAATATAATTAGTTGTGGTGGGCAGATAGGATGCTTCCTGCTCCCCTGCTCCAGTCCGCATGACTCAGGCACATAATTAATGCAAATTGGATTCAATCCTTCTGTTTCTTAAAATACCGATATTTGCTCTTCTAAGGCTGGAAGGCAGTGGATGTAAAAACTGATGTAAAAATAGTCATGAAATGCATTTCCGGTATTTTGAAGTATTTGGAGAAAGTCTTCAGTCATGCTGATGCTCACTGGGAGTGACAGCTTCATGCTAGTGAGAGAGATAAGGCAAACTTTGATATAACAACTGTATGTATACAAATTTTAGAACTGTTGTATATTTGGTCTTCGGCGACCAACTTGAAAATAAGCTGGATGAAGAGCATTTGTGATGTGTAGACTATGAGCTGGAGATAGAAAGTGGCCAATTACACAGAAGGTGGTTTGGTTGCACTGCAGAATGATGTATCAGGGATCTGGAAACGTCGTGTACCTGCTGTTTCAAAATGTCTCTGTGACACCTGGTTTCCATTTGTAGTTCTCACTCCAGTGAGGACTACAACCTGAAATCACTACCACTAATTTTCTTACAAGCTCATGACCACTTGCAATTGGCGCCATCACTGCTAATTGGGACAGTGTGTTTGCAGACACATAGGAAGAAGCACAGTGCTTGTCTGATCTCTAGAAATTAAGACTGCGTGGTAGGAGGATATGTTTTACCCAATCTGCTTTCTATTAAGAATGTCTTTGAATCTCAGTTAAAGTTTAAGGCCTCAGTCAGGCATGCTCAGTAAAAGAGACTGGCTCAAGTTCATGTAATTTTCACTGTGCAACAGGTGAGTTAGAAGGACAGAATGTAGATAGAGGTATAAAAAACAAGAACAGAATTTTCATAAAAGTCAAAATACACGTATTTAGTGATGCGTATGCAACAAAACAAAATAATTATTGTTAAAGCAGGAACTGAAAGAGGCTAGGAGCAGGTGATTTCCATAGTGCTGATTTCTTCCCAAGCCTGAGAAGATGAAGGAAAGGAAGAAAATATTATAAAAAAAACTCCAGAGGTAGCTAATATTGGTGATAATAGGAAGAAGATGGGAGCTAGCTGTACCAAGACAAAATATATATATTTTTTATTTTAGCAAACAGAAAATCTTTGTACCATTTTTATAATTTTTCTCTGCTCTCCTCTGAATATTTATAACCACAGAAGATGAACTGACAAGCGACATAAGGAAATACTGAAATTAACTGTCTTTTTCACTACCTTGTTTCAATCATTGTCGTGTAAAATTTTAGTTGTAACGATGTCTAGTATTTCCACACAGCTTTATCAATTTTTCAAGTCTACTGAGCCTATTGAGCATTGAAATTCTTTAGGCAGATCTCTGATATTATTAAATTTGGCTATTACATATGTGCATCTAAACAAGGACAATATGAGTCTGTATTAAATTTCAGCTGTCATGCATAATTCCTCAGAACTTTGTATGGAATTGCTGTACCGTTTACTCCTCTTTCACTAAGCAAGGCCCTGCAGCACCTGTAATTTTCTGGCATAAATCTGTAAATCAGAGCAACTCTGGCTGTGATGCCTCAGGGTGAAAAATAAGGACTCATTTAAATACCGCATCTGGAATGGAATTGTGTACAAGTTATACAAATGAAACTGGGGTTTTCTGTTATATTTTATTTATGTGTGAAGGTGCTTCTAGGAAGTGTGCTCTACATGGCAATATAACGTACTGCACAAACTACCCTGATTTTCTTGCCATTCATATTTAGGAAACAAGGTAGAATTCGGTAGCATTCAGAGCAATTCTGTGGAATCTCAAAATGCAAGATTTAGAATCTCAAAGCTTATGGATGATGATGGCCTCAATTCAAAGGTGAATAAGACTTGTTCTATTCAGATAAATTTATTGAACTGATGGAGAAGAATCGTAGAATCATAGAATCATAGAATCATAGAATCATAGAATCATAGAATGGCCTGGGTTGAAAAGGACCTCAATGATCATCCAGTTTCAACCCCCCTGCTATGTGCAGGGTCATCAACCAGTGGATCAGGCTGCTCAGAGCCACATCCAGCCTGGCATTGAATGCCTCCAGGGATGAGGCATCCACAGCCTCCTTGGACAACCTGTTCCAGTGTGTCACCAAATCTGTGTGAAAAAAAAAGTAATCAAGATATACATTTGGGTTAGTAGAAAAGGAACCTAATTAGGCCAGTCTGGATTATTCCTGCTGTGACTAACTGTTCTTTTGCCAGGATAGACTGTCACCCCTCTCAGTACTACGAAGCTGGTGTCAACATAACAGTTCTTGTAAAAGCTCAGAATTCTGCTTTAGTTTTGAGGCAATATATCAATGGGATGCTGAAGATGGCTTTGGGGAACTGTTCATATTGAAAATGAAAGCAAAACATTGAAGGAGAATGCACCCAAACTATCCAGAGCTCTAGTCCCAGTGGTGCTGTAATGGTATGGGATGCATTTACAAGCGTTAAGGTGCTTTGATTGCTTCTCATGTTTGACTGGGACACTGGCAGCAAAATATTGGGATAAATATCAACTCTTCTTTTCAAGTGCTTTTTTCTCTTAGCTCTGCTCCAGTCACTGTAACTCCTCAGGGCTCACCTTCAACTTGCATGGTGCAGCCTTTTGGTTGTGAACTTCATTCTGGAATCTGCAAAATAATATCCACATCATTTGGAAAAGTACTGTTATGAGGTATATAACCTCCACAGCCTGAACTGTATAGCAGCTTGTTCAGAATGTGCTTTTTCCACAGTGTTCAGAAGGGATGAAAATCCAGATCATTGTGAAACACAACTGCGCCGTGCAGGGAATGGCGTGGAAAAGAGAAAGATGAGCTGGCTTAAATAGAAGAGATTTAAAATCTTTAATGATAGCTTAATGTGATGCCAGTTATGATAAAATACACATGTATGCTTTAAGCAGTTTATCACAATCTGGCTTTGCATTCGTTTCCAGGAGAAAGACCAAAGAACAGGAAACTCTAGCCACCCATATCTAGTTGTTTCTAATTGAGAAAATCTTTCATGCTCAATTTTGAGTGCCCCCCTTTGTAAACGCAGAATGCAATTTATGCAGAACATTAATTTTAGCAGAATAATCATGAGCAAGCTCTAATCAAATTATAATGTTTAATTTTTATTGTGCAGAAAATGTTTGATATATTTCGTATTTGCTTATTATTTCACTCATGATTTGTGCACTTTCCATTTGGATGGAAACGGGTGCTTAAAAAAATGCTAGAATTTATCAGATTTTTAATGATTGCATTTGTTTTATCTTTATTACTGTTATTTTATCAATGTCTTTCCAAGCAACAGATTTACCAAATTTCATTGCTGCTTCTAGTCACTGTTGGACTGATTTATCTGGATATCTAAGCAGCTATCAATGTAGAGATTTCAATATACTGTCCCAGCAGGTGAAGTGTGAGGGTTATGCTGGCAGCCCTTCCAAGGAGGCAATATTCTAACTAACTAACATCTTTGGTAGCCTTATTGCTGCAGCTGTTGTTACCAGGAGAGCTACTAAGACCAGCTAGCAGGCTCTTGGAGCTGCTGACTGCTCCAGCCTTCATATTCAATGTTTTTCTTTCTTTTCCTGACACATAGGCCTAAACAAGCCATGCTCTGCAATGGTTTTAAAGCCATTTTAAAGCTCAAAGCCTGCTGAGAAGGATCTGAAAGATCAGTCCATCACCTGTCTGTAGCACTGCACACCCATCATGAGATGAATGCCTGTGCATCTCCTTCCATTTGTTTTATTTACTCCCTTTTTAGCTTTGTATTTAACTTTGTATTCATATGTTGGAAGAGAACAAACTTTTAAGCTTTTTCCATTCAGAGCTGATTTCCTAACTTTGGACGAAGTTGTACAGGCAAAGAAAATCTACTCTTGACACCTGTCAGTTTTAACTTTTAAAACACATTTCCATTATTTTTAATAGAGGGCTTTGAGTTTAATTCCAAGTAGTTTGTCAAAGTGTACTTAATTATCAAAAATGTACTTCAAATAGAGGATATTTTTCTGTGAGCTTCGTTAAGTCAGGTTTCTTTGTCCATTCTGACATCAAGATGATGTGTGGAGTGCCTGTTATGCTTTGGGCACTTTTATAGTACTTTTTAGTTTACAGGCTCTGGCAGTGCTTGTTTAGTGACTTTAAACAGCACTATGATTTCTGTAAGTATTTTATCTTCATGTTTATAATATAATCAAATCTGTATTTTGAAGCCTGTAAGGCTTCAAAATTGCAATAGAAAGGCAGCTGTCTGTGATAAATGGATTACTGAAATGTATTAATTTGATTTTGGAGTGAGCCACTGTTTTCATTAAACACTCCTTTCGGTATACATTGAGTATTCAGTTGTTTTTGTTTGTTTGCTTGTTTACTTAAAGTCTTCATTCCATTGGCTGTGTTACAGCAGGAAATTAACTTTGTGTGTTCTGCAGTACCTGTGCTTTTTGAGTTGGCTTTTTTTCCCCACTAGCTCTGATTTATGAACTGTGACCTGCTTTGTTGCATGCTCAGAGTTGCTTTGAATGCATCCTTAAGTTTAACAGTTGTGATCCTCAAGGTCTTCAAGCATTTGGTATTGTGTTAATTTACCTGCAGGGGACAATTAACTTGTCTTATTAACTTGAGGTCATTATTTTCTGTCTGAATGAAGTGAAACCCAATTAGCATTGTCAAGTGTTTCAAATGTTAATTTGAAGAAAGAGGAAGGGAAACAAAAAAGGAAAAAGAAGAAAGGAGAAAGTAGTATTAGTAACAACATCAATAATAATAATAATGAAGAAGAGGATTTGGCCTTTAAAATACAAAGCTGTAGTTCTGTTTCCAGGTACAGTGATGCAAAGCTGCCATAAAAAATTTATCTTGCACGTATGATTTATGTGTACTTGCTCCCAACTTAAGCTGGTCTAGCTGAGATGAGATTCTTTCAATAGATTCCTGCTTTCCAAGGAGCATCTCTGCTTCTTGTAGCAATGGTACAGATGTATTTTATTATTTTTTTATTATTATTTCTGGATAGCTGGGAAGAAAAGAAATCCAGATCCTGCACACACATGTAAGATACCATCTGCACTTGCACTGCATCTGCAAAGTACCTCTTTCTGATGATACTCAGCATTTCCAGGCCCTCAACCACACCTATGACCTTGGAACCTAACTTCCACTTACCCCATGGAGAAACCTTATGCGCAGACCTGATGCACACAGAAAGATCCACAATTTAGGGCACACAGCAGTGCCCTAAATTAAGAAATGCAAGTGATGCAGTTCAGGCTGTATGTTGAATTCTGAGCCTTTCCAGACTTAATTGCCAACTTTGGCAATTCTCCAGTTCTCCAGGATCCTCTCCTGAAGTCCTTATGCAGATGCTGTTCTTTGAAAACAGATAAATAGTGCAAACTGATTTTGTTGTTTTGTTGTAGGTTTTTTTGTTTGTTTGTTTGTTTGTTTTAATTTAAGAATAATTAGCTTGTTTGGGTTTAGGGGCTCTTTGTTCTCCCTCTTTTCTTTGGTTAAAAAAAAAAATGAAATATTTAAAAATAAAGCCCTTTGAAGGGATGAGAAGAAATGAGAGAACAATCATTACTTGGAACATTAGTGGTCAGGTTACCCACTCAAACAAAATTCAGAGGCACAATGTCTGATATCAAACTGGGTGGTTTGTGTTAACAGCATGTAATATGAAGACATGGGTATTTTGAGGAGCTGACTCAGATGTAGGTAGCTGACCTACCCAGAAGTCCAGGTATAGATGCTTGAACCCTTCTGTGAGGCCATCAAGGTGCAGAAGGGAAGGCACGGGCTCTGATGCAGTCTGGACGTGGTCTATTGAGACTTTATGATGGACGCCCATCCATCAGGGCATGGCTGAGTGTGCACCTGGAAGGAAGGCAGTCAAGCACTGACATGCCTCACTCTGAGTACCTTTCTCTTTTCTGTGTTTCTCAGGTTTAAATATTTGGAGACCATACTGACAGATACAAGTCAACACTCTAATTATGTAGAACTGTTACACCTAAATACATTTTACCTTTAGCCCTGGGGAAATGAAGCTGATGAGTTGATGGTTGCAAACTGTTTTAGGAAGCACAGTGCCAGTCTACTGTATTCCGTAGACTTGAGGTCTTGATATTTCTGTAGCTATTGCATATCTCTGGGAATTTACAAACACGGAAAAAATCTTTCTCTTCAAGATTCCCCCATATTAGTTATGGTTGGATTTTTAAGGTGTCTTTTGACAAGCAATATTTTTTCTAATTCAGATATGAAATGGAGAACTCTAAATAAAAGTGGGATTGGTTGGATCCAGAGGGAAGGCTATGGTTGATTTTTAGATTATGGTCCCTGTGGGTTGCTAATGAATGTCTTAATTCTACTCAGTAACACACCAAATTTTGTGTGAATCATGTCCTTCCATTAAAAGCCAGAATTTCTGTTTTCCAGTCAGTCTATTGCCAGTTTCTTACCATACAAATTCAGTCAGTTATGAGTTTTAACAGTACTTATACTGCACACATCTTAATACTTTCTGTTTAATGTATTTATTCCATTTTGTAGGAAAGAAAAACGCTAACTCGGGTTATTTTCTGCAAGACAGGAGGGAAAAGATGTTAATTCTTCCTTTCTATGTAGTTATATTCAAGAGATTATTCCTGAAGTGTTGGACCTGGCTTTCATTACTAAGAACCATTTTCAAGTCTTCAGGCAATAGAAAGTTTCCCATCAAGTAGGAGTGATTTAAGGCAACATTCAGCATTCTGATGTTAGAGAATCAGTTGATTATGTACAATTAGTCAGAGTCAGGAGCACATCAGCAACACTTCAATTAACACTGTTTCCCCCTGTGATCAACTGTAAATTCCATGTCCAAAACTGATGCATGACTTTGAGGCAGAAGTGCTTATCTGTAGAACTGGATAACAAATGGAATATGTGACTTCCCATCCTACGGTTGCTGATTTGAGTCCAGACAAAATAATAAGTGATGTTATAGATTTATCAAAAAGACAAATGAAAGCAATGTTAGTTGGATGCAGAGCAAAAGCATGTATTCCCCAGCTAACTGTCAGGCACAGTCATTGTACAGGACTTTATTATACTCTATTTTGTTTAAAATTTTAATGCAAAGGTTAAAAATGTCTTGATAGACAACAACAACAAAGTATATGTCACCTCCAGCGAAGCAGAAAAAAAGTTTAATGTGGAAATACAAAAAATATCTCCATGGGCTGAGGGAACAGAGAAGGCTGTGGTATTTCTTGAGTAATGCCGTAGATACTCTTTTGTATCATCTTGTATGCATCCTTTGTGCATTTGTAAACATGAGCTCTGAGATACCAACTGTGCAAAATTCTTGAGTTCTAGAAATTGTTTTTTCACAGAGTGAAATGTGAATTGCCTGTCAGTTTGTCCATATGTGCTAGCAGATGAGGAATACTGATGAGATGTTAAGCTTAATGATGTTAGTGATGACTAAGCAGCAGACATGTTAGGAGAACAGGCAAATTATGGTGATGGGAGCACTGTAAGTATCTAGTTGCAAAACAAGAGAGCTACTGTCTGGGAATAAGAGCTCTTGAGACTTGCACAGAATGCGCAAGAGGTTTGAACAAGAGACAGTTACTCAGGAGTGTATTTCCTCTGGGCAGAACTGGTGAGCAAGCATGAGCTTAACCAAGGCACAAGTCAAGACTAGAAGGTGCTGTCCTCACCAGAAAATGGGAGCAGTCTCCATCGTGACTTGGAGAAACAGAAGAATCTGTACGGCGAGCATGGAGCTTAATGGACAGTGTGCCCAAGCAATGAGGAAATGTGAGAGAGTGACGTGTTACAGAATCTGCACCATGACTGTAGATGCAGTGAATTTTACAAGGCACTCTGGGAGTTATTCAGTCAGTGAAGAAACACAGAGATGTTCACATTCAAGGAGAGATGTGCTTGTTAGAATTATTGGGTATGGGGCAAAGAGAACAAGTCCTGAGGGTACAAATTGGATAAGGTATGGGTTCACGTGTTTTCACAGACTTGGAGATTCACAGAGAATCAGAGGATGACCAAATTCTAGAGTATATCTAGACCAAGAAAGTCTTTTGAGCTCATTCTCCCAGTAAGTTGCAGTGTGAAATCAGGTTAAGCACTTCTAACAAGGCTACTTAAATGGCTATGACATCCAGAGACCACATGCCTGTGTGCTGGAAATGAAAAGTCTGTTCTTATTCTGTCTTTCTTTGGTCTCTTCTGAAGTCAGAGTAAAGCAAAGGCAATTTCTGAACCCCTTTCCCAGTAGATGCTCCACATCTGTCACAACAGACATCAAAAAGGGGAAAATATAAAAATGGAACTTAAATGGTTTAAACCTTTAAAAGTGAATTAATGGAAGACTATATTTAACACCTGACCATGCAATGCTGCATCCTTCTTTTATTGTCTCAGATCAGTTGTGTGCACATTCAGCGTTAATTTTCTCAAATGGATCTATAAATGGACATTGAACCTTCTAGCTGAGAGTAAAGAACAAATGTTGAACCCCTCGTAATTTAGCTTGAAGATAAGAAAAGCATCTAAGATGAAAAGCATCTTAGTAGTGGTGAGCACATATTTCCTAAATAACTTCTCTTTCGGCTCTCTTGTGTCACTGTGAAACGTTCTTCAATCTAGTGACACTAGTTACAGTGAGTTATACTGAGGTGACTGAAGCATTGGTAAAAGGAGAAAGGCAACTGAGTGGAACACTGTTGTTCCTATAGAGAATGTCATCTGCAACAGGAAGCAAAGATTTCTTACTAAATACAGAAACTGACCTGTTCTGCAGCTGTGCTGTCATCAACAGCTCAATGAATACTGTTTCATTTACTTCATGAATATAGATGGCTAATTCCTTGGGGCAACTGATTCTATTAATACAAAGCATATGCACAACCACCACCAATAGCAGAATTCAGCTCTGTTTCTGGTAGTTTGACTTTATTCACTAGAGGCAAATGGCAATCTCAGAAGGAAAGAATGCTGACAAAAGGGTTCCCAAGACTACAGTTGTTTTGCTTTAGTAAATCTAGACTTTTAAATGAAGTGGTAATGACTGTGTGTACCTGGGCAGTTGATTTGAGACCTTCCACATCTCTTAATTTTGAGGCAGCTGGTGAGAGAATTTTTACTCTGTCTTCATTATGGAAATTACTATACAGTGGGATGATTATAATGCAGATGGCATGAACACGATGTGTAAATACTTACACCAGCATTGCTTATATAAAGCAGTGCACTCCATGATTACTGCTCATGTTTCTGAGAGATATCCTGGTACTTTCTGGACCCAATTCATCCCTTCCATTTCCAATAGCATGCATGGCAAGGCTCTTTAGTGGCATAACTAAGTCTGTGCCTGCAGCAGGTGTGTCAGGAGTCCTCTGAGTGTACTATTATTGTCTCAGCCATGGTGGTTCTTCCTCTGGAGAAGAAGACAGTTACGACGGCTGTTATTCCAGTCCTTGCTAATGTGGCAATATTGTCCACAGACAACTCAGGAACTTTACTTTGCAGTGAGCTGGAATTATTGGGGCTGTATCAACCAGTGTTGAGAAATTAATCTTATGATCTTGTACCTTCCCAGTTCTTACGAGTAAATGGCTGACCCACACAGGGGGGCCCATATCCACTGCTGGAAAAGTGATTATAGAGATGTTCAAGGTGTGATTTGAGGCCATTGTTACCTATTCTCCCCAAATCCATGGGTGTTTTCTGGAGCCTGTGCAACTTCTGTTGTCGTGTGGTGCATTGTTGCATCCCCTATACATTCTTTGCTTCATCTGTGCATTCTCTGGTGGTCTGGATCCTCTGCCCTTCCTGAGCAGAATGCCTACTCATAGGAAACCTTTCCTAGCCCTCTACACATGGTATTTGGTGTGTGACATTGACACAAACCCTAGCACCCTCATGAAAACACTCCCCACATTTATCTTCAGATGCAGCCACTTTCCGGAGACAACTCAATGGTTGACCAGTTCTGGTGCATTCAGTGTAGGGGAAAAGCAAAGGAAGATGTGTGTGTGATTGTATGATGATCAGGAGAGCATTACCTGCTACTTATCTGTGCCTATGAAGGAGCTAACAGGAGATGGGGTAGGGGAAGGGCAACTTCGTAAGGCTGTGAAAGCAGTAGCTGCAGCTTCTTGGCGGGGGAGGGAGGGTGAATGCAGCAGGCATGAAGGTGGCAGAGGGCAGAACTATCTAAAAAAGCCCTGAAGGATGAAAAAGAAGCACTTGAAGAAACTTTCCAGTGAGATGAGTTTCCCATCCCTCTCATACTCTTTTCATCTCTCTGGAGAATCCACCTGTCTGTCCTATGACCTGTCTGCTACTATGACCCAATTCAGCATTTGCTATTAACTTCTGTAGATTTTGAGCAAGTGGAAAACCTTCAACCTCAATTTCTTTTTCTTTTTGTTTGAGTGACCTGGAGGCAGCAAGCAGTATTAAAGTGTAGGGTGCCTGATAGTGCTGGTTCCAGTCAGCTCCAGTGGTTCCACCATAAGACACAGCTGAGCCCAGCTGCCAAGATGGTGGTGTTTCTGGGAAAATGTACTTACAAAAGGGCAAGACAGTGGACAGATAGAGGAGGAGGTGGAAAAAGGTGAAAAATAGTAGAGGGAATACTAAGGTTAGAGAAGGAGAAGTGCTCTGTGTTGGAGTAGATATTCCATGCAGACTGTGGAAAACCAGTGCTGGAGAAGAGGAAATCTGAGAGAGAAGGAGCAGCAGAGAGAAACTGCTGTTTCCTTCCTTCTTCAGCCTCCTCAATCCTCAAGACAGATGGAGGAGTCTGGAGGGAAGTTGAATAGGGGAAAGTAGGGAAGAAAGATGGGTTTTTTTTCCTCACTAGCTGTATGTGTTTTAATTGGCAACAGATTAAAATATTTTCCTACATCTGTTTTGCTCAGGATGGTAACTGCTAAACAGACTCCATGTCTTTATCTTGACACATGAGCTTTCTCATCCTTTTTTTTCCTCCAACGTCCTGCTGAGGAGAGGAACTGTATGAGTGTCTGAATGGGTGTTTGGTTGTTAGCCAAGGTTAGTCCACCCCAGAGCTTTCACCTAGGAAATGGGAGGCCTGGCAGCAGAATGTGCTGATGATGGCTGTGACTTTGACAAAAGACCTAATTAAGAATTACTATAATATTTATTCTTCTTAAGATGTATATTAGATAAATCCCAGGCATCAGCATCATTCTGGACTGTTCTATTTGCCCCTTGTTTCATACTTATTCCACTTATCTACTAACTATCTTCATTTATATTCTCTGGAAGTGCTTTCAGTGTGAATGTATTTGTTTTCCAGGTGGAGTTTTGTGTTGTAATGCAGTACGCCTTGACTAAATTCTGAAAATGTTGCTTCTGTTTCCTCTGCGAATACCATTGCAAGCAACAGCCTGAGAGCTGTGGTACTTGGGAACAGAATTTTATCTGGAAAGAAAGTTTGAGCCATGTGGCAGTCTTTTGGGATTAAAGACTTTCTGGAAGTAAACAATCAGGATCCACACTTCTGTAATGTTCCCCTTGTGGAAAAGAGAATGGCAGCTGTAGTTGCCTTATACTTTTCCAATGTAATCACAATTACATCAGTGCATTGAGCATTCAAGAGCCTTGAAAATGTCTTCCTCTACCATCACACATTACACTGGGAGACAGATGTTTATGTCATGTTATTTTATTCCTCATCAATCAGCAGTTTCCCAACCATCTTATTTTAACTTGACTATTTACTAATGAGCAATAAAACCCACAGTGCCTACAGCAACATTTGCACAGTGGGTCGTGAAATAGCAACACACACACATACTCTTAATTTTGTTTCTCTTCATGCTTATCACAAATCAAATCCTTCTCTAATATTTATGTCCCTATTTAAACCTAAATCATAGCAGGCTACTCCTGTTCTTTCATTTCCTTCTAGTTGTGGTCGTGGCATTTTGTCCACTAAGGTCTTACCAGCTTGTAGCAATCTTGGAGACCAAGCCCAATAAATTCCCTAGAGGCTATATGTCGGGATGCTGGAAATTCATTTCTGATTTTCTCTGGCTTCCTTAGCCTTCATTAATTCTGATTTCTTATGAAGTGCATCACAGCTAATTGGAAGTGAAGCTTCTTTCAGTTAAAATAAGTAGAGGGGTTGAGGTGAAGGGGTCCAGAGATGCCACGAGGCAAGATGGTTGTTAAGTTCCAGTGACACATGCAAAGCTCGGTAGTCTTGGTGCAGACAGATCATCTGTCTGCACAGTCCTACTCACACAGAAAGCCAAAAAAGGCTTCCTTTGTTGGTCTTAGAAGAGCACAGGAAAGCATTTCAGCCTTGCACCAAATATTTGAGTAAGCAACACAAAGCACACGTTGTGAGAGCTGTAAAGAGGATAATATGCAGGAATGGTGTTCCAGGGGAGGGTAGTAAGGACCGACACCTTGAATTTGAAGGGCTTTGGGGAGGGTGGATACAAAGCCACTGTTCATCAAATCCACTGAGGAAGAAACATAGAAACCAGACAAATTTGTAGGAAACATCAAAGCATGTGGAGTATCAATATGATCCTCTTGAAAACTAATGTAGATAACAGGTAAATGAGGAGTATATGTGTAAGGAGTGAAGACTGAGAAGCCAGGTTTGATGCTATTACAAAGGTGTGGCATCTTAATTACAGCACTGTAGTACTTCCCATAGTACAATAGACTGCGTATAACACACTTAGCCCTTTCATTATTTTTTTTTTCCATAGGAAAAATTACTGCATTTGTGGCTTGGTTTTCTTCAGTAATTCCATATGCTCTGTCTGCTGCTAAGGACAGTGTCAGTGATGTGTGCTCTGCTGCTGGAACAGAGAGTGCTGGGGAATGTATTGATGTGTGGATGTTCCTGGAGTTTATTTCCCAGCCTTTGACCTACTTCTGGAGGAAATTCAGGGGCTTACACCAGTCAGCCTTATCCTGCCTATAGATGGCTGCGCTACTTCTCTAAGCTGAAACATTTGAGTAGCTGCATTAACCTCTGTAAATGTTTAAATTAATTTAAAGTCTGCCATGGCAAGATGGGTAATTATGGTTTGTGAGCGAATTAGCCAAGAGTAACTGTGGAAAATGGGGTGGAAAGAGTAGCTCGTTGTTATTCTCATTGCAAGTGGCTGCTCTTCTGCTCCTATCAGTGTTAGGGCTTGCAACATAGAAGCTTGCACTGTTGTAGCTAAACCTTTTTTTTAATGTTAGTTAAATGGAGAAAAATGTGATGTACACGCTGGCCTTTTTCTTGCATACTGTGTATTCTTCTCCTCCATCCAGGGAGCAAACTGCCTCAACAGGGGATATTCCCTTAGCTGAGGTGTGGTCCCCATTGTGAAAGCCTGACAATGTCTGCTTTCAGTGTATCAGAACAGTAATGTCTCTTCACCTTCAGGAACCCATTATTTCTCACCTATAACACTGCACGTTTTTAAGGTGTAAGGAGAGAAATAGCACCCAGAACCTACCAGAGCTTCCATGGTTAATGTGGAATTAGCCTGAGCATAAGAGGGTTTCATCTCATCCTTTGAGGAAGAGATAAAGGGGCAGATTGAGGCCAGCAGATGGATAGCTGTGTAGTAAGTGGATTAGCCCAGCACAACTCAGCAGCAAGGCCAGGATGGAAATGATACTTGACCAGCCTGGCACCAGATACCTGCTAGCAGTCTGTTGTGGGAGGTAAATCTAAACTGTAAGGACGTACTTAGGCAAGGACAGGATTAAAACTGAGAAAGCTTCTTTCTGTATTTATTTTCTCTTTTCCTTATTTTTTCTTTTTCTTTCTTTCTTTTTTTTTTTTAAGTTATATAAATTCTCTTCTCCCCCCTAAATTGGTAACATATTTGTTATATTTTTAAAAGATATATATTTTTAATTATTTTTCCTGTCTTCAGATACACTTTACAGCTATGGAGAAGATTTTCTCACAAAGTTCCATAGTTTTATTACCTGACTATAAAAGAACTTTCAACCCACTTTTCATGGTTCTTATATGAGTGAAAGATACAGCAAAATCCCAATGTCTTCCTTATAAAGTGCCAAGGTCTCCTTGAAATCTGCCTTGTCCTCTAGTAGGTAGTAGTTCTTTAAGCTTGAGTACACTGTGAACAGTACATTACACTTTTTGTCTCATCTGCAGTAAGCAGACAGGAGGGGTCCAAACGTTGCAGTGTGTCTCAGTGCAGTGTGTCTGTTCCTGGCATCTTGTTCCTAATTATGAAGCTCTTGGAATAAAAATGCTTGCACTTCAGAATATTTCCCAGCCCATTTGCAAAGTCTACAACATTTGTTATTTTCCTCATCTTTAATAGCACAGGGGTTTTTTTGCCCTTTTATTGCTGTTATAGTAATGTGGGCTGTGGATTCATTTGACTTTTCTAAGTAGGTATCACCTCTAGTTAGCGTTTAGATGTGAAAATATCTGAGGGGGTTCTGAAAATGTAATGGTTGTTCAGAATGTGACATGATTCCATCTAAAACGAGACTAAGAATATGCTGCTAAGTGACATATCAGAAAATGTTTACTCATAAAAATAAGTATTTTCCTGTGAAAACTGTTATTTTAAGTATGACCTTACCTACTGTAGTGTAGAACCATTGCATGTTTTTTTTTCTCAGTCTTTCCTGTTAAAGCTGTGCTCGGTTGTGAAAGTTATGACATTTCAGTGGTGTGGAGAACCGAAAGCATCTCCTTCCATACTGTAATCTAATGACATTTTGTACTGATGTAGCTTTGCCAGTTACTGGTACTGTGTAAACCAGTATGTCTTTTCAGCATGACTGTTAGTTTCTGTGTCTGACACAGACTGAAGTTTGTTTTCCTTCTTTTCTAGACAAATAGCTCGTTGTGCTCAGTTGGGTTTACGTGGCAGGATTTTGGTAGAGGTGGGGCTTCAGGGGTGGCCTCTGTGAGCGCTCTGCCTCATGTCAAGACTGAGCCATGAACGGCGCTGGGAGTGCTTTGGGAGAGCAGACTGAAGGAAGGGAAAAACTGCTGCACAACAGCAGCTGGCAGAGAGGAGTGAGAAATGCGAGAGAACAGCCCTGCAGCCACCCAGGTCAGTGCAAAAGGAGGGCAGGAGGTGCTCCAGACGCAGAGCAGCAGCTCCCTGCAGCCCAGGAGAGGCCCATGAAAAAGCAGGCCATCCTCCTGCAGCCCACAGGCACCACACAGAGCAAGTCTCCATGTGCGGCCACGGAGGAGCCTGTGGGGCAGCAGTGGATGGGGTCTGAAGGAGCTCACAGCCTATGGATACTCCCACAGGAGCAGCTCGGACTGGAGCTGCAGCCCATGGAGAGCAGCCTGCAGTGGGGCAGGAGGGCTGGGGGAGCTGCTGCTTGTGGGGACCTGTGTGGATCAGTGCCTGAACGGTGGGCCCTATAGTATGGAGCTGTGTGGTACTGAGCTGTGTGGTATGGAGCTGTGTTGGAGCAGCGCTTGGAGAGCTGCAGCCTGTGGGAAGCTCACACAGGATCAGTTCAGGAAGGACAGCATTACAGGAGGGACCCCATGTGGAGCAGAGGCAGAGGGACCGGGAAGGCATGAAGATTTTGTTTGCTTTTAGTTTCTCACTGCTTTAGTCTCTTAGTAATAGTAAATAAATTATATTTATCTCCCTATACTGAGTCTGTTTTGCCCATGACTGTAGCTGGTGAGTTATCTCCCTGTCCTTATCTCTTGTGCCCTTTTTCGTCGTATTTTCTCCTCCTCTTCCTTTAAGGAGAGAGGAGGGAGAGAGCAATGTGCTGGAGTTTAGATGGTCATCAGTGTGAAAGCACCTCATATACAAAATAACACCCATACAACGTGAATTTATTGCCTTAATTTTACTGCTACATCTTCATGTGCGGTTTAACCAAAGTTTGTCCCACTCCATCTTCTGAAACCATTAACTGAGGCCCTGCTACAAATCCCGTTATTACTATTCATCTATGTACCTATGTCAAAATTGCATCCTGAAAAATACAGTGTTCATGACCCAGACCCTAAATTCTTTTCAAGCTGATGCTAAAGCACACACATCAAGATTAAGTTTATACACTTCAAAAAAAAAAATTTTTTTTAAGTGCATTTTTTATTTCCATTGCGTTGAGGTCTGCTTTGTCAGCCTCCAAAAATAACATTAATCTTTGTCACTTTGTTACATTGGAGCAGTGAGGGTACAATTTGACCTGCAATTTAATTAACAGTTCTGTTGATAATGTGCTGTCCAGTGCTGGAGCTTTTGCTGCTAGTGCTCTCCAGGTCAGACAGAACTAAAAGGAGCAAAAGGAGGCAGTGAGGAAAGCAGGTGTTACTGGATTTACACACAGGGAGGAGAGTCATTGAGTAATAGATATAGGATCTTTTAAAATCAGTTTGCTTTCCTCCCGGCATCTCACTTTTATCATAAACTGTTGCATAGTGTCATGGTGTTCTGTTAAGCAGATGGTGCATTCTATCCCAGTGGTGTCTGCTTATTGCTTGTAGATGAAGTGGTTTTTCTATACAGGTAGTTAAAGTGCAACTTGAGGTTCTCTGGCAGCCTGAGTTGCTACTTAGAGAGTCTTAAAATGTAAGTCATGGTTAACTTGTTGCTCATTTTAGTTTATCCACACATAACAAGCAGTATGCATGTGTCTAAAAATACAAGTAAACACAGATATCTAAATGCAGCCGTGGAGGTTTTCAGCAAGCTTAGTCTCTGTTTGGGGGAAGAAATTTGTGTGTTGTGCCAGCTGTGGGTTATACTAGGTAAACTTTTAAACGGTAGGGATAATGAAGAAATATATGGAGCTTGTAGAGCTCTTTAGGAATAGGCTCGATAAACATCTGCCAGGAGTAGTGTAGGTATTGCTGAGCTTCAGGGGACAAGAGCATGTATGCAGAGAATGAGTGCCTGAGGTATCTTTGCTAGCATCCAATTTCTAGGAAACAGGTTTGCTAATCAACCCCTGAATCTTGAGACTCACAATCATGGGATTTGAGACTAGACTCCAGGCAGCTTCAGAGAAAATATGTGGGGATTTTTTCCACTCTGGTGTTTAGGCTTCCAGGGAACTGATAGGACGTGAATGCTACACAGGCAGCAAATTTTGTCTTGCCCTTTTTTTTTGGACTCATCCAGTCAGTTCCTTGCTTCTGCCCACCTGCTCTGCTTTTCAGACTCTTTGCAGGTAATTCCTCCCATTGGTTTACTCTGAGTATCAAGTTGAGAACTTGTATGTGTTGGGTTGGAAATCTGGGATGCTCCCGACAATCACTGAAATGATAAAATGCTGGCTGGGATGCTAGCTTTGTTCTTTCTGCATCGCTGGAGGATTTCTGAAGTGCACCCTGAAGTGACATCACTAACCTATGTTATCTTTGAAAAAGATTTTAGCAGCTTTGGCTCTGTGTGATCTTCCTTTACAACTTTCTGAAGAGAGCTTTCTAAACAGCTGTTGCACTACTTGCTTCTTCCCTACCTCCTTTGCTTTTTAACACTTTGCGAATGTGATGTGCTATAATAATTAAGAAATGATACAGATAATAAAACTGAAATCTCTCCATCACATGTGAAATACTAAGAAATGTTTTGATCAAAGGGATTATGGCACGTTAGTTTCAAACTTCTGCTGTTCTAACAGCATCCTTAAAATTATTCCTATTTCCATTCAAGATACAGATAGATTTTTTGTCCCCTCTTGCCTTTCTTTTCTATTATACTTTCTAAAATCTGTATCACTATCTAAATCTGTATCATTGTCTAAACCAGTTGAACAGAGTGTCATTCATTTGTATCATTGCTGGAAATGCAAACACACTTCTCATTCTAGCGTGAGGCCTAAACACTTAGAGGATGGTTAAAGGAATGATAGCAGTGTATGGCTCTGCTGAAGTGTCTCACAAATACAGTGAAGCTACACATGATCACTGTAAGAAGGATTTTTCAGCTTTTCTTTTCCTCTGATTCCCTTCTTCCTATTTCTTCAAAGGAAAAAGCGCTAATGCTGTTCCAGTCTGATTAGTAAACAGGACTGTACTGTGGGAGCAGGCAATGCTTGCTCTTGTTTTCTAGCCATATATCAACATTTATAAATAGATCATCTTGATACCTTTTCATGACAGCTAGTGTTGTGGTGATTTTATTTGATTTGCTCTTCTCCAGTAAGGATAATTATGACAAATGTTTCCATTACCTATTGCTAGTGCTTTGGGAAAGGAAGAAGCCTATGATTGCAATTAGCTCCGGTAGACAGCAGGAGAACTTCAACTCAAGCTAGATTTGCTGATGGTATTAACTGTTTCCTATGCAGAAATCAGTACTCACTGCGGTGTAACTTTTCTGTAGGTGAGAAAGATACTGAACATTGGGCACAGCACCGAGCCTAAGTGGGCACAACAGCTTGCCATTGAGTGATGGCACTTCTGAAGTCAGACAGGATTGAGCCATGACACTTGCTCCAGTCCTCTCCAGAATGTCAGAATGAATCTCTCTTTTTCATTTTCTAATTTCTGTCATTTCTGTCCCAAATTTTCCCAAGATGATTCCTCTCTCAGACAGAACTCTTGGCAGACTTCTTTCAAGCCTACTGCCCCATTTACAGTTTCTGCCATCTTCATTCTTTTTTAGAAGACTTTCTCTGGCGCATGCTCAGTTTCCTCCTATTTCAAGCACTGGGAAAATCTCTGTAATCTCTCATTGCATAAGATGGTATGTTTTCCAGAGAAAGACTGCCCATTACTAATACAGTTAAGTTAATTTTTCTCTGCACAGATGCGTCATTACTCTCTGCCCCAATCTGTCAGGAGAGCAGAGGAGGCTCTTCAGCGTCATTCTCCTTTTCGATTCCGAAGTGAGAGATACCAAAAGCATTACAAAAGGAAGAAAGAAGGTTGGCTAGGAGGTTGCAGAAAAGAAAAGGTTAATTTTCCTGCCAGATTTTGGGTCAGCGAGTTACAGGAATGTAACACCCATATCCATCAGAGGGTTTGGAATAATGAGCAGGTCTACTGTCTTCCAGTCAGGAGACCTGTACTGGCTTTGGAGGTGGGAGCAGGTCCCTCGTAATCAGTAGGTAATACTCCACTTTGTAGTTACTTCCAGCAGCTCTAGCTAGACTCTTTGCATAGTTCAACCTGATTTTTACCTCACAGAATAGAATCATGGAACCATAGGTTGGGCTGGATTGAAAAGGACCACAATGATCATCTACTTTCAACCCCCCTGCTATATGCAGGGTCGCCAACCACCAGACCAGGCTGCCCAGAAAACATATGTCAATATGTTGACATAGGGTGATTCCCATTCACTTTCTGGTTAGTGTTTGGTGATTGGGCATGTTATCCTATGCAGATTGCCTGTATTTATCATTGTATTAATTTTTTCATGTGCGGAAGTTCTAACTCAGTCTCCGAACCTAAGGCTGAGATCTCCATTTTGTCTCCTTTCAAATGGCTGAGTTACTTGACTGCCTTTGTCACTGTGGCTTCTGTTCTTTCACTAATGAAGGGCTAATCAGCATTACAAATAAGTCTGTTTTTCTAAAAGGGACAATTCCATAGATAATTTTCTACTTAACATCTCTGAAGCTTTGCTAGATTTTTTCAAATTCTATGTTGCATCAAAGTACGCAGATTGTTGAAATTACGGTGTCTATACATATCAGTTTAATTGTGCTCTATTCACCTCTTTTTACCAGTTATCTGGCCAGTATGTGGCTGTTTAACTGTCCACAACACTATGAAACTATTCAGTGGGACCCACTGCATGTAGATGTGAATGTTTGTCTTCTGTAAGTATTCCTTAATATTAGTGGCATACAGATACATACAGACTCTTTTTCCTTTTATGGATTTCCCTTAATCGGATTCAATGATCATAGAATCATAGAATGACTTGAATTGGAAGGGACCTTAAAGATAATCCAGTACCAGCCCCTCTGCCATGGTCAGGGTTGCCATCCACTAAATTAGTCACTGGATCAGGTTACCAAGGCCCCATCCAAACAGGCCTTGAACAAACACTTCCAGGGATGAGCCATTCTGGCTTCTAGTGAAAATTTTATGTACTTTACCCAGGCTTTCCAAGTGCATACAGTTGTTATTCACTGTATCTCATCATTTAATTTAATGAAGGATTTTTAACCAGCATCAATAAAAATGGAGATTTGCAAATCTTTTTACATATCGTTATAGTAGGTCATGAAGGAGTGGCAAGGACTTAGTGATACCTGTTATGCCTTACTGTAACATAAGCTTTGAACATCCAAAGCTTGCATCATCTATAAATCAGCAAGCACTACATTTTTACTCATTAAAGAGCCGTAAAGAATCCTGCAACACATTTATCATGATTAGTTCTCTGAATATTCCAACACAATTCCAAAGTGACTTGCATGGAAATACTCTGTATTAACACTGAACTTGAGCAGTATATGAGTGAAGACATGAACCTTCCTACAGAGTGGTGATGGCAAAGCAGCCATGTCATCTTGTTTGGGAAGAACACTTCAGGTCTTCCAAACCTGCTAACCTCTTTTATATACGTGTATTAGCTGGCTGAAAAGCAAAGGAGAATATTTTTTGTGCTTTACTTACAGCTCAGCTAAGATCTTGTTGCCTCATTATTTTCTGCAGTTGTTTGTAAGACCTGTAAAGATTGATTCAGAAAACAAAACTCAAAAAAATTTGTAGTGTGTGTTTTTTCTTCTGAGAGTGAACTTTTTGGAGCAGTCATGGTTACTTTAATTGCAGGCTGCAGTGGAGGCCCTGCAGTTATCAAAAGAGAGTCGAACAGGGATTGGTAAGTAAGTGAAGGGAATTCTCCTGGCACAGCCAAGGCCACAAAAGCTCATTGGGGTCTTGACAGCTCTTCAGTGTTTTGCTTCTCTTAAAGTCAAGAGTTCAGCACTGTGACAATGAGTAATGGTGCAAAGACCTGAATAGAAGTAGGAACCCCAACTGATTTCAGTCTGTTTCAGGTAATAATGACTTTTAAGGCTACTCCAGCCATATGTGAAACCACACACCTCGTATCCTGAGATGTGTTGCATAAATCTATGGGAATGGCAGTTGATCATCATTCTGTACAACAATCCCTTCCCATCAATGTGTTTCTTTGAAAAAAAGTAAGAAGAAAATGGTTTCTGCTTAAGTAATTTTCCATCCAAAAATATTGTCAGAGTTCCTTTCTGTGCTAGTGGATATTATGAGGCCCATAAGGAGCTCTCATTTTCATTGGTGGAGCTATGCACGTCCAAAGGCATGAAGCAGTCCCTCTCTTTTGAGGGTGAGGAAGAGGAATGGATAGAGTCAGTTGGTGATACTGCATTTGGTAAACAAGATGATGGATAATGGTTTCTGCCTTCCTTCTCCTTCTACACTCCCCTGCCCTCCAATCATTTTCCCTGGATCACTGAGGACTTCTGGTTCAGCTGTGGTCCTTGAGCACTTTCTGATGCAGCACAATTGCATTCCCCTTTTGCAGTCAGTAAATGGTGTGGTCTTGCTCTCTCCTGTTTCTGTATGCTAGTGAGAAAAAAAAAAAAAATCAAGCTGAGTGACCTGCCAAGGTAACCTTATAAATTTCAGTGACTTTAAAAATTCCATCAACCTTAACCATATGTGCTGAATGCCCCCGACAGCTGCAGGTTAAGAAGGGCATTCAACACATAATTACCTCAAAATTGACTTTTTTCTTTTTAGTGCCCATGAGTCTATCCTCGCCATGGCTGGCTGGCTCCCATTCAAGTGATGATCCAGCATGCTGCATGCTGGTGATGTAGCAGCCACCACTGAGTCTACTGAAGCATGGGACAAGCTGGTAGGGTGGAGGGGATGAGGTGGGGAGGGCAGATAAATGCTGATATTAAGTCTATTATATTGTCTTTTGACTTTTTATTCCATTTTTACAGAAGATTTTGCAAAAATATTCAATATTCTGTTTTGTTTTGTTTTGCTTTGCTTTGCTTTCCTTTCTAAACGGGCACTTACCAGACCTCCTTTTCTGCAAGCAAGCCATTCTACAATAAGTTTCTTGGGCAATTGCAGTTTAGCTTTTGGCACCAGGGCAGACCTGGGTCACATTTACAAAAGGGAGACTTTATCAGGTCGCAGTTATTACAGTGGTGCTCAATGTTGCTAGTGATGTTTAGGTTGCGGCCTACAGGTCAATTATGGAAACAGGACTGTTAAGTTATGAAAAGTATGCTTAGATCAGTAGTTTTCTGGGATAATTTGTATCTTTTTTCTACTGGAATTGTTGGGTGATGTGATCATCATCATTTTTGGAATGGGGAATGGTGGCTGAATTAAATTTTTCAACCTTTTTGTAGTTACAGTAGTACAAGAGAGCTACCTTAGGTTTGATTAGTGGTAGTGGCTTTAAGGCAGTGAATTAGGTAATATGGTACAGCTCAAGGGCAAAGGACCTCAGGTTTCTCTTCTCTTCAATGTATTTACACCATTTCACCAGAGGAGATAGTATCTCTGTGACATAGAGGCTCCTCCTGGCTGTCAAGTGTATTTTGCTGTGGTTGGTCACTTGTTACCTATGTTACAGTGGAATAGTGAGATAAGGAAAGAAGTTCTCCTTTTACACTTGAAAATATTGATCTTCTTGGAAGTGTGCATGCAAGTTGCTGAGTTTGAGTCCATTTGATGATACTAAGAGTGGGATTCATCTGATGAGTTGTAAATGTTTGCATTGGAGCTAGTTGTCTGCATTCTTCTTATAGTCTGTGGGTAGAAATACACACTTTTAGAGTGTGTTTCATTGCATCAAGTATACCATTAGGCATTTAAAAGGGTTAGATATTTTTTACCCTGAAGTGCCAGTTTCTAGCAACTTTTGTTGGCTATAGGTAGATGCATCTGTGGATCTTCTTAATAGGTAAGATAAATCCTTGAATGCCTGATGAGAGAGACTGATTCCTCAGAAGTTCTGATTTCTGGAAAGGAAACAAAAACCACATAATTTTGGAAGTCTCTGTAATATCCAATATCCTGTGTCCTTCACTGAAACTTGTAGGAAAGCAGTGGCTCATGCAGGAACTTACTGCAGTGCTCTGCAGCCAACTGTATTTCCTTCTGATCACCGATAAAGCTGGAAGGATTGACATTCATATGAGGTGCCACTTGTTCCTAGTAAGGAATTGTTTTTTATTCCTAGCAGGTTTTCTCTTAACATTGTTCATGAATCTGACTTCGCCATCGCAACCACATATTGATTACATTCAACGCTTAACTCAGTTTTTAAATTTGAGTAATCTGTCACCATCAGCAGGTAACCATTTTTCTAAATATTCTTGAAACCAAACCTTCTTATATTTACTATAAAATTCAATCTGATTCAATGAAAGAACTTAGCCCTGTGCTTGCATTAACATCCAGCTGGGAAAAGGTCTTTCTTCATACAGAATATTTATCTGGGTAGCAAGTGCATATCGCTGTATTAGTTCTCCACACTTTAAATACTTAAGAGCCATAATCTGTTGCAAGTATTAAATGCAGGCACAGTGACACAGAAACAATTAGTTGTTTTTATATCACACATGTAGTCTGCACATTTGCTGAAATGTCACTGAAAGAAGAGCTTTAGTAAAATCCTGTAATTAAAGTAGAAGTTCCAACTAATGTACAAGGCTAGCTGCTGTTTTATCAGCATAATAAATAGGGCAAGAAGAAATTGCCTCCATAATCACACTCCTGCACTGGCTAAAGTTCAGCACTATTTCAAACAAACAGAAAAGCCTGTAGGTAGTCATCAGTTTGTAGAATCTGCAGTGTCAGTGTTGTAAATCAGCGAGTGCTCTGTATTTTCAGAGCTGTTGCAGTGCAGCGGAAACATAGGTCTAATTTCCTGTGACTTCTCATTTTAGTGCTTGAAGGCTGATTTTAATAAAAGAACCATGTATTATAAAAATTGCAGTGCCAAAGTATAATTTATTTATTAATGGCTCCTCTAAATCATTATGGGTTTTTCCTCTTTTTTCTGTACTTAAAAAGGAGAGGAGCATCCTAAAAGGTACAGTTGGAAGGTGAGGATGCACATTTTGCTTTAAGGAAAACTGTGTTTTCTTCTTGTGTATTCTGTCTCTAGGTTACTTTATCAGATGATGACAAGATTATAAATTTGTGAAGCTGGCTTCTGCTTTGTCTTATACTGAGGCTGAAAGAACGTATATCCTCAATGTATTTTCTGATAATGTATTTAGAAAAAAATGCTTAATGAATTAAAGCATATAGCACAAAGTCAGTAAAAATGTGGTTTTTCTTTGTGTCTCTGTTGCAAGTTTGCTAGTGGGATCTCTTGACATTTCCTGGATCTGTTACATTGGTACCGAATTGAGGCTCAGGCAAGTATTTTTTTTGTTTTTGATGAAAGGTCTGGGAGGACAGAAATTAAGCCAACTGCCTATTCTGTTACCTATGTTCTTTCCTGTGTCAGTGTTGGACTGAGGAATTTTATGAGAAAGTCACTTTTCCCTTTTTACACAGCTAGCTGTGAAATATTGTTTGTAAAATGGGAAAAATAATGTTGATCCTTTGATTTCTATTAGTAAAACATATTCTGAAAAAGCTATGTATTGTTCAGATTCCATTAGATGAAAAATACAGCATCTGGGGGAGATTTTCATTATGGCCAGAGCTCTGAAGTGTTTTTACAAGAGAAAAAAGGATTAAATACAAGCATGCTCTATAGTTATAATTATGATGTAGATGAGTAACAGAGCTGTGTCCATGTACACACCTAATGCACTTAAATCAGAAATTTCCTGTGTGGAATGGAGCTTCCCAATTAGTCATATGCATAGACGAGACAACAGGCTTGCTTGAGATAGCAGCCCAACTTGAGACAAGGCAATGGACTCCACTGTGAGTCACCTTCACAGCAACAGTATTTGACTAATTGGTGATAGCAGGGAATTTCAAACAGGGCTAGACATCTACAAGGCAGCGTCTGCCATGTCTGCACCAATTGGTTGGCACTAGTTATGTGGCCCCATAACAGTGAATAACATCTTGGGTAGTAAATCTGGTCATTTGAGACTACCAATGCAAAGATGGCCAGATACTGCATAGACAAGATACTTGTCCATGGGCAGTAGGAAACATTCCTGCAGATGCCCAAATAGTAATTTAGGACTACTTTTTTTCTTTAAATAAGTATGTTTTGTAGGTAGCTTAAGATAATGTATAGCAAAGGACCATGCATATGCTGTGATGGTCATGTATGACATGATTTAGCAGTGGGTTGTTAGATTTAGGGTAATGTGTTTAGGTTGCGATTGGACTTGATGATCTTTAGGGTCTTTTCCAACCTGAGCAGTTCTATGATTCTGTGATTCTGTTACCATCAGCCAGCTAAGTATAAGAGAACAAATCTCACCCAGCAAGCTGAAGACATAATTGTAAGGATCCCATCTGTACAGTAAGCGACCATCCTGCATAGGAGTTTGATTCCTCATGCAAGCATTACCCTGTGCAGAGGTCCCTAAAATTAGGGCTTTTTAACAGTTCCTGTGTCTATGAGTGACTGCGCAACACAGTGAATAAAGCATCAAGTGTTTACTTTCTCTTAGAAGGAATAAGGAATATTTTGGTGTTTTTCAATTTCTACTGAGCGATTACAGAATCACAAGCAAAACAGTCAAGAGATACATTTGGCTCTACAGGAAACATGCCTCATTTCCTTCAGGAGCCTCATTAAAACTGACAGCTTCATAAAATCATTAAGTTTTGAGTGGAATTCTCCCATTAGAGAATTTTCAGTGAACCTACTTTTCAAGCCATGGTTTTGAAGGATGTGATGAAACCATAGAAAAATTAATTTCTGGGTATACGTCCAGTTGTGTGTGTGGCTGAGGAAGAGGCTGTTTTGGTGAGCTGTCCCTTATTCAGAAGTCAAGAGTTTCTGGTGTTTTCAGAGAGTTATACTTTGTGCTGACTCTTTGGTTATGCTCTCAGTTTGAAATAAATTAGCCTTGACAACAAGGCAAACGTTATTTTGATTTTTTTCAGCCAAACCGAAGAAGGCTTTGTAAATGAATACACTGAAGTATTCGAGTTTGATTTTTCTTACAGTGATGTTATACATGCAGGAAGTACCATTAGTGATCAAAAACACCTTAAAAAAATAAATACTTTCTAAATAAGTCTCTAAATTGGAGAGAGACGAATACAAAGGGTGGACAATGTGGTAGATAAGGAATTGGCTGGATGGTTGTGGCCAAAGGGTTGTGGTCAGTGGCTCCATGTCCAGGTGGAGGGCAGTAACAAGTGTTATCCTCAGGGACCTTTCCTGGTATGGATGCTCTTTAACATCTTTATTGGTGGTCTGGATAGTAGGATTGAGTGCACCCTCAGCAGTTTGCAGATGATTCCAAGCTGAGTGGTGCAGTTGATATGAAACAACAGCAGGAAGGGATGCCATCCAAAAGAACCTGGAAAGGCTTTTGAACTGGGCCCCTGAGGATCTAATGAGATTGAACAAGACCAAGTGCAAGGTGATACACTTGGATCAGGGCAATCCCAGATATGCGAAGAACTCACCGAGAGCAGCCTCACTGAGGGACCATCCTCCTGCCCTTCTGCATCACAAGCATCCAGTGGTTGCTAGTGAGTTTCTGTGCTGTTTCTGTACAGAAACAAAGAGCAGTATGAGATCCACCAAGAATGTTTGTTCTTCTCCTGGGAATCCAATAATAAGCACTTCAGTGGAAATGCTAAATGAGAGATATATCCTGCTTTGTCTAAACAAGCTTGTGGAGAAAAAAGGGAAGAGGAGCAATTTAGTCTCAGCTTCTTTCATGTCTTTATCAAATGCACTGAAGTTTTTGTACTTCTGAGAAAGCTGGGAAATTTAAAATTTAAGGTGTTATTGTGTAAGGCTGTATTTAATGTGCAATACCTGTCAAGAAGTGGATTCCAATATTAAAGGAATCACAGAAAATCTACCCTTGTGGACCCCACTGGTGTGTTTGACTAAAGGACGTTTTCCAGAAAGTCATACAATCTTCATTTGAAATTATCCATAACAGGAGTATCTGGCACTTCCTTTGGTACTTTGTTTCAAAGGTTAATGACTCTCTCTGCTAGAAGTAGAGACATTAATTCTCATTTAAATTTGTCTAGCTTCAGCTTCTAGTCACTGGTTCTTGTTATTTCATTCCATATTAGATTAAATAGTCCTTTAATATTGACATTTTCTCCCATAAGTACAACTTTGCTGTAACCAAATCTTTTCTCCATCTTATTTTGAAAAACTAAATAGTTCTAATGTAAGTCCTTCACTGTAATGCATTTCGAAATTTTCCCAACTCTCAGTTAAGTGTTATGTAGGTTCTCCAGTGTTATTTTCTTCTTTTAAAAGGAAAATCCCAGAAGGCTGTGTGATAATCTTGTATTGCCCCCATCAATGTGATGCTTAGAGGTAAAGTAATCTTTATTCTAATTGTTGTTCCATTTATCCAACAAGGGCTACATTTGATGTCTTTGCTACATCATCTGAGTCACATACTCCCAGCCCAGCTTATTTGTCATTTCTGATAGAGAAAAGACACAATATCATTAATTGTTTTATCTAACCTATCTTGGTAGAAGACCTTTATGGTCTCTAATAAAGAAACTGCATTCTAACACAGAAAATAAGTATGATGTGGCAGTCTAGAGATTATGAAAGGATTGGGCTCTTTTAACAGCAGGAAAATATCTACTGTGTTCTATAGTTTTACTTTTTTGCTTGTAGAAGAGCTGCTAGAATTATTTGTGCTTCATTTTCACGTAATTCTTCAGCTCAGACAGGAGCAGCTACTCAATTTGAGGTCAAATTTTCAGAAATAAAGCTCAGATACAGCGATCGAAACTCTGAAGCCACCCTGTGCAAAAGTATCAAGAAGGCATTTGTGAAATAATTTGGCAACATCTAAGGATGCACTATTAAAGAAGATTTCTAATTAAGAAACTGACCATGCTATGAACTCTCTGGAGCCAGCTGTCTTTCAAGCCAAATTTGCTTGTCTTTTGCTTGTCAAGTTGTATTGTTTGGGCTACTGATTACTGGTTCTGTTCAGCTCTTACAGTACTTTATCAAAGTAATTTTACAGATACTAACAGTATTTATGCATGTATTCTGTGTTTGCTTGCCTATTTTTCCTCAGTAAAAGTGGTGGACACATTTGGTGGAGGTGGAAAGGTTTCCAAGATGATTATCCTGATGCATTTCATCAAGTTAAGTTGCTGGATGGAGGAGATCTGCTTGGAAGGTCTCTAGTGGGAGGTCCCCCAGCAAGGAATAGAGAAAAGATTTTGCCAGTTCTGGCCATGAGAAATGGATACAACTGAAGGCCTTAGTCCAGATGCACAACTTTTGTTCCTACTTGCTTATTGATGCCAGTGATTACATGATGCACATTCTACTGTGTTTTGATTGCTTTCATACAGTGCATTTATAGACACCCTTTTACGCATTAAATTACGTTTTACCACACTTCTAAGTACTGAACAAACATTTGTAGAATGCAATGAAAATACAATGTACTTTGTAATGATCTAGGAGGTAGATGTACACATATACAGAAAAGGCTTTCAGAAAACTGTTGCAGTGCTGAATCAAGCTCATAGAAGTCAAGAAATGCCAGAGATAAAGCTGTTTCATACTGTCTTAATTTAGTTCTTTCATAGAGTCACAGAATCTTTAGAGTTGAAAGGGACCTTTAAAGGTCATCCAGTCCCACTCCCCTGCAATGAACAGGGACATCCACAGCTAGATCAGGTTGCCCAGTGTGTATGTGTACATGTATGGCTTATAATAAATGACAGATGCCTGTTATGTATATTCACCTCAGCTTATTTTGTGGCTGTGATGAGACAATGCACTAAGACCTAATCTGTGTTACAAGGTGAGGTGTTGCATACAGAATTCTTCATTCACCATTTGCACTGTGTGGTCTGTGCGCTTATTAAATGTATGTTTGAAGAAGCGTGCAGGAAGAAGGTAGGGCAGGATTCCCCAGTACAGCACTTGACACAAGCCATCCTGCATAAACCACGTGAAGAAGATTATTCCCTGACTCAACAGCAGGGACTGGACTTTTTCAATTCATGAGGCAGAAAATAACAGTTCTTGGGAGCGGACCTGGTCAAAGAACTGTGGAATTCTTTGACCTTACCCAGGTATCTCTTTTGCCAGCAGAACATTGCTGAAAGTTACCTAAATTATGCATTCTTAGTGGAGCAGTCTTGCTGCATCCCCAGTCTTTCCTCACACTTCTTTTTCTGTCACTGCCCTCCCTTGCCTTTTTCCAGGTCATCTGTCTGTGTTGTCATGTATCAACTCTATTACAGAAGTTGGATAGCACCTCAGAGTTCATGTGTTTTTGACACTAGAGCTGCAGCTAACCTGTATTTTGAATTGTTGCTCCAAGGCACAATGATAGTCTGGCTTTTCAATAGTTAGGTCTGAATCCATTAATGTGATTAGATTGGTAGGGAAAACACAGATTTTTTTTTATTCTCTGATACTGACTTTCCAGGAGAAAAACTAATGAAAACTAAGAACATTTTTATACATACTAGTCTTCGAAAATTTCAGCCTCTAATATTCAAATTTTATTAAATTGCAAGTACTAAAATTATCATATGAAATATTATACCACTATCCTCGGATATAATTCTGCTGTCAATGTAGTAAAATAAACTTCCAGGAGTTTGACCTTATATTACAGAAGACAGTCAGAAAGTGTTCCTCTGAGTCCTTTGTGTTGTAAATTTGCTTGAGTTCCTCAGGAATCAAGCCATGCTCTTTCCAGGAGTGCCTCATGTCCGGATGTGGGGCCATGGTCACAAATGGGAACCAGGAGGCTCTCTCTGAACACCAGGAGCACTGGCACAGGCTGCCCAGAGGCTGTGGGGTCTCCTCTCTGGAACTCTTCGAAGACTCCTGGATGTGGTTCCGGGCTCAGCAATTCTGTGGTCCTGTGAGTTTCACAGTGAATTTCAGTCTAGTGAGATCCAGATATAAGAATTATGTAGAACATAAATCCTGTTTAAGATTAAGCAGAGGCTTGCTGTACTGGCAAAGATTTCGTAGTTTGCATCTTCAGAGGAGTCCATTTGATGTTGTTTAGTTTTTATTGGGGAAGATATTGAACCAAAACAAGAAGTTTAGAGTTCATGATGTAGTGCTCCTTCTTATATTCCAGATAAATAAGTCTATTTTAATCTCACAGTAGGAAAACAACTGATGGAGTTTTAATGTCATATACAAAGAGCTGCACAATGTGCTAGTTATTTGTCAGTCTGATGGAAGAGCAGATGAGTTTCCTTCCTTTTACTCTAGCCGAGCTATATTTTATGACTAACTTTTACTTGTTTTACTCATCCCAGATAAAATCTGTCATGATTATACATCAGAAAATATTTCATTATTCCATCCATGACAAATAAGTGCAGTCGGTGCAGAAGCAACAGATTGTTGCCTCTCTCAAGCTTTATGGAAGAGTGTTGTAATAGGATTGAGTAGCTTGGATCAATAGTTCTCTCTATAAATACATTCCACCACTAGATAACTTCAGCAACTTACAGATTTAATGAACTCCCTGGCTTGATGATTAAAATATAAAGTAAGAAGGAGACTGAAACATCATCATGTATTAGGTACAGCCCTAGGCAATGCTTTATGACCATCTTTTCTTCAGTTGTATATTTTTAATTATAAAGTCAGTATGCATCAAGCAGGGTCCTGAAATTCTCCATCAGTGATATTCATCTTGCTCTTCTCAAGTCAAGGATAAGCAGACTTCATGTAGGGAACTAAATGAGAATTTCAAGCTCTGTGTTCACACCACTCTGGTGGTAGTATTTCAACCTGTGAGCTGGAGGATAAACCATTTTTCCTTGTGTCCTCTTTGGAGCCATTAAACTCTTCTGGAATTTAATGTCTCTGTCTCCTGTCTCCCTCTGCCCCATCTGCAGTAGGAGCATTATTCCTGCATCTTTTTTGAAACTGAGAAAGACATGTAAAGAAGCACCAATCTGTGCTTAGCCAATCAGTGAGGATAAATGTCTGAACTGCTGTTTAAAAATGTTCTTTAGAATAGTGGGTGCACTCCTTACAGTAGGTCCTTACTACTTACTGCTACAGGGAAACAAACTGCTTAAATTAAGACATTGCATAGCCATAGGGAAAACCTTAAGTATGCCTGGGTTTGAGCAAACTGGCATAACATATAAGGATTTTTGCCTCTGATAGAAAGATAGAAAGTGGTGTAAATATATTGAAGAAATATTAAAAATTATTCTCCTCCCCTCCCCCCCCCCCAGAAAAAGGTCAATAATAATTTAATGTTTTTCAGGTTTTCATCCAAGAAAATTGGAACTGTTGTGCAGATCTCAGATAAACACTTTGTGTAAAAGTTAGAAGCTAATGTAGCAGCAGTGTGACCTCTGGACATATTTTAAAAAGTAAATTGTAGTTGTTCTTGTTTACTCCTGTTCTCTTTACTCTTTACTCTCCAACTGAAAATGGAATGTTGAGCTGTGACATTGCTATTTACTAAATCTGTGTTAGATGTAACTGCTCTACCAGGCAGCTTTAGTGTGGTTCTTCTGTGGTGCTAAGCTCTGCTGTTCATGTGTTGTTGCCTTCCAACCCTTCTTTGCTCCTTTTTAGTGGTGTGAGTGTGTCATCTGCCTAGGTGCTGCTGCAGGCCGTAGTTCAGATGGTGCCAACGTCCTGCTAGTGCACTCTTGAAACTGATATTTCTCCATCTATTTGATTTAATCCTTTCAATATGTTTCATCCTGGTAGAAAAAGATAGTTCCTTGTCTTTTATCCTAGAACAGACAGAAGCTTGAAAATTAATGATGCTCTTGGAGAACTCAGTCTGTTCTCGTATCAGAGATAAGGTTTCTTTCGCAGGGACAGTGGACAAGGTATTCCAGAAGCCATAAGGACTTCCTGGTGAAGCTTTACCTCTGAAGAGGAGGACAGATGGAGATGTGTGCTTTCCTGTTCCAGCTTCAAAAGGAGCAATAGTTCTAGAAAAGGAATTTGGCCCAGCTACTCCAAAAACTACAGTTTCTCATTTGTGCATCTCAAGCAAGCTCTATTCCCAGTGCTGCAGCCTTGTGAACAGGAGAACCTGAGGACCGTTACTGTGGGGGTAGGTGCACAGGAGCGCTCTGTTCCTCTGCTCCATCTGTCACGATGACAGCAGCCATAAAAAGAGGACTATTATTCCTTATACAGAAAACTTACTCAAAATTTCTCCCCTTAACTGTCTGATTTTTGGCTATATCAAAGGAACAAAGTGCCGCATGCACTGAGTTATCAGAGGAGCAGCGTTCATAAAAATGTTGACATTACTTACCATCATCTAGGCTTGATTGGTAATGTTAGTGGAAAGAAGGCAAAATTTATGTAAACAATTTACTTCTGTTAGAATTATTGAAAAAGGTAAGTACCTCCAATGTAATAAAACTAAGAAATTGTATTTATGACAGTGCTAGAATTCCAGGGGAATTACGTTTACATTTTACATTAAGTAAACAGGAGCCATACTATATGTTTTGTTAGCATACTTCTTACAGATCAAAACGTTTTAAGTCAAACCAGTTCACACTACGCCATAAAAGTGAATTCTTATTTTGTTTCAAATATTTCCTAGACGATAAATGGAATAATGGGCAGAAGACCTGGAGGAAATGTGCAAATTTAATTTGAAAAAAGTATATCCTCTTAATTCTCTTTGCATTACTTCTCTGTATGATCCATGCTCCAAAGACTGACAGATGTATTGATAGGAGTCCTTCATATGTTGGACAGACAGCATTTCCTGCATGCTGCTAGATCTACTAAGTTTTTTGAGCCATGATTTCCAGTGCAATTAATTCTTGTTCAACTCTAGAATTTATCATCTTAGTGACCTGCTGCTTCTTAAGAGAAAGAAACCTCTCACAACATAGTTGCAGAATGCAGAATTTCCTAACTGCTAACTGCATTCTGTTCACCTTGAGTGATTTTGAGAGCTGAACGGCCCTTTGAAGGGACTGAGTTTGGAAGGACATTTTCCTATGCAGCACAACAGCTTGTTGTTTCAGAAACACTGTGAGGAGAGGAGGCACTGAATTGCTGAAATTCAGAGGCAGAAGGAACCTTTGGCCTCAATATAATAAGCTTTTAGCTGAATATAGTAAGCTGACTGTGATTGGTTAATAAGTCTTTTGGGAAATCATGTTCCAGTATTTCCATAGGAATAGAGCTGCTGCTCTAAAAAACGAGAGGCTTCCTTTTGGGACTGTGAGCTATTTGCTATTTACTGGCCCACTAGCTCGGATGGGGAATGGTAGGACTTCCCTGAGGAAGTTCCAATCAGCGCAGGGGCGATAAAAGAGAATAAGACTAGCAGATCACATCACAGCAGTGTAGTTTTATACTGTAAGTGATTACAGGCAAATGGGTTTAATTCATTTGGACACAACTTGAAACAGTTGGAACTCATTCTTTCTTTTCTCTAACTTCTTTTTCATTGTATTTTCTATATTACATTTTCAGTCTTTTCTTTCTTGGTCACCTTGGAACAATTTGCCCTGTTGAATAATGTGAACATCAGAAAGTTAGAGTAAAGGAGCCAACAGCACAAATACCTTGTCCTTGCAGAATGCTTTGATCCATCAGCTTCAAAATGCAAACTGTATTACTTCTTTGAGTATAATTAAATGTATGTATAAGCCAGTACAGAAAAGTCACGTGCCCAAAGGTGAAAAGGAGAAAAAAAATGTAGTTACAATGGCGAAAGTCATGAGAAGTATCAGTGTAACACACTGATTAAACTACTGCATGTGACTCAGTCTGAAAATTTGCACTAGTTTTCTGGTTAAGACTAAACAGAAATGGATAATTATTTAGGCCTATGTGAAGAGTTATGCATCAGCATCATCACCCTTACGAGCTTGGACAAGCAAATGGAAGATCCAAAGGCAGGAGGGATGACTCTTGGAATTATTCGTCTCCAAGAATCAATCTGTTGCCTCTGCTCAGAGGCAGCTCTTGAGCTTTTGTCGTACTACGCCAGAACTCCTAGAACTGAATATTTGATTAAACTTTTCCTCGTTGTTTGATTGAACATTAAACAATCTGTAGCCTGTCTTTTGAAATCCTAGCCTACCTGGCTTCTTAAAGCATACGAATAGTAGAACTACTCTTTGCTTACTGTTACTGTCGGAAATAAGTTTTTAACTGATGCCGGCCATGTGTATGAGGGGGAGGATATTTTTATCATAGTTATCCCTGCAAAGTTCTTTTTGTGAGATCACTCCAAGAATTGAGAATCTTTTTTGGTTCAGAAGTCACAAAAGTTTCATCTATGGTTCATGTGCATCTCAGGAGAGATCTTTATGGTGGGATTCAGTTATCCGGTCCTGGAGTCTTATGTGATATCAGTAGCCCAACTTTTTCTCTTCTAGCTCTTCTGCAGCAGTATTTTTTTTTAAATGAAACTTACAATTGATCTTGATCAGCTTTCACTGTTATGGTGCATGCTGAAGAGAAGACTTGGAAACAGCTGTCACAACCCAATGAACAACATCTCTGACTATCAAAGTAGCACTCAACTCTGTGAGCGTTGTGACTTGTGCCCAGGAAATGCCAACTATTTTGCTATGCAGCATGTAGCAAACACAGCTTATACAGCTGTCTCCCAGTATGTGACTGCAAGTCTGCAGCCTGAAAGTAAGACATAACTTTTATAGGTGACAGAAAGCAATAATATTTGGTTGACGTATTAATGGATGAAGATATCACCTCCACATACAAAAATGTTGCACTCTGCTGATATCAGCATTTTATAGGAGACAACCTGGATATTTCTTTTTGATGATTTTCTTCTCATTGCTCTAGGAACGTCTACAGAAAAGATGAATAGAAAACGGATTTTTAGTGGCACTGCAAAAATGCAGTTTACCCCACCTTTCCAGTCTTTCACAAACAAAAACTTTTGCCCCAGTGCTAATGTCCAATCATCATAATAAAATAACTAAAACCACACAGCTAAAAGTAATGTAAGAATACTGTGAGACTCTGTTCAGCAGAGCCTCATGCCAGGACAAGAGGCAGAGGGAACAAACTATCCCAGGAGGCTCCCTCTGAACAACCAGGAGCAGTGCTGCGCTGTGCGGGTGCCGGAGCACTGGCACAGGCTGTCCAGAGGCTGTGGGGTCTCCCCCCTGGACGTCTGCAGAAGCCACCTGGCCATGATTTTGTGCATTTTTTTCTAGCGTGTCCCTGCTTGAGCATGGGATTGGACTAGAGGGAGCCAGAGGTGTCTCCCAACCTCAATCATTCTGCATGATTCTCTGTATGATATGGAGTTTACAAAAAATGCAAGAGAAAGAGAAAAGAGTAGCATTAACAAAAATACAGCAGGTTTTAAAGCAGAAGATTTGGCTAGATTTCACAATGCTGAACAGATCTGCTAACTGTATTTTATTAGTTCAATCTTGTTTTCCTAGCACAAAAGATTAACAACAGATTATTATTTTTTTCCTATTCAGAAGCAGGAGTTCTCCTAGGAGCTCTAGCCAGACAAAGCCGTATTAAATAACAGTTTATGAGACAGAATTGGATAAAATTTGGAGATGATTGATGACATGATTGCTACCAGTTGTCTGTGGGATGTCTGAAGCCTTCAGCTTTTCTGCTGGGAGTTCTATATGTAATTCTCCTGCTACATAGATCTCAACAAGGCAGCTCTTGGGAGCCACAGTGTTTAAATGTCTCTTTTAACAAGAATATTCATAGTGCACTGGGGATAACTTTGCTGAGTCTGAGCCTTTACGTAAACATCTGTTCATCATATTTTTGTTTGCTTGCTTGTTTTTTAAATCAAAATGTGTGCGTGTGTATGTGTGTGTGTGTGTGTAAATAAATTAGAAAGTAACACAGCAACGAATCAGATCCTCTTGATTTTTGATAGATCTGTCTCTCAGCATGATATTCTTATGTAAGCATCATCTCTGGACATACAGTGGGGAAGAAGATATAATATTCAGTGTAAGTGCTAAATATCAAAGTACTTGAGACAGTACTTGACAAAGTACTTGACAGGAAAACGCCTGTCCACAGGCCATTCCATGACTTTTCTAGTTAGGAAATTGACTAGCTAAGCTAAGTTTGAAACTTAGTACCCTTGTCCTGAGAATCTGAGTGCCTATCTTGTTGGTTTATACAGGCCACATTATATCCTGCTCCAGGGAAGAAAGTTTTTTGTGGAGTATCTGTAGAGGAAACAGTATAGCACTGCTCCCCTAAGAATATAGATTCAAAAGAAAGTTGGGTATACTGTTAGATACGGTTCCTCACTGAAAAATCAGTGTATTTAAAGCAGAGTCAAAGATATAAGAATAAGAAATTTAATCTTCTTCTTACTTTGCTAATTTGTAACGTTCATCAAATAGCACTTTCATTAAATAATTATTTTTGCATACTTTACAGCTCAAATCCTAAGGATTATTCTCTTTGTATATGCTTTGTCTTTCAGGACAATTATAATTACTGTAGAAAACCTCATTGTAGCGATTAGCTTTTTATCTATGGGTCTCAAAGCACTAAAGGAGCTAATAGTCATTATCCCTGGTTTGTCTGTGAGGAAAGAGTCATGAGATAATGGAGAGACTGATAAAGGACAACTGGAAGAGTATAACAATGGCCAAAATGGGAACAGAACCAGAGATCTACCTCGTGTTTTCCAGAAGGCTATTTGTCTTGAGCCTTTGCTCCCTAAAGAGGTTTTCTTCCAACAATGTTATGTTATGTTGTCATGTTATATTGTTCAGTTCTGCATTTTCCACTGATAGAGAACTACGTAACAAGGGTTTTATATTTAAAACAGCATGTATTTGAACATTAAGCAACTGTCTCTGCATGAAGTCCAGGACTCTTTAACAGGATGTTTTTGTGCCAAATCAGGCATTTGCCATGTTACGCTCCCAAAAGCAGAGGAACAAAGTGATCGACTAGGTTTTTTCTTTCCACAGAGATGACTGAAGTAAAAACAGTAGTTTGGTTATTTATGCCAATGACAGCTACTGATTTGTCTGGCAAAATGAATTGTCCTTTCCCTTGGCATGTGCTGTTCTGTTTAAAACATGTTGGATGTTTATAATCCAAATGCACCTCATTTACAGCTAAGGGGAGACCAACCCCTCTACCTCCTTCAGAAAGTCACTGAATGTGAACTGCCTTTAAGAGATGTCTTTTTCTCCATGTTGAGCGTTGGCAGGTTGTGGTGAATGGTACCCAGCCTTGTCTGTGGGTCTCAGGAACTTTAGACAGATGTATTTCTGTGTGTTTAGGGAGAGAGAACATGTGATCACATATTCCCTTTAGCCAAAAGGAGGAAAAATATCTCCCTTCTTTGTAGGTGTGATTAAACTTGTCAATTAAAGAATATGTCAATATATCTTTAGTAGAGGTTACTCTGTCAGGTAGCATTGTGAAGCCTGAGCATATACAAGAATGAATCATTCAAAACAACACTGATTTTAAAAGAAGTTCCATAGCACATTATAAGAAGGGAGGGAGCTGACATATTCTTTGAAAAGGTCACTTAAAACCTATAGGCACTGGTAAATATTAATATTTATTGATTGTCTAAAAAGTTCTCATGCATATACTTACTCCTTAAAGGTTGGTAATTGTGGCTGATAAAACCAATAAAGTTCTTGTTCTTATCTATTCAGAACTTTTCCTCCATTCTTTTCCGTCTTAGAAATTTTTTTCTGTGCATCTTTTTTTTTGTTTTTGTTTTTGTTTTTGTTTTGCTGAACGATTTGGAAGAGAGGGGAAATTATATTACTATTATTATTATTTGGAGCTACACAGTTATACTATTAAGGTTAATGATGCCAGCAATTAAAAGGCATCTCGTTATTTGGAAACTGTCAGTTGGGACAAATTGTTCTTTAATGTCTCTACACATGGATTACTTTGATGGGAATGTAGGAAATCAGTAGGTCAGTGCAATATTTCTTGTTGCTTTTTGCTGTCAGAAAGCTTCCCCAGCTGTCCTTGAAAAGCGTTTCAGGAACATATAAACTATGTTACACCACCCCTTATCTTTCTTATGGGTATTAGTTACAAATATTCTCATTAACTCTCCGTCAATGAATTATGGACTAGCTATTTATGGTACAGAATTATAAATTGTCTGGGACTGTTTGTGCTCATGGGTTTCTGGCTCTGAAATTTGCCTTCTTTTTATAAATCTGTTTTATAAAACATGTCTGGATTTCTAGTTGCTGGATAAGTTGCTTCATCATGTGAGCTTCCCAAATACATTTTCCCCTTTTTGTAATGTTTTGGATGGCTTGAAATTCTTTTCCTCATCAAAATGAATGATCTCCAATCCCAGACTGGTTGCTCAACTGTGCTCATATGTATCCACAGCTCCATGTGCAGCCAAGAGGGAGGAATATCTCTGTCAGCTCAAAATTTTGCCATCAGTACTTCTGGTAAAGTTCATTGCAGTTAAAATTGAGGCAGCAGCACTGATGTTTTCTGCCATTCCAAGCTCCATTTTGGCTGTTCTCATCATTCACTAAGCATATGTGGTGGTATCTGCAGTGCATTTCCCTAGAAGATTTTCGGGTTTATTTTGGGCAATTAGAAGTGACAACATCAACATTTAGAGCATTGCTTGTATTCCCTTTACTTATTAAAGAGAACAGCTGGTTAATACTGATAATATGTTGGAGCAAGCACATATGGATACACAAATACACATAAATATCTAGGGAAGACTTGTCATGATTTTCTGATGCTATTCTCTTATATTCTTTTACCAGATAACAGTTAAAAAAAAAAAAAAAAAGAAGTTTTCATTTGTTTTTAGCCTCAAAGTGATAAAACACAATGAAAGATCACTGTTTTGATCTAGCAAGTACTTCAGGCTAAAATGCTATTTGAATACTTAAAGTCAGCATAGGAGAAAGTACTGCAATATGTTCCCTACAGTAGCATCAGGAGGTAGATGCTATCCTACCCACTCTGTGCAACTTCCAGCAAAAATCCACACCAAAGCCATGCATTTTGGTGGGAATTAAAGCAGCTCTAATGAAGCCAGAAGCTCGTAGACCTTAGGGAGAGTTCATGCAACTCATCTTGTCCCAAACACCCATGTTAATGCACCTGCTGGTTGTAAACAGGAACTTGCTCCACTTCTATGTTCCTATAAAATCATTAATGTGTTTTATTGCTTTGTGCTGCAAAGCAAGGAGGCTGGAATGCATGAAACCAAATATAGGAAGATTTTGAGAAATTCTGCTGTTTTGTTGTATCCTGTTTCCGCGTCCCTGCTTTCTACTCAGAAACAGTTTGTTTTAAGCAATGAAAAATGTTTGGAGTTTTTGCCTTTGTTGGCAAATATAGATTCAATTTACAAGCAGATCTCTGAGCTAGCTCAAGTCTGAACTTTACTAGATATGAATAATCCTTCCACTTTTAATAGGAATCTCCAAAAATGGTTTCTTTCCCAAAGGCTAGAGAAAGTCAACGATGATTCATTTTTGTTTTCCTAAATAGTTACATAGTTCAACATAATTATTCAATAATACTGTTTGTTTAGCCTTGATATTAAATTGCTCATATGAAACAATTTTCCTTTATTTTTTAACAACTTTGAAATCTGTTCAGGAAAATAAATACTGTAATTAGAAATTAAAAGTCCTGTTGCTTAGTATAATAACTGCATTCATTTTAAGCAATAAAGTGGATATAAGCTTTGTTCTTTAATTACTATTATTATTATTTTTCTTAATATGTATGTGCCTGATGCTTATTTCCAGCCTGGGGCGTCACATTTGCAGAAGCAGATCCTGAGCCAATCTCCAGTTATTTTTACGTGTGCACCATGGTGTAGCTCATGAAGAACCAGGTGACTGATTGCACTGGTAGAAGGAAAGGGTAAATGAGAAAACATTTAACTAACCACAGGAAACCTAATTACAGTCAAAATTGAGTTATATTTTCTCCTTATTTCTGAAATATTTTTGGTATGGGAATTATTTCTGCATCACGAGCTGTAATTGTTTCTTAAGTATATATAAGCCTTCTCACCGTTGCAAGTTTCAGCATGAGATGAGAGAATGATCTCAGGCACGGGCACAGTTGCAAAGATACTAATTCTGGATTCTGTAGGGATTCATCCTCTCAGATTGGTCCATAACAGAACATTTCTCAACCACAATTTTGAATTCAAATGTATATATCCTCTTGGGATTTACCCACAAATTGGGTTCAGATCTGACATTTTTCATCTTGGGTAGAACTTTGTTTTAGATGCAGGAAAAATGTGTATATAACGTCATGATTGCAGCCCCTACCAGTTAGGTATCTATCAAGCTCTTAATGAAATCTCATTCATTTAACTAGAATGATGTTTTTAATGAAGCAGAACTAAACTTCAGCTGCCTTGAGGGTACAGGAGGTTGTAAAGGCAAAGAGTCTGTATGCATGCTGAACAGTGCTAGAGAAAATTGAGCACAGTGGGCTTGTGAGCACACAGATAATTGTGTGTCAGAGGTGAAGGAATTGTTACTGGTGGGCACTGACTGTGAGAGGCCCTTCCTGGATGGTTTCTGCCCTCACAGCTGCAGTGGTAACTCTGCTTAACAGTGTTAACCAAGCACATTATAAGGCAGATGAGCAATGTCACTAGATATCTTGACTTAGCAGCTTGGTGAAGCAAGAGTAGAAGGGGCAACTAAGATAAAAGGGTTTTATCTGGGATTCATTAACTCATGCATTTACTCCCTTCCCCCTACCAACAACAGCATCTGTTTGTCTCAGACAAAGCAAAACTACAGTGATTTTTTTTTCAGGGTACGAAAGAATACTGCATCACCTAGAAAGAACATTTCCTGGTGGGAGGTTTGGGGTCACACAGGCATCTTCTGTGCCTCAGTCATGTCTGTATGCACAAGGAGAAATTGGCTATCTAGCTTTCCAAAAAGAGTCAGGTATTCCAGCAAACATTGCCATTATCTGTGGTGTCCCAACCAGAGAGACTTCTTATGGATGGTTCAGGGGGCTTACTAGTAAAATCCCACTGGCAGCTGAGCTGAAGACACAGGCTGCCACCATACAAACCAGACCCTTATGCAAAGGATTTGACACTATCCAAGCTGACCAGGAAACATGCAGTTACATGGAGCTGTTGATTTTGGTACATTGCAACATCAGTGCGCTCCACAGCTTCCCACACAGAGGACAACGCTCATCTCAGGAGGACAAGAATCCCAGTAGGAATGCAGCTCCACACTGATACTTCATCTGCGCAAAACAATAAATCAAGCTTTTCATTTGTGGTCTGGTGCTTCTTTCTCTTTAATGGCCGTTCGTTCAGATCTGAGGATGCTTTTCATTACTCCTGAATCCCCCTGACAATGGCTTGTTAAAATCTATGAACAGTGTAACAACAGTAGGCTGCACTGGTCTGATGAGAGACACAGAAATATCGCTTACCACTTACACCAGCTGTGTGAGAAGCTATTGAGGAGACTGAAGGTGCTTCAGTGTTTGCGCTGAATTTGATGCCAGTTTTATGTTTTAGTGTTCTGTTTTTTAAGTTTCAGTGAAAGCCAAATTCCTGCTCTGAGGGGAACATGTGAAGTAGTTGCCAGTAATAAGATTTGAACCAGAGGATGACAAGTGGGCTGCAGCAGCCCAGCAGCAATGCCTGTAAGAATAGTGTGTCATGGAGATCATTTTAAGGCCATTATTGATTAGCGGAAGATGAATGTGTCTTTTAATGGTATTCTTTGGTGTATCATTGATCTTCATACAGCCCTACCAAGCTGCCTTCAGGTGCTTCACTGAGAGTGCCATACATCGTAGCCCGTAGCCGTGTGGTGATAAATCAAGCAGTACCGATCTGCTGCCCAGCACTTCCCTGCTCCCTTCAGGCTCTTAGGCTGAAGGCTGCTCTCTGCTCTAGTCAGTAAGCAACTCCTGCTGAAATTCACTTATACCGAGCTTCTCTTTGTTTTCTTAAATCTTTCTTTGCTAGGTCTGATTGATCTGCTCTGGTAACTGGGTAAGTCTTCTGCAATTCAGTTAGAACGAAGTAGGAAGGCAGCTTGCTCTTTCTGTAGAATCAGTTTCCTGGAATATATGCATTCTCCTTATGTTTGTTAAGCGGGACATTCTGCAAAACTAACATTAGGATTATGGCTTTATCGATCAACTGGACTGATAAGGCAGGTTTGACTGCTTGAGTGGGAGCAGCTATGGCAATGAAGGCAATCATCAGTGAGAGCACCATGCAAAATCTGTCAAACAGACCACAGGCATCTATTTTAAAATCTAGCGTCATTAACTTCAATTTGATTAAAGGATATTTTAAACTTTGTAAGCCATAATTGCTTCTAAACAGTGATTTCCTTTCATCAGGGGGAAATTCTGTGTTTCATAAGGCACAAATAAACACTATGTGGAATGGCTTCTTGAAAAATCCATGTTATGGGATGAAAACAGTCTGATCATATGCACTTCTTGTTAAGGCAGCTGGGAAACTCTCATAGTGCAGTTTAATGCTTCTTTAGTTGCAGTAAAAATTCATGCCAGCAGTTTGGTAACCAATATGTTTTGGATTGTTGTTTTCTTTTTTTCCATGACGTAGAATGTAGCCATTTCTAGAAATCTTGCAGTTGAGTGGTGTACATTGGTAGAATATTAACTATGCATGTTTTGTGGAAGCAGCTCTTATATAGAAGAACATCAAATTGTTTTTTCTTTCATAATTTTGGTAGTCTTCATTCTAATACATCGATCAGCCACCACAAATTACACAAAGATTTGTCTATTAGTACATGTTTGGTATTGGTGTTGCTCTGTGACCAAAACCATTTAGTATGAATACTTAAATAAAATATTTCTTGTGTGCGAAAGGCAATTACATGTGGAGCTCCCAGGAGTCATAGTTAATGACTATGGAAGTATCTAAAAGACTTACTCAAAAAGAATTGAACTGTCTCAAACTGTTTGTATTCATACTTCAAGGTAACTTACTGCAGTATTGCTCTTTATTTGGGAGTCTAAGTGAAATTATGGAAGGACTCAAGAAATTGTACACTTTTCTCTGATTTAATTTAAAAACATAATCACAGATTTAAGGAAAAAATAACAATTTTTAAAGCAGAAAATGTGATTGGCTAATGGACTTCAAAAATTTTTAAATGGTTACATACTTTTTTCATTGTTGAGGAAAGCATCAATTATTGCAGATGTGAGTTAAGTGTTTCTGCTGATCTTTGGGTAAGTAGTCTTAGTAATGACTTTTGGTGGCTCTTGGCAAGTGGCATTATCAGAGTGACATGGCACAGTCATTCTTCATCGAACTGAAGGTCTGTCCTCCCTCCCCTGGCAGAGTCCTGAACTGAGGGGTGAGCAGAGCAGCTTGTTTGTGAAACGCAGCCCAGAGACTTTGAAGGGGATTGCCTTGATCAGGGACTGATTATTCTGATATTCCTCTGGTTGCCTCGAATGGTGATAAGTCCTTTTTGGGACCACCTCACAACCTTGGCCACATATGGTAGCTCCATAAGGGATTACTTCTTGGGCTATTCAGTTATGAGGGGAGGGGTTTGCTGCTGCCCTATGGCTTTGATCACTTAACATTTCAGCCAAAATACATGCGAAAGTGTGTGCATTTCAAGTTTTTCCTCCAAATTTCTGCACTCCAAGAGACAGGCAGAGGTTTTCAGTGAAGGTAAAAACTCCGTTGCCTGGGAACAGCCCAGAGGTATCTTCAGCTTTAAAATAATGCAGGGAAACTGGGTTTTGTCACTTCACAGAATAGTTTCTGAGTGTCAATAAGGACTGTTGCAGTCAGGATTCTTTTCTGAACTGGTAGCATGTTTTTGTTCTACAAGGGTTTGTTTTTCAAGAATGCCTCAACGATTTGAGCTGCAAATCTGCAGCTCAGCTCTGGTATGTAAGCCTTTCCTGGTGACATCTTTATTAATCTTAGATGCACTGCATCTCTCCAGGTGGGCAGCCCTGGCATATTTGCATTATCAATCTAATCCAATCTCTTTTGACATAACCAGGGTATCTGAGTGTTTCCCAAAGCATATCTGTATCTGTTTCCTATAATTCTGTAGATGAAACGGCATGATGAGTTCTAAATTACTTTTTTTTTTTCTGTGCTTCTTTCTGTAGATGACATGTTGAGCTGTGCTAAATGTTTGCAATTTGGCATGCATCACATGACTCTTATTCCTGACTAGTAAGAGGAAAAATAAATATCTGTAGTCCAAGTGTAATTCTTACATCATGTTTGCCCCCTGCACTCGTAAGCTTCTTCCTGTTAGGTGACAGTTTAATTATCCTAACAGGCAGTTGTGATTATGGAGTACAAGTTGACTTGTCAGGTACCCAGCATAATCCCATGTGCATTAGAGGAAAGTGCAAATATTAAACATCAGTTTAGAAAGCTTGAATTATGCTATTCATAAAATGACTTCCCAGGACAGAGGACCTGCCTAAGGGCTGGTTCTGTGGTACCCTCTGACTTGAGTCTTCTCTCTGTTTTACATCGGGGAACTGCAGACCTTACCTTACTGCATTAACCTGGCTTAGAGGCAGCAGATAGGGCACAGGGCAGGCAGCAGAGAGTTGTTTGCCTGCCTCCAGTGGGACTTAGAGCCCCTGGCTTCTGGAGCAGCTGAATGGTCCCAGGATTCCTGAATCTGCTGGTAAATCTCCTGAAGTGTCCTCCATGGGCTCTGTTGCAGGTTTTCAAATTCTTGAGAGTGCTGCTATGTGCTTTTAGCATACTCTGGTCTTACTTGAATTTGGCTTTTCCTGGGTGTTCTTTATGCAGCACCAGCAGCACCCTGCTCAAATGACAGAATCTGGTCTTTCAGAGTCTTCAGCCTGAGAGCTGACCAAGAAAAACCCCGAGTTCCAGCAGCGCCCAAATCCCCGACAAGCCAGTTCAGGAACCAACAGGAGAGGCAAGCTGAACAGTCAAAATTGGTTTATGAAATTTATAAGAAGTAATTTCTGTAGGTGCAGTAACACTACAATGTGTTTTATGGCAGATGTTGGTTGATCAGAGGGCCCATCAGGACTAGTGTCATTGATCTCTTTTTGATTGTACAGCAAGACAGCAGGGAACCTGAGAAGATCTACTCACACCTCCTAAAAATTGCAGCACTCCAGCCAGTACTTAGGAAACCATCTCCCAGCACTGCAGAGGGCTCAGAGCATTGCTCAGCCTCTGCTGTAGCGTTTCTTTCAGTCGGTGGAACACAAGGCACATGTTTTACCCTTTCTCTTTCTGGCATGACTCTTGGCAGGCTGTGTGGCCATACTGGACGTGGGAGCTCTCTGCACGTGGGTGGGTATTTCTGCACAGAGAGGAGTGGTGTCTTCTGGGGACAGCACAGCTTGCACATCTGGCTGAGGAGGCCTTTGTGGTCTGCAGGGAGCTGTGCTGAGCTCCTCTGGCAGCAGGAGACTAGAGATGTGGTTGGATGGACCATCCCTGGAGACTTTCAAGGTGAAACTGGATCATGCTTTGGGCAGCCTGATCTAGCTTTGGTGTCCCTGTTCATTGCAGGGAAGTTGGACTAGATGGCCTTCAGAGGTCCCTTCCAACACTAAGGGTTCTGTGATTCTATGAGACATGATCACATTGCCTTGCTTTGTGGGACTCGCCTGGGTGAAAATCTTCCACATACAAGCACTTCTGAATCAGCCTGCAGTTCTCTCTCCAGCAGTGGTTAGGTTTCTATCCTCCTTTGTTTTTCTTTGTCACTCTCTGTCCAAGGCTGACTTCCTCCATTAAAACCCCTCTTCTCTATAAGTGTATTTCTAGATACCTTCACTGCTCATATTTGGAACTAGATTTTCCAAAAGAGCATCCTTTTCACACGGGTTTATGGAAGACTCTGCACTTGCTGCAAATACTTTGCCATTCTTTGTGTGTGTTTCAGGTCTAAAAGCTGCTGGGGTGCTGGGTCCTTTGGAGGGGGCTTAGGGTCTGCTGTGCTGGACTCCTGCAACACCCATCAGTGTCCAGGGCAGAGAGCCGTGTTGAACAAAATCAATGGGCTTATTTCCAGCTAGATGGGGATGTCACAGCTAGAGGGTGTTTCCAGCTAGAGGGATGTCACGTTTTATGTGCATCCTTTACAGTCTGCACTTGTCTGCGCTGCTGCATGGCCTCTGAAGTTACTTGAGAGATGGAGACTGAGGATAGCCGCAGACCTCCTCCATGGTCAGAAGTATAGCCCATAAGGACCCCCGGATTTATCAAGGTGTGGCCACTCAGACTTCTTCACATTGCCAGTTTTTGTTTTTGGTTACCGTCATGACTGACTTTCACCTGTCAGCTTACACTTTAAATGTGCACACACAAAAAAAGGGCTTGAATTGGATCAAACTTTTCAGTGTTAGAAATGTAAGGGGGAACAAGATAACTTGTCTATTTCCCCTCAGTCTGTGGTGAGCAAAGTTCACGGGGCAGGGAAGGGAAACAACTGATGCCAGCACTGCCATCTCAGCCAGCAGCCTGCAGAGCAGACTTAGCTAAGCTCCTAAGCCTTTCTTCTGGCATTACATGTAAACCACACTGCTATGTCTGAGGAGTGCTAACATCCAGTTGTGTGGCCTCTGCATACCTGCAATGAAAGGGAATGGAATAAAAGGGGATAAATCACTTATCTTTGTGATTTTATCGGGGAAAAGTGCAAGCAGGTGTTCATGCTGACTTATTCTGGTCTATGACCTTTACTTTAAAGGATTTATTTTGCATTATTCCTTGCTTTACAGCTTTAAAGACATAGTAATGAGGTGCTCTCTGTGCATCCTCCTACTCAGAGAAGCTATATTGAGAAGTACAGCTGCAGCCAGCAGGGTGTTAATCACCACTTACCGACAGTCAGTACTAACACAGGCAATTGGAGAGTGTAGTAATTTTCTATAGGACGTCTGCTCTCACCATCCTGTCTTCCATTAATAGGGTAACGTTCAAAATGCTCAAGCATTAGCTATTTTACCGTGGGGAATAGATTTATGTAAACAAACATTATTCTGGGGTGAAATTAGCCAAGGTATTAAATTGATAAACATGATTGCAAATGGGGCCCATGACAAGAAAGCAGAAGACATACAGTGGTGTTCTGCAAAACACCAAATACCTCCCACAGAAGGAAACAGTGGAGTTGGTGAGTTGTGAGCCTCTGACATTAACATGATATTTCCCTGCCCTCTATCAAGTTGTAAAGGGATTTACTGTCTTCCTGCCTTTTGCTTCTGGCCTTGACAGCAGGGATTTTCGGTGTTCAGTATCATTTCAAACAACCATCATTACAACGGTGATTATTCAAGATAATAATTAAATCCTCATACTAGGATGCCATCGCAGTCTTTCTTCCTGCAAATTAGTCATCCTTTGGCTCTTCACCATTTGCTTCCCAGTTGTATAAAAAAGTTTTTTTAAAGAAAACGCTTCCATTAGGGACAACATTAAAAGCACGAAGAACTGTATTAATTTTGGATTTCCATTACCTTTTGCAGTATTACTCAAAATGTAGATTGTCTTGAATACCAGGGGACCGGCATGATGGATCCAAGTGACTAATCGCAGTAGGATAAGAGGTTATTACATGCCAAAGAATTATGTGTCTCATAAAATATTATTAAAACTTTATGTGTTTGATTTTTCTCTTAGAATTATTCAAACAATTTTACAATCTCTGGGTAGCAGACAGTTTGCAAGAGGGTAATCAGAAAATATTCCAAGAAAAATACGAACACATAACTTCTGAATTGTTTCATTATGTGTTATTTTACATTTACATTATGTGTTACATAACATTTGTTATGACTTTTAAACTTAATTATCTCAAAGGGTAGATATTGGGTATGCTCAGTGATTTGCCAGACACTGTAATATTGCAGTATAATGACTCATGGTGGAATATATGCATCTAGATATTTTCATTGTTACTGCTGCCTTTTAAAATATTTAGATCCAAGGCGTGGATTGACAATGGCTGAGTCTCTGTTTTAGAAACTCCTTATGAGAAGAAAAATTCCCATTTTAAAAGGAAGCAAGAAAAAGAGCTTTAAACCTCTCCTGGTGGCATTCTGTCTTCTCCTTGCTTACCCTCATCTTCATGAGCAAGATGGTTCCATATATCAAAAACACCTCCCAGATCCAATTCAATGAACATTTGTTTCTGAAGGAAAACAGAAGTCTGAAGGAAATTTGACAAGTGATTTTCCCCTTCTGATGTTTTTATTATTTGCACGTGTACTGGGTGTTCCAATTTTCAGAGACTGCTCTTAATCCTTTCGTGACCAAGTTATTTTCAGTTTTGTCATTAATGGGCAGGGAGAAATAGGTTAGGCTACTTACGTTTTCTCTAGCATTTCAAACTTGGCATGTATGTTGACTGGATGTGATAGGCCATGGCAAGCAGTATGAACATGAGGAGATGGGCTGCTGCCTGGCTGCTTGTCTTCATGCCAGCCCATGAATGTTCTGAAGGAAATATGCTGCCTGTGAATATTCAGTATCCACTCCTTCACTGTCTCTTCTTCTGTCAGAAAATTATGAAGTCGAAGCAGCTTTTCTGGCCACAGATAGTTTATGGTTCAATACTAGACAGGCCAGCTGATGGGTCAGGAGTGACCAACCAGGGACACAAGGCAGCTGGGTGCCTTATTTGTTCCCTCCCACAGGCTGCTTGTGTGACTTTGAGATTACTTAATCTCCTTCTCCAAAGGCAAGGATGATAATATATTCCTTCGTGGATGGAGTGACACATTCATTCCTTGGGCTTGAAGTGCTGTGATGGCAGGATGTATGCAAATATCCAAATAAGCCAAGCATGGGGATTGATGTTAGCAGCACACAGTGCACCAGGAGAAACTGCTGTTGAGTCTGTAGGTGTTGCATCCTCCCACAGAAAATTTTCTCCATTTACTCCTGCTTTAATCCCTTTCACCAGAGCTAGCATCTATGCTGTGATTGAACTAATTAATGTCAATCATTCAGTGGACAGAGAGAACGGCATGCGTAGGGCCTAAGGGGAATTTGAGCTGCAGAGACCTTCAGTGGCAGCAGATTTTTCTCTGCTGGCTGAATGCTGATGCTTGGGAATAGGAAGGTATAAATGGATCCAGAGGACAGATAAAAGACTACTTCTACTCCTGGCAAAAGATATGACAGTTTAAAGCAATAGCTTTTTGGTTTGTGTAACAACCCTGCCATATTTGAGATGCTTATGGAAAATGTATTGCTTTGGCTTGCCACTCAGCCTGCAAGTACTTGGCTTCCTTACACTTACAGCTTGATGTGGAACTGAATCTGGAAAAACAAAGTTATTTTTAGAGAAAGGGATGAATACCACTGAATGGGGATAGGATTTCCCTGTGACACAATAACATGCAAAAGCAGCTGCTCAAATCAGGAGCTCCTCTAATCAAGCCCTGATGTACAGGTTTGTCCAGGGTCTATTCCTGATGCATTTGCCAATATCATAAAACCTGTGTGTCAGTACTGTGAGAAGGAGAAGCTGCTCCAGACTATATTTGGACATTTGCAGCATTTAAAGGCGGTGTGATTGCTCCTGCATCAGCTTAACTGTGCTTCAAAACCCGCTTTGAACTAAGCATGGATACCATTGGTTATGGGTCAGGCTCACTGCTGACAAGAGAATTTATAACTGGTGGTGGCACGGCAGCTTATGGCAGAGGATGACAGCATGCCACTGAGATAAATTACGGTACCAGCAGGCAGGAACTGATGCCAGCGATTAAACCCATTGCCTGTTTTCACCACTTTGCAGATAAAAATAAAACTGATTTTTGCATTTGGAAACCTGGCGAGGAATAATAAAAAGAAATGCAGAAAAAATCCAGTTTATTTTTTTTTTTGTATGTTCCATTCAACTCTGTACCCTCCTTTAAGATATTTCCAAGGCAGCGTACCCTCTGGTGAGCAGCAGAGTGTTGTTTGGCAGGTGGCAGTACTTCCAAAATGTCATTGTGCACTAAAAAACACAGAGATTGGCATCTCTTTCCTGCTGACATTTTAATACACCTTTCTGATGAGAGCATCACTGCGTGAGAGGCCAGAACGTTTGCTATCTGCCGAGATCTTTGATTGAAGGTGCTCCCTAGGAGCAGAGCACTGGGGTTCAGCTGAGTGTCTTGAAAGAAGGGATTGCCTGAGTGTTATTTGTGACAATCTCTGCTTCAGAGTGGGTGTCTAAATGTAAAATACTTCATTTGCCTTTGGAGTATATACAGTCTGATTCCTCCTCCAGCGAGGAGCCAGTCGGCAGGACACTGACATCTGCCAGCATTCAGAGAAGATGCAACATGTGTTCCTTAGAAGTTAAAAATGGAAGAGACATACTGCATTTTCTAACATTGCTTCTCTCTCTGCCTGTGCATGTTTGTTCCCTGTGCTAATTCTGGGACGATTAGTACTACTCCAAGTTACTAAAGTTGCCATAACGTCTCAGTCAAAACTGTGTCTCTGCCATCCAGGTATCAGTTATTCTGATTAATTTACATGCGTTTTCTTTCATCTTTCCTTACTGTTCAGCCATTTACTTTTGGGATTCTTTCCCTGCTTTTTTGCGTGCTTTAAATTACATAGTTTTAAATAGCATCATTTGTGCATCCTACAGCTGTTGACATTAAGGGATGTGGTTCTTTCTTGTCTCACCTGGTGAAACTGCACCTGGGGAAACCACTCCTGGAATCGTGTGTTCAGTTGTGGGCTCCTAGAATTAGATGTGAGCATATTGGAGCACATCTAGTAAGGGACACAAAGATGATGAAAGGGCAGGAGCATCTGAACGTATGAGGAACAGCTTGAGAGGGATGGCACTGTTTGGCAGAGAAAGCTCAAGAGGGATCATAGGAACATGGATAAATACCTGATGGGGGATACTTACAGAGCCATACTTTCTCAGTGTTGTCCAAGAGGCCATGAGCATAAACTGAACTGCAGGAAATACCATTTAAACAAAGGAAAAAAAAACATTTTTACTATGACGGATGGAGTCCAGACACTGGAACAGGTTGTGCAGAGAGGTTGTGGAGTTTCAATCTCTGGAGATACCTGAAAGCCAAATGGAAACAGTCCTGAGCAAGTTTCTATAGTTGACTGTCTCAGTGCTCAAGAAGCAAGAGTTAATACAGCCCGGATACACAGGTTTGCTCCTGTTCTGGCAGCAGTTTGCTGTCATTTCCTCCAGATTGTCTGTATTTTTTCTTATCCCAAGATACTCAGGACAATTTGCTGTAAGTCAGCAGAGCTGTACCATAAAATGGAGTCGTTTGAAATGAGAAGTGAAAAAATTTCCGTTTTTTTTTGTATGTGTAAAAAGCATTTCCTAAGTTATTCCGTAATTCTAATTCCTAGTGTTTCCATCCCTCAAAATTGAAGTTTCAGGTTATATTTTCCTTCATATGTCCTCATACATTTTTAAAGATTATTCTTTTTATTAAATTCTCAAAGTATCTTTGTCTTCTTTTCAGGTCATCCAGTTAGTTGGCATCTTGCATGTTACTATCATCTTCACAATTAATTAGTTCACTTGATATCTTTTCACTAAAAGTCTTTAATCATTGTATATTACACTAGATAACATTGCATCCAACAGCATTGATCAAAGCAGCACCTATTATAAATTTCTGTTTGCAGTATTTCCAGGCTTGACATTAATTTCTGTTTTTCCCCATGATTTAATTACCAGGCTATAAGACCACGTCAAGCACTGAGAAATGGTTCCATTTTTTTCATGGATTTATGGAACACCATTACATTTTACAGCAGTTTGTATACATTGATTGCACTCCTCTAATACCTTCACTGTGGTGATTGCAATCACTTGCAGCTTCATGCTGCACTCTTGTAGAAGACATCCTTCTTGAACTGGAATCTAGATACAGCTTTAAAATCTTAATTTCCACCTCTCATTTCTAGAAATCTTAGTGTCTGAGTTTACAATTTATGGGCAAAATTGCGATCGCTTGTCAAGCTCTAAGCTCAGGCAACTAGTCACTGCATTCCTTAATGAAATCTCTGTGTTACTGGTTCTTATCAGAAACAGAAGGGACTAAATAGCCCCACATATACCATGCACATTCCAAAGTGCATCATAATTTCCTCTACCAAGTGACAGCAATGTGCGGGTCTTGGCAAAAGCTCGGAGGCAGAAGACGTTTATAAATGGACTGGACCATCATTTAGTTTAAATTATATGGCAATAAACCAATAACTCAGTGGATGACTGAGCAGCTACACTTATGAAGCTAGAGATCTCGGTGCAACAGTGAAACAAAACAAGCAGCACTCAACTTTTTAAATGCCAGAGAGAGCCATCTTTTAGAAGTCAGTGTTTTATAAAAGAAGTGGTACAACCATATTGTTTTTCCAATAATGTAAGTCAAGTCACCTGGGGAAAATCTCTTTGCTAGCTGTTCATTAAAGAGTCTTAACTCTTTACCACGTTGCTTACCAATTGCTGAAAAGAAACAGCGTCTACCAAATGCAGTGTGATGTCTGTCAGTCCCTGAGTTGAATTTCTTTTAATGTCTTTCACATCAAGAATGTGGTGGTGGTGGTGACAGCGGCAGCAACAGGAGGTTGTAACCAAAATGGAATGCAACTCTGTGGAGTTCAGTTGGATAGCACCTTCACACAGGTTCATCTCATGGGTCATAGCTTGGTCTTACAAGGCAACAGTGGAGGTGAGGTACCCAGCTATCTCTACTGACTGCACCGGGAACTCAAATCCTTAAAGGAAAGTAGATATTTAACACTGGGTGACAGCGGGTGAATTAGTTATTACCCTAAGTGTCCTGTGTGAGGAGGTAGCTATCAACAAAGTAAAAAAACTGAAGATACTTTAAATGCGTGTGCTTCCAGTAAATGTTTTTCTGCTAAGAGATCAGGAATGGGGGAGGCTTTAGGAGAGAGCTCAGAAGAAAATCTGAGTTTGTACACTTGTTTTACATGTTTTATTTCCTGGTCAAAACTTCTCATTCTCACTGCCATATTCTCAAAAGAAATGTTTTTAGATGCATAGTTAAATTAAAATGAAACATCAAAAAGCTAAGGAAAACCGGACACAATGGTCTCATCAAGATCAGCAGCACCGTTATGCATTGGGAGAATATATTTCCAAGGCATTGGAATATAAGCCATAGACAGTTTGCAGGAGCCAATTATTTCTGTGCTCCATGGAGAAACGCACACACCGCAGTTCTGAGGACACAGCTGAAAGCAGCAAGAGGCAATTTGGTTGACAGAGTCTCTAGGTCAGGACAGTAGTTAGCAAGAAGAGATCACACAAAAATCAGTATTTCAGTATACTGAATGTTCAAGTGAAAAAAAAGAAGAAGTTCAGCTGTTTGGCAGTCATAGACCAGAGGAAATACAGGAAGGCAAAGATTCTATGGATGTATTAGCTCCAAAGGATCTCTAAAACTTTGATTATCTGAAGATATCTAGTCATTGAAAACGAGGAAATCGAATATCAGATAGGAAGTTTATAATCACTGATATTTTATCCCATAGAGAGTCATATCATTGTGTTTTGGGAATGTTTTAAAAGTGGTGAATATCAATTTTGTCTGAAAAATTAAACTGGAAGAATCTATTTTCTTTGAAGCACATTGGTTTGCCCTCTGCTGGTTTTTCTTGTGTGGATGTGCTGCTGTTGAGTCACGGACGCAAGGCATTACCCAGCCTCTCAGCCTGTGTGTGCCTTTCAACCCTTCAACCCTTGCAGGCATTCAAGCAGGAGCTGAGCTCCTATATCAGTTCTCTGTTCCTGTCAGTTGTGATGTCTCCTCACAGACGGTTGTGGTCTGAAGCAGTCAAGTTTCAAGCACAAATGAATTCAAAACATCTCCAGAACTGAAGCAATATTGCACCAACTATTTGCTTACCCATATTTACACCATTTATTAGCGCTTTGACTGAATTAATCCCTGTCAGAGAAAATAAAACTGTAATTACTTTAATTCAGAGCATGTGCAGTCCACCTATCTCCAGCTAATTTATTGTGCTCACAACTGTCTCTCTGTGTAATGAATTAGATAATAACTTCTCTAAATTTGCAGAAATAATTGAAACCTTGGTTCAGTAAGATGCTTAGAGCCTTTAAGTCTTTATTCAGCAAAGTGCACAGGCCCATCTTTGACTTGACACAAGTTAGCAATGGTGATAAGATATCCAGCTGGTCCCTCAGACTGTTTATGAGGATGGATAGTTATAAGACAAGGGGTATGGTTTTAAACTGAGACAGGAGAGGTTTAGGTTAGATATTAGGAAGAAGTTTTTCACACAGAGGATGGTGAAGCACTGGAACAGGTTGCCCAAGGAGGCTGTGGATCGCCATCCCTGGAGGCATTCAAGGCCAGGCTGGATGTGGCTCTGGGCAGCCTGGTCTGGTGGTTGGTGACCCTGCACATAGCAGGGTAGTTGAAACTGGATGATCATTGTGGTTCTTATCAACCCAGGCCATTCTGTGATCCTATGATGCTATGATATCTCATCATGCTATTTTTGTCTGCAAGCAACTTTGCTTGCAAACCATGCTCATTATTTGTGAGTATAAAGTGGTAGGCTAATTTTAAAATGAACTTTTCTATGTAGCCTGGATATACTGCTTTATAAAGTATATTAATATTACTTATTGCTGGATTGACACTAGATTGGCCTACAACCTATTGGACTAAAAAAAAAAAAAAAAAAGTATTTATATTTCCTGTGAGTATATCAAATAGAATTCTAGGATTGTTTTTGTTGGAAGGGACCTTTAAAGGCCACCTAGTCCAACCCCTGCAATTAACAGGGGTAACTACAGGTAGATCAGGGTGCTCAGAGCCATGTCCAGCATGACCTTGAATATCTCCAGGGATGGGGCTCCCACACAAGATACTCCCTTTTGCATTATAGTTTTGTTTCTTCCTTATCAGCTATTTGGACACAGTCCTTATACTCAGTAATATAATTCTTGCTGGGAAATACATGGAGAAAAATAAGCCGTGTCATATGATTATCTTTCTTTTAATTGCCAGTTGCCTGTGTCTTATCTATTCCTAGTGACTACCACTTAAGGGATGAGTCTTGAAAGCACATTACTGCCTTATTAATGACAATCATAGCTTTATTTTGATTTGTACTGTGTGGAAGGTGCAATGAAAAATAAGACACAAACATTTCCAAACCAAAAGTGAGAGAGAGGCAATAGATCACTTAGTAGCTGTAATATTTTATACCGGTAAGCATTTCATCTTCCTAGGCCATGCAAACTTCTAATCAGTGCACACAGCAAGAGTGTAACATAGATTAATTACTACATCCTGAAGATGCTGATATTTTAATACTTAGTTGCCCAAGATTCCAGTTGGAATTGAAAAGAGGTGGACTGATTTCCAGCAAAATTGGCGTTCATGAGGAATTCCTGAGACCTCAGGGCCTAAGGAGTGAGTAACAAGTCTGGGAGACTCAAAGTCTGCCTGATTCCGCATGGAGCCCATGAAACATCAGGTGTGGTCAGTGAGGTTTCTTAGGATCTTTCAGTTTTGATTCTGTGGATGTGACTGCTTTGGGGCATGTGAGAAGCCCTGTAAGAAACTTTTGGGAAGCAGAAGTGGGGATTGCCTTGCTTCAGGAGTTGTGCAGCACACTGAGAACCTGCAGGTAGATGGGAATGCCACAAAAAGCAGTACCGACAGCTGCTTCTGTCTACAGCTACTGGAGGTGTGTAGCAAGCAAGAGGTGTTTCTTCATATTCTTCCACCACCTGAGGAATGTTAAGCCTGCCTCTTCTATTGCTCACAAAGCTGCTGCAGCTCCTGCTTCCTTGAGGAAAGGATCTGTCCCCAATCTTAGGTTTGATGCTGTTTCATTTTGACCCCAAAAGAAATCACATTCAATGTGCAAGACATGACAGTATGACTTCAGTAGCCAGTGATCTCTGCCCTAATAAATCAACATGCCCTCTGAAAGCAGGAGAGCAACACTGCTTCCTCTTGCACTGCCTCTCCCAACATGCCGAAAGTTTGTCCTTTCATCTTTTTGTTTTGTGTTTGTTTGTTTCTACACATTTTTAATAGGAGGCGTAGGAAACAGTATGAGCCAGAAAAAAAAGAGTTGTATATTTCAAGGCTGGTTATGATAGTGATGGCCATAAGGAAATGAGAAATTCTATAATCTGAGCAGAGTCTGTGTGACGTGCAGTAAATAGAACTTTGAACTATGTGCACTAAGTTGATAAAAAGGAATATTGAACAGTCATCTCATTTGCTGAGCACTGCTTGTTCTGAGCAAAGCAGGAGTTCTGTGGAAAAATAATTTTTATTGCAACTAAATATGGTATCATAATGGCAAAATAAAACTGCACAAATAATGTTATTTCCATCATTTTCTAACTCTGAGGACAATATTTCACCTTGTAATAGAGGCTCTTATGCATTCATTTTCTCATGAAAACTCCACAGTTTTGTTATTAACTATATTGTACTCCTTTAAATCTTATATGCAATATTCAACGTTTAAGGAATTTAATATTTCAGTTGTGTCATTTACTTTCTTCTCATTCACATAGTTGTAGTACACCAGAAAAAAAAAAAAGAAAAGAAAAAAAGAAAAAAAGATAGAAAGAGAGAGAGAGAGAGAGGGAGGGAGGGAGGGAGGGAGGGAGGGAGGGAGGCAGGAAAGAAGGAAGGAAGGAATGAAGGAAGGGAGGCAGGAAGGCAGGAAGGCAGGAAGGCAGGAAGGCAGGAAGGCAGGAAGGAAGGAAGGAAGGAAGGAAGGAAGGAAGGAAGGAAGGAAGGAAGGAAGGAAGGAAGGAAGGAAGGAAGGAAGGAAGGAAGGAAGGAACGCATAGTGTGTAGAGAAAATTGCATAGCCTATGGTAGGAATGGCATGCAGAAATGTTCAGGGCAGGAAAGCTGGGCAGGTCATCTTGGTGTGGATTCATAAGCATAAATGCAGAGTAACTCCTGCACTGTTTCAATGGATTAGAGTTCAAAGCTGGACTTTGACAAGGACAGGTTATATGGTGCTCTGAGCAACCTGATCTAGTGCCTGATTTAGTGGATAGCAACCCTGCCTGTGGCAGGGGCTAGAAACTGAATCACCTTTGAGGTCCCTTCCAATCCAAGCCATTCTGTGATTCTGTGGTTTTAGATCTCCTAGTAGTTGCTCAAAAGTGGTATAAATAAATGATGTAAAGTACTACTCCAGCATCAACTACTGTTGGGGAGAAGTCAATAGAGTATTTTTTGCTGGAAGACTTTGTGCCAGAAAGAGTGTTTTCAGTCTGCATAGCCCTCATGTCCCATCTGATATCAGCTATCTTCTTAATTCTGGCACATGTGAAAGCATAAAAGCAGCACAAGCACCATGTCACGTACTCTGGCCAGTTCAACAGAAATGCAGTTGTATGCCAACATTTGCTGTGGGCTGTGTTGGTATTGGCAGGTCACTATCCACACACAGACCTGCTGTAGAGTGGTGTTGGTGGTAGTGAGCCATTTTCCAGACTACCTGCAGGTCTTCTCAGCTGCTCCTCTTGCACTGTGGCCAGGATGTGATGTCCCTCTCCTGTGTGAGGGATACCCATGCACTGTTCCCACACACAGCCTATTTCTATGGCTCATTTCTCTCTCAGAGCTGACATGCTGTTTGATGTTGCCTCCTACCAACCAGCAGTAATAATATATTTCCTGATAGTCTTTCTGTAAATGAATGGAAAGTGTTCGTTTTCACAAGTGATAGAGAAAGAACTGCAATTTGCAGCACCCGCATTGCAAGATCTGCTTTTAGGAAAACAGAAAACAGATTTCTTAATGTAGGTGAGAGAACATTTTTTTATAACATCCAAAGTTTTCTTTACACTTATGACTAAATTGTAGACATCTTTTGTCTTTTTTGTTGTTGTTGGGTGGTTTTTTGTTGTTCTTTTGTTTGTTTGTTTGTTTGCTTTGAATTAACTCATCAGCATGTGAGACATTTCCCTCATCACAGTTAATTAAAAAGAAGCAACACTGTGTGGTGGCTTGACAGAGGAATATAGTAGCACAGGGACAGCCAAGCTGAGTCAAAGGGAACGTTCATCTCTCCCACCATCTTGTCTCCAACAGGGTAAGCACATCACAGTGCTACTCCTGAATACAGTCCTTCATCTAAAAGCTCAAGGCTTCAGAATTTCTTGCTTGGTGGAGACGTCTATGTATTTAATAGCTTTTGCTGAGTTTGTCTCCCATGAACTACTTGAGTAGCTCCTTGAACTTCTTTTTATATGATATTTTCCATGCAGCTTTCTTTTCACGGAATACAATTCTTCTATTTCAGAAAGCCAAAGCTATGTTCAGGCTAGCTTTAACAGAAGGAAGTTAATTGCACTTGCACTGTTACAATACTGAAACTGTTACAGGATGTATAGGAAGGTACAGTGAGGTTTTTTGAAAAGCATTCTGACTCTAACATTTGTTAAGAAAACCTGAACTGACATTAAAGTATCTGATGCACAGTGAACTAAACTGAACCCTTAAGGAATCTAAAATGGTGTGTCTGGGATTCGGAAATGGGAAGGTTCCAGTTTCAGTGAGCCAGAATTTGAAAATCCCAAGTTGCACAAAGCTCTCCATCCAGGCAGCTTGTAGATGTAGAGACACAAATGAGGACAGCATTTTGAAACTGCTGATGGGGAAGCAGCCATGTGCCTAAACTGGAAGTACCAGAACAAGTTGTCCAGAGAAGTGATGGATGCCCCATTCCTGGAGACATTCAAGGTCAGGCTGGACGGGGCTCTGAGCAACCTGATTGAGCTGTAGGTGTCCCTGTTCATTGCAGGGTGGTTGGTCTAGGTGACCCATAAGTATCCCTTCCTACTCAAACGATTCTGTGATTCTAGGCCAACATACCTCTTACCCCAGTGCTGTGTATCCCCATTGTGCAGCCATAAAGCCAGATATAATGGGCATAGCATAGTGAAGTGCTACTGGGGGTAATGAGTTATGCCCATTATACAGGTTCTGACTATTTTAATGTTTTTCCACACTTTCAAGTGCTTCTCTCTCTTGTTTAGAATAATTTTCCTTGGAAATTCTGCAAGTAGAGAAGAAAAAAAAAAATGATGGTGCCGAAGAGTGTGAGGAAGGCTGGGAGAGAAAGAAAAACATAAAGGTAGATGTATATAGATTAAGCCAGAAATCTTGCAGTCCTCGTAATGCTGAGGAGTCTCCGCTGCCTTCTCAATTTGAGTGTTGAGATTGTGCTCGAGGTGAAGTGATTTAAAACATTTCACCCACAGATCCTGCATAATAAGAGCATGGGCTCTTTATTAACATCAAATTATTTTCTTTTAATTCAGGGCTCAGCCTCTGGGTGACATATGTTTGAAGACTGGTGCTTTGTTCAGTTTGCGTGCAGTTTCACAATAAGTGCATCCACATTTTGGGATGAGATAAGAGCATTACATTTAAGAGAGAAAAAATCTTGAAAGAAAGCTCAGCCTGTGTACTCATCCCTCATTGCTTGCTTTCTTACTGTTTGCACAGCACCTGTCGTAAACACTTCTTGTTATGTGGAGAACACTGGAGAGAAAAAGGAAGAGGAATCAGATTAGGGCAAAGCTATGCCTGTCTTTATGAAGTTAGGAAGGAGAGCCTGTGCCTTCCCTTCCCACCAGCATCTGTTCTCTCCAGGCTACCAGCAATCTGTGCGTCGGTAGTCTGGTGATCAGCAGACTTTGAGATGGCTGTTGGATGTTAGGTCAAGGAATAAGGATTGGCCATGCCTGCTTACCCCAGTCAGTGGCATGGCTGCTCCCAGGCTTTTTCCATTACTGCTCAGAGAACACTACTGTGACCCTTCAGTTCATCCTCTGGTACACCTCTGTGGGCTCCAGCTGCTCTTTGACGTGTGGTTTCTTGATGGAAAAGCCCTGCCCGTGTTAATCATTGTTCCTAGCAGTGAGACTGCTGTTACTGGAAACATGGAAAAATGTCTGAAAGTCTCAAGTGAGTTGTTTTTAGAGCTGTGGTTTGCATGAGTGTGCTTAATGCTGGTTTGTTGGCTGTAAAGGAACATCTTCAAGGCAAATAAGCAAAAGCTGATCAGTTTGTCTCCTTTTCAGTTTTTTGTTTGTTGGTTTGCTGATAGAGCAGGTTTCTCAGGAAAATATAATGAGATTTCTTTTTGATATGTGCAGCTGTTAACTTATGTAAAAGCATCTAATATTCATAGAATCATGGGTTGTAAGGGACCTCCTGGATCATCAAGCTCCAACTCCCCTGCCACAGGCATGGCCACCAATATTCAGTGTACATAAGATTAATCCAGTTTGTATAATGTAACCTATTCATTCATACAAACGTTGCAATCCTTACAGCTATAGGGAAATGGTCGTGACATTGTGATGTTTTAACCTGAAGTTTGGTGTCTGTGCCACTGTTAGATTGTACTGACAGTAATATTGTGTTATGAAGAAGAAAGCGGTATAGAATCTACAACAGAATCTTAATGTTTCATATTTGAATGTTTGTGTTTCTTGGGATCCATGTCAGCTACTTTGCTCCTTGTTAATGAATAATTATCTTTCATAACTATGTTATCATTCTGTTTCCTCTAGAGCACAAACTATGTTTGTGACTAGAAAAGTACTCTGGCTCTTCCAAGGGGAGGGGAGAAATCTAGACTTGCAATGATAAAGAAGCTTAACCCTGGATATTTGTAGCTCCAGGCTTCATTTTAGATGGGTTTTGTTTCTACTGCCTGAATTCCTATTCAGCATCTGCACAAATGTTCATTAATTTTGGCGAAAGATACATATGAAAGTACACTCCTGCCCACTATTCCCTTGGCCTCCGGTTCAGAAGGATGCCAGATCCTGTTGAGTCTCAGTGTCAAAGATCTCTATGGGAAAAGACTAGGAAGGCTGATGTATTTGTATACATGAGGCATAGCAACAGTCTGCTGCACTAAATGAAGGATAAATTCCACCTTGTTTTTAAAGGCAGAAAAGAAGAGTGGAAACATCAGCTAAGAGGCTGTTGGCTGTATTTTATTCAGGGTTGGATTGCTTTGTGGGCCCTACCAACATTTTTATATAAATGAATTGCAATAATAAGGCTAATCAAATGTCATGCTTCAAGTAGTCAGTTCATGGCCTGAAGGGATTGGGAAGTGCTTTCTCTCCACTGGACAGATGTGCTTCATTGATTAGGATTTGCCCATTTCAGAGGAAGGCTGCTGAGCTAGAGATGCCTCTGATGACACACTGCAGACAGTAACTCATACTGTGTCCCATCAGCAACTTGGCTATTCTATTTTACCTGGGTGCAGAAGTGTTGCAGCAAACTGAATTTCATCATTGACAGTGGTTTCATGTGACCATATCATAAGTCAGAATTGATGAATGGTCACGAAAAGTTTGCTTTTAGTTTGCTGTGAGATCAGTGTACAGATAATTAATCAGATGAGCTAGCACATCGGTGGGTTTGTGCTGTACCAGCAAGGCTGAATTCACATAATTGCATGCCTGCTAGTCCCCCTGAAAGGCAGAGCATCCCTCATAGAAGTTATGAGCCCTGGTATCCTTACCTCATCTAAGTCCTTTTTGTTTGTTTCTCAGTGCGTGGATTCCGTGGCTGATAGCAGCACAGCACAGGGTACAGCCTGGCATGTTCACAAGCTGCCTTCATTAAGATGTGAGATCAGAAGGAGGTGGTTTGATTTCTGTTGGGTATGGATGGTAAATAATAAAGATCTCATGAGTTAGGAAGATGAGGATATATAACACTCTCTGTAAAGCATTGAGAACATTAGGATGAGGTGAAATGATTTCAAACCAAAAGAAGGGAAATTTAGATTGGACAAAAGATATTTTTTACCATAAAGGTAGTGAGGTGCTGGAACAGGTTGGTCAGAGACGTGGTGGATGCCCCATCCCTGGAGACATGCAAGGTCAGGCTGTCAGCACACTGATCTAGCAGAGGAGTTGGACTAGATGACCTTTAAGTGTCTCTTACAACTCAAACAATGCTATGATTCTATAATATTAAGGCAAATAGCATGTTATCCTGAACAATATTTGTTTTCCATATCTGCTCGGAGTTGAGAGGGCCATATAAATAAGTTTAATGCCATTTGTACCTTAAGTGTTTTGCCTCGAGGGTGCATTCACACAGAGCTGGAACCACACATAGTGCTTACTTGGAACTCACCTTGCAAATTACAATGAAGTGCAGTCACCTGGCATCTTTGAGGTGTCTTGCCATGGCAGTTTGAGCTGATTGCGTGTATCTGTGTGTGTGTGTGTTTTGGAGGGGGAAGTTGTATATAAGATCCTATTTTAAGTGATAACTGCAGCTAGTAAACTTGCAAAAGTTTTATCAAAGTTCTCTGCACGCCAAATATGCAGTGGAAATTTTATATATAACAATGATTCACTTTCAAATTACGGTATTTAAAAAAATAAATGATATAATTTAATAAATGCCAGTTATTTAAAAAGAAAAAAAGGAGAAAGAAAAAAAAAAAGTGCAGTGCTACCATAGTATTGATCGACAAAAGCTTTGTAACACGCTCCGTTAGAAAGCTCGGTAAGCTTCTCGCTAAGATTTGGGGAAGATAAGAGCGCCCCCTAGTGGGGGTTGTGCGTATAGCGACTGCCGCAGGTAGAAATGCGCGCCCGGCAGAAGGGAAAGCAGCAGTTTTGCTTGAAGCTGTGAGTTGTATTTTCGGGAAGCATTTTGGGGTTCGGTTAGACGCTAGCAAGAGTTCAGCGGAAACACAAAGTGCAATGTAAAAAAGAAGCAGTCTTATAATTATTAAACGCCTCCTCATCTGCTTACTTAAGGCTTTGCAGGAAAAAAAAAGGTAGTTATATCACAAGAAGAGGAATGTTAGGAGAAGCAAAATTAGCGTTTCATTTTACAGCTGAGTGATTTCCTTCATTTTTTTTCAAATTGCTTCATTGAGTTAATGAGGAAGACTACTCCTACAATGTTTTCTTCATTAGAATCACCTGAAATTCTGTAATATCCATATTGTCATTTTGTTTGCATTATAGGCATGCAGTGCCCTTATAGGTAAACAAACACAGGGTGTTTTGTTTGCATCACTTGTAGTGACCAAACTCAGATGTTTTAAAAACTCAGCATGCAGACAAGAAAATGCTTATGATGTCTGGATTTTGTGATGATCATTTATAATTTAAGGTCATTATGCTTGATGTCAGAATTAATAAAGACTTGAGGCAAAGCTTAGAATAAATTGATGTTCTTTCAAAGGGATTTCAATTACTGGGCCTTTTTATTGTTAATTACTTTATTAATTGAGCAGCAGTACTGTACTGATTCAAAACATGCTTAAGTGAAAAATCCCACAGAATTTTCATTGAAGTGTCCCAGATTTGGATGAGAGTACCTACAACTGAACTATGAGCTGGAAATTAGAGATGGGGCCTGGATTTCTGCCACCTGTGGCACACACTTGGTTGCTGTTGAAGTGAGATGAAGTGTGGGGATTTTTCCTTATGACCGTAGAGAGGAGACCTCATGTTAAGCTACTGAACACGTGGGAATTCTGTGTCCCCAGCATCTCTGCATCAGAGCTGAGTGAGTGCTGAATGCCCAGGCAGTCCCCACAGCAGGGAGACTGCTCCCAATGCAAGGATGTCCTCCAGAAGCAGCTGAGAGGCTGGGATCTGACCATGAGAGAGGCTTTGTGGCTTGTCCTGTGGAATAAGGGGTATTTTGTTGTGCTAAAGCATTACCTGTGGTTATAGGTATCACACTGGAGGGGTCCCTATCCAACACAGTTTTTGTAAACCTTGGAAGTCAAGCTGGCAGAACAAGCTCCAGCTGTGGCTCCCTCTTGCTGAACTGTCTCCAAGTCTGTTCTTGTCTTGTCCCTTGCCTGTCATCACCTTTCTTTTCTCTGCCCAGCCCTTGCTTTCTGCTGCCACATGAGGCCTATGAGTGATCCCCTCTGCTCATCTTTCCTGTACTTGTAACCTGTTTCTGAAGGAGGTAGGGTCAGTGCTCCTTCCCCATGCTGAGGCTAGAGGCAGATTTCCAAGGAGGCAGGAAGGAAAGTAGTGCAAATGCATCCGTATTTCTTTTTTTTCCTCTTTGTGTAGTGGCATGGCAAAGGCAAAGGTGGGAGGAGGAACATGCTGGAGCAAAGGTGTCACACGTGCTCCAGATTTTCATGGTCCTTATGAAACCTGGCAATGATCAGTGCACCATGAAGATGAAATGGAATGAGAGCGATGTGAGGAACAGATTCCTCCTTTTCCAATCCTGGCCACAAAGGGTTTATTATTCTCTCTGGCACAAAGGAATGCATGGTCTTGCATACAGTATCTTTAAAGAATCCTATGGACACTGTGTATTGCTTGCTTTTAAATAGCATTTCTTATTTCATCCTGTGTATGTTCACATGCAGTCCCCTACAAAGTATGAGGTTTTTATTATGCATATACTTGAATCAAATTCTTCTTATTTGATTTCATTGTCACATTTTATATTAGTATTTATTTCATCAAGGCACTTGCTACTTCCATCTTTTGAAGAATTTTGAAGAACACTTAGTACAATTGAGCTTGATACAGTTTAGGCAAAGAGCAGAAATCTCTAGAGGGAACTTCATTAGATTTGCATCTCATCAAGAAATGATTTACGATTTGTATCAAGGTTGTTTGATGGAAAATGGCAGTTTTGTTTTTCCTTCAAATTGCCTAATCTGTGCATTTCCATTCCAGCCTGCTTCATTCTCAAATAAATTGTCATTTTCTCATCTTAACCTTTCTCCATGTTCTTACATGCAGCAATGCTTGGGCAACTGTTCTCAGGCTTTGAGCTGAGACATGTAAATAGCCAGCATCTTTCTCTGGTATGAGATGGCAAATTTAACTTCTGTGAAGAATTTGATAAAGGGTCATTTGCAAACTTACTGTAGAAGACAGAAAAATGTGGAGCTAAGTGTAAGAATTTTCTGGTGGACAAGAAGCTGGTAGATGGAAGTTAACAAACTGGGATGTGCTGAAAAAGGAAATTTCTGTTTAAAGGAAAGTTATTAATGAATTTCCTCAGGGCTGGTCTTAACTCTTATCCTATTACATGTTTTCATTAATGATGTTAGCACGAAAAGCTAAAGTATGTTAATGGAATTTACTTAATGACCTTGAGGATATCAGTGAAAGTGGTGGAATGAAGTTTGGTAGCACAAACTGCAAGGTCATGCTTTTGCAGCTCTGCTGAAATGGATTTCCTCTATGAACTGAGTGCCGAAATGGAAGGAGGAGCAGGATTCTATATGTGTATCCCAGTAATGCAGTGAGTAGGAGTTTCCAGAGTGCACAAAAAAACCCCAACAAATGCAATGGAAGGGTGTGTCAGATAATACATTGCTAGTGGATTTAAGCAAGTATTTATAATACAGACTGCCTGTGAAGCCTCATGTGAAATTTGCCCAATTCTAGTTGTGTGCAGTGAAATGTGAGATACTGCAAGGTTAAATGAGAAGATGGACTGCTTGCGTGGTCAAAATTCAGAACCAGTCTCAGGTGCTTTCAGCATGATTTACTTTTATGAGACTCATATCAGATGTTGATGCAGTCTAAGCGTGACTGAGGGTACTGGGGGAATACAGCATGGTCACTTCTAGCTTTTCTTATCACAAGCTACAATAACAAACAGATAACTTTGAATAACGAAGGCTTAGAGGCCTTCTCCCCTCCTTTGATGTTCCATTATAAATCCTCTTGATGTATTTGCAGTGCAAACTCAAGAACAACTGGATGTAACTAGGCCAGGACAAGATTTCGTCTAGGAACAAAAATCTAACCATAAGAAGCAACCCAGTCAGAGTGATGGAGTGAAAAGAATTCTTCAAAAGGGTGTTTCATGAAGGGGATTACAGATTACTGGCAGGGAATGAGACTGATAATCTTGGGAGCCTCCTGTAGCTAAATAAAACAGCAGACTATGCTTTCCATGGGCTTGGGCATCCTTAGCTCATTATACTCTAGACTTTCTTCACTAACTTTGCTTAACTCTATGCACTCTTTTTGAAAATTTGAGCCCAAATTCAGCACACAATTATGCAGTAGCTCATGCATATTGATATCTGTCTGGGTGCATTTTCTGAAATGCTGGGACTAGAACCATGGGTAGCTATTTCATTACTCCTCAGTCATCCAGAGTGTTATCTCCCTACTTAAAACCATATATAAAAGCAATCTTGTGAAAGGCAAAGCACGTTCCCTGTACTCTGTCTTCTGTCTTGGGTACCCTGGAAGGCACAAGGGATGATAGGAAAGATCTAGTTGGCAGGTTTTTTATGTTTTGATGTATTTTCTGACAGGTCTGTGAATTTGGTATCAGTCTGTGCGTGGTCACACTGAACCCTGAAAGCACCGGGATGGGAAGAGACCCTGGAATATTCCTAGCCTAACACCCTTCCCAGGGCAAGGCTACTGAATGTAGGCAGGGTTGCTTACAGCTCTCTCCAGTCAGATCTTCAAAATCTCCAAGGATGGAAGGTGCACAACATCTTCAGGCAAAGCTTTCTGAACACTTAGTTACTCTGCTAGTGAAAGTTATTTTCCTTGTATCGTCCCCTTTTTCAATTTTTGACCATTTTCTTTCATTGTCCTGTTGTGTATGTCTGCAAAGAACCAGAGTCTTTCTTCTCGGTAACCTCTAATACTGGAAGTTTGGTACCCATCCAATGTCTTTGATGTGTTTAAAATACTTTGCTAAAGTCTGCATCTTCACAAGTAGGTATTCTTCTGTGTCAGGAAGAAAGAGTCACAGCACTCAGTTTCCTTTCTTTGCAGTAGATCTTGAGAACTGTGTTCAGTAATGATTTTGAAGGGCTTATGGCAATGTGAGTGTAGAAAATATGATTCCTATTTCAAATGGTTATTCTTTACTTAATTGCAAAATCTCTTACATACAAAAGATGCATGTAGAAAATCACAGTTCCTAGTTCCAAAAGCCTACAGTCTTTCAAAAGGAAATCATCAGTTTGCATAGTCCTGGGCCTATTCATTTGTGGCATACTTCGGAAGAAAAATACATATAATCCACATAAATGTATTTGTTACTATTGCTTTTAAATTAAGTCACATATTTTCTATTTAATATGAAATTAAAACTATTTTCAAAATAGCTTAACTAGCATCTTATTATTTTCGTGTGATAACATTCCTTTATATACCACTACTGAATTTGCCCTAGCTGTACTTGAAGGCAAGTTAGACTCCTTGGGTGGAAAAATTCCTAATGTTGTACATGCAGCATTTGTGTTGCCAAAGGTTCACTTTCTTCTTTTTCCCCTTCTGGATTATCCTAAATCACTGCTGTTAAAAGTTGTTTGATGTCTGAGAGTGAGTGATCTCTAAAGACATTCTTTGTTATCTAACATTCTTTAATCAGCTGTAGGACACTAATCTTCTCATCAGCAGCCATGCAAATAAATAAATAAAATGGTGCTATAAAGCTTTTGTGAGCTTTCTCTGCTAGCACAGATACAGAAGTTAATTTGGTGTTCCAGAAGTTATTTTTTTGAAAAAAAATGTTTGCAACTTCTAAATAAAAAATCTGGACTTTTATAATGAGTGCAAAAGCAACAGATTAATGAAACAGAAACTGAAACTGCTAACGGGGAGTATTCTTCTTAAAATGCAAAGAAATGTGAGGTTTCACATTATGTAAGTGCTTCCCAGTGCCAAACGCCAAATTTCTCTTGGCTGTAACAGGCTGTTGTTGCAATTTAGTTTCTAAGCAATCTTCCTTGCAATCCAGGGTTAGAAATCTAATATACTAATATATTATATGTCTGACTCGAAGCCCTTCCCTCATCTTACTTAGATCAGCAAGGACAACAAAATTATGGTAGACTTTATCTTGGTCTGAAGATGCGTATGAAATAATGCAAAGCTTACTTAAAGCTTCTTTTTATTTTGGGAATGCTCCAGCCCTAAAACCTTGCTTATAAGGAAATATCCTGACATGACTGGTATGTATACAGTAAGCACAATAAGTAGTTACTTCTCACTCACTACATAATGTTACATGACTAGTTAGTTTTCAAGGTTGGCTTGAAGTTTTTACTCTGTATAGGCAGGGATTCCTTGACTCCAGGCATGGGATCCGCCTTGCAGATTGAGACTTCTATACAGGTGTCTACAAGGTAGATATACTGAAGTTACAGATATCTAAGATCCCACTGTGGTCAGTATACACAGTACAACGTACAGGGTGTCTCTGAAGTGATGCAGCTCATTCTAGAGTCAGCACCTACCTTTGGCCAGCTGCATAACTGTCCAAACAGTACTGACTGAGTTAGGCAGCTCCCTGCTGGCTTTTGATGTTGCTTAGATGCATAGCTTCTACGTAGATCCTTGAATTGGGAGTTCTTAGCCTGGAAGTGGTATCCTGCTCCATCTCTGAGCAGGGATGTCCTACAGATGTTGCTGCAGCATACATCACTGGGATGGCAAAAGGAGTTAAACCGCAAAAGCTTGTGAGCAGTTTGGAAATTGGAAACTGGCCATTTCGGGGGGCAAAATCCCAGAGGAATAATGAGACACGTCTAATTTTGTGCTGCAAAACACAGGTTATACTTCTTTCTTACATTTAACTTATCTGAATTGGCAAATTTCTCCTTTAATGTAGAGTAGCTGAGTGTCTGTAGGGCACTGCTGCCACTGTGTGAATTAAGTGCAACTCACCATCCCAATTAAAAATAATAGAAGTGGTGGAGACTCGTATCTTCCAGAAAACCAGCCAGGTGAGCATCTTTCCTACATGCTGAGTTGGTGAGGTATGTGGTAAGAATGGATAAATGCTGACTTCTGTCAACGTTTGGTGTCTGCTGTCCTACTGACACTTTCAGTAAAAGATATATATAATGAAATCCATATCAACCTGAAAGCACAGCTAACGGTATTAAGATCACAAACTGTTTTAAGGGATGGCTTAGAAAACCATTTCATCACAGCAGTCTAGCATCCTCTAGCAGATGCTAAGCTTAAGATACCTATGTGCTGTTGCTACACCTACACAAAAGTCTGCTTGCTAGCTGGTGTTTATCCAACCTGGTTAAGCTGAGCATGTGCCACTTCATCACATTTTCCTGGTAGTACAGTTATTCAGGAGAACAGCCAGCTTTTGTCACACTGGGCAGATTATCTGTAAATTAGGCATAACATTGATGCAGCTCTGCTCAGCACTGCAGTGCTGCTAGCTATGGGCTGAAACATCTGCACTATGCTAGTATGACTTGACCAGCTTATATTAGCACCAGCCCAACAGTGCCACTTCACTTTCTGCCTTCCCCCACCATTCGTGTTGTCTGTTCATATGCCCGAATTACTCACACAGTGCACTATCCACAGTTTGTTTCACCTCTTTATCCTGCTCAATGCACTGTTACCAGGCTGATAATACTTACAGCCTGAATCGTGGAATCATAGAATCATTAAGAGTGGAAAGACCACTAAGATCATTTAGTCTGACCTTCAGTCCACACCTGTGACCACTCCAGACCATGTCACTCAAAGCTGAGTGAAGAGGGATAGCTGACCACTGGTTTGCTCTGTCACAATGGCAACGTTGTGAACGCAGGCTTGAGGACAAAGCTGGGAAGCACACAGTTTTTGCTCGTGTACTGCAGATCCTTCCTAACATTTCATCTCGTAAGAACAGCCTCTGTCTTTAGCACAAGTGTACTGCCAGGATGGGCATTTCAGAACCCACCAGGGGAGTACACTCATTTCCAGGGTTAAAGCTGCTAACATTCTGTTGCAGCTTGGGACATAAACTTGAATAGGTCTTATTCTACCAGCGTGGGTGTTTTTATGATGCACTTGCGCTTTTCAGTCATTTTGGTTCTTCTTTCATCTGGCTGTTAGTGTCTTATAAAATATTCTATGACTGCCTTTTCTTCCACCTCAAATATTTTTCCACCTCTGCACCAGCTGCTGTGAGTGCGCTCTTCTCCTTTAATGAAGCTTATCAATCCCTTCAATAAGGCCCTGCCTCGTTCTTTGAATGAAAAGATCTCTGCTTGCTTGCTGGTTGCTTTTTCACCGCTCGGCCTCCAGAAGTGCTGTGAGAGTTCTCCTTATGCTGGCTGCTCCATGCAAGAGAAAGAAGATGTCATTCATCCTTCTTCCTGAGGAGGCCCTACAGCATGTTTTGTTCTCCACGCATGGGGATCCTTCATTTGTATAGTAAATCTTCCTCACCCTGGAAGTCTGTTTCATAATGATAGAAGGCAAAAAATGCCCTGGTTTGGGTTCACCCTCAATAATCTCCTCCTCTGAAATAGATTTCTAAAGAAGAGCAATGCTACTGAGGGATTAATGTAAGGTTACAGTATTTATATTATAATACCTTATAATGTGAAAGAAATACATGTTTTTGGGACATAGCTAGACGTTCGTTTTATCTGTTTTATTAATTAAGGGTAGGGTTTCTTTTGCCTAATGCTAACCAAGAGTCTAGATTTCGTGCTGGTGGGATAGAGCTTTCTGAATTTCCAGGTAGTTTCTAATTTTGCTGTAAATAGCAACATTTCAGATATGGAGCTTCTCAAGCTACTGGGAGTGAGACAGCACTGCACTGGTACTGAGCTTGTAGCTGTGGTCGCAATTAGAAACAACTACACTGTACTGATCTCTTAAGAGAGAATGTGGAACACATTTGTTGATACAATACGGATACAATATAGTGATTTCACTGAGCTTGAGTAAGTTGGCAACAACTTAACAAGATTTCAAGATGGCTGGAAACACTTGGTTATTTACTGCGTGGAGGATAGGATAATACACACTCAGATAGGGGGCCCTCCTGTTGAGACACAAGATTCAAAGTAGACACCCCGGCTTTCTAAATTCTTTAAACCATGCACATAAGGAGCTGAAATGAGTATGGATTTATACCTAGTCCCAGACTTGTTCAGTGGTTTATGTCTAAGCGATTGTGTGTGAACCATTGATCTAAGATTGAATCTTAGTGAAGCTGACAAAGATTATGATCAAAGATGTGATTTTATTGAGGCTAACAAAGCCTAAAACAATTAGTCACACTGAGAATTTGTATCAACAAGGCATTTTGACATCAAGGTGTAAAGGATCTCTGAGCAGATGTAACTCAAGAGGTATCCCTTTTCCGAGGAGATACTGACATGCAGCCAGCTGCCATGCAGGAGAGCTCAATGGGCTCTTGAACTGCTCACTATTTATGGGGTAAGATGATTGATTCATTGTCATCAGTTGTTTTTTATATGCATGCTCAATTGGTCCTCAGCTGTTGAACCAGTTGTGTATTATCAGTTCTCCCAGCAACCCTCCTAGTGTGGGACAAATTTGTGGTCATTTTCAGTACTGTTACTTATGTACCCATATATGTTGTTTTTTATGCATTTTTTTCTACATGTTTTTGAATCCATTTGGAAGGTTTTGTATGAAACATCTTCTCACTGATGTGTCAACATGTTCTGCTTTGTTAGCCTTTAAACACTGAGGTTGTCTGCAGCAGCAATTTGATAATCAATTGTGGAAGTCCACTGAAATGAAGTCAAGAAGTCTTGGATGAGTTTGCTGTGTCAAACCATAGTAACAAGTTAATGCTTAATTCTTTTCTGAGAATTACTCCTTGAGGCTACCTTTGGAGTTTAATGCAGCCACACAGTCATGAACATGCTTAAAGCAAGGAGGTCATTGGCGATTGATAGTGGATGGAGTTAAATCCAGCTGGCATCAGGTCATGAGAGGTGCTCTCCAGGGGTCTGTATTGGGGCCTGTTCAGTATCTTTATTGATGATCTGGATGAGGTCATTGAGTGCTCTCTCAGTACAAGGGTGCATAGTGATAGAACAAGGGGCGATGGTTTTAAACTAAGACAGGGGAGGTTTAGGTTAGGTATCAGGAGGAATTTTTTTCACTCAGAGGGTGGTGAAGCACTGGAACAGGCTGCCCAAGGAGGTTGTGGATGCCCCATCCCTGGAGGCATTCAAGGCCAAACTGGATGTGGCTCTGGGCAGCCTGGTCTGGTGGTTGGCAACCCTGCAAATAGCTGGGGAATTGAAACCAGATGATCATTGTGGTCCTTTTCAATCCAGGCCGTTCTATGATTCTGTGATATGTCTGCAGATGACACCACTTTGGGAGGAAGTGTCAATCTGCCTGGTGGTAGGAAGGCCCTACAGAGGGATCTGGGCAAGCTGGATAGCTGGGTTGAGGCCAATGGGATGAAGTTCAAGAAGACCAAGTGCTGAGTCCTGAACTTTGGCCACAACAACCCCAGGCAACGCTACAGGCTTGGGCCAGAGTGGCTGGCAAGCTGCATGGAGGAAATGGACCTGGGGGTGTTGGTCAGCGCTTGGCTAAACATGAGCCAGCAGTTTGCCTAGGAGGCCAAGAAGGCCAGTGGCATCATGACTTGTATCAGAAATAGTGTTGCCAGCAGGAGCAGGGAGGTGATCATTCCCCTGTACTCAGCTTTGGTGGGGCTGCACCATGAGTACTGTGTTCAGTTTTGGGCCCCTCACTATGAGATGGACACTGAGGCCCTGGAGCATGTTCAAAGAAGGGCAACAAAGCTGTGAGGGGTCTGGAGCACAAGTCTTATGGGAAGAGGCTGAGGAATCTGGGATTATTTAGTCTGGAGAAGAGGAGGCTCAGTTGAGATCTTATCGCTGTCTACAATTATCTGAAGGGACGTTGTGGCATGACAGAAGTCAGCCTTTTCTCCCAACTAACAGCAACAGGACAAGAGGGAATGGCCTCAAGTTGCACTTGGGGAGAATTCAGGTTGGGCTTTAGGAAAAATTTCTTCTCTGAAGGAGAGGTCATGTATTGAAATAGGATGCTCAGGGAAATAGTGCTGTCACCATCTCTGGAGGTGTTTAAGGAAAGGGGAGATGTAGTATTTAAAGACATAGTTTAGTGGGCAATATTGGTGGTAGGTGGACAGTTAGCCTAGCTGACCTCAGACGTCTTTTCAAGCCTTAATGATTCTATGATTCTGTGATTCTCTGAGTCATTTACACAGGCAAGAACAAGTGCATCTCTGTATTTAGACTGGCTCAGAAACATTCAATCTGTAGTTAACTTGATTCTCTTCTATTGAAGTGAAAAAGGAGATGGAAGGCCATTTTTTTATGAACTGTTTCTTTTTCTTTATTATGAGCTGACTCCTCAGCCATTCTTAATGTGATTGAAAACTGCGTATTTTGCACTAAATAAACTAAATGTGTATCAGGATGCTGTAAAAGACTGTCTTCCAGATGAAGAAGCCATTCAGTGTTAACACAAGGAAGCAACTTTGCAAGGTGCCCAAATCAGAAGCAAATTAATCAGGATAGCAAAACAATTTGCAGAAGTCAGTTAGTCACTAGAAGAAGCCATAATGGACAGGTGGAAGTTCCTTGCCCATTCTGTGCAAGGAAAGCTACGGAAGTTACACAAAGACATGCACTGCTCATTTCCCTGCATTTGCTTCATATTCCTGCTTATTGCACAGCAAGCACATTTGCATATCCAGAGATGAAATGGAAATGATTGATGCAAAGAAGGTATCTTTGTGAATTGCTAGTGCTCTGAAGCATGCCTGAGTAGGACTGTTAGAGATGAGCGAGGAAAGACAGAAATGTTGGAGGTATAAATAATTGTCAAGAGCAACTTTTAAATCCACCTATTACCACTTAGCAACATCTAAAAAGATCCACAGATGGGAGGGGCAGCAATACAAAGTCTAAGCCAAACTTGGTCTTCATTGATATAGATGTTGGCGATTGTCCCTGTATCTTGGTCCATTTTTTCTCATGTCTGGTGACTGCTGCATGTTGCAATGACAGTGTCTTATGCTCAGAGTTTACGGGTGTCTGAGAGTTTGGCCAATTTATCTCTGCAACACCAGTGAAAAGTCCACTTGTTCTCTTTGTAGGAAAGCTATTCATAATGTGCTCTCATACATGCAAAGTAAAGCCAAAGTGAGATGAACAGTTTGAGAAGTGAAAGCCATGTCTGAAGTACTCAAATACAGTGCTTTTCATGGTGGTACTTCTTAATTTATATCCTTCCACCTGTAACTCTTCTGCTATGAAATTATCTTTGAAATAGCCATTGTCATTAGATAGTAATTCAAGATGTTACCCAAAATTTGGTCTCATAACCTCATTCCAAAAAATGTATTATAAATCCTCTAGGTAGATAACGCAGAATGAATAAGGACAATGTGTTCACTTCTGTTTCCTTTTGCTTTATCCAAATTGAGAAATATATCTGCATTTTGGGAAAATGTGGGGCATGTCTGCCTTTATGACAAACCCAAGGTTTACAGAGAAGCTACAGAAATCTTTAGTGGTAGAAAATCAGTGATATCTGAAAAGTAAGGGTATCAGTCTTGAAGATAAATCGTAGTGTCAAGAATTTAACAGGTTGGCTCTTGTATAAGATGGTCCCAGAAGGAGTCCAGCGGAGGGCCACGAAGATGATAAAGGGCTTGGAGTGTCTCCCGTATGAGGAAACGCTGAGTAACCTGGGTCTGTTCAGCCTGGGGGAAAGAGGACTGAGAGGGGATCTGATAAATGTTTATAAATATCTGTAGGGAGATGGGAGGCAAAAATGGATTAATCTAGGCTCTTCTTGGTGGTATGTAGCAATAGGACAAGGAGTAATGGCCTAAAACTTGAACAACTTGAACACGTGAAGTTCTGTGCTAATGTGTGGAAGAACTTCCTTATGGTAAGGATGACGGAGCACTGGGACAGGTTGCCCTGAGAGGTTGTGGAATCTCTGTCTATGGAGATATTCAAGATCCACTTGGATGCCTACCTGTGTGACGTACTGTAGGGTACCTGATTTAGTTGGGGGGTTGGACTAGATGATCTGTAGAGGTCCCTTTCAACTCCTGCAAGTCTGTGATTCTGTGTCCCTGTGTTGGTTTGTGTACTGGGTAACTTGTTTACAGCAAGCTTGTCTCCTTGTTTGCTTCATTCTTCTTTAGGTTCGAGAAAGAATATTTAGATAAGACTTTTCCTTAAGAAAACTTATCTTAGGACTCATGATTTATTAATGTATTATTTGCAGTCGGATGAGTCATGCAAACTCATAAGCCTATTTTTGTACCTCTCTGAGTGTTAATTTTAGTCATAAATCTTCTGCTAATTATTCTAGCTGACAGAAATCATAAGTATTTTGGTTTTGTTTTGTCTTTATAATATCACCCTGTAACTGAGGTTAGTAGCTATAGTATAAAACATTTATCTGTAGAAAACTATGTGTGAAATCCTTTTGGAACCATACTCGATTGCAGTCCATCTCAGATTGCTGTAAACAGATGTTCAAACTCAATCCATAGCTAAAAGGTGAATTGCTGCAAAAAAAAACCAATGTGAGTGCTGCATTTATTTGCTCTATTTCAGATCAATACTTCTTAGTGTCTCTTCTGTATTCTCGACAGGTGAGGTTGAATAATGACAATCTTTATATCAACAAATGCTTTTCTACTATGTGATTATAACAAATTTCAATCAAGCAGTTGTCTAAAATTAAGTCATGTGAATAGGCCTGGGGCCTCTCATTATCATCACTCCAACCCATTTAATAATTGGGCTCTTCCTAAGTAAGTCTTACGGTGGTCTTCCACGTGGTATTATTGCCAGTGCTTCTTGTATATTCTGACCAAGTGCTGTATGGGTTATCGTCTCACACTTGCATGTCTCAGTCCAGAATGATGGTTACAGGATTATAGAAATCTATTTTTCCACATTTTCTGACATTGCTGAATTTTAACATTTTAAGTAGAAGGGAGTACTCTTCAGTTAATTGGCTTCTACATAAAATAATGACCACTGAACAGCTGATAAATCAAAGCAACTCCTTTTCTCTGATAGCTACTTACTTCCTTTCATTTCTCTCTTTCTTCCAATGTACCTGGTGTTTTATTCTCAGTGCTTGTGAAGCTTTAAGCTTTTTATTATCTCAGAAATAGTCATTTTAAGTATCTGCCTTACACTGAAAAAAGTGAAGGGGGTGTGTGGTGATGGCCACTGGGAATCGTTTTGTTGGAGAATGAAAAAAGAAAAATCCACTGCATCTTAAAACTATGTTTAATGATTTGTTTCAGGAACTTCTATTACATCACAATGCTGAGGGATCCAGTATCACGATACTTGAGTGAATGGAAGCATGTCCAGAGGGGTGCAACGTGGAAAACTTCCCTTCATATGTGTGATGGAAGAAGCCCAACACCAGATGAGCTACCAACCTGTTATGAAGGAGATGACTGGTCTGGAGTCAGTTTACGGGAGTTCATGGACTGTAGCTACAACTTAGCCAACAACCGCCAGGTGCGCATGCTGGCAGATCTCAGCCTGGTGGGATGCTACAACTTGACTTTTATGAACGAGACTGAGAGAAACGCGATTCTTCTCCAAAGCGCCAAGAACAATCTGAAAAATATGGCCTTCTTTGGGCTTACAGAATTTCAGAGGAAAACACAGTATCTCTTTGAGAGGACATTCAACCTGAAATTCATTTCCCCATTCACCCAATTCAACGTCACACGGGCCTCCAATGTGGACATCGGTGAGGATGTGCGGCAACGGATAGAGGAGCTGAACTTCTTGGACATGCAGCTTTATGACTACGCCAAGGACCTGTTCTTGCAGCGCTTTCAGTACTCCAAGCAAGAGGAGCATCAGCTGAACCGCCTAAAGAGGCGAGAGGAGCGGAGACTGCTGCGGGAGCAGAGAGCTCACCAGTGGCCAAGGGAAGAGGCGGCAGAAGTAGCTGTTACTGAAGATTACAACAGCCAGGTTGCACGGTGGTAACACTCCTCCATCTTGCCTAACCCGTGGGAGGATCAAAGAGGCTGATTCTTTGTGCAGCTCAGCTGCCTGAAAGTTGGCCAAGGAAGGCCACCCACCATGGTAAATGATACAGCATCTGACAGCTAACCTTCCTTGTCTCAGTTTTTCTTGCTTTCTGTCAGTAAGAAGAATATATTTTTTTTTCTCCGTGTACTTTAATTAGTGTTATTAGTCGCAGTAGAAGAGATTCCCATCCAAACAGACTTCCTTCAAAACCCTAAGCTGTGAGAATGGGTTGAAGAGAGGGCTGTGTCTATGACATTAACAGACGTACCCTCTGCAATCTGAGCTACCAAAACTTCTGCAGACATGAATCAAAATTGGAAAAAAAAAATTTTGTTTTGATTCCTCTGTGTTGTGAGAGCTGGTTTATTTCATATTGTCCTTCGCAATTGTAGTGTGTAGCTTCCTAGTGAATGAAATGGAGGTAAACATATTGCCCTTCAAACTACTACATGCTGGGTTTTGATTAAGGAAAGAATTTGCTGAGGTGATTAAAAAAGACATAGGAAATATGGGATTGGTGTAGTGCTTGTTCTTTTCTGTAAACCTGCAGAGATCAGAGGTCAGAGATCGTTTGTAAGCAAATTGATGGGGGGGTTAGTTTATGTCTCTGCAGATGTTAAGGGTATCAGACTCAGCCAGGTAGCAGCCATCTTTTGAAGTGTGTGTGGCAAAGGGAAAGCTGGAATGCAAAATCTGGGAAATGAGGACCTTGCTGCAGCTGGCCACACACTGCCAAGATTATCTGGCTGTAGGCAATGAAATCAGCCTTCACATTCACAAAAGGTGAAGAGGGGCTAAGTGAACTACAGGAGAGAGGAAAGACAGAGCAGGAGAAGCTTGAATATAGTGGGACATTTTCTAGATTTGCTGCAAAAGCCTGGAGATGTATTGTCTGTGAAGACAGGCAGGTTTATGATATTGTCTGTTACAATACATTAATGCCAAGTCAGCACAATTTGGTTTTCTCTCTAACTATGGTAGTAGCTACAAAAAAAACCCTCAGCTTTTGTTTTTATAGATACATAGTAGATATTTGGGAAGGCTTGATATTTATTATTCTGTATGAAGATTCTTTGTAAATTAGTTGTTTTCATGAAGAGAGGTCTGTATCTGGTTTTATTCCTTGTCTACAAAAAGATTCAATGGATTCTTTGTCCACACATTACATTCTTAACTGTACCTATTTATTCTGATTTTTTTTTCTTGATTCTATTTGTAATAGTGGAACTTTGAAAAGAGGGTCCTGTGCATCAGAGATCTTTTGAGGGAGTTTTTTTCCTTCTTCTTCTAGCATAAATCTAAAGCATTAGGAGGAAATTTCTCTAAGTGCCTCAACGTGGCTGCTAAATCAAGATGCTGAAAGTATATTATTGCATGCGTGAATGGCTTTTACCTTACAGATTTACTAATTAGAAATAGTGGAGCACCTGATGTGGATGCACATTTCTCACTTATTTTCAGAATTCAACTTTTTAGCCACTCATTAAAAGTTTAACGTGCTGCAGAAAAAGAAATCAAGTTTGAAAATTTATCCCTTATTTCCAAATGTTGTTCTTAATGCATGCTTTATCTTTTTTAGTTCCAACAATGCTATTTGCTGCTTATCTATGGATAATATCAAAAATATGATCTAACGATCCTGTTGAGAGTTAATGCATACAACAATATGTTCAACTTGGAATATCATAAAGAACATTAAGAAGTGAAGAAGGCTACTGGGGGGACACCTCAATACTGATGTAGCTTATTGGCAATATGCTTCTTGACAGCAGTGTGTTATTTTTGTGATAAGCAGCAGGGCTATTGGTCCGCAATACCTGTTCCATTGGTGGATGGCATACACCTCCTCCCACTTCTGCCTTCAGAAGGGAAATCACGGGACAACAGTGATTCTCCTGCCCAAGCTTGGGATGTCCATCTTAGAAAAGACTGCCCGACGTCCTGTCTGGATCCCCATCTCCCTGAAGAAGCTCCGAGACTCTTCACTCACACAGAAATACCCATGTTCAGAGGTTTGAATTGAAGCATTTACTGCTTCTCTCGAGACTGACTCTCGCTGTGCGTGCAAGAGAAGGGAAGGTGCCTGTGGCACTCCATGCACCATGTCCAGGGTCTGTGACTGCTCTTCTTGTCTCTGTGAGCACAGGGAGCTGGAGTGCCAGGGGGACCCCGAAGGGCCCTGTGCCAGAGGCAGAGATGGGCAGGAGCAGGGCTGCTGTTGGGTGTGCGTGGAAGGAAAGATGCTGGGACAAATTTGGACTAAGGAGAAAGATAAACAAGAAAACAGAATAAGTCCCATCTGTAAAGTGTCCATCAGCACCAAAAGGGTTCCCTTTGTCTCATCCCTGCCTCTCTCTCCAGCAGACTGCCTCAACAGCAACAGAGGCCTTGTTTTTCATTTTGGAAGTGTAGTGTTATCTTTCAAGGGGAGAGAGGGAGAGCAGAAATTCTTCCCTGCAGCCCCATCAGTTGCTCAAAGCATCAGTTTCAGTTCTCTAGGCACACCAACAGGTCTCCAGGCTTCTGCACAATGCAAAACAAAACCTAATGAGGAAAATCAAAGCAGTCTTTGGGCAGTTTACATGAACTTTAATGGTTTGGCAATACCTTAATGCAATGCCTAACCTTTTCTCAGTCATTCCCCAGAAGACAAGATTAGGGTCTTGAAGAGCTGCTAATGTTCTGTAGTATCTACGTTAATTGGATTTGCTTTAAAGCTTGGGACTTAGTTAAAATTTAAGGGTTCTCTTGTTTTTTCTTTTTCCCGGAGACTGTCCATAGCACTGGTGTCACGTAGCACTGGTTTTGTGGAATCAGAGGCTGAGATCATGCTGTCACCAGAGCCCATGGCCCCATCAGCTCCCTACAGCTACAGCAGTTAAGTCCAGTGAGCCCCCAGTGCCAACACTGCTTCTGCCACCCTCAGCAGATATTCCTGACACATACAAAATAAGGCTGTTCTGAAATACTTCCAGGTGGACTTGTCTTAAGACACAAGCATGCAGCATTTTCTTCTCAAGGGCAGCACCCAAAATAATGTAAATCAGCAGAAGAATAAAGGTCCTGGTTTCTCTCTCTTCACAGAATCACGGAATCACAGAATGGCCAGGGTTGGAAGGGACCTCAAGGATCATGAATCTCCAACCCCCCTGCCACACGCAGGGCCACCAACCTCCCCATTTAGTACTAGACCAGGCTGCCCAGGGCCCCATCCAACATGGCCTTGAACACCTCCAGGGACGGGGCATCCACAACCTCTCCGGGCCGCCTGTTCCAGCACCTCACTCTCATAGTAAAAAACTTCCCCCTGACATCGAACCTAAATCTTTTGTTCCAGTTTTCATTGCTCTGACAGTGCTTCACTGTAACTACACCCGCTCTGTAAGATCAGAGAGCAATGTGTTCCTTTCAAAACATTTGTGAGCAAGGACACTGTAGAATTTCTGTCCATGGCAGTGGCTTTATTTTGTTGTTTAAACAAGGCAATTTGGCTTCTTCTACTGTGATGCTGAAACGAATCTCATTCTTTTGTAATGGAGATGTACTTACTAATCTCTCCCATCACATCTTCAGCACCGGCTGCCTTTTCCAGTTATAGTTTGCTGTAGGCTTGGAGCGGCCAGAGAAACATGCTGTGTTGTTGAAACGGGTTCTTGGTAATTTGATGTCTAGTCCAAGAACTCAGCCTATTGCCTATGGGCTGTGCTTTATTAAGGAATGGAATTTTTTCCTTTCTTCCTCACTCATCAATGCTAACAATAAAATGCTTTTTCGCCATGGGGAAATGAAAAAAATATATAGTTTATCATTTTTGGTATTATTCATTGCAATTGCATTAGCAATGAGGCTGTAATAGCCTTGCTAGGACTTCTGCCCAGCATGTGGTAGTTACCTGCAGCTTGCTAGAAACAGAAATAGAGAGTAAAAAAATTCATAGAATCACAATGTTGGAAAGGATCTGCAAGATCATCTAGTCCAACCATCCTTCCATTACCCTTGCTACCACAAGCTACATAATCATATCTCTTAGCTAGGAAGGAAATCAGATCCACAGCCAAATTCCTAACTTTATTGTCTCTGTTCAACCAGTCCAAATGGTGGATTACATCACCCTTGAATCTGAAGGTGTTTCAGAATTGGCTTCCCACTTCTTGCTGGGAAGGTCTTGTTTCCTATACATTTTCAAGAGGTGCAAGTATCAGTAACTATGACTGAGTGTGTTGTTAGGTACTTTTCTCAGGCTGACCTTCCAGATAACACATTTCATTCTGTGCTAGTAGGTTGTTTTCCACCACAGTCCTTACGGTACTGAGCGCTGATGCTATAAAATTTGTTTTATCTCCACTACATTTTTCCTCCATTGCTGTTCCCCTGATACATATGAATTTTTTTTATTATTGTTATTATTATTTGTTTGTATGGGATAGGGAATGTCCGTTTTCCAAGCTAGTGGAGATTACCCTCTATGAGGCATTAAGATGATCATGATAAAATCATTCTCATATAATAGATTGCTGTATCCTTCCTTCATATGGCAAAAGGATATTCAGAAAAGGTACTGAGCACTGAAGGGCTCCATTCAGTTTGTAATGCTTTATTTGTTTATGTTTCATGGAGGGAAATGGGTTCCATAGCCTACAAGGTCCTTGGCTTTCTTCTTGGCCATATCAATAGCTCCATGATTTCTAAGAAATGTTGGAAAAATCAAGAGTTCCCATCAGTTGCCATATTTGAGATAAAAGAGTAAATTAATAGGCTGTAAATTATCTTATTCTTTAGGATTTTTCCTTCTGTTTATGTGCAATAATGTGTGTGAACTCTGCTACTAAGAGATTGTATTGTGAGTAACCATATCTACTTTTACTCCTATTTAAAGGGTAGTTTGTAGACCTAGGGGTTTTCATTGATGTAAAGCACAATTTAATGAATTATTTAATGTGTTTAATCATTGTGATGTCAAAAGCAATTGTTTTCATATATTTATTAGTTGGTGGTTTTCTGTAAATTGATACTCATTAAGAAATCTGTTAAAAATGTTTTGTTGAATATTGTTGGGTCCATGAACTACTTATGAGCAACAAATAAACATTGATTGCATCTTTGAAATACTGAAGGTTCCATCTTATCTACGTAGCCATAAAAATGGCTAAAAATATTCCTGTTTCTGAATGGACTGGTTTCCATCATGCATACAGATTCACCGTGATCATAATTATGTTTTTTTAATAAAGTGTACATAGAGGAGAAGCATGTTGACATAACTTACTCTTTAATTATGTTGGGACCCAATCCTGAATCTTACGATTGCAATTGACTTTAGTGGGCTTCATTTCAGATTAAATTCAGACATGAAACCTGAGACTTGCATAGTCACTAGCACTAATTCAAGTGACCTCAGTGTCAGAATTTCCATACTTGGGCTGAATTAAGATTTAAGTATGGAAATGATTGAAATAAAGCTAGTGAATTTGTTGGACTTCATTTCTACCAGTCCCAACCGTTGGAGTAATCTAGAGAGCTACCACAGGGAAAACAGAGAAGTTTGGGTATGCTGCTGCACCTTTAGTCTCATCCACATGTCCTTACATCTTCTTTGAGTGCAGGGGCCTTGAGAGGAGGTGATTTCAGCCTTAATATCTCATATAAATGGATGAGTGCAATGAACTAGGACTGGGATGGAAACATGGGGAAGCATGGAGAGGTTTAAGTAAGGAGGAAACTCTGAATTCTTTTACAAAGTAACTCAGGATCACTTTTACATTAGCTCCTTCAGAGAGCAGTTTGAAAATCTGTTCCATGACTATTTTATCAGGCCAAAAATCCTTCACAGCTCTTGGTTCCAACAATAAGCAAACATGCCACATCCATAGAGGTGAGTCTGATTTAAAGAAAAGGCCATGTTGTGGCAAATTAAGAGTGGGTGACCTTGCCCTACATCCTTTTCATCAAAGCCAACTGCCCTCTGCTAAGTGCAATGGAAAGCATTATTAAAGGTAAAAAATATAGTCAACATGAGAAATTACTCTTGATACACAGTGAAAATAGCAGTTGTTTAGGGCAGTGGAAGAAAGGAAGTTCTCAAAAGTTCAGGTTAGTTTTGTTTTCTAAATTGTTCTTCGCAAAACTTTACACTCCAAAAGCTAGTGCTTAAAAAACACCATTGTAAGGGGAGGCTGATTGAGTCTATAGGAACGAGCACCTCTCTGGAATTTATCCTTATGTCATCCTACCCCGTTTTGTATTTTTTCTCAATTTAACTGTACTTCTGGTCTTCTCTTGAAATATTTGTGTATGTGTGTGGATATGCGTCTGGGGTCTAAATATATCAAAAAGCATCATGAATATCAAGGTAAAATGGTGCTTGTGCCTTGCAAAAGGACTGTTTGATAAGCTTTTGTATCCCTTTCCGTGCTTTTGATGAAATCCCTGTTGCAAATTTCAGTTTTCATATCACCTGTACCAATTTTAGTGTGTAACATTTTGGAGAAGTGAAAGGATTGGAGGACTTTGTAATCTCCAGATTTCTCTAAATTGTACATGTGGCAGCATCTCATTGCTGGGTTGGTGGTTGATGTGAATTGAGCTTAATTCCTGGGAGGCAGATGTCAGTCTCTGGAAACACATAGTGTTTTTTGAAACCAGACCCCCAGAAACTGATGGCTGAATGAGCAAAGAGAGTGGACCCTGACAGCGAAGACCAGATGGCGTGGGGAGCTCATTCTACTGCGGAACAATTCGGACTGCTAAACAGAGTATCCAGTGCTGTTTGCCTGCCTGGCCTCCAACTCCTGCTCCAGAAGGATGTCAGTCTCAGCATAGATGCTGTGTTGTATTTGTAAGCCCAGTGCAAATGTCTCAGATACCCACAGGTCTCTAAAAAACAGAATCTCTCTACTGGAGACTTATATTTAGAAACCCAGATTGCTGCCCCATTGCTTGTATCATTTGAGGCCATCAATTGAGACAGACTGCAAGGTGAGAGTCCATCATCATTGGCAGTAGTGAGCACAAAATCAAATGCACTGCAGGACAGTGTGAGTGATCGAAAAGCAAAATGAATGTTATTATCTTTTTGAGTCCTGCACTCTAGTGAAAGCAGTTATGAAGCAGGGGCAGAAATGAAATAAATGTCTGTATTACTGATAAATATTACTGTATAGCAAAAGTAGAAATGGATTTTACCACCAGAAGACAGATAACTTTTTTCCACATACATAGTTACATTTCAAGAAATGTGTCAGAAAATTGTACTGTAATGCACAGTTATGGCACAGTTATAAGCAAGTGTGAGAATTGGCATTTCTGGACTTTATTACACCCAGCTGGAGAAAGGCTTTCATTTTTGAGGTTTCATTCGCATTTATTTCTATTTTAGCTACAGAGGTTATACAAGGTGTGACACCTTTCAGCATCTGCTAAGAAATTTCTGATTATGCCCGAAAATTTGGAATATGAGAAAATGCAATTAGACAGCATGGAGGTAAGTAGATGACTGTTATAAATCCTATTGTTATATGAAAGCACGGAGTGCTAAAAATGTATAATGGTAAGAATAAATAATGCCTGCCTTGCTCATACAAGAGGTCTACTGCAGGATTTTGTCCACTGGGTGAACAGCTTGCAACTTCACTGTGAAACACATAGGTGAGAGTCCCTTCACACCACAAGAGGTCAACTGGAACACCACTTTCTCATACCACCCTTGGGGAATTCCTAACGGGGCATAAGCATCTGGCCTGCTTTAGAAATTTGCTGTGGAGCAAGAAGGCACTTGTCCCAGAAGTGGCTCATTCCCCTCACTGTTTGCAAACAGGAAAAAAAAGATCCCCAAATGTTCTTTAGAGGAGGTAGAGGCTTCATGACAGATTACAAAGGAGCAGCACTTCACCTTTGGAAAGCCTGCACTGGAAACGAATTATAGTATCATTAAGGTTGGAAAAGACTACTAAGGTCTTCTAGTCCAGCCATCAGTCCATCACCACTATGCCCACTAACTGCGTCCCTCTAATGAAAGTAAGACTCCCAAGGTGACAGGACTAGAGTTACTTGAGGATGTGCAAAGACCAGAGAGGTAGAATCAAGAATGGAGAGAGCTGAACTCAGGACCCTCTGTGCAAAGATAATTCTCAAAACCACTAGAATGAGTTTGCTAGCTGAGAAATAGAAGATAAGTAGGGAGGAGTACAAGCACCAGAGAGCCAAAGAGACATCAGCTGTGTAGAGAAAGTGTGGATGCCCTGAAAAATCTCTGCAAAGATCAAGGAAATAACTGACAGCAGATTTTGGTGGGTTTTTGTCTTACTATCTTACTCAGAAAGCTTTATACTGCTTAATACATGCTCAGTCCCAGCCTCTTGAGGCAGGATCTGATGGGGTCACATCAAACCACATGTGCTCTGCCAAAAATAGGCAAGGCCACCCAGCAGTCCCTCTGGGATTCCACTGCTGTGATGTGACATCCAAGTGACAAGTAAGCAGCCTCGCATTACCACACACATATGTGGAGCCTAAGAAGTTTCCCTTTGTCTATAGTGAGTGTAGGGTCAGGGTTGCTGCTCCAGCTGTGGGACTGTGAATCTGCCTGGGGATGCTTACAATAAGCAGTAATGACAGTGTCACAGCTTTAGAACTTCAAACGTTTCTAACACAATGCTGGAACGTGCATGCCAATAAGTGGCAGGATATTAAATAAGAAGTCATAGTTGAAATCCATCAGCAATAGACCAAAATAAAACCATATCATTATTTTAATTAACAATATGATCTCAGTAGTCTGTAGATGTGTGTTGTTCCAGTCAGGACAGGGTGTTAGCAAAGAGATCAAATGAAAATAAACACTGACAAGAAAGCATTAACATTTTGGAAGACATGAATGCTGCACAGCTCCAGTTACTGCTAGGGAGTGATTGGGTTAATTCTCATGAGTGACTGAAGGTTAGTGCATATGGATGGATGAGTGTGTCCTTATGTCCAAGCACACACATACAATAAATTTGTCAAAATGTCACTGCTGGCCACTTGCTTACTATTTGCGTTGATTCCTACATGTTGGACCCACATGTTTGGACTGCCAGCCATGCACCTGGCTTTGATTTGGGGGAAGCTACTACGTGAGGACCAGATACAGGTCCTCCAACCAGCACAACTGCTAGAGCAGAAGATCTTGTCACCTTCAGGTGTACTGCCCAAAGCTACGTCATCATCTGCTAGCACAAGAGTGTCCATCCAGAAGCTGAAGCCTCATGAAATTTATATTCTTTCTCTAGTATTTAAATACTTACTTACTAGCAAGTGGTTATGAAGAGCATATCTGATTTCAGAAATGAAGGTAAAACAGTAAATGCTAAATCCCTTCCCAAGTTCCTCATCATTTTTGGGCACACCGTAGGATTTGTGTCAGTACTCTCAGGGACTAATACTTCTTACAGTGAATCTCTTCCTCTTCATCAAACTGCCTTTATGAACCATGGAGCAAGTTGCCTTCTTTGGACCTTAGGTGTCTTGCAGCTTTCCTTGATTTCTCTCCTTTGTTTTTCCATCTGATATGCTCACACACTCAATTCCCCTGGTTAGCCACAAACTGGGAGTTCTGCTCATCTTCTGATCTTGGTTTGATATTGGGCCCCAGCTCCATAAGGATACCCTTGCCCTAACCAAGTACCTTGCTCTCCATGCAAGGAAAATAAAAACCAGTGGGTTAGATGGGAGCAGTGGCCACTCCGGTTGTAGGAAGACCTCCAATGATGAAAACTGCGGGATGTGGGCTTGACACCAGATATACAAATTACACAGCTGTAGATTTACTCTCTTGTATGCTTATGAGAATTAAACAGCAAATAAATGAGTTGCAGTTTATCAATGGTTTAGACAAACAGTCGTGGGATGTTTCAGTTGGATCAGTCAGGAAGCTAGCTCAGCAGAGGGCATGAATTCATGGGCTGAATGTAAACTTCTCCTGGGTCTGAGCCAGGCTTGTCTTTGCCAGATTTTATTTTAAAGAATCATCTTTATTTATAAACTCAGAGCAAAATTTATGCTACATTTAAACCAATTTAAATAAATCACAGAATGGAATAAGAATCTGAAGGAACAAATAGGTAAGAAATATGCAGTTGTGGTACTCTGGGGCAAAATACATGCTCTTGTTGAGTAATAATGATCCTAGGCTTGGGAAATGTAGGCACTGGGAGAAGGTGATTAGTTTCCTGAAACTTTGCTTCTTCACCATTTCTTGTTCTGCTTCACCCTCCATTGGAGATGCAGGGGAAAAATCTGCCCACAGAATTCAAGGTACAAGTTCACCAGGGATTTGTATGCTGACAGAATAATTGTGCTGCAAGTTGTTTATTGTAATGGTGCTTTTTTTTCCCTAGAATTCAGTTTTGATTTTTTTCTGACCAGTTATGAGCACAAATCTACATTTCCATCAAATTATCTGTTATAATGGGGAGGACTTATTTCCAGGTAGTAATATTCAGCTCAGAACTCTGCACAGTGTATGAAAAATTAGGATTATTTTTTCCCATGTCTCCCACTTTGAATTCATCTAAGCTGAATTTCATCTGTCACTCTATCATTGTCACTCCTTGTCATCAGGGCCTTCTGCAATTCGCACTCAGCCCTTGTCTTTAGTACCCTGAATAATTTAGCAGCTATTTTCCAGCGTAGATCAGTGTCCCCAGAGCTCATTCTGCAAGCTGACGAGGCAGCAGGGGAGCAGAACTTGAGGCAAGCCGACACAGCATCCCGATAGCAGATATAAAGGCTTCATTTACCATCCCAACCATTTTGATGAAAGTGCTGAGATGTACGCTCCCATTCTGCTGCTCTCACCGTGGAGGTGAAAAATCAGTTTTTATTAGTGTTGAAATTGCTTTTCACACAGGTTGCCATAAACAGAAAGGTATTGCTTTTTGGTTCGTTCTTTCAGCAGAGAGTCATACTGAAAATGTGTTTAATCCCCTCTCTCATCTGTATTCTCAAATTCTTTTAAAACTTTTGAATTTATAACTGTTTCCCTTTTTCGCACACAGATTTTAGCAAATAGGACTTTGTGTCTTTTGAGCACACAAGCAGCTCCCATTTTCGCCTCTCTCTGCTGTATGGCTATAAATAAAGGTAGATTGAGTGAGCTGGCCATCAAATTACAGAAAGCTGAAAAGGTCAGGATCTTAAATTGTGGATCAGATAAGACAAAGAATTTCAGATATCTCACAGCAAATAAGATAAGGAAAATGTGATGAGCATCGTGTATAACAGCTTGAGAACATGTATGGAAAATGTGAAGTGCTATAAACTTCCTCTTCTGATTTAATTTGATACAACCACATTTAGGAACTATTGCAAAAATGCACTGATAGGCACATTACTATTTGCACGCAGTGGGAAGCAAGGCTGAGCCACATTCAGAGACTGTCAAGAAAAAAGGGGAATGCTTTAGTTCTGCAAAAATCTTGTTAATATTGTTTCGGTTTGGAAGCTCAATAGTCTAACCCGCCACCCTAGCAACTGCTGGAGACATATAATTACAGTGATGTTATTCTTATATTTCAACAGTGCACAGGAATTTGGGCTCATGTATTTCTCTGGGTGCGTGCAATAGGGAGACATGTGGGAGGAGACATCCACTTTAGAAGGGATGAAAAACGGGGTCCAAAATACACCTTCCTACAGCCCCATCTGTATGTGCAGTTATTTTCTCCCGGAGTGTACAGGTGACCCAAGGATGGTGCCCAAGGATATCAAAGCCATTTTGAGGCAAAAAACACTGATTTCTGACTTCAGCGTTCATTGTGAACAAAAGCCAGTTTAATGAACAAGTCCCCAAAATGTCCCAGATTACAAGGAGAAAAATAGCCTCTGAAGTCAGGGTGAGTTACTGGAGCATGACAGGAAATACAGGTGAGTGGGAGGCAACGAGAGAAGGGAACTGTTGCAGGGTGTACAGGGAGACCCACTGGGTGAATCCCTCCCTCTTGCTTTGGTCTTTTCAAACAGAGGCAGCAGCCACCTTATTCCCCTCTGCTGGCAGGATGGCCCTGGGATCAGGCTGGTTTACAGTAAAGGTGATTTGGAGAAGAAACAAGTTAATGGATTTTGGCAGTACTGTGGAGTGTATTTTCTTCAGCTTTTTTCCTGTAAGACTCAAGAACAAGAACCTTAGCATTTCTTCTTAAAATTCTTAAGACTTAACTTCTTATTTATGAGCTGCTTCTGATACTGAAAACATCTCGTAGTCTCACTTCAATATCCCAGTGTTTGGCCTAGCCTATAAATAATATAACAGTACAAGGAGATGCATATCCATGCCAAGGCTGTAAATATATAGTGAATATTTATATACTGTCTGCAAAAATAGGTGGGAAAACCATGGGCATTGGTTGGCTATGGTGTGGGGCTAATGCGATGAAAGGGTTCTTCTGACAACTAGGAATTCTCATGTCTGGTCACCTCTTACACTCAGTGAATTGGTTTAGCAAAACCCAGGGAAGGAACCTCAGCCTGGCAGATGTGAAACCAGTCAATGTTTATCCTCGTGCAGCATCTCTTATGGAAACTTGTTCCTGGTACGTTCTTCCATGCTCTTCCATGTCCACTAAAAAACTTCTCTAAACTGTGTTACTGATTGTGAAGATCCATGCATGAGATTACAGTCAACTTTCCCAGCAAGCAAGAAACCCACTTAAAAGTTTGACTTTACAGTTTATCACAGAAAAACTGGCTGAGAGGAGGGACCTGAAGAGGTCTGGACACACTTTTGGGGAGGAAGTTCTAGCAGCACAAGGCAGCAAGGAGCTGGACATTGGATCAGAAGTATGGGAGGCAGGCAAGTTCAGACTCTCTGCGAAGAATGCATTTGCAGTAATCAAAACTTAACCCTACTTTATACTTTCAACTACTTGGAGAAAGAAAGCTAGGTAGACAGCAGGAATTGCTGAAGGCCTGGTGACATCAATTATCGACTTCCTAATTCCACTGGAAAAATGTTTTCAGAGAGGTCTGTAGAGCCCAAGATGTGGTCTTGAAGTACAGTAATCAAAATAGAGTAATCTCAGGGACTAGAAATGGTGTTTTCTAGGGTATAATTAGTCAGCAGGCTCTCTGCTGATTCTTCCTTCTCAATGCTCTCTACTTTATGGCAAAGATTACCAAAAAAATAAACAACCAAAGTCTTTCTTCAAATTCTTAAATCTCCAAAGATCCCCACTGTTATTAAAAATAGTGTAATTAGCATGCATGGCCCTGTAGCTTTCAACTTTGCCTCTTAGATATTAGTAAAATTGCTTAATCTCTGATTAAAAAGAAACCAAAATCCTAGAGACTGCAGTTGCTCTGTCAATGCAGAGAGCATCCCATGGAGCAATTACCATTTAAACTCTGTGGTAGGTGCCCTACCAGGAGGCCAGAAGAAAATCCATAGTCCCTGAGAAACTTATGAGGGACTTAGAAAAAAGAAGAGAGCCCCGTCTCTTTCTTACTTCTCATTAAAGGTGTCAGATAAGCCCCAGGAAGCTCTGTGTTTTAACACCATTGCTGCTGCAGCCATACGGGAGGCAGAAACAGCTGTATGAGTTCCTCCCTCAGATTTGCTCCCTGTGCCTTGCCAGCTTCAAGAACTGTAACCTTTCTTCCGGACAAAGATTTGTCAACTGTTGGTTTTAATCTGCATCATTAGTGGGAAGATCATTAGCAAATTACATACTGTAATGTGTTGGTAAGTTTATATCTGAAGTCATCTGTCTGTGAGAGTCACAGGAGTCCCACACAGCACAAGGACTACAAACAAACAGAACAAAATCCCAAGCCCTTCCAATAAACACGCATTAGAGCTAGTGATAGCAACAAACCCACATTCTGCATGCTAATATGCTTCTTTTGCTAATCCTTGTCTTTCCCTGTGTTAATTTATTGCATCTGTGCAAGAAACCATCCTTAATCTCACCCATCTGCAGGATTAGGTCAGGAGGAACAGAAGGGCTGTAGTGTTGCATTGTGCTGGTTGTCTTCCAGCAGAGACTACAGGAGCCCAAAGCCTTTGGCATTCCCCAGACCACAGCCAGGGACTTGCAGTGCTATAGGGCGTGTGGCACCAATGGGAAGACATGGAGAAAAGATTTAAGTGTATGCTCGTATTGAGCATAACACAATGGCTCTGAGTGCTACTGAAGCCTAAAGTTACTCGACAGAATTAATGAATTCGGAGACTAATTAAAAACAAAAAGCAGGCAACAGAAGATTAATAGTTTCTGCACAAGAAAGCTTGGATTTTTTGTTATTTCTATTGTTCTGAATTCAGAATATGAAAACATGTAAACTAGGTTTGATTCGATAGACATCTGATCGCTGCCTTTTCCCTCAGATGCATCACTAAAACTATTTCCTTTCTAGTTTACTCTCTACGTAGCACCTTGCCTCCTTCCTCAACCTGCAAAATATTTTCCCCAGCTCTCCAAGTGGCTGTTTACCTGTTGGAGCATTCACATCGATGCTGCAGTGCAGGCGGCTGCTTCTGGCAGTTTTCCTTTAGGACCCAGTGGGCCAAACTTGGAAGTTTTTCAGCTTGAAAAGGTCAGGCAATTACAGAAACTGACAATTTTTAATTTGGTATCTTTTGCAGGGAGCTGAATGGCACTCACTGAACAAATAAATTAGCGTGAGGGTGACTACTTTAAGCGAGCTGCAGTTGTCATCTGGGGGAAGAAGTAAATTAATTCCAATAAACAAAGAGAAGTCCTTGATGCCCTTCTGACAACACTGGGACCTCAGTGAGGAGGGAAAGAAATTTAGCTTAATAATTGCTTAAGTCTTTGGCAAACTCCCAGTTTGTCTTTTCTGTTTGGGTAATGATAATGTTTTACACTTGTATAGACAGAGGGGACTCTCAAAACTGATAGAGCCTCAGCCACCCAGCATGGCCACAACATCTCACACAAGAGACAAATTAATCCGGCACAGAGAAGGCCACCAGGGTGCATCTGTCATCACAGCCATACTAGTAGAAGTCTGTGGGAAAACATACACAAGAAACATGTTCTTTTTAAGCAAATCTCATCCTTGGAGGCATTCAAGAACAGGTTGGATGGAGTCCTGATCCGGTAGGAGGCAGCCCTACCCAAGGCAGGGAGTTGGGATTAGGGGGACTTTGAGGTCCCTTCCAACACAAACCATTTTGTGATTCAATGATTCCCTGTTCCATTTGTAGGAGGGTACAGAGAGGGCCAAGGAGAGCTGCTGCAAGCCCAAGAAAATCCATCCCAGCTGCTGCCGGCTGGGCAGATGCTATGCAAAGAACAGCAGCAGCAGTCGTGAGCAGCCAGAGAGCTGCAAGGGGATCACTGCTTAGTCCCCTGGGGCCTCCAGAACTTTTTTTGACTCTAGACTCCAGAGAACCTGTCTTGGTTCTCCCTTCTCCTACCTCCAAGAAGTAAATACACTCTCCATCAGGGATGTCATGTCCTGTCCTTGTTGGAATGCCTGAGAAAAGTGAAACAGAATTATCTTTCCTTCTTTCTTTCTTTATTCTTATTTTTTTTAATATATTTTTTTTAATAAAATCTCATCTGTAAGGAAAATGAATATCAATATTTTCATTTTTATTTCTTTTTGTCGTTTGTATTTTTGATGGCTATGGTCACGTGACAGAGAAATAAATCTCTGTGGACTTCTGTGCCCTAAACTTAGAGGAGTATCCTTTTGCTGCAAAGGATAACATCAAAGCAATACACCAGGTCAAATGCAGAACATTTCCATAAATACTGGCTACTAGTATTCAGGTTATGAATCCTTCTGGTCCAAGGAGTTTTAAGCCTGCTGCTCTTTCTTCTTCCCAAGAGCTTGGCATGGCCATCCATACAACTGAGGGCAAAGATGAACTGAACTGTGAGGGAAGAGAGGGAATAGGAGACAAGCAATCTTCTCTCCATTTTAAATTGAGGTAGGATACTGTGAAAAGAATGATAGGCCCTTAAATGTCTGCGTACCTGTGTTTCCTAGTGAGAATTTTTGGCTGAGGTCTATGGATTCATTTTGTTTGCCTTGTACAATTCATATGTTTATGGATAGTATGTGGGCTTTTTGATTCCAATCTTATATTCTTCCAACAAATATTTTATTTTTAATCTTCATTTGATTTCAAATTGGAATTAATTATGCAGCCCAATGTAATGTTTTCATAGAATCATGGAATTGTAGAATCATTAAGGTTGGAAAAGACCTCAAAGGTCCTCTAGTCCAACCATCCACCAACCACCAATATTGCCCACTAAACCTTGTCCCTTATTACTGCATCTAAACATTCCTTGAACACCTCCAGCGATGGTGACTCCACCACCATCCTGGGCAGTTCATTCCAATACCTGACCACTCTTTTGGAGGGGAAATTTTTCTTAGTATCCAACCTGAATCTCCCCTACTGCAACTTGAGGCCATTCCCTCCCATCCTATTGCTGCTACCTGGGAGAAGAGGCCAACCTCCACTTCGCCACAGCCTTCAGCACACTGTTGGCTCGTGTTTAGCCAAGTGTTAACCAACACCCTCATGTCCATTTCTTCCACACAATCTCCCAGCCACTCTGCCCCAAGCATTTAGTGTTTTGTGGGGTTGCTATGGATAAAGTGCAAGATTCAGCATTTGGTCTTGTTGAACTTCCCCATTGTCTTCAGTCCAGCAATTCAGCCTCTAGATCCCTCTGAAGGCCCTTCCTATCCTCAGGCAGAGTTACACTTCCTCCCAGCTTGGTGTGATCTGCAAACTTACTGAGAGTGCACTCAATCTCCATGTTTTCTTACGCATGAGCTACTGTTTCAAGGCCATGTTTATTATGTGGCTCTTGTACTTCAACTTTGTTTTGGAGATCTCATTTGTTCTCCAGTTGTACCCTGCACTCCAGCAACTACAAGATCCAGGCCCTTAGCTGGATTAGTCTAATACAAGACAGACCTCAAATGTGGAAAGGAAACCATTGCCATTGTTTTCCACAAGGATCAGCTTGAGCATGAAGAGGCTTGATTCTCCCTCTCCTACCAAACATTAAGAGCTGATTCAATTTATCTTGTTTGTAAACTATACCCTAGGTGCTGACTTACTACACTACACCATCTGTTGTAGTTACCATCTCTGGGGGGCCTGCTGAAGCACAGAAAATACACATGAGTCTGTAGTTGTGAAACATAGACATAAGCCACCAGCTAAATAATGATTCTGAAGGAATATACAAGTCCACTGTTGGTACTGCAATGACACTGAACCTCCTGCTTGGAGAGGTCCTGCTGACTACTGACAGGGTGCTTGGGAGAACTGTGCAATAAGAAAATTTAAGGATTTGTAGGAATTTGACTGAGGGAAACTGAAAGGGTTCTGGGGGTCAGGAAAAGAAAATAAAGTAAAATATACTTTTTAAAATCTGTATAGATTTTTTCAATTTCTGTTTCTTTAAAAGTGAAAGCCACGTTAGGCTTAGGACCTTCTGAACATATGCATGGGTTAATACAGAAGCTGTTACTTAGCATAACACAGGCCCTATCAGAACTGCTGTAATAAAACAGCATTTAATATTTCCTTTCAATATAACTAGAAATGGGACTTCATGTCCTCCAACTAGCAAGGTGTATCACACTGGTTTTAAGTTCTGTTCTGTAAATCAGTATTCAAATTCATGCAATCTGCCAAGCAGGTAATGAATATCAAGGAGGTTTCCAGAAAAACTATGGCAAGTTGAATTCTTCAGCTACTCTAATTGATAAGGCCTGTCTTAAAATATAATAAACATCATGCTTTTATGGAGCAGAAGTCTGAGGACATAAATGCCCTTTGGAAGAGAATTGTGCAGGGCACAGCAGCAGAACAGCAAGCTAAAATTTATGACGTACTTTTTATGTCATTAGATGGTCAGTACGTTGCTCAGTGCACACACAGACAATGCTGTTGTTGAACAGATGTCTCCCAGGAGGTAGAAAGTCCTTCCCTGGTGCCCCAGCCTGGCCCATGATGATTTCTAGCCTTGCTGTTCAGTTTGTTCTCCTGCTGCTGGATAACTGACAGAAAGAGAGTATTATGGCACTTTCAGCTGATGATTCCTGACAAGGTGAGAGAAAGGGTGCTCTCCTTTCCTGTAAGCACTCCTACTTAACCAAGCTTCAAACCCCTGTCTTGAGTCTTGATGTACATTCATCTTATGAAAGCATTTTGTCTGAGAGGTAGTTTAGGATGCCCAAGGCATAGAAATGGGCTGTTACCGTTTTCATTTGCACTGTAGTTATCTACTTGCTTTTGCTCATAGATCTTTCTCTGTGGCCAGATCTTGAAAGTGCCTCACATACATGCCCCTGCAGCAACTGTTTTGTGGGCATGCATTGAGGAACTGCTACAAGGATTGAGCATAGGAAGGGCATATGTAAAGGCAGGACCCAGCCCTGCAGGTTGGAGCTTCCTTGCAGCTAGATGTGGTCAGATCTTTTCCACCAGGATGGCTATTCCTGAGCAACTTTTCAGGTTTTGTCTATGCTCTCCCAGAGCAAGGTCTGGGAGAAAGGAGATCGTAAGTGTCAAACTTGTGCCCAGAAGCAACATAATAACAAGAAGACGAGGACCCAGATCACATTATCTCACCAGTGTAGAGGTGGCCAGCTTCATCCTCCATCCCCCTGCAGTGAATATTTTGTACATTCACCCAGTCTGAGCTGAGCAGGGCAGGCAGGCAGCAGGCTGGGAGGTACCAGAGATGTTTGCCCAAGGGCTCAGGCAGCTGGGGTATGAACCCCAGAAAAAAATCACACCCAGCAGCCATCTGTTGTGATGAAAACAGTGCTTAAGAGCAAAGATGTCCATCCGTTCCTGGAGTTTCTCACTTGCATCCTATCTGCTGGCACAAAGAGCAGCAATTATTGAGGAGTCAAGGTCAGAACCTCACAAGAGAATTTGATAAGGAAAATGAGAGTGAAGCCAGATGCCTTTAGCTGCCAGAGATCTCCCTGACCAGCAGCAAAATAAGCTTGCCTGAAGCACACCAGTATGTACTTCAGCAGTTCAGATTTCCTTAGAGCAGGCTGATAAAGCAGAAAATCTGAAAAGTGCTCAAAATGGTCCTGCACTCTGTCATTGGACACACTCTTCTGCTGCTTCTCTGCTTCACGGGACTTCCTTTGCACCTGCACACGCTGATGTCCGTCTTGTTGGGCTGGGAGCTGCAGGCATGCTGCCCCAGGCTATCTGAATATTGTCATCTGTGAACTTAGTGTGAACTCAGCAACACAACCTGCTTAATCCTCCATGCCTTTACCAGCATTGCCGTCCTCTGACTGAAGTGGATCTTCAAATAATTAATTAATGTCTGTCACATCTCATGTTTTCTTAGCCAGGAAGTATGAGAATGAAACAATGTTAAAAGTCAGCAACACGGATAATAAGCCTCCATTTGATGTCTCTTACATGGGCCACAGCTCTCTTTGTCTACTCAGGGATACTGAGCTGAATGGCACGCCAATGCCCACCAGTGTTGGAGGTATCCAGTCCCATCATCTCTTGCACAGAATCACAGAATCACAGAATGGGCAGGGTTGGAAGGGACCTCAAGGATCATGGATCTCCAACCCCCCTGTCACAGGCAGGGCCACCAACCTCCCCATTTAATACTAGAGCAGGCTGCCCAGGGCTCCATCCAATCTGGCCTTGAACACCTCCAGGGATGGGACATCTACAACCTCTCTGGGCAGCCTGTTCCAGCACCTCACCACTCTCATAGTAAGGAACTTACAGGGAAAGCCGCCACAAAAAGCTGTTTATCGCCAAGGTTTGGAGCAAGCAGCCAAGACAGTTATAGAGGTGATGGGAGAGCTGTATAATGGTATATGTCAACTTAACTGGGGATTGTAATGTCCATTTCATTCGCTGGCAATTCCATGTTGCATATGCATAAGTAACATTAAATGCTACTAATGGAGAAGCCTTTTAGTGATGGGTTGCTGCTTCTTGAAGAAGTGGCATTGCACTCAGCTGAGACAAATGTGCTCACGCTAAACGATGCCTTTAAAATGTTTCTAACTGCAAGTTTTTACTTGCAAATCACAAAATATTTGCCAAGATATTTGGAAAAAATCTATTGCAGTGAGAGTGGTGAGGCACTGAAACAGGTTGCCCAGTGATGTGGTTGGTGCCCCATCCCTGGATATTTTAAAGGCAAGCTGGATCAGGCCCTGGGCAACCTGATCTAGCTGTGGTGTCCCTGTTCATTGCAGGGGAGTTGGACTAGATGGCCTTCAGATTCTATGATTCTATAAATCTATGAAAAATGAATACAGATCTTCGGTACTGCTTCATACAACAGTAGACATGGATGTGTATCTATGGCTGAGCTGTGGAGAGACCCAGCTAGAAGTCTGCAGAGTTAGGGCACCGGGACCTCTCCATTGATGTAGATTTTAAGGCAATGAGACATGTAATGCAATGAGATATGAGAGACATGTCTCTCATGCCTGTAACGAAGAAAATCCTTAAAAATAGCCTACACTTTCGCAGAAGTATGTTTGGCTATAACCTGGCATAGGTAAACTGTGGAAAAGATATACTGCAAGAAATGTTTATGAGCAGAGCTGTAGTTTGGTCATGCTGTTACCACTGTTTGTAAAATTTATAGCTGGCTACTGCTTACTCTTGCTATAAATTCTGGGCTCCAGTAATCTGCATTCTTATTAACAGCTTGGTTTAAGAAAAGAGGGAAGTGTGGGAGGTAGAGGATTAAAGAACAGTATATGCCTGCCTCAGATACCTCTTCTTAGCAAAAGCTTACTTAAATGGAAAGAAAAACAACAAGCCCTTCTATCCTCTGGGGGAGCTGGCTAGAAGCTGAGAAGGGAAAGATTGTGTGCAGCTGGTGGGTGAAGCCATCAGGTGAAGCTGTTTGCAGGGAGCTAGAAAGGGTTTAGAAAGCCATTTATGATTTTGATAAGCAAGTGTGTCATTACAGGGGGAGATAATGTGCCAGGAGAAAATGAGCTCAGGAGATAACTTCTAAGCGCATCTACATGGAGGAATGCTGCTGCCTGCAGTTAGCAGCCCATAGGTCTCTGCCTGTCCCATGCTGCTCTCAGCCACACTCCCAGGCATCACACCTTTCCCTCCAGGCTCAAGTGTCAAGTGTGTTCACTTCAATGCAGTCTGGTTACTCTCTTGGTAGCCCCAAGACCTCTCCACTTAGGCCTTGCCATTGCACACATTGTTGCTTTTGCTTAGGGTGGATGAGAAGCAGTTTGCTCTTGCCAAGTACCCCCTTGGATGCCAGGGACCTCGAGGGCTTCAAGCCTTCTGCTTAGGGCTTCTCCTTAGGGCTTGGCATAGCTTGGAAGTAAGGCCCAATCACACAGACAGCAAGTAATAAAGTAAAGCAATTGCTTGAGCTCAATGATGAGCTGTATAGACGTGATATATGGACATACAGAAGCGACAACTTCATAGCGCCATCCTTGTAGCATTGAGAAATATTAGTTTTGTGTCCAAACCAGGGAATCCTGTTCAGATGAGAATTTTGCCTGTGAGTACTTTACCAGCTCCTTGTAGAATTACACTATTCTTCAGTATCTGTTTTTTAATGAAATGCACATAAAAACCAAAGACCATGCCCTAAGACTGATGACTGCAGAATTATTTCAGTTCCAGGAAGTCCCCATTATCTCAAGGAGCTGAAAAAGTCAGGTCTCCTGTGCAGACAGGTCCTTACCACAGCACTCAACTGGGAGCAGTTGCCTTGTTGCTCCAGCTCTGTCTTCCCCCTGTTTGTGTACATTTAAGTAATCTCATTCTTGCTGTGCTTTGCAGAAAGGCCCTGATGATAGCATTTGTGAAGGGGAAGGAAAGGGGCAATTTTGGCTAAAAGACTCGGAATGGGATGCAAGTCAAGCTGGGGACATGAGTGGGAGTAGAGTGAATTCAGCACTCAAGAAAGCATCCACCACCTCACAGTTCACCCAGTAATAAGAGTGAGTAATAATTCTAGCTATACCAGAGATGTCCCTGGGGGAAATTAAAAATATCCCCATCAGCTCTATCGTTGCTCCCAAATTAGCTCTTCAGTTTTCTTGCATTTATACCCAATAAAGCCCTGAAATCTCTTTAGAACCAACTGTGAAAATGGATTAGTCCAGTTCCTCTAGCAGGGAGTTGCACTGGGTCCCTCTTAGAACTGTACAGCCGTAGACTCATTAAAATTGGAAAAGATCACACTAAAATCATCTAGTCCTACTGTCAGTCCACCACCACCATACCCACTAATCCATGTCCCCCTTGCTGATGCACCTGGAACTGAGTGCTTTGGGGCCGGGCCCTAGAGCCACAGAGCAGGATGATGTGCGCCCAAGCATCCACAGGACACACTAGGTGATGGCTGCGGGTGTTCTTCCTGACATCTCCATCTCTCAGGGCATGATCAACAAGTAGCTGTCTTCCTTGACAAGTTTTTCCCTTGCTGACTAAACATACTGATGGGTCTGCTGGGAGGATGTCTAGAGAAATGTGAGTAGAGGTTTGGATTTAAAAAAAAAAAAAAACAAGTCCCTTGGGCTATTTTTTATTTGGACAGTGATAGTAGGGAGGACAGGATTGCCTCTAGGCTGGAGGTGCAGTTGCTGACCCACATTTGCCTGAGGGAGGAGGAAGCCTGGATGACCAATCCCTGGAGGTATTCACTGTCAGGCTAGATGGGGCTCTGAGCAACCTGAACTAGCTGTAGGTTACCCTGTTCATTGTGGAAGGGTTGGACCTTTAAAGGTCCCTTCCAACTCAAACGACTCTATGATTCTACAAGGTTTGTGTTGAAAGGTGCTCCCTGTCAGGATCTTTTCCCCACTTCCCAGAGCTGCTCCATCTTTCCTTCTTCCCCTCTGGCAGAGGACAGCTGGCCAGCCACTTGCACCAGAGGTCACTTCTACCTTGCTGCACATGGCAGGGGTGTCTGCCTGTCCTGCCTGCTCCACCTGCTTGCTCAAACACCTAAAATATCTCTTTAACATCAGGAAGAATACGTTCAGACCTATCTATGCCAACTGGACTCTAAGCAAAGATTTCTTCTATAGCTAAAAAAGAAAAGCCTTAAGTAAAGGTGGCAAAATCAGCAAAAAAACATTGCAGCAGCAGCACATGGGTGTTCAGGCAGCTCCTTAGCTTTAGTAGCTTAGGTAATATTTCATTCCCTCACCCTGCTGCACACTAGTGCCAGTATGATTGGCTTGTATAAGCCCAGTGACACAGAGGAAGCAGAAATGCAACACCACCAGCCACTTTTTGCGACCGATTTTGGTCCTCCTGGGATTTTAAAAGCAAGGGAAGACTGTATATTAAAGCCGTAACATCACATTAAGGGATTGCTGCAGCAAATGTAACTTGTAACCTGTAACTTCATGGCAAACTGTGGCATAGACTGTAAAGATACATCCAGCTTTGATTTAAGCACTCCCAGTACTGCGCATCTCATTTTGAACCTCAGTTAGTTTTGCTACCTCTTCCTGCCCAGGGGCTGTGCTTGTTATGCATTTGTTGATTCAAGAAGTTTCTATTAACAGTAATTTCTTCACAAAGATACACCGAAAACAAGACAGAACTAACCCAACCTCTTCTTTGTTAAGCCAAACAGATCAAACTTCAGGACCTTGTCAGCATGCTCACTGCTGTAATTGTGCTGTGAAACCTGTGTTGAACACCTACATGATGCGTGAATATCTATAATGGTCATCACTGCCTTGTACTGATGCCAACAGCATTTTGCAGGAGTGATGGCACCTCCTTGTGTGCTGCAGAAACACCAGTTCTTTGCCCAGGGGCTGTCCAAACTCACTCACATCCCACTCTGCAGGCAGACAGACTGACACTATGGGCCCTTGTTGCCTTTCAATGCTGATGGGAGGAGACTTCAGTGATGCTAGGCCTTAACTACTTTTTTCAAATTGATGTGGTCTTGTCTGCTCTAACATCCTCTGAGAAACAGCTATGTGAGCACTTACAGAACAAAAAAAGAGACAGCCTTTTAGCTAAAAAGCATTTTAAATGGGTTCTGCATCTTTATTTTGCAAATGCATGGTCCCCATGGCAACTGTGGGACAAATGGTTCTGTCCCTATACCCAGAGGAGAAAAAATAGTGGCAACACATCATGTTCACAAATCACTATCTGTAGGGACTTGCCCAGTAATTTTTCCGAGAGGAACCTGTCCCATTCTATCCACAGGCAAAGAAGTTAAGCCAACCTGCTCAGTGCTGACGGTGGGCCAGCAGCACAGCCAGAACAGGGCCCGGAGAGCACTGTAGGAGATCTTACTGCCCAGTGGGTGCTCTTACATCACAGGCCACAGAAGGCTGCAGTGAGCTGTTTTACATCAGCCAGGGTTTGTACTGAGCCAGCTACAGCCAAGGGCAGCTGCAACAAAACCATCTCCTTTTTTAGCCTGGAAGTGCTGAGAAATTTCTTGGCCATCTTCTTGTGATGGAGTGCTTGTTGTGCGTGCATTGTCGTCAGCAGCCATTCAGAGCAGCACCTGGGTCCTGTCTTCACAGAACACGGCGTGCTTCAGTAGGGTGGTGATAAAAAAGAAGAGTGTATGTTTGCGTGTGCGTAAAACCCCAGCTTCCACGGCTTTAAATCTGCTTCCCTGTGAGGAATTTCTTAAGAACTGTATGTCAGTTTATTATTTTTCGCTTCAGTTGCAGCTCCTCGGTGAATGACTACTTCTACCTATTTGTTCCAGAATGGTGGCAGCTTTATTTAGGTGATAATAGGAGCATGATGCTGCTTTATGAGGCTGTAATACAATTCCCAAGTGGATGAATACTCTCCAAGGCCACACAGTTTCTCCTGACAATCCAAAGAACTGAGTTATTGACCAGAAAAATGGTGGTGTTCCTGCTCATGTTGTTATGCTCCAATTCTTTAGTATTTGTGCTAAATAAATGTTCATTGTGTCCAAAGTTAGAAATAATACAGAGAAGTGCACAGGGAGAGGATGGGGATGGCCATGAGGAGCAGACTAGAGGAGAGCTTGGAGCTGGGGATACTTCATTGTTTGCTTTTTAATTATTTCAATAATTTCTTGAGGATATTCCCTACTTTCAGCTGAAGACTGCTGGCTCTGGATGAGCTGTCAGCTAAATCATTTGCATGGGCCCACAGAGCTGAAAAGTGAAGACTGCTCACAACTTGCAGGGTCTAATCTGCAGCTGCACTGCTAGGGGATGAAGGCGATGGTAGTAACTCACACAGAGCAGGCTCAGGGCTCCCTGCACACAGTATGTGACAGTGAGACTCCCTTTTTCTCTGCTGTGCTTCCTTGTCATGTTTGCTCTTCAAAGAGATGTAAAACTGTTTCCTCTGTTTAAAATGTTAGGCTTCAGTCTAAATACATTGGTTGTACGCTGTGCAATATGAAGCAAAGAAATGTCTACGCTACAGAGAGGCTATGTGTGGAATGTGAACTTTGCAGACCTTCAGACTATTGAGGTGCAATGGGGTACGGATCAGTTCTGGGGCTGTTCCTGCACTCTATGCATCCCAACAGTACTCAGGTCTGTTTGATTTGCATGGTTTGCAGTGCGCATGTGAATTTGCTGGCTCTTTGATTGCTACAGATGCAAGAAAGGCACTGCTGACAGCTGTTAGGCTTCATGTCCCACTCCAAGGCTTAGCACATCTCCTCCACTAATGTTTGTGCAAAACCTCTAAGAGCTAATTTGACTCAGGCATAAAAGTGACAGCTTACCAGCTTAGCATTGAATAGATAGCATAGATTCTATCTTCAGGTCAGCTTATTACACAGCACCAGTGGAGGATAAAATCACAGATTCGCAGAACATCCCAAGTCAGAAGGGGCCCACAAGGCCAACTCCAGGCTCCACACAGCATCACTCAAAATCCAAACCCTATGTCTGAAAACAGTGTCCCCTCAGTCTCCTCTGCTCTGAGCTGAAAAAAAACAGGGCCCTCAGCTGCTCCTTATGTACCTTGTCCTCCAGAACTTTCCCCGTCTTTGTAGTCCTCCTTTGGACACTGTTACAATTACAACTAACTAACATAACAGACAAATACTACATCTTCCCATGTACTTGAACAGTCGCTCTTGATCTGAGCATGCAGGTATGAATTTGTTCTCCCTTTTTGCACTGGACAACTGAGGTGTTGTGAGGCTCACTGACCCCTGACAATTCTTAGGTCCCATTGGGGTTGATCTATAAAAGCATTCAGTAAATGTACTGCCTTTATTGTTTAGTCATCATCTAATAGTATTTATCAGAATTATTGGCTGAAAAAGCTTTATGTTAAAATTCTTACCTATGTGTTATACATGGAGGTATTTACCTAAATCCCAGTCCTGCAAAGCATTGAAATTAATCTCGCTGACTGTGGGAATAAGTACAGGTTTAAATATGAGCTGTCTTCCGTATGTATGACAGATTAGTTGTGGCCTTTGTTTACACAAGAGATTTTCTTGTTTGGTCAGTATACTCGCTCGTACTTACCTGAATATTTGTGTCTATACCAGCAAAACGAATATAAGTTTATGCTAATGTTCACTGTGACCCTTTGGGCCAAATCCCAAATTCAGTTTCATACTGAAAGAAGAACTGATTGCTGTTCTGCTAGCAGCAAAGTACCGGGTCTGTTGTTGGTGGCTCATTAGGACCTTGCAGCCAAGCAGCAGTCACCCAAATACTTGGCTAGGAACATTTCAGAGGAATTTTGTGGGGCTATTTTGAATTAAGCAATTAGTCCAGGAGCCAATTAAACTTAGCATTTGGCTTTATTGGGTAGCACATGAATCATGAGTTTGAAGATTGGACTCATTTATCTCTTGGCAACAAATCTATTTAAGTGATGTGCAATTTTGGGGGCAGACAGAGGTGCTTACTCAAATAATAGTCACGGTTCAAAGATACACACATTAATTATCCCATGACAGCTGCAGCCTGATCTAACAAAACATTTCTCAGACTAGAATAATATAAATAAATTTTCCCTCTCTGAGGGGCTTCCACGTATCAGAGAAGCACCTCCAACAATGGACACCACTGATGCATGCAAAACATGTGCAAGGAGCAAGACCTGGTCAAGCTGTTTGAAGGGATGAAAGAAGATGCTTGTGTAAGCTGGGACTTGTCCTCACATGGTGTTTGTCACTGCTCTGGTCTTTTTTCCACTGACCTTGCCACTGAGTCAGTACCTGTGCTCATACTTCTCTCTCAGTGGCAAGGCATGAGCTGGCACTGGTGGTCCCAGACAGCACCCATGACCTTAGCCTGTGTCAGAAAACACTCTACAAGATACATGAGGGTGACAACCAGATGGCAATATTTAGAGAGATACCTACTTTGTGACAAAAGAGCACTGTCTTGGAAATTAAAGCTGAGTAATAAGTAAATCTGTATCTTAGAATAGAATTTAAAGTGATTGCAGAGGTATGCAAAAGAACCATGAAGGTAAAACAGAAAACAAGGGGCTCCAAGGTCTCCAAGAAAAAAAGAAGATGCCCCTGCACCTCTTTGCTACATTTCTATTATTTTTTATGAGGCACTGGAAAAGGGTTTCCCAGAGAGGTGATGGAAGCACCATCCCTGGAGACGTTCAGGGACAGGATGGATGGAGCTCTGAGCAACCGGATAGTTGTCCCTGTTCACTGCAGGACGTTGGTACAGATGACCTTTAAGTGTCCCTTCCAACACAAACAATTTGATGATTCTTTGACTTTATGCTTTGCTGACCCACTTCTGACCATCTAAGCTGCCATACACATTAGGTCCCACCTGAGAGTGTGGATTTTGGTGCGTGGTTGCAGCAAACCCCACAGCCTGTTGGGCTGGGTCGCAGTGGGCTCTCTCCTACTTGTGATCTCACTGAAATTCCCAGGGCAGAGGAAAGGTACCATTCTCTTAGGGAACAGCACTGTAAGCAAGTGGGTAGTTTTGTCAGGAAGATATGTATTATTTGTGAGCCGTTTGGGACATATGAATAAACTTAGATAAAGAAGAGCTTGCGCAGATTATTTGCAAGTAGCTCTCCTGACTTGTTGCTGTGATTGGTAGGTATGCCTCTTTAAAAGACAAAAGTAACATAGAATGGACAATGTACAAACAGCTGGATCAACAAGATATAGTGAAAGCTGTACAAAGTAAGGAATAAGTCACATATATTCCTCTGCAGCTCTCTGTCTTCTTTTCACAGTGTTTGTTTCAACCATCGTGCTGAATTGTCTTGGTGCAAGTGGGAGATATTTTTATATCACATCCTTTGATGTGGGTGTTGCTTGGGTGCAACTGAGACAAATTTTCAGCTGTGTGAGTTTTTAGCTAGAAGTGTAGCTTATAGATTGCTGAGCATTAGGAATGAGCGTTAATGCTTGTCAATGCAAGCACCCATTCCACAGGTGGGGAAGATATCTCTCCAGCAGCTGTCACCCTGCAGGCTGCCACTCATTTTAATCTCCCCAGCACCTACATTTCTCAGGCACTTGGCAGCCCCTTGATTTTATTGCTGAAAATTATGTCCTTCAGAAGTCTCATGAAGAAATTTAATGGTTTGGTTACATCGCAGGACAGAATCTCCCATAAGTCGTGCTTCTGAATTTCCATAACATTTTCTTATACACCATCTCAGGTGTCTGTCAGAGCGTGTCCCATCTCGGTGCTATGGCAAATTAGAAGAGCCTAATGAGAAGTCCTTTTCTGACAAGCTCCTTTAAGGGCTTTGAAAGGCTCTCCAACAAACTCAGTGAGTTTGCAGAGGTGCAGAGCAGTGATACTTCAGGTGTGCACAACCAGGACTTGGGCACAATAAACCACCCCTTGGAATGGCTTCTCAGGCTCTTAAATCCATTTATGTGTGTGTCTACCTGCTCTGTGTTTGCACACTGTAGTCCTTCTCTTCTTCCCTTATGTTGGCTTCCTTCCTGTTCATTTCATTCATGTTTGCTCAACACTTCATCCCTTTTCAGATTGCTGAAAGCACAAATTCTCTTATGGTTTTTGCTTTTTCGTGTAACTTCCAGGTTCTTGGTTTTTCAGTGCTGCTACCATCCTTCCAAACACCCTTCTCACTACTTTCTGAAAACCAAACCCAAATCTTACCACAAATCTACATAGCAGCCAACCCCTCCCTTGGCACGCCCTGCAGTCCCCTATGCAAAAGAGTCTCATAGAATTGCTCAGGTTGGAAAAGAACTTAAAGATCATCAAGTCCAACCACAACCTACCATCTTCGTAGAAAAATACCCAGTAAAATAAATATATGTCTTAAACTGAGTGTATTGCCATTCAGGTGTGTGCAGGAAGGCTGGGATACTTCCTGATGCAGGACTGGGAATGGGGATAGGGACAGAGCCTGGAGTGCCCCAGCTTTCGTGTGCCAAATATTTGATCTGAGTCTTGCTTTTAAATGTTTTTAATATATTTTTGAATGTTTTTATACTTCATTATTATTATTATTATTTCTTCACAATTCCACAAGTTCTATTCCATTTTTCTGCTTATGTTGTTCTGCTATTACTGTTCTGTTGCTCAATCATTATTACTATTTTTCCATTTTATTATATTTTCAAAGTGTCTCATCCATATGGTGTTCTAGTTCTAATGAAGCACTGGAACAGATTGCCCAGAGAGGTGGGCAAGCTGGACTGGGCTCTGAGCAACCTGAGATAGCTGTAGCTATCCCTGTTCTTTGCAGAGAAAATAGACAATTTTTAAAAGTCCCTTCTAACTCCAATGATTCTATGAATCTATATATAATCTTTCTGTAAAACAAATATTGAGAACACATACAGGATATTCTGATCTGTATTCTGTTCCACAGAATAACATCTTCTCATTTAGCAGAGCAAACAAATATACAGATTTCCTAAACTAGGCTGCCAGAAGATACTGATCAGCCAGAAGGTGTGGCAAAAATTCACGTTATACTTTAAAATGTAACATAAAAGTCAGAATATGTTGTTGTTGTTGTTGTTTTTTTTTACCAAACTTTTCAGTGCAGAAATAATGATCATCATATGGATGAGATACAGCAGGCCAGGTTCATCATGGCAGGGGCACTGAAGTCAGAACTGTGCACGCCACTGACTGTCTGTACAGTTCATCTGCCCTAGGAGGGACTGGCTGGGCCCTCCAAGATGCCATTCCTCCCTGCTGCCTGTAAAACTACCCATAGCTCACTCAGAAATAGGCTTCCATTTTATCTGAAGTCAGTTGAGGGAGTCTTACCTAGGATGACTGCTAAGAGAAAAGAAAACTTAAAACAAAAAGGCATGCCAGAGATATGCTTCTATGTATTTTTTCCCCCAGAGGAGAAAGAAACAGATGCTTTACAGAAAGCAAAAGTAGTCACCCTAAGAGGGTGATGTAGTGCTAGATATGAATACAAAACAGGTCAGATAAGGATGCTCTTTGTATTCTAAGTATGTGAATAAATGTAAACAACTTGGACAGTGAGACACACTCAATTGTGCAGTGCTGAAATGAGTCACAGAATCGTCTTGAAACATCAACATCTTAACGGCAAAATTTACATCAAAATTTACACAAGCAAATGCCCCACACTTGAATAGCCTCCCCCTGGATGCACAGCCAAATCCATTTTAGTACAGAACATTACTGTTTATCACATAGGCAAATAGAGTTTGTTTCCATGGCACAAAAAAGAAGCTCAATAGCCAGGTGCCACCTATATTAAATATAAACAAAGCAGAAATAGCTAGAGATTGGCCTTGGAACTAGTAGTAAAACCTTACTAATTTGTGCACGGCAGAAAATTATATCTGAGGGGTGATCATGTTTATTTAACCCAGAACGTCCCCACATTGTTTTCTGCTTCCGAAGATTTTGTCCATTGCTGCAATTGTTTTGTAGTCATTTCTTTTTGTTCTGAAAAGGTAAATTCTTTTCAGCCAACCTCTGCCCTCAGCATCATGCTGCTCTGGTACTATGGAAGAGAAAAGGAACAAGTGAAATATGCATTCATATCCCAAGGAAGAGGTTTAAACATAATGTAGCACTGTTATTTTGAAAGAATTATATTTTTGCATTAGGTACTTCTTCCCTGTGTATCTGTATCTGCACGTCTCTGTTTCTGTGTCTCTATAAGCACAAATGCTAAGTAGCTGCATCATTTACATTTTTATGGCACAAGCCCTTGATTGAATTTTCATAATGCCAGGAGGGTCCATTTGGGATTCTGATCCTGCTGTGCAAACGCTCACTAAGGCATCTGCCCCAAAGAGCTTATAACTCTAAGCGGATAAAATGTGGCAGGGGAAATAATTAAGGGAAGATAAAGTGGTTCTCTGTTGCTGGATGGGAGGGTCAGCCTGCTCTAGGACCAAAGCTTGATGTTCCAGTGAGCCCATGGCCAGACTGTCCCTCCCTCTTTGCTGGTGGATGACTTGGCCGCAGCACACAGCAACGTTATCCCCTCCTCTCGTAACTGTGCTGCACAAGAATGAGTACAACCTGCAAGCTGCTGCGATTGCCCACTGCCCCTCCACTGACAGATTTAGGTAAAATTCAGAGCCCTTCAAAAAGCCTTTGTTTCCTTCTACACAAACCCACACTATATTTTGATGTTGCCTTCATCTCTGTGGTGATGGCCCAAGATGCTGCAGGAGATCAGGATAGCTTTAAAGAACAGGTTCCGTCTTGTCAGCACAGTTTGTGTTTCAGATTCTCAGATCACTGCATGTGACTTTAAGTGAAGCCATCCTGGTTACCATTCCTCAGGGTTTGCATATGCAAACAGATGCACAGCCACTGAGGTTAGTGTCTGGGTCAGTGGTTTCACGAAGGGGAAATCTGGATCTGTGGGGATGACTATTTGCATAGGATTGGTACATATACAGAAAAGAAAGGTTACTGACAATCATCATATTAAATACAATGCTTAAATAATGATACCTGGAACTCAGGCTTACTCCTTTGGAATGAAGACTTTTGATGAATTAGCAGAAGCTTCTTCTTTCCCTTAAGGTCACAGGACCAAAGAGCATTTTGTATGTCCAGCCCTGTGTGGTTACACCTCTACACAACATGTGGCCAGCTGACTTGGTTTTGTGGTTTTGTGCGACACCTTCCCCCCCAAAGCTGTGCTGAGTACATCAATCCACACATCTGTTCCTTGTAGGGTCAGCAGAGACATCCCAGAGCACAGGCTACTGGATAAAGTACTATTTCTACTATTAAAGTAGAAAAAGGAAAAGAGGGGTCATATTCACTCACAGAGTCTCAGCAAACTGGAGGCAGGTTTTTCTCCCCTTCCATTTCACTGTCCCTCAAGCATTAACATGTGTATCACACATATAGGTCTGGAGCCCATACAAGGAACTTGCTCAGGTAGGTTTGGACTGTCTGCTGGGCTCTTTAACCATTTTAAAAATAGGAATATTTCTGTTTCCTTAGATGTGGAGGACAAGTCAGGTGTAAATGTTGTACACCTGGTAAGACTCGTGTTGTCCCCTGCTTCACTGTCAGTCACCAGATCCCCAAGCCCCACACTGCTAACAGGCAGGTGTGGCAGGTGTGGAGAACAGGCTTGAAAATCTGCCACTATCATTGCTGCTGGCACTGGCTAGGTTTCTCCTATGCCTTTGTAAAAAGAATCCTCACTGTTTTTCCTTTCCATTGGAAGATGACTTAGTAGAGAGAACTGGAGAACAGTGTTTCACTCTCTGATGTTTTCTTGAGCCCACAGCCTTCTTTCACTGGAGATGAAGCTGATGGAACTGCCCGAGGAGTGAGAACGTTGCCTCCTGTACTATTGGAGATGGATCTGTTGTCTCCAACAGACCAACGGGAAATCTCCAGAGGAGCCCAAAAATCCCAAAGGGCAGCCTGGAGATGAGAGCAGAAAATTACATGGTATACACAGTAGCATTCCTAACACTATTTGCTTTACAAGAGTCATTGCTGCTGCTTTCATTATACAAGGAATCATTTTATAAGCCACCATTTTTGGTTTAACTATTGCTGGGAATCAGACACCCGAGAAATTCTGTACTTTCTGAGAAAAAGTCATCCTTGTCCTCTGTGGGTACTCTCCTTCCACCTGCACAGGCAGGCTAGGAGGTCTGTGACTTTACTGAGAGCCATAAAATATCTGTTTTGACTTTATGTCTCTCTGGCTTGTGTGTGAATGCAGTTATGCCCTGCGCAGTAAGAGCATCACAAACATGAGCAGTAAATGACTGTAGTATGCTATGTATTTAAGGATTGGTGCCCTACGCATAGTAGACTGAGTTAAAGGCTCACTTTGTTCCTTGAACTTGGTTAGTCTATTTCCTCTTCTCTCCTAACACAAATGTATCAGAGATTGTTGGAAGGAATCTCAAGCTTTTGCATTGTAGCAATTCTGACAAACTTAGGAGAATGTTAAAGATTAAAGCTAAGAAACCATGAAACCCATACAGGTGTAAAACAATAAATTAATAAAATACTCATACGGCTAAACTGTTCTTCCTATCTGTGGTGATGTAAATCTGGATTGTGGTCTGCTATCAGACATGACTGTCATGGCAGATGCTTGCAGTTTCTTGATAACATTGCAGTAGTCTTCCCCTTTCTCCCCTCTGGCTCAGGCTGAGGATAAACTACAGTGGGGTGCTGAATGATGCTGACAACTGCACAGCAGCTGTGACTATTTGACTACAGCCTTTGGTTGGCCGTTGTCACACCATAGGATACCGGGTCAGGAATGAACCTCCTGAGATCTGCAGCCCTACAGCAATCAGTGTGCTAGGCATGCAACCGGAGCAGTGGGAGGCCAGAAGAGCAGGGGAGAAGTGGGAATATGTCTGCACAGAGTACATTCAAAGGGGGAGGTATCACAGCATGGAGCGGTGTAGAAGCTACATGCCAGCACTGACTGAGGGATAGGAGCCAGGAAGGACTCTTGTACAGACCTCCTCCCTTTTTATGACTACTATTGAAATTGTAAAACTACAGTTTGTAAGCAAGTCACTTATATATTTGCTCTCCTTAGGTTGCAGAGAAACCAAGATCTGGTTCATCAAAATGATTCCTGCCCAAATTATACAAGGTGATGATGCTAGAACTGAAGATGTTCCAGGCATTTGGCATTTTAAAATGGTGCAGAAAGGAAAAAGAAAAGGATAAAAGGGAAAGGCGGAAAATGAAAAGGGAAAAGGAAAAAGGCAGAGGGAAAGGAAAAGGGAAAGGGAAAGGGAAAGGGAAAGGGAAAGGGAAAGGGAAAGGGAAAGGGAAAGGAAAAGGAAAAGGAAAAGGAAAAGGAAAAGGAAAAGGAAAAGGAAAAGGAAAAGGAAAAGGAAAAGGAAAAGGAAAAGGAAAAGGAAAAGGAAAAGGAAAAGGAAAAGGAAGAAGGGGTTTTGACAGTATGCTCAAACCTGAAAATTGTCATGCTCAGCTTTGCCTTTCAGTGATGTATCAGCTGCCTCTTGTGTCTCTGGAACAAGCATTTGTGAGCAGCACAGAAACTGGAGAGATTGCAAACCCAGCGCAGTGTGTAGAGTGTGAGGTATTTCTATTGCATTTTTTAAATTTTTCCTATGTGCAACATCTCTGAGCCTGCACAAGGCAAGCTTTCAACTTCAACTAGCTTTCTCCCCCAGACTTTGAGGATAGTCACAGCCATGCTGTGCTGTGCAGAAGTTTTAAAACTTTCCCTGACTCCACATGGGCAATTTCTGCAGAAAATAATAATAATAATAATAAATGGCTTCTATCTGCATTTCCTGCCTTAATTTTTGCTTCGGAGCCCACCTCCTACTCTATCTGAAATAAATGCTTTTCTTCCTTTCCCTGTCTCTCTTACTATGTCCGGGATGGCTTCTCATGTCCTCTCCTGCCCCTGCTGTGCCTGTTGTTAGCTGTTGCCTGCTGATTTTCCCTATCTGTTAATGCCATAAGAGAGGCAGTGAATAGGCTCCCTGTGCAACAGAGGAATCACAGGCTGCCTGCCAGCCATTTGGGCCTGTGCATAATGGCAGCAGTAGTCTAGTGGTCAGCTGAAAATAAGGTTACACATAAAGGGACTGGATAAAGGTCTCAAGAAAATCTTATGGAAGCAGGTGTTGTCAGTACTTAATGGACATTTTAGGGTGGTGAGGCAACAATAATGAAACATCAAATAGAGATGCTATAAAAACATCAGATGAATCACTCTGTGATCATACTTGTAGTCTCAAAATATTATGTTGATAATAGTTTTGTACCGATGATGGCTAAGATATATCAGCTGGTCCTGGGATCTCTCTCAATTGTGTCTGCAAGTATTAGACTTCTATTTTGCTGTGAGTCTACAGGTTTTTTTTTTCTTGTAAAATGGCCCATATTACTTGTCAGGTGTGTTATTACCCAAAGCTGCTCCTTAGAATCATAAAACCATAGAATCGTGTAGATTGAAAAAGACCTTTGAGATTATCAAGTCCAACTATCTCTTTATTTGGTGTGAACAAGTAGAGTGTCACTGAGTAAAGAAAGAGACAAATATGAATCTCTGTTTTCTAAGGATCTGAGCCATTTATACATACATCCACTTACACAGAATTGCAAACTCATAGAATCATAGAATGGCTTGAGTTGGAAGGGACTTAAAAGCCCATCCAGTTCTAACCCCCTGATATGAGCCAGGTTGCCACCCACTAGACCAGGCTGCCCATCCAATCTGACCTTGGATATCGCACAGATGTGATATTCACAACTTCTCTGAGCAGCCTGTTCCAGAGCCTCACAACCTTCAAAGAATTTTCTCCTAACACCTAACCTAAATCTCCCTTCTTTTAGTTTAAAACCATTACTCCTTGTCCTGTCACTAAAACTCCCTGATGGAAAGTCTCTCCCTCTTTCTCAACCCTGCACTACAATTAATCCACAAACAGTAGTACAGAAAACCCTTATAGGAGCAGTCTTGTACTATTGCACCATCAATGCTCAGGAGATTATTGAAGGCACTGAATAGGATCTTGTTGTATAAGCCCCTTCTTAACCACCTCTGGAGAACAATTCGTCCCACTCTGTACTGAACCAGTATAAAAGTAAAGCACCTGCATTTGGGTCTGTGCCTGATCTATTTACCTTCTATGGTCAATGATGAGAAACAGGCACTTCTAGGTCATGATTCATCTTGTCTAAATGCAGGCATCAAGAATAATCAGGTGAATCACGCTCTAAAAACTGCTTATTTCTCTCCACTAAAGTAGAAATTTATAACATGAGGCTAAGGTGATTAACTTATATATAGAGATCTATTCTGTCAAGGTCTCCAGGGAGGTGAGATGAACCCTTCTGCAGGTCTAAAGTAGGTGTGATGAATTGCCCTCTGGAGCATCTCATCCCTCTTCTTTAATCAGAAAAGAAGTCAAAGCTTAGGCTGGGCACTTTACTTCTAAGTTACTAAAATTAAATGAAATTACTTCCATCCTGAATCTGTATTTGCCACTAACAAGCAACTATTTTTTGCTGAAATTGATGGGCTGTTCTCAGAAAGAGACATTAAGGATTCGGGATATAAATGCAGAAAAAACTTCTGAGAAATTTACTTTTTTCAGTATTTTATTTCACATTTTTATTTTAATTTTTAAGTGGAGGTTGCTTGTTTGTTGTGACGATGTGTAACTCTAAAACACAGAACACATAAATTCTCCTTTAGCATTGGCAGTGAGAGCCTGAGTACTTTGACTAAGGAGAGGTTCTGCCTGCCTGGTTATAGGCAGATTTGGACTCTCTCTGCATAGCATCAGTCTTTTCTATTTCAAGTTCTTGTGTGTCCAAAACTTGAGGAGTGAGAAGATTGCATGCTGGAAGCTGTCTCCTGCCACTACGTAGAGCAACAAGTTTCCAAACGTATTTAATGCTGCTAAAGGTTTAGTTAGAATAAATGTAAAAAGGATCATATTCTTGAGATTGCAGTTAGCCACTCGCACACGAAGCTCAATCCGAATCATCTGAAAGACATGGAAGGGGAGGAAGCACACGTAGAAGACCACCAAGAGGACGATGGCAAGTCTGCGAGCCTTCTGTTTGTAGCAAGCCTGTGTATGGGGCCCTGTGGCCAAGGCTTGAATAATGAGTGCATAGCACAGAGTCACCGTCACCAGGGGCAAGAAGAAGGCAAATATCGTCAGCAGCCAGTTATACCATCGAGCAGTGTCAAGGTCCTCTGCAGAAGACAGATCTGGGCAGATTGTCCTGTTCTGTGTATGCTTAATGGAGATCAAGGTGCCAAAGGGGCTAATCATTGCCAGTGAAATCATCCAAATTACTGTGCAAGTCACCACTGCCCATCTCTTCTTTCGAATGAAAAAGCATCTAACTGGGTAGACGACTACAAGAAAGCGGAAGATGCTGAAGCAGCTAAGGAAGATAATACCGCTGTACATGTTGAAGTAGAAGCCAAAGTGAATAAATTTGCACATGAAGTTTCCAAAAATCCAATTATTTCCGTTAGCAGAGTAGTGTATAAAGAAAGGAAGTGTAGCTACATACAGTAGGTCAGTGACAGCCAGGTTTAACATAATGATGGTGCTGCCTTTCCAGGGCCTCATCTTGACAAAGTAAACAAAAATGGTCACAATATTCCCTGGGAAGCACACCAGGAAGATTAGGCCGTAAAAGGCAGAGAGGTAGGATTTCACCAGTAAGAAATTTTCATCCTTGCAACTTGTCGAAGGGTCTGACAGGGCAGTAACATTGTCTGTGTGTTCAGATGCCATGTTTGCAGAAATCTTCCTTAAGCTTTACAAAAATCAGATGTTTATTTTTAACTTATTGTTACGATAAATGCATTCAATTACATTTCTTGTCATTGCAGCAACTGTCTTTATGATAGGTTTTAGTAAAGGGGAAGAATAAGGTTTTGTTAACATACCCAGATCTGACTAGATCCCCTCCACTCCTAAGTTTGATTTCACCCTTCCACTCACCTTCTGTTGAATTTTGATTAATTCTGCTGAATAACGATTAATTTTACCTTTGCTTTATTTAATCTCCTACATTTAAGATGACAATTGCTGCTTACATGCAAACCTCAAAGGGCAGCAAACACACTTACAGGAAACTAGAGAGAGTTAGAGGCTTAGGTTTTGCAAAACCATACATTAGTCTTAGCTTTTCAGAAAGTGAAACTATACCACTATATCTTATATTCATTAATTTGAACTCATCAGTAGACTGTAGCCATGAAATCAGAGACAGTGTTCTGCTTTCATGGAAGCCAAAAAATGCTCAGCACAAATATAGGTCTCAGGATCCAATGCTCCTGTGACCTGACAGCCATGGTTTGTTCCCTGAATACGGTCATATTTCCCTGAAGTCATCAGAGTATGAAACTGGTAGAAACGCTTTTCAAGAAAAAAAAAAAAAAAAAAAAGAGTTTGATAGTGGCAAAAAAAAAAAAAAAAACAACAACAATTTAAATGACTAAAGACTGCTTCTCAAAGAGCAGAAGAAAGGTGGAAAGCACAGATACTGTTAAAGGCTCTGATCTTGCTTCTCATTTAGTGCAAATTGGAACTAGATAGATTTGTCTCTGAAATAGTTTCTCATCTGCCATGGGCAGTTTGGATCTCTCCACAGTGAATTCAAGATATAACCTTTCTTGATACTGTTTTAACCTGAGAGAATGGTAACCAAGGATGAAATTAACCTCATCTAACTTCAGACATAGAAACATTAGATGTCTAAAGAGGAGCCAGTCATCCTAGAGTCCCCCTTTGCCATCAGGGGAGAGATCTAGTTTCCTCCAGGGCATACTATCTTCTCGTAAGAGAATTTTCAAAGATAAATGATTAACTCTTTTGACACACCTGTTTTTCTCCAATGACGACAAAGGCAGCCCAAGGAGACTAGCTCAGACCTGAACATCTAACCTTTAGATGTCTCAGGTGAGACAAGAGGCATGCTTCTGGGAGTCTTCAATTAACAGGGACACCTACAGCAAGATCAGAGAGCTCAGAGCCTCATTTACCCTGACCTTGAGGATTTCAGTGGGGCATCCCCTACTTCTCCAGGTTAGTTCAGGGTATAGCAGCTTTGGCGTCAGAAGAATTTGATAGACTACGAAGCTTGTTCTAAACAAACGCAGATTAGTGTTCAGACAAAAGGCAGATGTAAAAGTTTTCTCTCTCTTCTTCTGCTTGGTGATACCACTGTCACACAAATTTATGTCTTTAAGAATAAGGTATATTTTAAATAAAGCTAGGTAAAATTTCCCAGAATACTTGATTGACCCTCAGTTTAGTATCCTTGTACCGCTGATCTGTACTTCACTGCAATCTTGAGCCCTCCAAACTGAAAATGGAGAAATATTGCTTACCTGAAAAACTGCAATTCTGCTTCTAGCTTTTATTGCTGTGAACAAGGAACACTACAGATGAAATGCATTTATGTCTTCTTTACAGTGAAGCAGTTTTAAGTATGGCACAGCAAGTGCAGGTTATAGTATAGCATCAGACACTGGCTTAGGTATCATCTCTCAGACCTGGTCAGATGTAGGAGCTATTTTCTGCCCTCTGCCACTCATGATGTTCTGCCTTCCTAGGACAGATCATGCTTTGCTGGCAGCACTTTTTTGTGCTGAGGTAGCCCTGTAGTATTCAAATAGCAGCAGATCGCATTTAAATTAGTATGTATGTGTTTATGAAAGAGAAAATTAAATTTATTCTCAATTTCCTGCAAAGTGAAACCCAATCACCAAACAGAATAAGCTGTGTTGCCATTTCAAGGTCAGGTGAAACATATTACAACATTGTTTCTACATTAAAAGCAAGCATCTAACGCAGTCAAATTTTCAGCTCACATAAGAAATGAAGTTTTCTTTGGGAATGATGTGCTTTTCAAGAACTGTGGCATTTTCTGCTTATTTTTGGTGACTAGACAATATGCAATTAGCACTGGCTAGTTATTAATGAGATAGCTGAAGTTGCAAACTTGCTTTCTTTTGAGCCTTTGCTTTCAGGATTCATGATTCCCAAAAGCTGCAGTTTTCCATGCTCCTTGAACCAAAAGACTGTTCTTGAATAAAAACCTCATTATCATCCTTAGCTCGAGGAACAAGATCAAAAGAGATTATTAAAAAAATACAAAATCACAGTACCTTGCATTTTGAAACTGCAGGCTTCAGTCCCTTATCTTGCAGCCTGGTCCACACATATTGGCCCCAGCTGCCTAGCAGCCTCATGGCCTTGGTACAATTTATAGGTCCTATTCAGCAATAAGGACTATGTTTTACTATTAGGGGAGCAAGATTTCAGTTCTGAACAGTTGGTATGTTAGTGTAGCTGCAAAGAACCACTTAGATAAGAACAGTTTTAGGAAGACCATCGTAACTCTGCTTGCATGCCTACGTCATAGGCATGAGTTGGGAGAATGTTATTTGTTTTGTTAATCATGCTGTAGAGAAAGAGTGGTAATGGGCACAATTAAGATTGGGAGTGTCTAACAATCTGTTACCACTAGGGGAAGGGCATCACCTCTGTTCTCACCTGAACAGAGCATTTCTCTAGGTCAATTGCTAGAGCCACTTTTAAAAAATATCCAGAGTTTCTCAATCATTGTAAAATACATTGTTGTGCAGCAGCTCAGGGATCAGCAACTGTTTAAACAGCTATTACCGTGTTCCCATTTACTGCACGTGTCATTAGAAATCATTTGTATGAGGCTGTAGTGTTAGAAGCACAGAGGGAGCTAATTGTAGTTAGGGATCATTTAATGTATCTGCTACTTAATCCATTACACCTCTGTGCAGCAGGGGCTGGTATTTATCCCACCTTGGTGGTGCGGTGCCTTACTGGAAGCAAAAATGGACTTTCCCAGCGCCATATCTGCAACTGCCAGGGATCCAGGGCACTGTGGTTTCGAACTGGGGTCACCTCCAAGTATCTAACTTGGGCAGGAAAGGAGAACAAAACCTCTATTTTCAGATTTGTTTCAAGAAGAGGGTAAACATGGCCATTCCTTGCATGAAGACCAGGTGGTACTCCATAGCCTATCCAAATCTTCTCTCATCTTTGGCTTAAAGAGACCATGCTGCCTCAGACCTTGCCTGAACCTTCACCAGAGTTCAATAAGCTCCTCTTTGCACATAAACTTTTTGAAACATTGCTTTAATTCGCAGCCATTCGTTGGTCCAGAGCCTTGTATCAGACTTGGGAAACTACGGACAAACCAGGAAGTGCCATTTGTGCATAACTGATTTAAATTGTTTGCATGGTGTCATGCAGAATCACCATGAAAGAAAGATGATTCTCTAGAGTGACTTGCAGCTCTTTAGTCTGAGGCATAATCTCTTTACCAGCACTTTCTTATCTCCATGTATCTTTTAAGTTGGCCTGTAGGTAGACGAGCCTGATCCTTACCTAGAAACTAGGTCCTTTTTGTGCTTTCAGGCTATGCTTGCCCAGCTTCCCTCTACAAGCAGTAGAGAGAAATCAGAACATCTTCTGGTTTCACAGTTGGCTTCAATCACTCTAATTGCAGACTGCTGCACAAACATTGGCAGCACCACCTCCGTCCTCTCTTCTTTAGTCACATGGTATCAGCGCTTCTAATGTTTCTACAGTCATAAGATGTCAGCTAATTGAGCTGGCTGAAAGAAAACCACTTTTATTCTTATTTCTGGCATGCTGGTGAATGGCTGTGGCTCCTCTTGTGTGTGTATGGGCTCTAGTGGCAGGGACTGGCCAGGGCAAGAGGAGGGCAGCAGAAGATCAGCTCATGCAGAGGTATGGCAGTGAGACCATATGGCAGGTAGTTTTGTCAGATGAGCTACCAATTTTCTTCAATTTGATGACTATTTGTAAGAATTATGAAGATCAGATAAGAGCAAAGAGGAAGATACGTGCATCTTCCCTGAAACAACCCCTACGAAATCCTGCAAAGTTCATGTGCATATATGTAAGTATTGCTGTTGATTGTTGCATAGAAAGGAAACTGGAATGATTTGGCAGTAGGATTTCTAATTAAATATTTCCTCTTAAAACTTCATACTTTTGGCAGGGTTAGCTATCACGGAGTGTGTGACACAAGGAGGATCTATCTTTTCATATTGTGTTTTTCCTTCAGTGACGGCAGAGCAAAGAGGACATGCAGGGCATGGGTTCATGTATTTGAAGCACACAGTCTGCTACAGAAAGTCTAGAATACAGAAATAGAGAGTAAATTCCAATGCCTTTATTTTGCTTTGTCATGTTAAATCACTTGTGGCTAATTGCCCCTTTCCTCCACATGGGCTGTCCGTTAACTTCTGCAGGCACAGGGGCAGAGGAGATGATACAGAGATTTTTGTGAACTCTCAGCATTGCTGCCAAGTTTAAGTGTTATTATGACTTGCAGATGTGAGGGTCAACAAGCTGTCCTTCAGGCTCAGAGGCCACTCTCATGTCATGAAATCTGATCTAAAATTGATGAGTGTAAGTGAAAGACTTCTGTCAGTAGTACTAGGCTTAGGATCAGACCTTGAGACATAGACATACATGGTGTAGCACAGTAGGAATAACAAAGATAGCTCTGACTGATGACTGTATAGGAAAATAGGCAGTTTGTTGGGCAACTGCTAGGCTCCAGAGTGTTGAGCGTTTCATTATACATTTTACTTTTCGTTCAGCAAACATATAATCTTTCCATGGGCTATTTCCCTTAGCAAGCATGCATTTGTTTGTCTGGTCTTACCCTGTACGTGATTGAATACCTAATTATAGTTGTTATCAGGACACTGTTGAGAAATGCTCTGTTCTGTTGAGAATGGTACCGTGCATCTTCATCACACAGGAAAGCCAGCTCTGTTTTCTCTTCACATTTCTCCTCTGGGACAGACTAGTAAGGGCAGCATTTTTTAATCCCCAAATGCATGCTAAATTTCAATTAATCACTGCTAAATGCTGCCATCCAATTATGTAGGTAATAGAGACTGTTAATGAAAACTTCTGGAAAGGAATATTTTACCCTCAGAAAACTGCATATATAATCTGGAATATAAGCAGTGCTACCACATCAGCTGAGCAGAAGTAGTTCGATACAGTTCCAAAAATAGTCTGCATGAATCTGAGGTGCTATTTTATGGCTAATATTAGTCCTTGAAGTGAATCAGTGCTCATTGGCTACAGTGAATAGAAGAAGGAAAAATCTACTGAAGCACTGAACATTCAGAAGGTGAGCTGCTCCGTGGGGAGAGGGCAGAAGAAAGGCAATGCGACAGTTTGCCTGGTTAAAGCCCGTATGTTCTCCAATACCTTGGTACAGCTTGGGCAAATTCATAAAGTGGTGGAATAAAAAAAACTTCAGGAGCACCCAGCTATGAAGCAGTCTTAAACATAGCAGCTATGCTGGGTAGTTTTCCCTCCAGACACTAAAAGCCAAACTAAACTCATTGGAGATGTGACAATGGTTGTAATTGTTTTGGGTAATGGGGCATTTCCTGAAAATGACCAAACTTAGTTGATCCGAAAACAGGGAGGACCAATTTGCTGGTTGTTATTCTGGTTTTTAATTTAGAGATGAAGCAGGCTCTAAACTCTTGTGGGATAAAATGGGCATCCTTGACTTCCAGTGATGTGTCAGTAGAGGATTCAGCTAAGGGTGCTGTTAATGTGGCCTCCAGCGTACAAGAAAGTTTGTAGTCATGGAAGATATATTCTGTTGTGTTGCCACTGCTGCTATATTTTTTTTTTGCGGAGCACTATGGCAAACGAAGGAAAGTTTGCCCTTTGCCTCAGGCTGCTCTAGCAGTTTGTCTTCAGATGATTTGTCCCATGGCAGCCACCTACAAGTGAATTTAATATATGCAGAAATGAGCCTTCTTGTTATCTCGGTGCTGTTCCCTCTGCAGACAGGAGTCCCCAGCTGTGCAGAAGGCTGCTATGTTGCTGTCTTACTGCTCTAGCAGCCCTTCTACCAGCATCTTCATGCTGCCCCCTTCCCACATACGTCATTGCTATGTGTTCTGTTCCCATCCACTTTGGAAATGAGCCAGTAGAACTGATGTCTAGGGCAATATAGGGTGGGCAGTGAAAGGAGTTAAGCCGTGTGGGATGAATTTTGTATTTGAGAAGCTTTATTTCCCTCCCAAGCTTACTTCCTTTAATTCCTTTCCTTTCATGATCATTAGAATTATAAATGGGTAAAACATTTGTTTGCATTACTACTGTTTGTTTCTGATCAGGTAATGATGAGGTAGAATTTCAAAATCATAAAATATTAAGCAGAAATAATCCTCAATCAAAATGAAATTCAGAATTTGACCACAGCAACAGAAAAAGACTGAACTAGATACCCACAAGGAAATGCATTATGAATTGTCACGTGATTGTGGAGTTGAATGTCTTTTGGGGGGTTTTTTTGTTTGTTTGTTTTTTTTTGCAGAAACTTCCATTGCTTACAGGGAGAGAGTTAAGCTAAGGATGCTCATCCCTTGCTGGCAGAGAGGTGAGAGGCAGCCTTTCCCAACAGGAGCTTCGTTATGCAGTAAGATGGTGGAAGTTGTCTTCGTTTTTTCATGAAATATCTTGTTGGCCTAGAGACAACTATTTCTTTGAGTATCATCTCTACAGAGGATTTAGGGGATGATATTACATCTTCTTCTTTGGATTTCTGTATGCAATGGCTGCTTGGTCAATCACTGTACCACTTAGACCAGAGCAACTCAAAGCTGCTAAAGATGCCTCCCTTCTCTGAGCTTCCTGCTGCCCCTAAGGCTGGCACACAAAGTACCTGGGGCCATTCATGCCCTTTGCCCATCACAGACATGCCACATGTATCCTCTCAAGACTTGTTGGAAGGCAGGTCCATCTGCTCCCCTGCTCATGGGGTGCTCTGCTGGCATCCTCCTGAGAGTCACACAGCAAGGATTCACCTGGTCTTGGGCAGTCTGGTGCTCTTCAAATAATGCTGATGTGTTAAACATTATTATTTTCATGCAATTGAATGGCTCTCCAACAATTCAGTCTGGGTAGAGGATTGGATTGAAATAGCCTTCAAGGAGATGATTCATGCAAACAGAGCCTGTGGAATGCATGCTTTCAATATTACTATTTTTATCTAATCTTTAACCTCTCATTATTTTGTGCTTTTCTGCATCAAATACGTGAAAGAGAGGTGGTGTTCTCTGCAGAAACTTTCTTTTGCTTTGCTTTTCCACACCACATTTTGCCCAGAACTTTGGAGCTACTACTGAGCTTTTGTCAGTTCTTCCACACCCTCTTTCAGATCTGCGGGACTTAAATGAACACAGCACCAAATACAGGCCAAATGCAAAACCTGGAGCACTGGAAAATCAATAGTGTAATTCAGAAAGTAACTTTCTGCTGCTAGTCTGTGCTGCGACTGGTTCCTGCTGAAGCAGAATCTTTGAAGGATAATACCTAGTAAATATATGAAAGTGCACACGAGGCCCCTTCCCTGGAGGCCTTCAAGGCCAGGCTGGATGGGGCTTTGAGCAACCTGGTCTAGAGGAAGTTGGCCCTGCTTATAGCAGAGGATTTTGAAACTAGATGATCTTAAAGGTCCCTTCCAACCCAAAACCATTCTATGATTCATATGATTCTATGAATTGAAAAAAGCTTTGTTCTCTCAACCTTACCTTTTTGTTTATTTGTTTTCTTTCTTTCCAAAAGACACTGTTAGATTGTTGGCAATAAAGTGAGATGGTACAATCTGCTGAAGGATGTCAGAAATATCATGCTTTTCACATATAGGCTCTTAGGGGTCGGGTGTTTTAGACACTACACTGCATTTTCACAACATACCACTCTCCTCCTAGAAACTGGCATGCTAGAGAACCTGAAGAAGGAATGACTAACTGAAATTTTGCATCAGATCTTACAAATTGTTTCTAAGGAAGTGTAAACTAGTGTATTGCACTAGCTTTGGAGCCAAATTAAATTGCACCAGCAAGGCATCTAGCCCTCTAACCCACTGGCTTTCATAGCAGTCAGTGCAACAAGCCAAGTGCAGAATCCTCTTTTCTGTGGGATTGCCTTGGGTGCTGGCAGCAAGTTGCCTGTTTTCCTGAAATCATGTGTCCTGATTCCAAGAGGCTTCGCCCACTGGCATTGCAGGAGGTGTGGTGGAAACAAGTGCCTCAGAAATCTGATGACTGCAGTCTGTGTTCTCATTTCCACGTCCTATTCTGCTGTTTGCCCTTTTCACAGCATATTTGCCTGATATCCAGCTTGTGATCTGCAAAGACCTTTGAGTGCAGTAATGCTGCCTAAGCAGGCAGACCCAATTTTTGCAGTTTTGGTTATCTTCCTATAAGCATAAATTTTGCACTTGTCCTCACTGAATTACATCCTGTGTTTTCAGACCATTTCCCCAATTTCTATAAATTGCTTTGAACTGAATGCTATCCTCAAGCATGCTGACAGTCATCTTGTTATCTGCATGCTTAAAGGGTATACTTTCTACTCCATTGCCTAAATCACTAGTGAATATAGTAAGGGTGAGCTCACTGCATAATCTGGACTTGGATGGAAAATTTTGTGATGCTAAATGTCCTGGAGCTGGGTCTTGCACTTCTCTCCCAGAAACTACCAACAGTGTTATTTATGTCTGGAGCAGCAGCTCAACCGCAGCTCCAGCAGCACAGGCTTTTGTGAAAAATCTGAGAGAAGCAGCAACATATCAGGTTTTGTGCCTTGTGTGGCCCCCTTGCAGAGCATTTCAGAGAGAAGTAAGTTCCATCCCAGGATGAGAGCTGGATGATGCCAGACCAAGCGGCTTCTGAGGCCAGCAGCCCTCTCCATCCTACTGTTGTGTTCCATCCCATTCCCCAGTTTGGGTCTGCTTGTCTGGCTGGGTAGCTGGGAATCCTGGATGCTGCTATCTGGTTTCTGCCAACATTTTTGATAGATTGAAGACGTTCATGTGAAGCATTTTGATTCTCCCGACTTGGCACTTTCTGGGGGAAAAGTACCCTGTAGGAAATTTTTCGATTAACTGCAATCAGCATATATGAATTCTTCCCAGATAAGCTAATACAGGGAAGTCAGCCCTCATTCTGAGAGCAAATGGTTCTCTCTTATCTCGGGTTGGGCAATTTTTGCTAATTCTCATCCTCAACGGTTGGTGTGTGGAGATAACCCTCACCGCAACCGTGGCAGTGGCTGGATTGAGCTGGAGTCTCCTGGATAGCAAATTGCTGATCTCTTTGTCACTGGCAGTAAAATATCACGTTGCTTCTGCATGCCAGGATAGGGGACAATAAACTCTCAACCAAAGAGGGCTGATAGGAAGAGGAGTCCAGCAGTCATATAGTTAATCCTTTCTTCAAAGACTTGATTCACATTGCTCTTTCACCCTCTGGTATCTCTAGCTCAAGAAGAAGAGTACAAAAACCTCCATCATCTGCTTAGGAGCAGAAAGGTTTAGAACGAGAACTTGTACTCCAGAGATGACGCTTTTCATGCATCACAGAACACCAGCAACAAGTAGGGCCTACTTTACAGCTCAAGTCAATGCATGTTTTGTGCTTTGTGGAATCAATGGAACAGCCTTGAATTTCTCCTTTTCTTCTTCTCAAAAAAGAATTCATAAGACTGTGCAGAATAAAGGCCATCTCTCTGTATTACAGCATCTTTAGATAAGGCAAGACGAGGAAATTTTGTACAAAATTTAACATCACATGCTCCCCTGAGGCAACTTTGTGGTGAGAGAGAACAGGTGCTGAGATCCATCTGGTCCTTGCCAAAGTCACCTTGCTGACTCCCTGCAAAAGAGGTTTTCTGGTTTCCACCCAATGCCACAGACTTGTGTAGAACAGTCCTTTATTACTACAAGATAACATTTTCTTTGGAGCAATGAAGATTTTTGCATGAGAACCACATCACTTGAAGTAGTTCTCACAAGGAATGTTGGTAAAAGCATTGATAACCACTGGGTAGAGAAATGTGATCTCTTGGAAGAGTCTGGTAGACATCAAATACAGCCCTCTGCTGAATTCCACATACCTCTCCCCAGCCAGTGCCGGTATCCAGCAGCGCTGCATTCACATATTACAGTACAAGCCAGATAGAGAATATGTAATTTAACCTCATTTGTCAGCACTGCATTTCAGGATTAATGCTTCTTCCTTCTCTCCCAATAATGTGCTGTGAAAATCTCTTTGCAAGTAATTCACTGGCCTCAGTGTGGTGAGAACACATGCTGCTGCCCAAAGGGCTCCTCTCTGGCTCATTAGGGCTACCGATGTAATTCATTTCCAGGCACACCTCCTCTTTAGCCTTTGATGTGGTAACTGTGGAGACTACTGCCTCTAGTGTCACGTCTCCACCAATTTCATCAGCTCGTTTGACTGGAGGGAGATGGAGGGAGATCCACTGCCACCCACCAGGCTGTGCCAGCAGGTGTGACCCTTCCAGAATAGAGGGGACATGTGCCTTTCAAAACACACAGCTCTTGCAGTAGGGAACACTGCTGCACCTGTGTTCCTGAGTACAGTGAATTCCAACTCTAAGGTTGGGAAACTGAGAGGAATAACCCCGGAGATGTGCACTGTCCCAGCCCTACCACCTTCAGGGCAGGAGACATTTTCCAGTCCCTCAGAGTTCTGGTCCTGGTTCTGCATGAGGAAGGAACCAGAAAATAAACTCTGATTCAACCTACTTTTCCTAGTCTGGGTTATAGTGAATCAGTGTGGAAGCCTGCTTTGGAGAAGCACGATGGGTGATGAAAGATATCTGTTCCCAGCACCTTTACCTCAGACAGGCTCACCTGCTCTTCTGGGGAGAGAAAGAAGAAAAAGAAAGATGTGCTGATGCCTACAGCCACACTTCTCCCTCGTGCAATAAGATACAAAGAAACCCGTCTGCATTTCAGATGTGGAAAAATGGGTGAGGAGGAAGCAAAAGCCGTTACTGCCGTTACTGTTACTGTAAGTATAAACCAGGTTGTGCTTCTCTGGAAGATGTTGAACCAACGCTCCCACCTTGCTCTTATGGATGATACAAACATCATTTTTTTCTCTTTCTGTGCTTCGCTGCTTCTCCAGCTCAGATCTCCTGTTCCAAATTACACGCTGTTATCCCTCATACTTAAAGCTTTACCAAGGAGATCACTTTTCTAGAAGTGTTTTGTCTGCCCTCTACTGGGAATTCGAATTGTAGCACTTGCGGGGAACGAAGCCCCCGATGCAGAGCCAGGAACTGCTGCAGCAGCTGCTCTTCGTGATGCTTCCAGCACAATACGATGCCCCATTCCTGTTTCTTCAAGTCTTGCATTTTGGGGAAAAGGATGGGGGGAATGTTTGCCAGGATTTTGTTCTGGTACAGAGGATTTCCATTGATTTTTGTCAACCACGTAGGTGCAGAGTGCAGTGCTGGATGTGCATGTGGGCTGAGCTCTGCTTTAACTTGGCCTTCAGTGCTGACGTATCACCACAGAGCAATCAAGACTCCCTTGAAAACCTTGCCTTAAGCCTTTAATGCGCTCTGAAAAGCCCGGGGCTGGGAAGCGATCTTTTCCTGCTGCTCATTTGCTTTGTGACCAGAGGCAAGTCGCTTATCTGCACTGTGTGCCTCAGTTCCACCACCTGTTAAGCAGGAGTGATGTGCCAGAATCACTGTGCAATTTACCCACAGAAAGGTAGAGGTGAGAACACTCCTGTGGGCAGCGGCTGCTGCCATGTCTGCTCAGATAACTTCCTGTTGCTAAAAAGCCTCATGAAGTGAGAGGAAATAGGGGCTTTCAAAGGGATGTACTTCTTTAAATTGCTGCAGAGTATGTTTGTATCTCTTTTTCTGCCAGGTCTACTTCGTTACTTCTGAGATCATAAACAATCAGACAAGCCTGGTTCATTCAGTTGAAAATAGCCCCTGTGGAATCATTCGGGGCTGAAGTAAATCCACTCCTAATGCTCCTCTGTTCTGTGCCAAACCATCTCCTTCATGCCTGGCTCAGATTCAGGGGAATTGTCTTGAAAGTGCCCTGGGAGACTGCTAGCTGCTGGTCAGGGCAACCCAAACCATGATTTTAGCAGAAGGCATAGAGGAATTTTCAAATATTTCTCCCAAAGAGCTGATGGTTCCTGAGGAGCAGATGGTAAGGGGAGAGGGAGGGTCAGAGTAACCTGACAGCAGGTTTGCTCACCTTGCTGACAAGGGAGTGAGCTGGAAACATAACTATGCTTAATGAAAAGATATGAAGAAGCACATGTCTCTGGGAGCTGGTACTTTCTACCTTGTTTCATTAGGATTTAGTACAGCATTGGCTGTCTCCTCCCAGCACCGCATTTCTTTCCTCTCTGCCTTATATTCCATTATTATTTTACAGACTTAAAGTAAATCCATGACATAATTTGATCACAGAAAAAGCATAAGTATAGAAGAACACCTTAGAGCTCTGTTTTCCTTACAAGAGCAGAGTGTCACTGTGACTGTAGCTTCCAGGCAACCACCTCTCTCTTGGTTTAGATATCAGTGATATCATCCATTGCAGAGAGCAAAGGAACTGAGGGGAGATTTTAGGAGATAAAAATACCCTTTAGATCAAATGCCTTTCAAGATTCTAGAGGTGATGAATCAAACATACTCTGCATTATCCTTTCCTGCAGCTACCCAGAAAAAAACATGTTCCCTCTGTGTGTTTTTGAGAAGTCAGCGTCTGAGTTCTAAATTTTGTTTTGGAAAGAAACTCAGTTCAGTGTTTACCGACTTTTCCCCTTCTCCCTCTGGGTCCCAGAGTACAGCTCTGATTCAAACAGGAATGTATTTTCTCTCCTATGTTAGAAATCTCTCTCTGTGCTCCACTGCAGCATGCAGGCATCCCAGGCACCAAGGCTGCAAGACACATCAGTTAAAAGCACTGCTCTCTTCCAATTCTGAGCCTGAAAACAAGCCTTGAAATATACCTTATTCAGGGCACACTTCTTTCCCCCCAGGACATAATTTGTTAAATATTTATGTTAAAGTGGCATTAACTGACACCACTAATGCCTCTACTTTCACAAAACATAAGGGAACAGAATAAATATATTTTTAAATCTCTTCTCCTTTTGTTCTGACAGGGAAAAGTTAATACATTTCGGTGCTTGAAGCAGTTGAATAGAAATGTGTTCATTGCTTGCTTGTTGTTTTAGGATCATTGAACCTGCATTTGCAGATGAAAGAATAGTGGCAGAGAGGAGCAGCCATCCCAAGTTTATCCTGCTAGCAAAATGACAACATCTGCCTGAGGTCTAAATGACTCCATGGTGAGGCTGGCACTGCCCTTCCTTCACATGGTGGATCTCTGCTGAGGAGTTAAACTGCACAGCTAATGTAACAGCAGCCCAACTGCACACACAGTTACACCTGAATGAAACTGTGGTTTTGTCTCAGATGGGGATCCAATGCAGAACTTTCAATAGTCAACCATCACCAAGCCTTCACTCTACTAGATGTTAACCAGGTCGTTCATTTTCATTATACATGCAATTTAGGCTCTTTAGAAGCATTCAGTCAGACTCAGAGCACTGGAATTGTTTGAAAGGCAGCTAGATTAGGACAAGGACAGATTTTGCAAGATACTTTCTTGTTGTTTTTGTTGTGCATGATGAGTGTTTTCCCTTGGGAGTCAGTACTGGGACAGTTGCTCTTTAACATCTTCATCAGTGACATGGACAGTGGGATCGAGTGCACCCACAGCAAGATTGTAGATTACATCAAGCACTGAAGTCAATGTGCCTGAGGGTGGGATGTCATTCAGAGAGACCTAAATAGGCTCAACAGTGGGCCCAGGAGAACCTTGGGAGGTTCAACAAAGCCAAGTGCAAAGTCTTGCACCTGGGTCGTGGCAACCCCTGCTATCAGTACCATCCGCGGGATATAAGGATAGAGAACAGCCCTGTCAAAAAGGACTTGGGGGCACTGAGAGATGGGAAGCTGGACATGAGCCAGCAGTGTGCCCTTGCAGTCCAGAAAGCCAACCGTATCCTGGGCTGCATCAAAAGCAATGTGGTCAGCAGGACAAGGGAGGTGATCCTGCCCCTTTACTCTGTGCTGGTGAAGCCTCACCTGGAGCACTGCATCCACATGTGGAGTCCTCAGAACAGCAGAGAGACATGGACCTGTTGGAGCACATCCAGAGGAGGGCCACAGAAATGTTTCAAGGATAGAACACCTATGAGAATAGGCTGAGAGAGCTGGGGCTCTTCAGCCTGGCAAAGAGGAGGGTCTGAGGAGACTTGATAGTGGCATTTCAATATCTGAAGGAGGGCTATTAGAAAGAAACTCTTTAGCTGAGTCTGTTGTGATAGGACAAGGGGAAATGGTTTCAAACTAAAAGACGAGAGATTTAGATTGGACATAAGGGAGAAGTTTTTTACAGTAAAAGGTAGTGAGGCACTGAAACAGGTTGCCCAGGGAGGTAGTGGAAGCCCCATCCCTATAGACATTCAAAGTCAGGCTGGATGGGGCTCTGAGCAACCCGATTTCATTGCAAGGTGGTTGAAGTAGGGTCCTTCCAACTCGTACGGCTCTATGATTCTATGCCATTGCAGTCAGTATTTTTTTCTGGGAGGTCTGAACATGAGTTGAGTTTTGCTTTCATTTCTAATGGGAGTGCACAATGTTAGCAGAAAAGGTAAAAATTGCTGATTGCCTTTCCTCACAAGTAATGGTAGAAAATAACTGCTGCAGTCTGATATTATGTAAGTCACTGTGAAGAGTAAAGTTTGACATGTCTATGAAAGCAGTCAGCAATTCCACAATTTCTTCATTACTATCATCAGAACTGACATCTCTCTAAGAGGTGTGAACCCACTTTACCTTGCAAAATTTCTTTTTTGGACTCTACGCAGTCCCAGGCAGAGAGCAGATGATTGGCATGAACTGGAGTTGTCGCGACTGTCTTTGCGGACAAACTTCTAACAGAAACCTGGTTAGTGGAGCATAACTACTTTGTGAATTGGCCTGCAATATCAAAGTAATTTTTACGTAGCTTTATTGTCACACTGTATGCAGAGCTTGGATAGTGTCTCCTGTTTACTGCAATTGAAACACTTGTCCTTGTTCCAGCAGTAAACTTACAGCTACTAAAAATAGAAGCTATCAAATCCTACCTTTCACAGTAAGTAGAAGGAATGAGTCACATGAGATAACGATCTCCTGGTCTCACAGGACACCTGAGCAGACCTTAAATTTTTTAAAAATGCCTGTGCTAAGGCTGAGCTTTTGTCAGATTCAGCCACACTAACAGAAAAAATGACTGCCTTTCTGGGGGAGACTGCCGTCCCACCAGTGAACCGTGGGTCCCGAAAGTGTTCCCTAAATACAGGAGAGATTCAGGTTGGATATCAGGAAAACTCTTCACCAGAAGGTGATGGGTGATGAGCATGGAACAGGCTGCCCAGGGCAGTGATCATGGCGCTGAGATGCTGGAGTTCATGGACCATTTGGACACTGCTCTCAGATATAGGGTTTGAATGTGGGTGATCCTGTGTGGAGTCAGGAGTTTGGATCGTTGTGAGTCCCTTCCGACACAGGAGATTCTGTAATTCTGTGGGTCAGCACTTTGAAAACAGGTAATTAAGCCCAAAATGAGTGAAGAGAAGCAGTAGGCAAGCAGGTGAGACAGGAAGAAGGCAACCAAACTATGGTTAAGTTAAAAGGAGAGGAAGAGGTGGAAAGGCTACTTACCAAGTCACCGAAACTATGAGACTGTCACTCTTGCTGCTATCATAGATGGAAAAACTTGAACACTTCCATTACACACTTTTTTACCTTTAGTCCCTTCGTTTTATGTTGTATGTGTGGCTGTACTTCTGTTCATATGTGATAAGCTCAGCTTGGGCTTGAGAAAGAAGAGCTTCTGAGAATAGGGATTAAAAATGTAATGATGGTCCTTGCTCTGAGGAGAGGAAAAAAGGTATTTTTAACCCACTGAGAGGCTTCAGATCTGTGTGTATAAGCAGTAGGTACATCTTGTGCTTTCACTTTCGCAGAAGAGGAAGAGAATATATACTGTGTGTTTGTGCTTTTTTTTTTTCCACATTGGAAAGTTAAGATGTAATGAATTCATGATGTCAGAAAAAACTTATCTCACGTGAATCATCTTCTGTATTTGTTTAAATTCTGGATGTGCATCAAACATGCATATGTGAAACCAGGCAGCTTGAGCATGAATCATCACCATCTAGTGGCAACAAAAGGCATATGAAAAGATTGTAACGTCATACGCACAGTACTTGTAAAGCACCATCTCTTCTGTAATCAACCATAAAGCCCAAAACAAGGGAATCTTGCATTTCCCAAATATCTTTGGAATGGTACTAATCCATAGTGGGTACCAGCTGTTGTTGAGGAGCAGGTGTCTGCTGCTGACCCTCCACATGCCCCAGGTGCCATAGTGCTGTGGCAGGATGGTGGGACAGCCTCCAGTCCCAGGGATGTCCCTGGACACTACTTCTTTCACTGGCATTGATGTTACCAGCAATGCATACCTAATTGTAGAGCTCAGTGGCCAAAATGGATCTCCAGAGGTCAGGTGGCCTTGTGTCCCTCTTGTCAAATGTCTTGATAACTGCTCCTGGATACAAGCAGTGGCATGGGCTCCTCTTGTCTTTTCCAGTGCATCACTACCTCCACAACAGAAAGCCCTTCCTGATGCCCTCCCTCGAGGTACGTTTGGACCATTTGTTTGTCTGTTCAGTTCCTTTTCCCTTTTGGTCATTCCCTCGAGAATACTCCTACCATGCTCCACTCATCGCTTCTTCCCTGGCTTTTATTTTTCCTTGTGTGTCTGTATAGTTCATTATTTCTACTTAAACTCAATACTTTGGACCTATGACTGCCTAATAGCACTCTGTTTTTTCAGAACATGGTTGCAATTTGTCAGTGAAATTTTGTCCTCTCAGCTTCGTGTCATCTGCAAATATGTTAACCAGACTTCATTTCATCATCCAATTTGTTAATGAAAACACCAACTATCCCCAAGCCCAGGACAGATGGGTCAAATCCCCACGGCATAGTTGCCAGAATCCTTTGTTTTTTGGCTCAAAGCTTGCTTCCTGAGGTATTTTTTGTGATAAAAATCTGATTGATTTATTGAGGAGGCAAGTGATGGGTGCTACCGTGTGACAATCGGCATCACTTTGTGGACATTTGAAAGCCCCTTCCTCCAGAGCTGCTTGCCTCTGGAATAGAGTGCTCAGGAGTGTTTACTGGCAGAAGATCTGGCCTGGGAATAAATAGCTCCAACTTGGTATAAGAAAACTGGGGAATGATACCATTGTGTACTGTGAAAAACAGGATGCAGGTGGGCATCCCTGATCTCTCTTATCTGCTGGCAAGGCCTGGAAGATGGGAACGAAGGAGTTTCTGCTGAGATCCCAGAGCCAGAAGTTGCCATTCCAAAGTGAGTGACTCAACCATTTTGGACTTGAGCTGTCACTCCAAAGACAGCTGACTCAATCAATTTGGACTTACAAATAAGCTGGTACTACCATTCAAAAGTTGCCATAATTGCCATGGTCACCATCGTTGTCAACAGAACAATGCCTGAACACCCCCACTACTGAAGATCAGTGACTGAACTACGAACCATGCTGGATCTGTGGTGGTGACTATCTTCCTCTTGCTTCCTATAGAGACTCCTTGCTTCTTCTTTCCTATCTTTTCTATTGCCCTCTTTCCCTTCCCCATTACCCTAATTCACAATAGTGTCTGTCCTCCCCTTCCCCGTCTCCCTGATTAAGATCTGTAATAAACTGGTCGGACCAACATTTGAACCATTGTTTCTTAATCTCACGCCAGGTGTACAGATATTAGAAGAACCTCCTCTCCCTCCTATAGATTGAAGTGAGACAGTAGTCCCCTCTACTTTGACAGAAAATCACAAATCCGGCTATTCTGAACCCTCCGTTAAAGGGTGAGAAGGGCCCTACAGCAAAAGAGTAAAAGTGAGAAAAGGGCTTCACAGAGACTAAGGATGGGGGGGGTTTGGGGAGGAGGTAGTTAGAGATAGCTTATAAAAGCAAGAATGTAGAATTTGTTAGAAAAATGAGGGATGGTAGACACTGGGTCTGGGATAATGAGGGGGGTGAAGACCATAAAGATAAAGGTTTGAGAACAGCCCGAGGACCTCTGGCAGTGAGGTGAATAAGTGTTCACAGGGCAAGCAGAAACCAGTTTGTGGGCTGCCCCTCTCGCAGGTCAGAAGTTTACAGCAAAGGAAGACTATGTTTCTTCACCCCACAGCCACCAGGAGGAGACCCTCACTCACTATGCACACACAAGGGGGAGGGTCTGCATGCTATTGGTTTCTTGAATATCTTGTGAATATGTATTCAAATTCCTGTAAACAATTGATTATGTATTAGTTTGGCCTATATCTGTAGCATGCTTTTTCCTCACGGTGTGCAATTTATGCAGATCTATCCCCTTGGCACCCAGCGTATACGCATTGCTGGAATAATCATACCTGCTTTGTAATATTTCTTGGGTTACAGAGTTTGATTCCGCACATCCAGCACTGTAACCAGCTACTTACAGTAGCTACTGGTTTCATCTAGACATTTTCTTTACTTCATACTTGAAAGAATCATCTCAGAGTAAAAATTTTCCCAGGAATCAAGCATTAAGAAACATGCTTCTTTTCCTCCACATACAGGCTTACTAATGTGTTGCAGTAGAAAACCAGATTAATATGGGATTGTACATACCTAATAAACTCTGATAGAGTGCCTGGTACTCACTTGCACTCATCCCATAAAGATCTGGCAACTGATCATTTGTTCCAGTACTTTTCTGAGATGGATATTATCAAAACTGTTTTTTTTAATTCCTTATTCCTCCCTTTTTTCAATACATGTACCTTCTTGCATGTATTTCCCTTTACTCATCACATTCTTTTCCTTTGGTACTTCTCTCTCATCTTTCCCTAGGCCAGCACTGAGATTTTATGATCTGGTTCTTCAGTGTCCTATGGTGAAGTTCATTAGGCCAATCAAATTTCATGGAATCATAGAATCATAGAATCATAGAATCACAGAATCATAGAATCATAGAATGGCCTGGGTTGAAAAGGACCACAATGATCATCTAGTTTCAACTCCCCTGCTATGTGCAGGGTAACCAACCACTAGATGAGGCTGCCCAGAGCCACATCCAGCCTGGCCTTGAATGTCTCCAGGGATGGGGCATCCACAGTCTCCTTGGGCAACCTGTTCCAGTGTGTCACCATCCTGCCTCAGTTTAAAACCATTCCCCTTTGTCCTATCACTGTCAACCCATGTAAACAGCCATTCCCCTTCCTGTTCATATGCTCTCTTCAAGTACTAGAAGGCCACAGTGAGGTCTCTCCAGAGCCTTCTCTTCTTCAAGCTATACAATCCCAGTTCCCTCAACCTTTCCTCATAGGAGAGGTGCTCCAGCCCTCTGATCATCCTAGTGGCCCTCCTCTGGACCTGTTACAAGAGCTCCACATCTTTCTTGTGCTGGGGGCCCCAGGCCTGGACACAGTACTCCAGATGGGGCCTCACAGGAGCTGAGTAGAGGAGAATTTGAAAACACCTGATTTATCTAGGTGCTAAGTATGGTAATTTATGTAATTCAGAGGTTTCAGCAACTATGACAATCCTCTGTGTCTCAGTCCAGCTGTAATTAACAAAACACTACACCAGTGGCAGCACTGAACTCAATGGAAGTTATTCTCTTGTCCAAACCCAGCTCCCTGTGTTTCTGTAGCCAGTCTCCAAGACTGAAGGAAGAGAATTCAGCATTTCCCAAATATCTTTGGAAACAGTCTGATTAAGTTAAAATTCTGCCTTTAAGGAGGTTTACATTTTTTTCTCTTCATTCCTTTATTTTATTTTATTTTATTTTATTTTATTTTATTTTATTTTATTTTATTTTATTTTATTTTATTTTATTTTATTTTATTTTATTTTATTTTATTTTATTTTATTTTATTTTTTAGTTGCTAACAGAGGTATGTATGTATAAGCCTGCTCCTGAGATGACTTTTTGGACAAGCACTCTATTACAGAGTGTGAGAATCCAGCAGCAGTTCTCACTGCCATATCCATACACCTGCCTACGTGGCAAGAAAGCAATCCCAGGTTTGCTGAAATTTTCTTCAATGGATTCTTCTATACCCTTAAGGTGATTTCTGACTTGTTCATATAAGTACTGCTCCCAGGTGGTTGGATGCATTTGCTCCTCTTGCACCATGAGAGTGAGAGGATGGCCTGCTGGAAGTTATCTCCCATCACAACGTACAGCAGAAGGTTACCACAGGTGTTGAGTGCAGCCAGAGGTCGAGAGATGATATAGATGGTGTGAATCTGCTTCTCAACATGACAGCTGACGGGACACAACTGCAGTTCAACCCGAGCAACCCGAAAAAGGTGGAAGGGGAGGAAGGACACATAGAAGACCACCAAGAGGATGATGGCAAGTCTGCGAGCCTTCTGTTTGTGGCTAGCCTGTGTCTGGGGCCCTGTGGCCAAGGCAGAAATAATAAGTGCATAGCACAGAGTCACTGTCACCAGGGGCAAGAAGAAGGCCAGGCTGGTGAGCAGCCAGTTATACCACCTGATTGCACGCAGGTTTTCAGAACTGGTGAAGTCAAGGCATAAGGATCTGTTTTGCTCCTCTCTTGAGGAGATCAAGAAATTGATGGGACTGACAGCCGCCAGGGAGATCACCCAAATGAGTGCACAGGCCACTGCTGTCCACTGCTTCCTTTGGACTTGGAAAAATTTCATAGGGTGGACAATCACCATGTAGCGGAAGGCACTGAAGCAAGTGAGGAAGAGGATGCTGCTGTACAAATTGAAGTGGAAGCCAAAACGAATGAACTTGCACAAGAATCCCCCAAAGATCCAGTGCTCCCCATTGGCATAGTAGTGTATCAGGAAGGGAAGGCTGGTGAGGTAGAGCAGGTCTGTGAGTGCCAGGTTCAGCATGATGATGGTGCTGCTCTTCCAAGGCCTCATCTTGAAGCTGTAAACACAGATTGCAATAACATTTCCTGGGAAGCCCACCAGAAAGATGAGGCTGTACATAACAGGGAGGTACAAAGTCTTCAGACTGACTTCTACATCGGTGCAGTTGGGAAAATCACCTCCAGCATCTTGCCAGGTCGTGGGGTTGGCTAAATCACCACTTGTTGTGTTCATGTTCCTTCCTTAATGCTTTAGGAAGAGAGAAATACTTAGTGTTCTCTGACAGAAAAGACCCTGTACTAGCCTGTTAAAAACAATGAATAACCAGGTTTTATTTCAAGTTCCCACAACTGCCTCTGTTATAGTGCCTTTATTAAATAAGAAAAGGCCTTGCTGCTTTGGTGAGAGTTAATCCTGATCTATAGGCCTTTTGTTCATATTTACACAGATGCAGAAAAAAATTTATTCCCACATATGTATTTTAAGGGAAGGGTCGCCACAAGCAGAATGTAAGGGACTCCAAGCACCACGATGGGTGATGTGTGTCCCTCAGTACATAGAGGTCACCTTCTACTCTTATCAGGGCTCAAGTGCAGCAGAAAGACGAACTGGTTGTGTTGTGCCATTGACCACAGGCACAGAGAGGAATGTTCAGAATGTTGCTGCTACATAAAAGCTATTCACATCATTGCTAATTAACTGGAAAAGAAAGCAGATGTTGAAATGTTTGAATATTCTTTTTAACACTGGAGTTCGGTAGCATTTTTATTCCTGCTTCTTGAACAAAACCAGATACACGAATATTTAATTTAAAAAAGCTATATAGTTCATTAACAAGATTAATGTTGCAAAGAAACAGGCTATTTCTAGATTTTACATTAGCTGCTATGTAAATGTCTATTCCCTAAAAAAAATTAAAAGGTGATTTTCTTATAGACAGTAGCCTTCAAAGTTCTCTGAAACATTTGAAAAAATGTGGCCAACTTTGCAAAGCAGCCGTTCTCAAGATATTTTCTGAGACTTGATCAAGATTCAGTGGACTTAAAGATAAAATAGAATAGAATAGTCATAGAATGATAGAATTGCTCAGGTTGGAAAAGAACTTCAAGATCATCAAGTTGCCTACTACACAAGTCCAACCTCAACCATACTACCCTAACTCTAACAACCCTCCGCTAAATCATGTCCCCAAGCAAAGTATATGGAATCTGCAATGTATAGAATCTCCAGTAGGAAATATGGGGCCAGTGAAGCTCATAGGAAATGACTGCCAAGGTCATGTGCTGTAAGAGCTCTTGTGTGGATTCAGGTTTTGTTTTAGAGCTGTTTTGAAGGGAAAAATATTGAGTAAATTTCAAGTGTAATTATTTCCTGAGGTAGGCAACCTCTTACAGGGTGCTGTCCATCCTCAAATTATTGTGGTCTGTATCTGTTAAAGAGAATCCTACAGAATCATCCATTTCTTGTTTCACTTTGAATTTTCTTGATGTGGCTCCTACCCTCAGTCACTTTTGGGATCTCACAGAGACAGGTTCCAGGATTTTAATTCAAATTTGCTTGGAACATACAGATGAAATGTATTTAACACAGTTACTGTGTGGATAAATCAGTGGCATGAATTCAGGTGTACAGCAATATACGCAGTAGTGTTAGCATTCCACCCTGTATGAGAAGGACAGGACCACCTGAGAAAAGCCAGTGCTGTCTGTGAACCTCTGCCATATAGAGAGATGCATATGGGTGAGGTCAAAGAGAAGATGATGTGAAAAGATGGCTGGTCAGAAGAAATGCAGTGACACTGTCGTACCCAAACCAACATAAAGCCACCCATATGGCTAATGTTTAACCAGCCAAACAGCAAAGGCCCTGTTCCACTGCAGCACGCTGCCCATATTGGGAGAACAGCCCTGCTCGCAGTGTGGTGTTTGTAGTGTGCACCTGTTAACTGAGCTGAGGGGCATGGCTGGGTGCTGCCTCCTGCACTTTCTTCATTGGTTTTCTTAGGACTATCATTTTGTCAACAGCATTTTTTCCTGCCTACCATTGCGTTGGTGCAGCAAATCCATAAGGACCACAGAACAAACCCATAAGGGCTGTAGGGCAAATACTTAAAACCATCAAAAAGTGTGGTGGCAGCAGAAGTACTCAGATGCTGCATCCATGAGGACCACCACATTTTCCCAGTGGTCCTTTACATTATGGGTGAGGTATCTGACAGGGCAGGGTTTGGGTCCCAGGCCAGTTAGGGACATCTGGCATGGGGACAAGCACTGCAAGAAGAGCACTGAGTCTAGGGGTCCCCCTTCTGACCTGCCATAAGATTTCACCCAGTGTAACAGGCTGCCAGTGACCAGAGAAAGCAGGCAGCAAGTCTTTGCTGTTGGCCTTATTATTTCACAGTCAGAATTACAAATAGAATGTAGACAAAACTTAAATCTAATTAAGCAACAGTTTGTGCTGTGGCAGATTTTATCACACTAAGTAATTGGCCGTAATGGGACTTCTGCAGCCTGAGCTGAGGGCAAGTGATATATGCTGTAGACACATAATGAACTTTAAATAAATTATCCAGGAGCAGAACTCAAAATAAAAGGGAGCTAGATTATTGAAATAGAAACCCTCTCTTAGTCTTAGCAGTGGAGCCACTGCTCCATTACACGCTGTTCTTTACTGTAACCAATTGATCGGAGTCACTTAAAAAATGTTGTGATTGCATGACTTTAATTGCAGTCACGTATAAAGGAAACGTATTTGCTCCTGCATTGTGATAATTTAATTAGAGCCTGCTGGAAATAAAAGCCAAATGTCTGCAGCCGTGGAAAAGTAACCTAATACCCGTAATTGGACTATATTTCACACAGATGTGTTGCTGAATAAATTAAACACGATTTGGCTCACAGTGTCTGACTCTTCCACTGGCTCAGTTTTAAGAACCACAAATGATATTTTAAAGGATGGAGATATGAGTTCAACTTTCCTTAGTCTGTAAAATTCTATGAGATATCTCCATGCAGAAAGAGTATGTGGATTTACCCTGAGTAGTGGATGCATTCCAGAAAAGATAAATTTGTTGTTAGTTTGTTCCATGCCTTCATCTCCTTTAACTCTTTGCTCATTTCTCCCCATTTTGCCCTCTCTCTGCGTTCACAATGTTAAAGCAAAATAGACACGTTACCTGTAAGTCCTCAGCACAATCTTCTCTCCTCATAGCTGGACCCTTAAATATCCTGCTCCTGGTGCAGTGGGGTGATATGGGAGGCTGCAGAAAATCCCCAGCTAAAGGCAGGCCGTGGGAAGGCTCTGTCTCTGTTTGCAGCTCTATGCCAGGTGAAGGCAGCATGGGCAGCCCCAGCCCCTCAGACCTGCATGCAGACTGGCTGCCACATCCCTGTGCCAGCTGCCCTACCTGGCCTCTGCCTCTTGCGTATGAGGTATGGGACTGGCCCAGAGTCCATCACAGCATGGGTCAGGACTGCCTGTAACCTGTCTGGTTTGGCTGAGGCAGTATTTTTTGGCTTCTTCCAGCCTGCCAGAGGTAAGTAACCTGTGCAGAGAGAAGCAGCACTACAGCAGGGTCTAAGTGAAGGAGCACCAGCTCATCTGGTTCCAGCACATGGGAAGTGAGAGACGTGGGGTGTTGTGGAGAAGGAGCAGGCTGTGAGCTGGGGGGAGCTGCTCTGCAGAGGGCTGGGTGGATGCTGAGGGCAGGACCAGGCCCTGGCCTTTCCAGAAAGGTGCCTTTGTTGCCCACACTGTGAGCAATGTGACCACTGCCTCTCCTGCAGGGAGGAACTTGGAAGGAAGTCAAAGAATCATAGAATCATTAGGGTTTGAAAATACCTCTAAGATCATCCAGTGCAATCATCAACCCATTACCACTGTGCCCACCAACCCTGTCCCTCAGTGCCACATCTACCTCTCACTTCTCTATCCCTCTCTCACATCTCTCTCTCTTCTGTCTCTCTCTTCTGAAAGGGAGGAAGGACACAGGCACCTTTTCGGGTGCTGTGGGACAAGTGTTTTACTTCCCTTGCACATTGACCTGCAAGGAGCATGGGCTTGCCCAGAAGTGCTGGGCAGAAGTGATTATGTGGGAGGAGGCAGTTAATCATTTTATGGGATGACTTTGCTTTCTGGCGTGGTGCCACCCGAGACTATGACACTGCTGAGATTTCCTGCAGAAACAGTGTTTACACGTATTGATTGATCTCTCCTCCCATTCTTTCCAATAGTTTTGTTTCTTGGGATAGCAGTACTCCATTGTGGACAGTCATCTTGTTTAAAAGCAGCAATCATCGCTCTAGTTTCAAGTTTCTCTTCTTTTTTTTTCTCGTTTTCTTTTCTCTCTTTTTTTTTTTTTTCCCTCCATGAAGAAAACAAATAAACTTTTTCAAAAGCATAAGTACCCGATTTATTTTGAATCAAATGTTTGCAGACAGGTGGGAAAGTTATTATCTTTAGAGGGAAATGTTTGGTTGAGGCTGAAAGGAACTTGAATGTTTTCAACGCTGAGTTTAATTTCAGATCTGGCATCATTGCTCATTTGAAGCTATTATTTACTTTTTCATCATGATAAGAAACGTGAACTTGGAAACACAGGCAGTTATGTACTGCATGATGTAACGGTGAATTTGAGCCTCAAATTAATTTGCAAACAGTGCAATTTAAATAAATACATAACTGCTCTGTTTCCTTACCTTTATACAAGGGCTGCGCTGAAAGTCATGCCTCCTATTTTATTATGTTGGCCCATAGCACCAGAGGCGGATGTTGGTGGTAGGGCAGTAGAGGTTGAACCTTCCCACCAATATTCCCTTCCATGTTGTTGCTGTGTGACAGATGGCAGCAGAGGGGCAGTCTGACAGAGTGATGTCTGACATGAAAGTGCGTATGAAGAAAAGGGGTGTCACTGAACTCCTTCACACCAAAAAAATGGCACCCATTGACATTCATTCATGCTTGCTGAATGGTTATGGAGACAAAATAGTAGGTGTGAATACATGAGGCAGTGGGTGATGTGTTTCAGCAATGGCAGTGTGGTTGTCAGCATGTCCCTGAGAAACAATTGCTATGAACCACTGTTGTTTTCTTGTTATCGAAAAGAGCTGAAACCACTTTTTACCATGTGACTAGCTACTACAGAGTAGTACTTTCATTACTATACCTCATGGAAGCTATTTTCCAAAGGGCATTTTAGTTCAAATTTGTGTGGAATAAATTTGTCAGTTTATTTGAGAGCAAATTTAAACAGGAATGGTGGTAGCCATGCTTGCATTCATGGGAAGAGACTCCTGGCATCAGTACAGTGGGAGTTGTGACAGTCCAGGCTGGCATCAAAGCACAAGTATTTCTTGGTGGGAGTAGGTACCTACTGAAACAAATCCCCTTAGTAAAGTAGTAGATTCTTCAACTACTGAAAATTGTAAATCAACACTGGAAAGTCTTTTGCATGAACACTGGTACAGTGGCAGAGCAATGTGAATGATGCCATCATACAGCTTTATAGGACAAATTCAAAAGTTTCAAAGGCTAGAAGAAATTCTAGAAAACTTAACCTGATTCTTGTATACTCATCACTAAAAGGTTTTTCTCAGAATTCCCAGTAACTATAGTTTGGCAAGGTGTATTCTCTTGATTTTTTTGTTGTTGATTTTAATAAGGGACAATCTTGGTTTGAAGAGAAAGGCAGAATCCTCTCACTCCCTTGATAGTTTGTTCTGAAGGTGAACTGTGCCCACAGCTGAAGTCACATGCTTAGATTTTTATACGACTCTCTCTGGCTTCTGCTTCCAGACTTCCACCCTCTTCATGCCAGTCTCTGCTATAAGAAGAAGCCGGTTTAGCAGTGTTTTTTGTTCAAATAAATAAACATTGTAACCCAATCACCCTTCATATTTCTTTCTTACTGGGAGGTGGTTGAGTCACCATCCCTGAATGTATTTAAAAACCACGTTTGAATGTGGTGCTCAGGGACATGATGTAGCAAAGGGTTGTTAGTTAGGGTAGTGTGGTTAGGTTGTGGTTGGACTCGATGATCTTGAAACTCTTTTCCAACCTGAGCAATTCTGATTCTATTAGGTTGGCAGCTTTAGGGCATCCCACTGTATGCCTGAGCTTCTACAACGTATTTTCTCTTTCCTCCCATCAGCCTTGTTAGGTAGAACATAGGTCCTCCAGACTCCACCCCACATTTCTGTACCTTGGACAGTGTGGTCACAGCCAATAGCATCAGACTCATAGAAATACCATGCATCCACAGTGTGTATACACAAGCCAGCTCTGCTCATCTACCCCATGTGACACTGCTGAGTGACATTAGAGATGGCATCTTCTGCACACCTGACGCCCCTGAACCCTAGTATGCTCCTGCAATGGTTGTAATCCTACCTGCTTTGAGGCTCTCTGTCTCTTCACCCACTGATCTCATTGATTTTTCTTCTCTATATGACTGATGCATCAGTTGATTACTGTGGGCATTCTCCCATAGGGATAGAGAAAAGGAGGCATGATCACTACATCCATCTTCTTGATAATCCTCAGTTTTTCCCTTGGGAATAACTTTCCTTTGACTCCAATTTGACATGGTGTCCCCAAATTGCAGCTGTCCCTGCAGCAAGGAGCTCCGCAGCAAGGAGGTTTTTCTGCTATAGCATCTACACCATTCCTTCTTCTAGCCATTCACTCCCCTTTCCTGTGCCAAATACTTCCTTCCTGCACCCATTGGAAAGCCCAGACTGCCAAAATGTAATGCTAATGCCCCTGTTATTTTCTTGGTACAACATGTTTGTCCCCAAGAAGGGAGCAGTGTGCCTGCAGGACTTATAAATACAGACAGAGGCACATGAGATGATGCGCAGGAGGGGTTTCTTCCTGTACATAGCAGTCTGACACATATAGTCCAAAGATGAACACCTGTTTCCAAATAACTTCCACATATTGTAGTTGAATATGGTGAAGCAATAAATAAATAGATAGATAGATAGATAGATAGATAGATAGATAAATAGAAAGAATGCCAGAAGTGCCTGTGGAAGCTTGAACAGCAGGATGAGTAATTGGTACATTGGTCTTTGGTACGTTTTATTTGTAGCACTTTTTCTTTATTTAAGTTCAGTGAGATTGCAGCGCTATGATAAGTTAGGCAACTGCTGCAGAATATATATTTCAAGGATGGGTTATCTCATATATCACACTTAAGGGCTGGCTGACTGTGTCTCAGCTAGGAGTTCATGCTTCTCACTTTAGTTCTCTGCTTTCATATCAGTGTTCATGACTTTGATGTTTTTTCAAGCTGTCTCCGGTATGGCACTGAGGAAACCTCTCTCCTTCATTATTGTGCTACATCCTGCTGAGGGTTCCTCTTATCTTTCAGGGTGCTTTGTCAAGGGTGGGTGTTGCTGACATCGTTCTGCAGCTCAATGCAAGTTATTTCCTCATTCCCTTTCCCTGTATGGTTTTACAGGTTGAGCTATTTACATGTTGTATTCTTAGCAGTTAGGGATGAACCCTGCTGCTTTTCTTTAGCTACAGTGGTCCAGTTTAGGCAAAACAAGGACAGATGTTTTCAGTAACAAAGTGCCTCACTGGACAGACAGTGTATTTGATCTAACCTTTCTCAGCACAGAATCCCACAGCTTGTAGAAACCTTTAGACCCCTCCTCAAAACGAGGGAGGATTGGGCTGGCTGATTGCACACCCCCAGTTCCAGAGAGTTTCTGTCTTCTTGATTTGTTGATTTTTAAATGTTAGTCGTGTTGCTTTATTCATAAATGTCCTGCCTTCTGTCCTGACAGAAACAGTGATGAGGTGCTGGCACAAGCTGCCCAGGGAGGTGATGGAGTCACTATTCCTGGAAGTATTCAAGAACTGTGTGAATGTGGCACTGAGGGACATGGATAGTGGGCCTGGTGGGGACTTGTGAGCTGATGGTTGGATCTTGACGATCTTTTCCAACCTTAATGATTTTGGTACTAGCGACTCCAGATTTCATTTTTGCAAACCAATCTGAAGTGTGGGTGATTTACTGCTACTTATTATAATAATGCTGACTCTCACTCATTGCAGTTGATAGCGTCAATTGAAGACCTGAGAGCAGAAATGATCAGAACCCACATGCATCCGCGTCCTTATAAACCAGGTCAGTGTGCACCAGCTCTGCTCTTTGTAACTAACAGCAGATGTCACTCTTGCCTAATGTATAGAGAGCCGTTTCTCCACTGGAAGAGGAGGGAAAAAAGAAAGAATTTTGAGTACTGGTCATAATTGCTACTGAGTGAAAAGTTTATTTTCAAGTAGGAAACTGCCTAGTTTGAAAAACCTGTGGTTTTCTGTTGTATTCAGGACTTGTTCTGAATTTCTAAAGAAAGGTATGTTTCAGGACCTTTTTTTATTCACTTCATTTGTTATTGCTGTTATTACTATTACTTTTATTATTACCCTGAGCACAGTCTTTGAAATGAATGCTGGGGGATTGCTGAGTTGCACAGAACCACCCATCTTCTCCACATTTTGCCATTTTGAAACATAAACCTGTGAGAATATAAAAATAAATTTGGACATCCATGCTACATGTGAAGAGCAAAACAGTACTGCTCCACTATCTGTGATGATGGAAAGACTCCAGCCTCTGCTGTGAAGCCAAGTTCTGCTCTTCTCTTGCACAACAGCTCTAAGGACTCACCTAGCAGCTGTGCAACTCTTTGCAGTAATCCCTCAAGCACCAAGGTCTGTAGTTTGTAAAAGAGAGAGCTTTGTACTACAACTGCGTATGTTGCCACACCTGACTTGTTTTTGAATAACTTGTTCAGACTCATCTTGAGTGTTTTGGGAGGCTGGACAGGCTCCCAGACAGGAGTAAAATGAATGTAAAGTGGCAACCTCTGTGAGCACATGTGCTATTTCATCTTCTCTTTTTCTTACTAATTAAGAACCACATTCCACAACAGAAATATCAGATGCTCTCAGAGAGGCGACAACTGTTAGCATACTTCACTTTATAGAGATATGTGGAATTTGTAGTCATTTCTGACATTTGTTGGAGTTTGGGCTAGTGGTTTCTTACAGAAGTTGTGCTTCCTTAAATAGTGACCATTTTAAAGACTTTGAACACAAGACCAGGATTTTTCCTATCAGAAAAAAAATCCACAGTTCAGGCATACCAACTATATAAATTCTTCCAGTTGTGCCTGGATCCCTAGAAACTCAATTTCACCACACAGGACCAGAAGGTGTTTACAAAAAGAAATACCAGTTTTCTTTGTTGTTAATGTCTTCTGAGGATATGCAGTTTCAAGAAGGAGACAGAATGGGGCAACAGGGCCACAGGGAGAGATGCTTAGGCAAGACATTTCACACTGCACATCTGGTACACACTCCTTTCTTTCCTAATCCCACCCTGTACTCACTTTGAGATCTTTGTTGATCTCAGTCAAGCATCAAGTGTTTGTTTTTAAAAGAATCTTTGAAAACATAAGATTAATCAAATTAGTGGCATTATTAATAATCCTAGTGTAGATGGTGACAAGGATGTATGTCAGTTTGGCAGTTCTTTAATTTCTCCAGAGGAAGTCAGTGCACAGCTTCCTTCATAACAGCAAGTCAAATCCACCCCAGAGATTCTGCAAGCAGAGAGTGGTGCATCAGAAGAAAATAGATTGTTGGCAAATGCATGAGTCTAATTAAACCAAAGGGTCCACATAACACCAAGGGAAACCTCACGGATCCATTCACATAGACTATTTGGAAATTTTATTTTTCTGAAAAGTATCATTTGGAAACAAGTTGTCACAGTGAGCAATAGCCTGCAGAGCACTGGGCTTTGTTTAAGACCTAGCAGGATGGCAGGCTAGCCCTACCTGATTACCTGAGGAATCTAGGCCTTTATTGTCCCAGTGCTGTGGTCACAAGGTCTGGCTGTCCCTTCCTAGCAGGGAGATTGCTGGTGGCACAGCATGGTCAGGCACAAAATCAGGCTGGTTCATGTTGTAATGCTGCCCTTTGTTAACAGAGTCAGGCACTCTGGGCCAAGGGCCATGGGTGTCCTCCAGCCATCACCTCCATACAGCTGTGTGATCTATATCTTTCTTTCATTCATTCTTTCTTTCTTTAAAAGGCCAGGTTGGATGGAATTCTGGGCAGCTTGATCTAGTGGTTGGCAACACTTCCCATGGCAGGGGGTTGGACCTAGATGATCTATAATGGTCCCCTCCAACCTAAGTCATTCTGCCATTCTGTCATCCTGTGACCTGGCGTAGTGTGAAGGAATGACCCTGCCCTGCAGGGACATGGGGGCAGCAGAAGAGAACAAGCTCACCAAGCACTCCCATTGGTGCATGATTGGGGTCCATCAGCGATGAAAATGCACTCCTTTGTCCTCAGGTGCTCCTCATGTAGTTTTTGATGTTTAGGGGATGTGACAGGCTGCCCAGTAAGTAAACACAGTCTGTCTATCCAATGGGATTCCCTTAGTTCTGGTGGTTATTTCCTCAAGGCAGTATGTGGGGAGATGCAAAGTCCCTGCCTACAGCTCAAGCGGGTTTCTCCACAGCTTGAAAGAATCCGGACCTGTGTATGGATCCTGCACACAGACCCCGCTATCCCTCTGCTGTCCCTAAAGATCCTTTATGATGAGATATATTGCAACAAATCTTGAAAGCTTTTCTGCTTTGTTCTCCATTGCAAATTATTGTATTGGCGATGCATATCCAGCTTATCCCTTATGGAGCATCACAAGGATTGGGGTATGTTTTTCCTTGGAGATGCATGTGGTTCCCTGGTCATGCTCACGTAGGCCTCAGTTCACCTGACAGACTCTGGACCTACGTGTGGTTCTCACAGTACTATGTGATCCCCTGCCAGGCTCTGCAGTCCCCTTAAAGAGAAGTCTGCCACAGTGTGGAAAGGAAAACTTTCTTCTGTTTGTTTACAGACCTGCCTGCACGCAACACATCTGGGCTACACTGTTTTCATCAGCCTCAAGGCTACCCCAGGGGTGGGTGGTCTGTCTTTGTTCATTTCACAGTGTCAGCACTTACATTCAGCCTTGTTTTCCTGTGGAACTTACCTTACTACATTCTTTGCTGTTGCTGGGATGTGGAGAAGAGCAGAATAGGAATCAGGAGAGCACAGAGTTGTGCCTTGAGATTCTTTGCCCTGCAAAGCTGTGTCTGCCAGAAGCCCCAGCTGTGTGCCTCATCCAGTGCTGACCACAAAGACAGAAGTACTTGGGGCAGAGTGTAGAGCTTCCTGGGGGTCCTTTACTCCAGCAAACAGATGTACGGTTCACTTTATGGCAATACAGTGCTTCTTTTGGCACTTGGCAGCCATTTGTCCCATACTTGTAGTGGAAGAGGGAGAATAGTGTCTGTCAGTAAGATTGTTTGCTGCCATTCAAAGCTGAAGAACTTAACTGCAGAGTATGAGAGAAACTGTGATCTTCTGCCTTTGGCAGATGTGGCCACAGGTGCTGGCACTGCAGCTTTGCAGTGGGGTTCTGATTTTGAGCCTTGGAGGAATTGCATGGGTACGTAGTGTGTCTGGACTTCATTTGAGAGCTGCCAGGCTGCATCCAGAAGGTCAACTTGATCCCTCTGCAGCTGTTGTTTATGAAGCAGTGTATCACCACATGTAATGCAAACGTTCCTCCTCTGTTTTTACTTACAGCTGTTGCACTGAAGATGGCTTCTCCACCTTCTTAGGCAGATCCTGCTTTTGAGACACAGGAGCATCCCAGCTGACATGTTGTCAATGTCTGTTTAGCAGAAGGAACAAACATTTCTTTCTTGAGAGGAAGCTATTGTCAAGCTCCACATTCACTGCCATTCAAAGCTGATGAGGTGCATCAAAGACACAATGGGAACTGTTCTGCCTGCAGTGGCAGAGCTGGCCATAGATGATGGCTGTCAACTTCCCAGCAGGATCCTGCTTTGGGTCCTTGGAAGTAAGGCATCGGCAATGGATTCCCATTCATTCCCTGAGTCACAGCTGGAGGTAGCAACTGTTCAGCGTCTCCCTTGCTCAATAGGACTGTAAGAGGTCATCCTCATCCTCTGCTGCTAACACAGGAGAATGAGGGACAGGAACTGAGTGAATAATAGAATTATTTGCACTCATCCAAGACACTGTGATTCCATCAGTAGTGCAAAACTAATTCATGAATGCATTGGACTGTCTCATTTTCTCCAGGTGCTGGTGCTGAGAGAACTTCAGAGGGTATGGATTACAAAAAGGGAGAAGATCACTCTGCAGACATGGTGCTTGCCATCCTGTTGTTTCTGCTCATTCTGGCACCTTTGGTTAATCTGGAAAAACGGCTGCTGAATGTGAGTTGTTTCTCCAGCAGTCTTTGTAGTTGGCTGCTCTTGCATGGAAATACTTGTAGTGAGAGCAACCCAGAGTACAGAGAGTTGTGGGCAGCCCTCTGCTAAGATTTCTGTGGAAAGATTTCTGTGGCATTTTTTTCTTAAGTCATACAAATTTGGACTCTTTTCTAAAATCCCTTTTTTCTGTTGCAGGGAAGCAGTGCTAGGTGAAGCTGGCTGTGGAAGGAGAAGTGAAAACCCAGCTCCACTAGAAAAAGCTGAGAAATTAATGAGAATTACAATAGCAACTGATATCAGCACTGTTGGCAGCTATGCAGCATTGCAAAGTGCACGCAGGATTCAGATATGTTGGCAGAAGCAAGAACGAACAACACTGCCACTCAGCAATTGGTTGAAGACACTGTCACCACCAGTCAACCCCAACTGCACAGAGGAAGGCCGCAGATGATGTGCTTTCCAGTTCTGTTGCCCAAATAAACATGCCAAAACCAAAGAGAATGTTGGTCATCACATTTGTTGCTTGGCCTTTTTAATAACTGTAGATGTAGCAAGCCTTAATTTTCTGCACTGGTTTGATTTTTTCATCTTTCATGGAATTTTTTATGGCAGAGCTCTCTTTATCGATGAGCACACATCACTGAGGAAGACCTGTAATTTTACAGCATCTCTCATTCACTAAAATTGAAAGATCTCCTAGTTGGTCTCTGATGGGACCGAAGCATGGGCCATCTAAAGATGAAGCCCCACAGCCTGGAGTGCCCCTAAGGTAACTCATACTCCTTCGAAGCATAAGCATGTAAGGCACAGGTTAAGCAAGGTAGGCTGCTGGATTTGGGGATGGTTTAGGCAGCCCAGTAGGGCTGTTCCTACAGCACAGGGATTGCCAGGCATGCTCTCCATCTTCCTGGTATGTTGAATGAGTCCTGCCATATCTGCCCTCTGCACAAAGAGACATAGATTGTGAGGGACCTCTGGAGATCATCTAGTCCATCGTCCTGCTAAAGCAGGTTCTGTACAGCAGGTGGCAGAGGTAAGTGTCCAGGTGGGTTTTGAGTATCTCCAGAGAAGAAGACTCCACAGCCTCTCTGGCAGCCTGTTCCAGTCATTTGTCCTTTGTGCTGCTCTTCAGGTGTTCTCACTGACCTCCACTCCCTTTCCTGGCTTTGGGCATCTATTGCTGGTGCTGACATCAGGCGTGTGGGATTCCTGTATTTCTCTCCATCCAAAATGCTCGAGTCTAAATCACATGCTGCCAGGACCTCTGAACACGTGCAGGAAGCAGAGTAATTCTGTCATCTTTTACTTTCCATTCTGCACATTTTACCAGAGTAAAGGAATCCTTGGAGATGAAGGCTGCCCAAGACAAATGCAATGCAAAGACATTTTGGTGATTACAGAACAGTGCTTGCCACAGCATCAAGACTTTCTCTCCAAATCAACCCCACTGGCAGATTGTTGTTTGTATTCTACTGTTATTTTATTTTAGAAACTTAAAAAAAAAAAAATAAAATAAAATCATTTCCTTTGACAAAGAAATAAGTAAGATAAACTTATATCTAGCAAATATTCTACAGGTCACCTATAGCCTCTTTGGGCAGCATACAGGCACTGTGGTGGTGTGTGTGGTGCTATATGATCAATTAAAGGACTGTATTCTCAGGAATATAATAAATAAGAACTAGGTTGTACTGTATAGGAAAATGCTAAGTTAAATCATTGTGATCATTAGGATAAGCAAAAGAAAGCAAATGTTATAATACAGTGCCAAAATCCCAGCAAAACTGACTGGGTCTTGCTAGCTTTTACCCAATGACTCGGTAATACCAAAGTTTCTGTTCCTAAGGAACAGGTATATTTGATTTCCTCAGCTATCTGAATGATATTTGAAGCCACACCAGTCAGGACAGATTCTCATCTTCAGAACATGGCATTTTCTAAGGTTGGCTGCTTATCAGCCTCTCCCATGGCACAGTTCCACGTTGTTAAAATATCTTTGGGAAACCAAGTAAGAATGATTGCAGTTGCTTACCTGGAAGGCCTGGCTGCTCACCTGGGAACAGGGATAACTAAGTTTCTTCCTTGCTCCACTGAATGCCCAGTAACTCAAGATCAAGTGCCATCAGCAGAAGGTTTAAGAGCTTTTCCCATGCTCTGTCTTGTAACATGGATGGCAGAGTGTGCTCCTGAGGCACAGGATATTCAGTTTAAAACCCAGAAGCTAAAAGCAGCTTCCCCATTTCTTGAGGAAGAATTGTAGCCAGTTGGTCACCAGGTCAGGGGTTGGCAGAACCTACCCAAAGGTTTTTTACCTGGTCTCTTCATTCTACCCCCAGCCTTGGTTATAAACAGAACTGAATAAAATTGGCACTGGTTTGGGGGAAAAAAAAATACCACTATTTTTGCATTGTTAACCATTTTCTCGGAAAATATTACTCAAATCTAACAGTAATAATTCCTATAGTATCAATATTGACCGCAAGAAGCTCAAAGAGAAAGCTCCCCAGGCTGCAAATGTGAACATTAAAATCATTGCTGGAAGGGCTTTTTCCCCCCTTTCTTTGGAACTGTTTGTGATCTCACTGATATGAATGTGAATGCTTACTCTTACGTTTGTAACCAGTCTGGCCCACCTGCTGTCATCTACAAAAGTCTGCTCTGCACCTTGCTGAGTTTGTAACAGCTGAAGGTAAGCAATACAGTTAGCTATGTAACTATGTACTTCAGCCCCTTATGATTAGCGTATGGCTAGATTATACAAAGCAAAGTTTGTATTGTGTTGAAAAAAATGACTTTTCAAAGGATAACTATGAAGACAGTGTGCACCAGAATGCTTCTTCCTCCTGGCACTTTACCTAATCAGCAAGATCTGTATGTATACATACATACGTCTAGATTTCTAGATTCAGGCTGGATGTCAGGAAAAGGCCCTTCACCAGAGTCTGGTCAGGCACTGCCTGAGGGCAATGGCAGTGGCACTGAGATGCCAGAGTTCACAGAGTGTCTGGACAACTCTACCAGTAATCTGGTCTGATTTTTGGGTGGCCCTGAGGACACAAAACAGCCTCGGTGATCTTTAGAGTCTCTTCCAACTCAGGGTGTTCTGTGATTCTGTAAGTGTACGTATATATATCTACTTCTATCAGAAGAGGGTTTTTTTCCCTGCATTCTCCCTGTTCAAAGCTTATCTAACATTTCTCCCTAACCTTCAGACACATGTTGCCTTCCAGAAGGGACCCAAACTGGAACTTTCAATACAAGTCAAGAAAATGTTCTAAAAGTGCAGTTAGAATTGAATTAGCTATAGCTGGACATATCGTTGGTTATTTGCTTTCTTTTATGGAGTAGATGATCTTCTAATGCTGAGACTGAATGTTTTTAAACAGTGCTTTCAAATCACTGAGTAAATTGCTGATGAGCTTCGTATCCTTCAACAGCAATTGTCATTTCTGACATGATAGTTTAATTTCTTTCTTATACTTTGTGAGTTTTAGGTATTATGTTTTAAAATAGTTGCCAGTGTCCTTACTTAAACTGTAATGTTTTCAATGCTTATGAAAACGATCTCATTAGTTAATTTTAAGCACTGGCCTTGTTCACTCAATTTGAGCTTACACAGAAAGTATCGAAAATTTTTTCAGGTAAGTGGCTAATGATGGAAAACTGTCCCAGTGCAGATATTTGGCTTCTTTTAAAAAGAAATATTTAAAAAAAAAAAACCTCGAAACTGCTACTATTATATAAATCATTTATCTTATTAAATTTAATATATATTAAATTTAAGATATTCAATATCCTATTAAAATGTTCATCTAAGGTATCAAGGCAGAAATTCAAATGGTAGATCTAATGCTGTGCTAAAGATTTCCTGAAGTGAGATATGCACTGAAATGATGTTAAAAAGAACATAGAATAGAAAGCTACAGAAAAAAAAAAAAAAAAGAAAAAAAAAAAGTGAGGAAGGAGAAGCCTGATGATATGCCTAGCACATGATTAGGAACTTTATCATAGCAGAAGACAACTAACCGCCAAGGACACTCATTTGCTTCCCCCTGCAGTCACAAGTAAGAACCTTGGCAGCAGCTAAACACAGGGTGTGCACTGTGCAGAGCATGGGGTATTCTGACCTTCATGCTCTGCACAGGACTGGTGGCTGAGGAAGCTCAGCATCAGAAATATTTTCCAGTGTCATGCTGCTGTGGGGCATGGTATTTTTCATCATCATCTTTCTGTATGCTAGCACTGTTGCTTTCTGTACGCTAGAAACCCCCAGGGGGTTGTCACTGCAGAGGAAGACGGAAAGGTCTCCTTTCCCAGCCTTTAAAGTGTTCCTGCTCCAGAAGCCTGCTCAGCATTTTGGCATCATTTTGTTTGTATATATGGTTTAAACATGAAAAGCTGCATTATGATGCAATTAATTATCTCAGTTTAATAAAATTCGTAGTCTTCCACCTCACAAAATCACAGAATTGCAGGGCTTGGAAGGGACCTGAAAAGATCATCCAATCCCCTTGTTAAAGTAGGTACCACAATAGGTCATGCAGGTAGGTTTCCAGACAGTGTTTCTTCAAAGGACACTCCACAACCTCTCTGGGCAACCTGTTCTTGTGTTCTGTCACCCTCACAGCCAAGAAGTTCTTCCGCATATTTGTATGGAACTTCCTATATTCCAGTTGTTGGCCGTTGCTCCTTGTCCTATCACTATATACCACCGAAAAGGGTCTGGCTCGTCCAATTGCTTCCTTCACTTTAGACATTTATAATCATTGATCAGATCCCTTCTCAATCTCATCTTCTCCAGGCTGAACAGTCCCAGGTCTCTCAAGCTTTCCTCATACAGGAGGTGTTCCAAGACCCCCACCATCTTTGTGGCCCTCCACTGGACTCTTTCTAGGAGATCTCTGTCTTTTTTGAACTGAGGATTCCACAACTGGACGCAGTACTCCAGATGTGGCCTCACCAAGGCAGAGTAGAGGGGGAGGATCACCTCCCTCAACATGCTGGCCACGCTCTTTTTAATGCACCCCAGGATATCATTGGCCTTCTTGGCCACAAGGGCACACTGCTGGCTCATGGCCAGTCTGTTGCCCACCAGGACACTCAGGTCCTTCTCTGCAGAGCTCCTCTCCAGCAGGTCAGCCCCTAACCTGCACTGAGGCATATAGTTATTTCTTCCCAGGTGCAGGACTCTTCATTTGTTCTTATTAAACCTCATCAGGTTTCTCTCTGCCCAGTTCTCCAGTCTATCCAGGTCCCGTTGAATGGCAGCACAGCCTTCTATGTCAGCCAGCTTTGTGTCATCAGCAAACTTGCTGCAAATGGGCTCTATCCCATCAACAAGGTCATTCATGAATATGTTGAACAAGGCCAGATCCAGCACCAGCTGCTGGGAAGCACCACTAGTTACAGGCCTCCAACTAGATTCTATGCTACTGATCACAACTTTCCAAGCTCTGCCAGTCAGACAATTCTCAATCCACCTCACCATCCACTCATCTATCCCACACTTTCTAAGCTTCATTACAAGGACGCTGTGTGAGAGTGTCAAAAAGTTTGCTGAAGTCAACCTCTATAACATCCACCTCATCATTTATTTGCTGTTAATGCATAGGCCACAATCACTGTGGTTTCTTTGGCCCAGGTTATTTGCCTATAAGCAAGAAGCAGACATAAGCTGCTTTGATATTTGCTTGACCTGTAGCTGAGCTTGCTTTACCTCTCTGCACTGCTTAATTGCAATCAGAAATGGCACCACTATGCATTATTTCCATGTTCTGCACACAGAGCTCAACTTGTGCACAATTTAGATCACGAAAAAGCCTGCTTATATGGTTGCTCTCTATTTCTTGCTAATGGAGAAATGGAGAAAATGGAGACAAAAAAAAAAAATACCAAAAACCAATGAACATATCACCATAATAGCAATGAAAGAAGTATAAAAATAAAGATGACAGTTTAATGGGGATTTGTTTGAACAGTATGTTTTTCTTTTCACTAGTTGTTGTGGTGCATTACTAATGGTTTTCAACCTGAAATGGAGCTGCTGAAAACATTATGAAGTTCGCAAATATCTTATGTTTTGAGCCACTGGTTAGGCATGCAAATGGTTCTACTGGGCTTTCAGAGCTGCAATAAGTGCTCTAAGCCTTGGAAAGCAAGTTGTCTTTCTCCTATTAAATGTGCTTCAGCTGTCAGTCTCAATTTTTATAGACAGTTAGCTTTTCTGAACAAAGAAAAATAAGTCTATTACCATGTGGAAGTGCTGTCACTTGATAAGACTTAATCTTGTGGTCATTATAAATAACTTTATTGTAATCACTCCCCTTTTATTTACACTTATTTTCTTGGCAATGCTGTTGGCTCACAGTAAAGCTGCAAGGGAAAATGCTAGAGAATAAGTACATGTGACCTAATGCAACAGTCTCTCTTCACAAAGCTCATCAGTAGACTGGGATTTTCTTTAAAACATTACATATTTCACACTGAGTGCTTCCAGAATAATACTGTAACACTGAAATGGAAAATAATGCCACAGACAAACCCAAAGCCAGGTTCCTGGGGAAACCTAGCAATCAGGCATTTATTATATGTATTTCTATGAAGTAGATGTGCAAGTCTTGGTTCTCTTACTGTTTCTCCTTGTTCTGTTGCTTCTCTTCACCATTACTTGGCAATCTTGGGATCTTGGCAACCTGATCACGGCATCACAATAACCCACACAGCATTTCTGTTGTGCAGTGCCGTCTCGCTCTTAAGCCATGCGGGAAATTCCTTGGTTGTCAGAGCACAGAGCCAGCTGTTCATCTCTGTAACAGGAACAGCACAGAAATAGCTATTCTGCTCAACGCTTCCAGCCACATCAATCTCCATAACAGGCACTGGGATCTGTGCGTGACACCACTGCATAAACTTACTGCATGATGTGATGGCTGGCACCCAAAATAGTGTTTAAGCCCTGGCTGCCTGGGTTAGTTCTTGTTAGTCCGTAGTGCCCTGATTGCAGGACAGTGGGGCTTCTGGTGTGACAAGGAGGAGGCAGCTTGCTCCCCATTGACTGCAGCTGGAGAGATCGGTGTTGGAAGCTGACTCATTCAACTCTACCTTCCCCACTGCAATATGTTTTTTACCCAAACTCTAGAGCCAAGGCATCTGCCTCTCCCGAGAGCCTGCAAGACACCCTGACACCTGGGCCCATCTCCTTCCCTACCACCCTCTTCCTTATGACCATAAACACATGGTAATGTTCCAGCTTCGTTTCCTCCACATCTCGTAACAACTGTGAACAAGGGAAACTCAGCTTCTGACAGAAGCATCAACAGCAATATTATTATAGAGGCAGTGCATTAGATGATAAATGCTTCCACTGCAGAAAACTCACTCTGAGGACTGTGTGTCTTCTGTTGTATTGTGTTTCCTGTTTCTCCTCCCCTGTCCTCTGCTCCATGTCCTAGTGAAGCCAGTGAAGCCTTTGTGTGCTGCCTTTGTGCTATGTTGGGCACCTGACAGAAGGAACATCAGCATCTTCAGAAAGCTCAATAAAAAACTTTGCGTTTTGCAGGCATAGGTACACTGAACTCAGCAGCAGCAGCTTGTAAATTGTCTGTATTTACCTGTAGTTTCATGCTAGTGTTTCCTATTCTCCACTGACAGATCTTCCTATGTAGCCTGACAAACTAATGTTTCAATTAATATAGCTCATCCTCTTGCAACATGATGTTATTTTGCAGTTGAGTCAACCTGATTCAAGTGAGAAAGGGCAAAGCTGTTAACTGAGAGCTCCATGCTGCACTGACAGCAGCGCTGCAGAAACTGAGACAAAAGGCAGCCCCTGAAATACTCCACAAGCAGATTGACCATGTTATCCTTAGCATTGCTGCTCTGCCCAGACTGTGAAAATGGTTTCTGCTTTTTCTTGTATTCTTATTCATGCTGTGCCAGTATCATGTGCTGGCCTCTCTGGAACATGATGTAAATCCCTTATTCAGACTTAAGCACTGCTATGAACATTCAGATAAATATAGCATAGCCCATAAGTGTTCTAGCACGGATACCCTGAGCTGGGCATCCAGCTACTCAAAGGTGACCAACTAAGGGAGATGCACTGTGGCTGATAGAAAAAGATTAGCCACATGAAGAAGGAATGGTTGGTGGTTTTTGCTCTTCTGAACCTATCTTGCCATGCAGCCCAGTAGGAATTTGTAACTGAATTTTTTTGATCTGCTAGTTCTTTAATTTCTCTGTTTCGTACTTGTAATAAATGCAAAGCTCTCTTAAGTTCTTTGGGTTTTGGTGTTTTTATTTTGTTGTTTTGTTTTTGTTTTGTTTTGTTTCCATACAGATTTGGTTTAAAAACGAAATAATGCATAAATACAAACTTATCCCAAAGTGACTTTCCACTCTAAAACCCCACTCTGAAACCAGCAAGAATGCTAAAGTCAGGAGTGTATTCACCTCCTTACAGCTAAACACATAATCAAGGTTGTTCCTATAGGGGCTGGAAAGCTGGTGAGTACCATCATTGGTGCACAATGTACAGTTACCTCATCCTCAGGTAAGCATTTTCATTTGATCTTAAGACCCCATTGACTGGGTCAGTTCAGGCTACAGTGGCAGACAAGAGACTCACAGTGAGTCTGGAAGCCCAGCCATAGACAATGCAAGGCCAATTGAATGTATAGTGAAGGTGAGAGCTTATTTACACGATCTGCCCTTGGAGTGTTCCTGAAAAATGAAGGCAAGTGCAATAATAGCTTTTTTCTTTCTTTCTAATTCTTTTTTATCCTTTGACAACAATAGCACAAATTCCTGTGGTTCAGCTGATGGTCAGCTAAAAAACAGCTCCACCTTGTCAGGTAAATGGAGTTGAGGACAGGTTTTTCTCTGGTGGATTTTACATCAAGTAGATTAGAAAAACCTCTGAAGTTTGTGCTCCACACTTCACACTATAAAAACTAAGCCATGGTAAATAACCTGCAATAAGTCTGTGAGAGCTGATAAAGATGCAAAGGAGCAGGATTTCAAAACAGATAAACTGAAAAAATGCAGAACCACATCTGTGCACAAGACAAGCAAAACCGATACTTGTTAAATGTTGTCTGTAGGACCCCAGCTGTGTACTAAACCTCCATTGTGCAAATATAGCAAATAGACATTCTTCATCCTACAGAATTAAAATATTCATTATGTGTGATTGAATTGCAACAGAGACATGGAAAATGACACCCATACTACTTCAAGTGGTAATTCTAATGTTGGTTAGATCTAAAGTAAACATGATAGACTTCTCATAACATTTTAATGTGTATATGCATGCATATGTTAACTTACTTATAGGTGAATCTGGTGAAAGACTGTCTCCGTATGGTGTGCAGACCCAGGACTGTCCCCTCCATGTAAGAGACAGCCACTGGGCTGTAAGGTCCATCCTTCTTGCTTTCATTTTCCATTTTCTGGCCTCACCTTCAATGCCCTCCCCTTTCCATTAGCTTTTTTACAATATTAGGAGGAAGCTGTCTGATGGGGAAAAGACGTCATCTTCTCACTTACTGTAGAAGAAAGCAATTGTGGGATTTTGTCAGCCCTTCAGTGCACAGCCAGTTGGAAGGGCACAGTCCGAGCCTTCCTCACAATGTCAGAGCCCAGAGAGCAAAGGAGCCATCACCTCCCACAGCTCTTGTGAGGTCAGACATGAGATAGGTACCAAGTGGTTGAAGTAGAAACACTTCCTGTGCCCAGAAGCCTAAACCTTTTGGTTTAGCATTTGGGGCATTTGGGGATTTTTAAACTAAAAAAGCAAAGTTCCTGTGCATCAGGGCTCTGTAACAGTGCAGCAGAGAGCATGCAGGATATTCTGTGTCAAGCAGTTAAACCCTGTTCAGGTGTTTATAGGCTGTGTCTGGATCTTACAAATTTCCATCTGCAGTGGTTCCAAGACCCGTTCATATAACAGACTAACGACCTGTAAAATTTCAGTTTGAAATACCTTTGGAGAGCTATAGTAAACATTAAAAATATAACAGAGAATACATTTCCATTTTGTTTTTACTATTACAACTCTTAGAGTAGAAAGCATTTCATACAAAAAGAGTCTAAAACAAATCCCATTTTAATTTTGCTGAAATAATCTATAAATCATTTTCATAAAAGCACTGTAAAAGACATGCCCTTCTGCTTCTCCACTATGTGAGTGACACGTGAATTTCTATGTCTAAGCTTCTGGAGATAAGGACTTAGAAGCAAATATTGATGCTGTCTTAGCTTTTGTGCAATAACCAACACCACAGTAACAGAGCACACCAATAAAGTGCTGCAGTTCTGTATAATTATTATATTAATTGGAACATTATTTACAGAGAGGGCTGCCTACACAGCATGCACCTACTTTCTGAAATGCTCACAGCACTCAGCACACAGCAGGCAGCCAACATAAAAGTTCCGTTAAAGAAACAGTAAAATAGCCATCCATATAAGTGCAAGTTAATGAACTGAGTCCTGCTGGCAGGAAGACTTGAACGTGGGCAACCATTTTCAAACTGAAGAGAGGTGACCTTAAAAGCCTGCCGTACATCAAAGTAATGCAGTGTTTATGATGATGCTGGTGGAGCCCAATAGATTTAGAAGAACAATGAATATCGTCTATTGAATTAAAATACGTTGTACATAATACACCATATATTCTAAATTCTATTGTGACAAAGATCCTTTATGGAAACCAGAGTAAGAAAACAACCATTTCAATGTGTAGGGCCACCATGTCACATTTAAATTAAGTACTGAAACAGCATTTTACACGCTAAATCCTGTGCATGGCAGCTGTTTATGGAGTCCCTCTTCCATGAAAGTTATCCAGACACCCTCCCCATGCACCTAAAACTGACATTAATGCCAACTATTCAACAAAGCATTTCATATATGAAATATCCCCGTAAAATCCTTTCATCTGGCAGAAGGGAAATTGCCACTGCAGTGTCCAACTGACTTCCTAGCAAACTCAATGGAAAAAAAAAAAAAAAAAAAGCACCCTGCAATGCATGCAGGATTTCTTCAAAGCTAACAGATTTGATGGATTGTTTCTCCCAAGATTAGTATTTCATTATCAAATATGAAATATGGCACAGCTACTATATCATTACTCATTTTTACAATATCAGCTCAAAGTCCATGAATGACTCTGCAGTTTATTCAGCACAGGTATACAACACCGTGTGAAGGAAGAGATTTGCAGCACTCAATATTTCCACAGGATAGTCTGTAAAGCCCTTTTTATAATTTGTTTCCTAAAATATGCCATCTCTGCAGACTTTTGGACAGACTGTCCATCATGCCTAGGACTTTCTGACCTAGCTCAACTTCAAGCAGGAAGATAATTTTTGCCATTAACAAAGAGTTGTCATTAATCAGGTTTTCACTGCAGGCTCTTCTGATGCATCATTTGTGATGTTGGAACTGTCATCATAAAATGAAGCCAGTCACTTCCTTGGCAATTATATGGTTTAACAGCAGTCTGGATCCCAGTTAATCTTCAGTGAATATTAAAGCATTTTATGTTAGGTATTCAGAGGAACAAAGAGCACTCTGGTGCCTAATTTCCTCTGTGGATCATGTCAGAGAAATGCAGTATTACAGAACAGCTTGAGTTGGAAGGAACCTTTAAGCCCACCCAGCCCCAGCTTGCCGCCATGTGAGGGGCTGCCATCCCCCAGCTCAGGCTGCCCAGGGCCCCATCCAACCTGGCCTTGAGTGCCTCCAGGGATGGAGCACCATAGCTGGGAAAATGTGTTATAGAGAAGCACTTAGGTTAAAACTGTTTAGCTTTTCAAAATAAGATGGAGAAAAGATTTGGTTACAGTAAAGCTGTACCTATGGGAGAAAACGCCAGTGTTAAAGGACTATTTAATCTAATGAGGAATAGCATAACAAGAAACAAAGACTAGAAGCTGAAGTTAGATAAATTTAAATGATAATTAATGTTTCTCCTTCTAGCAGAGAGAGTAATTAACCTTTGAAACAAAGTACCAAAGGAAGTGCCAGATAGTCCATTTACTGAAAATTTCAGATGAAGACTGTATGACTTTCTGGAAAACAAAACACATCAGTGGAGTAGACAAGAGAAGTTTTTCTGTGATTTAAACAGTTCTACACATTACCATCTTCAGTTTTAAATACCCTAGCTCTCTGTGAAGTACAAAAACTTCAGTGCATTTGACAAAGACATGAAAGAAGCTGAATCTAAATTGTTCCTCTTCAACTTCTAAGTTCATTACGATGAGGCAGGACATATCTCTCAAACACAATTTTCACTAGAGTGCATATTATCAGATTCCCAGCAGAAGAGCATGTGTGCTTGGTGGATCCCTGACTGCTGTTTGTTTCTGTACAGAAGAGACCCACCAGCAGCAGGACCATCAGGATGCCCATCCCGCAGGGCTGCTCTCAGTGAGTTCTCCTCATATCTGGGATTGCCCTAAGTTCATCACCTTGCACTTGGTCTTGTTCAGTCTCATTAGATTCTTGTTGGTCCACTTCTCAAGCCTTTCCCGGTCCCTCTGAATGGCATTCCTTCTTTCTGTTGTGTCAACTGCACCACACAGCTGGATGTCATCAGCAGCCTTGCTGAGAGTACCCTCAAATTCAATCTCAATGTCGTTAATAACCTGGCTGCAGCCATCTGGCTAATATCAACTAAATAGAGCATCCTTCAGATCCATATCTCTCCAGCTTAGAGATAACGATGTTATGTAGGACCATATCAAAGGCCTTACAGAGAAGTCCAGGAAGATGACATCAATTGGTCTTGCCTTGTCAACTGATGCAGTCAATCCATTGTAGAAAGCCACCAGATTGACTAGGCACAATTTCTTTTTTCCTCAGAAAATACTGAAAATCAACAATGTATTTATTTTTTCTTAATGTTTTCTGTGGTTCTTTGAATACAATCAATTCCCTTGTGGTGATAACATCAATCTGTATACATCTAGGTACCTATTTTAGACAGACCTATCTGTAGGAATAAGGAATAGGTGGTTACCAGACATTGCTTGGCATTAGTCTATGGGTTTTATCCCTCTAAGGCGCCCCTGGCTGGGTGCAGCCAACAGCATTGCACTTATTCAAAAGTTTTTTTAAGATTAAAAGTTACACAAGAAGAGACATAAGGTATGCTATCGCTGACACTGAAGGAGCAAACCTGCCAGAACCACCACACTTCAACAGCATAAGGAAAAACGTGAAGTACTTTCCCAACTCAGAAAGAAAGAATTAAGACATTTAATATTCCCATGCATTGGGAATGTTAGTGAGTACCAGGGTACTGATTCGATTCCTGCTGGACAGAAGTATCTATCTAGCTGCTGCACAAACATGATTCACCTAGTTGTTAATTGCCAGTTCAGTGGTCACTTTTCACATCAAATCATTTATGTACCTTGAAAATGGGTGCTTTGTACTTGAACATCACTTGGTTTCTCCTTGGTTAGTGTGAATGTTGAAAAGGTAGTAGGAGAAGATCTATATGCAGTGTTCAGTGGCAAAGTTTTAGCCAAGGTAACATTTTTTCAGTGGTCATTCTTTGTTAAAACAGTCTAGAAAGAGAGAGTACAGAGATCTGTAGATTGCACGCAAAGAACAATTTCTCCTATGTTTTGCTTATAAAAGACATATTTTGTTTTTCCTCATTTAAAGATTCTGACATAATACCTAAATCATCTGCAGATGATACCTAAGCCTGCAGCTGAGAGCCCTGTGATGGAACAGTAGCCCAGGGCAGCAAAAGGATACTTGAAGAGACATGATGTCCAGGCTGTTTGGCTTCCCCTCATGCCTTGCAAAAAGTCGGTAAAGGGAGCTAGTTGGCAGCTTCCACCCCTACAGGAACAACAGCTGCTTGCACCAGCTCTCCCACTTCTAAAATAAATAGGGATCTGCCGACCTTGTGCTTTAAGTGAAAAGGAGACAGACGTAAAATAATCATTCCGGTTGAGCTAAGAGCATTGGGCACTTACATGGATCAGCCTCATTCAGGCATGCTGAATTCCCCTCCAGACGAGGGGAGGCACTGCCTGCCAGGCTACCTTACCAGATAGCAGACAATGACAGGGAATGGCACTTAGGATGTGCAGAACTTTCCAATGGGCACTGGATACTAGAATCCAACTGACAGCCGAGGCAAATAGTAAGACCCATAGCCAGCAAGACCATCTCAAAACTGTACTCCTGGGCTGGAAAGAGCTAGCTGAGCACTACCAGAATCCTATTTATTTATTTATTTGCAATTAATAATTATCGAAAAAGATACCCTTCAGTTATGCGTTATTTGTCAACCACTAAAAATAAAGCCCCAAATTCCCTGACAAATACCAGAGACCAGTATTGGCAGAAGTATGAAATTGTTTCATATACTGAATGTTGTTTAGAAAACAGTAATTTCTTGACAGCAACAGACATTCCTAGGAGGTTAGGGAGATGTAAGTATGTGAGAAAGTTCTAAGCCTTCTTCATTATAGATGGGTCTGCTCCTGCACTTCAGCACCAACACTGCTACCAGCACAAAGGGAAGAACCAGCTAGGGATTCAGACAGGACTGAGATACAGGGAGGCTTTAGGCACTGTCACTTTTTGGGTCCCTTGTGTGGACATTAGAGAAGGTAAGTGTTCTTGCAGAGCAATCAGCTGGAGAAAAAGAAAATCAAAATTCCTCACTTCTCTTTATGTCAACTGCCTACTTTTCCCCCAGAGTAGCTACGTTAACTTCAGCATTCTGGATCAAATTTAGCAGAAGTAACCAATAGGCATATTATTCCCGCAGTTTCAAACACTGGTGGCATTCTCTTGGCTCTCAGACAAGTTTAAAACCATTACATGTTGTTGCTAGATTGTATAAATTGTTACCAAGCTTCCTCTGAATACTCACTGCACTTCAGTAGTGTCTGGATAGCGTTTTGCATGACTTAAAGCTCTAAGTAGTATCATCTTCCATCCAATGTGATCTTCCTTCCAGAAATACTACTCCATACCACTGGCTCATTATTTTTTCCAAACAAATTTGCCTCAAAATATTGAGTTTTTGTTGATTCCACTTAGCAAATGAAATTTTAAAAGACTTAAGGAAAGTAAGTTAAGCCCACCTCAAGTAAGGTAAACACAGACGCTCAAGTAAGGTAAACACAGACGCTTAAGTGGACATTTAAGTTAGATGGGTTTTCCTATAACAGATCATACCAACCTGTATTTGATTCATTGGTAAATCAAGTTACTAAAAGTTCACATTTCAAATACAAGTAACTATGAGGAAAGAATTATTATTATTATTGTTTTTAATGTCGCAACGCTACTGTACAACTGTAATAGAGATAGCTCAGATTTAGGCAAACCTGTGGTAGGTCAAATGCTTATCACAGCCATCTGTTCCGACACTGGGCTTCTTTCTCCCATTTCTTTCCTTAATCCTTGTCAATGACAAAGAATTTTTCTGGCTCTTGTAACTGTACTCTTCTTATTTCTGTCATAAGTTCACTGAAAGTTTGATTTACTAATGTGAAATACGAGTCGCTCAAACATGTGAATTCATGCTCTTTTCTATTATTTTTGTGTGTGTGTGTGCGTGCTTACTGGAAGCTTTGCAGTTTTAAATTTTGTTTCTGACTCCAAATATATCAAAAGCTGTTTACATTGCCAAATGCCAAAATACACAGATGGCGTCCATTTAACAAAGTAGATTTTTAGTATTGGATATGGACATTTCATGCAATCAATCTGACATCTTCTCCATAACACCATTTTATTTTTTTTTAACGTTTCCATAAGTTATATAGGTGTTTGGCCAAATGCTTTTGGTTCTACTCTCAGGAATTAATTTAATGGAATTCACTCTGGTGTACACTCAAAATATACAGAGTGCTGGGTCAATGATATTCTATTTATTATTCCATTTGAACTCTTGAAATGCCTTGTAAATTTGATCTTTCTGGTAATTCCTAACACTGCATGTGTATCAGAGCCATATAAGCACTATATTACATCTTTCCAAGAAAGAAAAAAAAAAAAAAAAAAAAACAGCCTCCAGTCTCTTCAAATATAAAAGAAACTAGAAGAAATGAAGAGCTTCACCTCTGTATATGTGTTCTTTGGCCTTGATTGTATTTATTGATCCAAGATATGGAACTAAACAAACATGAAGTTATTCCTCAGAATTGCGAAACCTTTTTCTTCCAGGAGCCTGAAAGTGTGCCTATGAAGATGGCTGAATTCAACAATGATTTCTGAAGCCTGAGCTTCAGCTAACCTAACTGTGATAGGACTGGAGAAAGTTACTTAGATCCTGTGGCTATACTACTATATAGAAGTGAGATGAGCTGCTAAGGCCAAGCGATAAGCACAGACAGACTCATGTTTTGGGTCTCTGGGACTCCTCCCATATGCCTACATAGCCTAGCGGAACATACTTATTTTCATGAGCTTTCTGTCAGTTCAAGCTGTTGGAAGTGTTGTATAACTAGTTCTGCAGCTTGCCAAAATGGTGTCCTTGTAATATGAAACTGCATACACGTATGTCACATCTGAGACTGTAAAACCTTTTGAGATAGTATTGGGAAATTGTGCTGAATGGAAGGACTCAGACTTTGAGCAGTCTTGTCCATGCCCTCCTGAAATGAACTAGTTTGAAGAACTGAGCCCTAGCATTGGTGAAAGTCAGGAGCCAACCTTCGGGGGCAGCTAAGCAGAGTAATTCACTCCTTGGTGACCTGAATTAGGGTTAAATGCAATTTACTGTGGTTTACAATTCTCCATAGTTCATCTCAAGATTTAATCTGGTTTTAGTGCCCAAGGAGCTTAAGAAAAAGCAAAACATTCCTCCATTTCTATCATTGTTTCTGCTTCTGGAATACTATAGTTCAACAGCCCAGAAGTTCAATGTTTCAAATGCTGGGGAACGATTAGCTGAAAGCATCTATCTACAGAGGCAAGCGTAAACACCCTGCAACTTCCGTAAGGCAAGGGAAAGACACTGAAAGATTGCATGTCATGTGCTTTCAAACGTGCTTTTTCAGGTGCTTTTCCAGTTAGATGTGACACTCGTAAGACAGGATCCTAAAGAAACTGGTTTGACTGAGGAGACTTATATGCAGTTTGAGACAAGAGGGGCACAGTGTTCTTCTCATAGCAGACAAATAGAGACAGGAAAAACACCAAGACTGAGGACAATCTTTACACCATGCTGTGCAGGATTCCCTGGGATTTCAGACTCCAACAGGAATATCAATTCTTTTCATCTGCCACATTCAGTCACTCACAGTAGGAGATGAAATCAGACCTCATATAGGATGCTCTGCAACCAGCTCCAGACCAGTGAAGGCAATTCCCAGTGAGCGGAGCTCATTTGGTATCATTCCCAGATATTGCCAATGAGCTGCATGGCACATACCAGCAGTCACTCAGCAAAACCTAGCCAAAGCTCTGTTATTGATCTCAAATGTCCTCTCCTTTTCCCAGCAAGGCACTGGAAATAACATAAGGTTCTCCATTTACTTGGCAGCACAGCCTACAGACACAGCAGGGAAGTGCTGTGGGACTCATCACACAGCAGAGACAGATGGGTTCTTCCTGCTCTTTACCTCCTCCTATTGCCTGTGCTTACCTAAATGCTGCCCTCCCCTTCCCCTGCTGACTAAGCTCAAAGAATATTGGATAGCTGTGCAGTTAGCAGCACTGACACCTATGGCTTTGCTGTCTACTCTGCACTCATCTCCTCAGGAGTTGCCATGTCATCCTGCCCAAATCTGTTCTCTGAGCAAGTCTTGGGGAACAGTTTACAGAAGCATTAGTCAGGCTGAATGTTCTCACACAATCCAGAGGAAAGACTGATGTGCTCCAAGAACATCAACCTAGATAAGCACACCAAGATTTGAACACCTCCACATACCACCAAGACACTACAAGGTATGTTGGCATTGGACTTATCCCTGGAGATCCTCCACCACACAGCTGTCTGTAAAGGCATGTCCCCTCCCCTTGTTGGTGAAGGAGGTCAAGGCCCATTTAAAGTCTTCTGAGGGACTCCAACTGTCAGGAAGAGCTACCTCTCTCAGTGGGATGGAGCATAGGTCACAGCTATGGAGATAATACTCTCATACTTAAAATACTAACGTCTGCTGAAACGAGTGTTGGAATAGTCAATGAGAAGAGAAAGAGGAAAAGAGCTCTTATGACTGTTCCTGATGACTAATGTGGTGCCTAGGGCCCCCTACATGCCATCGTTCTAATTCAGTTAGCTTGGAGCACCTGAGGTGAAGTAAGGCAAATCAGCTGTGATGGTTCAAAGGTAATTTGTGCAGCAGAATTAAGGAAACAGCCTCTTAGGGCTAAAGCTGGGAAGAACATCAGCCTGGAGGTACATAACAAGTACCTATGGGACACAGAGGGTGTCCTTCCCCCCACCATTACAGGTATGAACGCTTAGCTGAGAAAGGTGGGGGTAAGAGTAACTTCAGATCTTCAGGATAACGTCTCTACTTATAACTACTGTGTATCGAAGCAAAAGGACAGTCGTGCTTAAAACCTTATGTTTATGATGATCTCCTCTCAGCCTTTGTTATTCCACATGTGTCTGCCACAGGGTTCCTTTCAGGCCCTGCATGATACATGAAGTTGTCTGTGTTAGGGACAGCCTTAGAGTAGAGCTGAGATATACACACCATCGAGAGAGTTAAATGAGAAAGACCTTCTGTTCTACCTGAAGAAACCATCACATACTGAAGTCTGATTCCCAAATATCTTGGATTTGTCTTACTAAACACGACCTGCGTGTGCTGTGGCTATGGACAGTGAACACTGTTACCTTGTATTCTGATAGCAGTTCCCACCTCTTTTTGTCACTGGTAATTATTCTCCTGATTGCAGCTGAGTGGTCATTACTATTGTAAGGAACTTATAAAATGCTAATAAAGGGTTGCTTGTTTGTTTGCCTAGCTGCTACCTCAGGCATTTCTCTTGTACTTATTGCCCATCATTAAAGCATGCCCTCCGTCCCTTGGGTCTCGTTTCCAGATAAGCTCTGTGGCCCCAGGAAACATTTTGCATAGTTTAAAAATTAGCAGTCAGTCTGGAGATGGGAGGACTGCCAGCTAGTCAAGCAGCACTAAAAATCACTGCTTTTTTAATCTGCCTGGCTTAGTTCTCCACCTTTCAAAAGCAAACTATATGCTTCAATTTCCAGTTTTTCCTATACTTGCTTTACTGCCCTATACTGTCCACTGAATTTTATTCTAAGTTATGGAGAGCATTGCAATGCTACCATGAAATACAGAAATACAGATCCCAATTCTCCTAGTGCTCCTGTGCTTTTTCTTCAGTCTTAAAAAAATAAAATAAATTAAAATAGGAACCAGATAAACTAAGATTTAAGTAGAAAGAAATAAGGAAGAAGAGAAGGTTAAAGTGAGACCAATGGAATACAGAGGAGTAAGGTTAGGGGAAGAAGAAAGTTGGATTAGCAGATGGTAGCTGGAAGTCAGATGTAGTCAAGCTGTATACATGAGCTACATACTGCTGTTTGGGCTGTATGAAAGAAGTCAGTTTAGTCTCTGGAAAGGAGTTCTCTGTTGTCTAATGGCCACTGCAAACAGAAACAGGGTGAGCAGGAGGTCATTCAAGCCCATACATTACATATTTAATCATTGTTTCCTCTAATGCAAGGCTTATTGCTGTAGGCATGCTTTCCATTTTATGCATCCCTCCCTTGGGCTGCACATAATTCTTCATACTGTGGCTGACATTTGGGCATCTAAATTACAGCTCTCCATCTTGCCTTGCAGACTGCAGAGTTTTTTGACTTTAGAGTATTTGCTGTCCAGATGGTTGCTGTCAAACAAGAAACAGGTGGCAGCACTGACATGTGGTTTGTCTATAAATTTCTTCACAAAGCAGCGTAAAACTGCTTAAGCTGGATAGTCTGTATTATTAAAAGCCATTTCATTGTAGATAGCTTACTAATGTCTGTGGGACTTGGGGAGACAGAGCCTTAGAAATGCCTATATGCAACTTAAAGACAACTACTTCTATGATTTGCACATTCTTTCCCCAAACACCTGATTGCTCTTTCTCATTTGGCTCTAAGTTTGTGCATTTTCATCTCCTTTCAGCAAATTCAGTGTTCATTCCTAGAGCAGGTGCCCAACAATGGATGTAGCTGCAGCAGTGAAGAGGGCATTGGTGAATCGGGCACAGGAGGAAGGTGAGGAAAGCCTAAGGAGTGATGTGGGTGATCCAGGGGTGCAGGACGCCATCATCTGCAGACTTACATGTCCATTTAAACCTCTCTCATGCATTCCCTCCGCTAGATGGTACTAGGGCGACACATTTGTCTTCACAGGCTTCCCCAGCTATTATAAACATAAAAATATCCTGCACATAGAAACAGTGAATGGTCAGGCTTTTCTGACTAGAGGAAACTTCTGGCAAAGACCATTAAACTTCCAAGGTGAAAAACTCAGAATTTAGTAAAGGCCACAAAACAGGTGGCCTGAGCAATCCTAGTCTGCTGCTGCACCTATTACAACAACGCTCAGATGCATATATCATGTTTCTTTATTCAGTATTTTTATTCATTTCTTCTCTAAGGGCATACACAAAGCAGAATACTGCTACAGAAAACACATGGTAAGAATTATGTTGCAGTTAGATCTGACTACAGCCTTCTCTCCCAAAGTTGCCATTTAATGAAAGATTAATTCATTTGCCTGTCCTCACTAATACATGCATTGCTTGCAGCAACATATGGCATTCAAAGCATGGCAAAACAAATCCTGGTAGTTTTCTAGTGTTGCTGGCAGCCATCAGCTCAGTAAACGATAGTATCTGAGACTTCACAATATTCATATGTTTTACAGTGATGTTTTTAATACCTGGACTTCCATATCTTTGGGATTTTTTTCAAGTGGAGGAGTGAGTGAATGTATAGAGAGGAGTGAATCTGCACTCAGGCTGGATGTTAGGAAAAATTTATTCTCTAAAAGAGTGGTAAGGCATTGGAGAAAGAAGGGGGTGGAATCACTGTTCTTGGAGGTGTTCAAGAACGTGTAGACATGATACTGAAGGACATGGTTAGTGGGCATGGTGGTGCTGGGTTGATGGTTGGACTAATTGATCTTAGAAGACTTTTCCAACCTTAATGATTCTACGATTCTATGTTCATGGCAGTGCTGTGGCTCTTAGGTCCCAGGCAGAGAACAGCAAATTCCTCCATGGGCAGGATGGTGAACAACTTTGGCTATTTGAGTTATAGGCTCATGTGAACAAGACAGATTCTGCCATTCTGCTTCAAGACAAACAGAACTGTAATAAAATTCTTGTCAGCCAAAAATGCAGTACAGCAATAAAGTAACAAGCCTCTCCCCCCCGTGCTGGAGGCTCTGTCAGCTCATCAGACAAGTGCAAAGCTGTCTGAAAGGGAAAAAAAGAAAAAAGATGAAATAAACACTCAGTATTAGGGCACGTTGGCCACTCTTGTATGTCTCTCAGACTTCTAAATCAAAACTCAACTTCTTTGGAAGTAAAGACCCTCTGCAGCAATAAGCCACAGTAATTTTCATTTAAAACCACTTCAAACTTGGGATAAGTCTTGAATGCTTATCCACTACTTCTGCATTGCCTTCATTTTAATTGTTGGATATACATTTATATGATAATTCATTTTTCTTCATTTTCTCTGTGTGTGTGACTGGAGGATTTAAAGCATTTGGTATATATCCCCTTTTCACATCCTATGGCTCCTTGAACACTAGAAAAACACCAGAAGAGACAAAAGTAAAATATAACGTATCCTTCATGTTATTTATTGCTTATAATTCTAGAAGATTTTATTGGCCATTAATATTACAATATGACATTCCTCAGGAAGTTTCAGGTTGACAGCATCAATCTCTGGCCAAAGTGTATGTAAGATGATTTGAGAGCACTTCTAATGAAAAATGGGATTTTCATAGATTTTCTTCTTTTAATGTACACATATCAGAATTCTATTACAGGCTACATGGGGGAAGACAGTTGGAGTTGGTTCCACCAGCATTCAAGTGAGACTAATTTCTCCTTTGTTATTAGTTTCTTTTTTTTTTTAGAACTGGTACCATTTTTATGTATCTATAAAGAGATTTTCTGCCTGCTAGCAACTCTTTACTTTCTAATGAACCTATGACTGACAGAAAGTTGAGCTTTTCTTTCCTCCCACTAATACCACCATTGTGTGCGCCTTGTTAACCAGTATTGTGTATCAGTCACAAGCTGACTCCTTTGTGTCTTTGTAAAGTATCAATTTAGTCAGCATTATCTACTGGGGAGACAATGGCTCTGGTACACAGCAACACAAAATCATGTAACGTCATAAGCCCTAAAAGCAGTGGCCTGGCCAAAAGGGCTAAAACACGGGAGGTGCAGAGGATGGTGCTGCCCATGCAAGGGTAGGACTGGCCAGCACAGCACAGAGGCAACTCAGGAAGCATCTCCATTCTGGCCACTGGTTGGGTTGCTTGCTGGGAAAAGAGCTACACCATTCAGATCTGCCTGCTAGCATTTCTTCTACTTAACTGCATTGACATCTGACATCACTGACATATTCCCAAAGCCTACTTCGATTTTTCCTTGATCAGTCTTTTCCAATAGTGAACTCACTTCTCTGCACTGAAAAGAAAAAAAAACCCACAAAAGCCAACCCAGCGCATGGCATACATAGAACATAACAGCTCCACTGCTGGACCTGGCACTCTGCAAGGAGTTTACAGCTCCTTGTTCCTGCAGACTTGAGCTAGCTCCTCATCGGGTTCTAGGCAGACTTGAAACAGGAAGGGAAGACCAGTTTCATTTCTGCTTTCATGTTTTATTGCTGGGCAATGGTCAGTAGAAAAACCCAGCCCCCCAGTGATGTCTGCATCCATCACTCCAGAGAGGGGGAGGGCAGCAGCTCTGTGGGGGTTCTGTGTTTTGGATGAAATTGTCCCTTTGTTAGTCCAAAATAGCTCAAATTGGGCAACTTTCCAAGCATGCAGTGAAAGACGTCTGTTTGAGACAGTGCTCAGAGCAAGCTGAGGACGGAAGGCTGGAAAAGAGGTGCCTGACTGGCTGGGTTCCCACTGGCGTGATTAATGTAATGCTGCTGGGATTTTACTGCATTATTAATGAAGTGTTAGGGGTGCCTGCAGCACTGCAAAAACATCTTTGGAAAATTATTACTAAAAATCTGAATTGGTGCATTGGATAACCTTTCCTACTACTTTTTTCTCTGCCCGTAGAGCCCTCATCGTGCCAGGGGACAGCTATGAATACCAACCAGCAGAGCAGGACCACGCAAGCGCTGTGCTCTCCACCTCCCAAAGAGCTGGGGCTCAGAGCACCAACAGCACACCACCAACATCCCTAATCGGGGACTGCACCCAGCAGTGCTGGGACCCATCCCACAGCTGAGGTTTGTTGTCTTCATCGACGAGCTTGCATCTCAGGTGATGATCAGTGTAAAATATCTCTACATTTTTACTAAGCTGTTATAGATGATATCTGATATTATTTCTCTTTTTTTTTAATCAGCTTTGCCACATCTTATTATTGTGCTAATTTTTTTTCCCCTCTAAATCTTCCACTCTTGTTATCTATATTTTAATCATGTCCCCTTTTCTGATGGTAGCAACTGTGGGTTTGGTTTAGGGATGCTTTGTTGACACTGTTATCGTGTGGTGAGTTGTTTTTTTTTTTTGTTTTTTTTGTTGTTGTTTTTTTTCAAAATTTAATTTAATTTAATTTTTTCAGACTGCTGTGCTCTCATCAGGCTCTGCCAGTCTGAAGCTTCCCGTTGCTAAGCAACATTTCCCCTCCGCCCTTTTTGCAGCCGGTTGCCATAGCGCTGCCAGCCTCTGCTATCAAGAAGCAGAGAGCAGTCATTACTCACCACCTCTCCTCCTCCAAAAAAAAAAAAAAAAAAAAAAAAAAAAGCAGGGCTACATGGGCAAATACACACTCTCTTCTCTTTTTAATTTATTTTGGGACCCAGCAGGAGGATTCCTGCACATGTTACAGCTGCAGATGCACACTGCGATATTTTCTTGCAGAAGTTCTTGCTTTGGTTTCTGTGCTGAAGCACCATGAACTGCAGTGCTGACTCATGGACACCTGTGACGTGGTCCATGGCAGCAACAGATACCTCAGGATGTACTTTCTATGATAGTCCTCGTACCTGTGCAACTGGCACTGCACCCTCCTGATAGCAATTCACTGCGGTGTGAGCAGATGCTCCACAACTCCTCAAATCAAAGCATCCTTCCTCAGGAACATGGTTATACGGGTAGAGCTTCTCTCTTGAGACATTTTTAAATAACAGTAATATCATAATTACTACTATATGTGCTGTGCTATCATCAAAGTGTAAAATAATACATTCTGTTTAAAAACTAGCTTTTCAAATGCGTGCAAATTTGTATGAGGAATCATCCCCAGAGAAACAGAGAGCCTTCCATTCTTTTCTAAGGAAAAACATAGTGCTAACGGCTAGGGTGAGAGGAAAGTTAATGTCAGCCCTAAACAAAACCTTATTGAGAGTTTTCTCATTGCCAGCCTACTGGCTGCCAGGCTTGGCCAGCTGGGTGCCACACGGCAACATGGAGTGCAGAAATACAAACCTGGAGCTCGCATCATTCTTGTCATCCAACATGCCTGGTTAAAATAAGTATTTGGCTTCCGTATAAAAGTGGAAGCGTGCATACTGCCCTTTAACATGCCTTGCTCACAAAGAGTTTGGTAGTATTAGATTACCCATGTGGGAATATAAATTGTGCAAGTTAAGTATAAGATGGTATTTGGGGGACAGAGGCTTTTACATCAGTGACTGCTAAAAGCAGTACTTGAGTTTGACAGAGAATAGCTTCAGTTATTCTATTATTTTAGTTTCCATTAATCATGACAAAAGCCTCCACCTCGGTTGTCAATATAAAGCCGCTCTTACCATCCAGAGAACTTTCTTCCCACGTTCTGCAGTTGGTGAGATATTGTGCTAATAAATGCAGCAAGGAGCTAGACTCCATGTCCTTAAATGCCCTTCCATTTATCCGGTCCAGCATCTGCCTGCTTGAACAAGTGCATCAGATACAGGCAGTCTGCCAGCTATTAAAATGTTACACCTACCGCCATGGAGCTAAATTGTACATTTTGTTTTCCCCTGTCCTTGACAAGGGCTCACTCCTAAAGTAAGAGGAATGTGCTTAATGTCTGCTTGCCTCAAATTCCCTCTTTATCCAACCATCTCTTCCTTGATTTGATATTTTATATTCTCTTCTTTTCATGCTATTCTTGGGAACGATAAATACCATTGTGCAAGAAGATACATTTAAGAAAGAACCTTTGCCAACCGTATGGAAAACTGATTTAAAAATCCATTTCTACTCTGATGAAGCATGGAAATCAAATATAGTGCAAAAAAATAAACGGGATTATTTCACTATTTCTTTTTCAATTGGGATATTTTTGTCCTTTTGGGGAGTTGACCTGAGATAACAGTTTTACTATTTGTTGTTCTAAAGGAATTCAAGATTCGAGAACAGTTGTATTCAATAAATTAGAAATTGAAGGCCCATGGAAAGCTCTGGAAATATTGATTTAAGGGAAAGTATTGGCAAACATATTACATGAAGACCCTAGCCTAATCACAGAAAAAGATGAAGATCCATACCCTTGCTTAGGCTGCTTTAGTTCTGGGCTTCATTTTATCCAGAAGAGAAATTACTGGAATAAATGTTAAATATCCAAACCAAAAGTATTAATGCCTGTGTTCCCTGATGGTTGAAATGGTAATGGAACAAATTGAACATTAACCTAGTAGAACCAAGGCATCTCTTTGTGCCTGATTTTGACATCTGAATTGTGCAATAACTTCTCCTTGCTGAAATTATGCAATGGTTGTTAGTCAGTCTCTCATTTCCTCAAGCATTTGTGCAGAGATTACATCCGCATATTATATTTTAGTATGACTCATTAAAATGCTAATCGACAACAGTACCGGATCACAGTACCAGCATAGATCTATATCACTGAAGGGTCCGCATTTTGGTACCTTTTTTACAGCCAACACAACACATCAACTGAAATCCACATCAGCAGCTCGCTTCTGAGTTTCTAAGCAAGGTCAGTTAGCTTTATGTACTGGCAGTCCCTCTGTACTTCTAGGTTTCTGCCTGCTGTGTGAAGTCCTCTCGATATCTTTCCAGTTTTCTACCTTTCTTCTTTCTGTGCTTATCTGGTCTTGAGGTAAACTACAGCCTCATGGTTAAGATACTTTCATGAGAGCTGTCTCCCCTGTTGCCTGAATTCTTTATTTCATCTGGCTATCACAATTACACTTCTTTGTTTGCCCACACAAAACCTGGCTATGTCACTTCTGTACCTACCTGCATGTTGTGGCATCTGTAAATTCTGAAAGACAAGATATCAAGCTGATCAAACAGTACATTGTGATTGTAGCTGGTGCCAGACAGGACACCTACATTACCCCTTAAAACCTTTACATAACGACAGCTTTACAACAGCACAATTTCCATTTTGCTGACTCTTAGTTACCGGGGCTAGAAATAGATTGCAGGGAATTGTTTTTTGCTAGGCATGTGACTACCCTGTTCCCCGTTTTCCACAATTGGCTGTACCTTGATAGCATATTGATGATTTTCCTTGCCACTGAAATTACTTTTTTTCAGTTGTTCTGTAAGGTTACTTCCCTTTGACAATAAAAATTTCTCTAGTTTTGCATCCGTTTCTTGAAAATTTACATTAAAATTTGAATCTAAGTATATAATCTAAGATATTTTTCTTTCCTTAGAAGGAATTACTGAAAAGGAATGGCCAGTTTGAATTCAGAGCTGCAGCCTGCCTCTTTTAAAGATCCCACTCTACTGACAGGAGGAGTCATTTATCTTTCAACCCCACCAAAAAGATGACGTCCCCAGCTCTTGGACTTTGTATCAACTCATATTTTTGTGTCACTGGTTTGCATTCTTGTCCCTGGACCACCTGGCCACAGGAGCAGGGTTTGTGGTTTTATCAGTGTTAATTTGAATATCAATTTATTTCAATTTAGGCCGCTGTTTTAGGAAGGCCCAGGTTTATCTGCCCACAGACAGCGATAGCAAGCGATGCTGACAGTCCTGAGAAATGAGAAAGCTGACTCTGACTCTCTTAAGAGAGTCGTAACCTGGATTAGCTGAATCTGGGACTGCCATGACTTTGTTTAGATCGTTGTGACTGAAGAAGGTTGAGGCATTCTGACTGCTTTCAAAATAAATATGTCGATCATCTGCTGCCATTGGCTCCCACTTCAGTTGGCTTACTTGAGTTTTTAAAAGTAGCATGTCTGTTTTTCATGCACCTGGTGTACTTCTATTTTTGTACTACTATGTGGCATTTTACAAAGTACATAAATCATGCCAAGTACTGCAGTATTTTCAGCATGTGTATGTGCATGTGACACTAGCACATAGCCCCAAAGAAAATCTTTTGTCAAAATTATAGATCTCTAGATATTCATTATTCACCATTGTTTGCATTTTTGTCCAGAACACTTTATTATCCTTTTAGTCTGATGGCAGTTTTCTAGACCATTGTGCAAGCTTGTGTTACTTAGCAGTTCATCTCATCCAAAATTGGAATAACAGGCATCTTTTTGTCTACCCAGATTCACACTGTTTGTTGTTTGATCTAATCAAAGAAAAAGAAACACCATTCATTTTTAAAGTACCACTTTACCTTCCACAGAACTCTCAACATACTGATATAATTCATGTACCGCCAGAGTTTTTCAAAAAACAACAACAAGAAAAACCCCCACAACCCCACAAAACACCTTGTAGAAGAGGCTAAGCTTTAGTCTGAAACAGCGTGTAACAAACAGTATCTGTTACGAGTAAATAGGAGAAACTTTAGCATGTTCTGTGGAGCTTCTGAAGGACTGGCTCAGATCATAGATGCTCAATTCTTGCTGTGATGAGAGCCTTCAGAAGTGAGTTGATAGATAAAACCGGTTTTTATCTATCAATATTTCTGTTGTTTAAGTTTTGTATGCACAGGTTTCTTTCTCAAGTAATAAACACGTAATGAGGTTCTTCTTAGACTGACGATTACTTTGGGTAAGGAGTTTCCTGAGTATGAACAAGATGAACTTCCTGTTTCCTCTCTAGAAAAGTGATTATTTACTCATCAAAATCTGATTCCAATCCACGTACTCTTTAACTGGAGATGCCTACGTAAAATTATTTCTTCGCTCTGCAGATAACAAAATGTAATAGCCCAGGGCTTCAGAGATTAAGGTGTTTTTGTTGCTCTTGTCATGTTTTTGTCATTCTTTTTTTTTTTTTTTTTCTTAGTCTAATTCCCTACTCTCCTGCAGATTTGTATTTAAGATTTTAGCCACAGGCACAAAATGCTTCTTAGAGAGTCTCTTGAAACTTCTCAGTCCATTCCAAGAAAACAGCATGAACATTCTTGTCTTACGGAACTCCTAGAATAGGAAAAGAAAGCCTACAAGGGCATCTACAATGTGAAAAACCACAAAGAACAAAAAATTGAGTCAAGTTGACCGGCTTTTTACCATCAGTGAGAAAGTCTGTCCTCTTATTTCAAAAAATCAAGGCCTCTCCCCAGTCTTTACTGGAGGCAGTGGAACGTTTTTCTGACTCTATGGTTGTGTGACCTGAATGAAAACTGCATTAATCCTCAGCACTCTTCTGCTGTACACCACATTAAAGCAAGAACTTAGGTCTAGTCAGGCTGTGACAATACCCCAAACCACTTTTTCCTTCCCAGGCTAAGCAATTATCTGGCAATGTTTTGTCCCTCTACATTTCTTAAAGATTTTTAATACTTTACCAAAACTTTACCAAAGAACACAAGTTACATTTTTCAAGACACCACATGCATCTTGAAGCCTAACATTCATTACAAGTCAATTGAACTTTCAAGTCAGGTTGATGTAGGAGGAAAAAGCTTACTGTGCTTCTGAGGTAAGATTTAAACATTTTGTCATTCCTTGGTTTCTTTTCAGTCTTTTCACAGACACAAGTCACACTCTTTCCATCTTGTACCATCAGTGCAAGATGAATGTCATATTAATTTAATCCAGCTTTTTATGATCTCACTTGCTCCAAGAGATCCACTGTTTGCACTAGTGTTTGCTTAAGGAATACTAAAGATCAGTTACTGACCATTAACATGGGAAACAGAACAAAAATTTATCCTTATTATTGAATAAAATTTATTGGTGCTATTTACATGTCAGTAAATACAGCCTTTCACAAATAGATTAAAAGCTTTTTATATCCCTGAACTTAGTGTCCACAGGCTGTGATATACAGAGGCACTCAAGATCCAGTATCTAAGGCAGATATTGGTAGAACTTCAGGCACTGAGATTTATACTGAGTGTCCTTGAGGATCTGATCATAGAGAGTAAAAAAGAGAAAAAGTAATTCCAGAATAATGCACATCTCATTCCGCACCTTGGACACTACAAACCTTATACTGAGACTTGCTGCTTCCCTAACAGCACCTTTGTTCACATGGTACCCTGATCTGGACAGTAAAGACTCTTCATGTATTTGGAAGACCTGAAATTGTGAACTAGGATGGGGATACTGGCAAAGGCACATGTAAATCCCCTCCTTGCAAGACATTCTAAAAGGAGACTGTGAAGTGGCTGAAGATGTCTTGGAGCAATAGTTCAAAGACTTGGAGAACAGAAAACCCAGTGCGGGAATTTCTGTTGGAGAGCTTTGGGAAAATTTCACGTTTTCTCATTTTCAGTTCTTACCTGAAATACTTAAATGGTACTGCAGATTTGTGACGTTCCCCCTAGTTGTATCTCCAGAAACATAAAATCTCAATAGGGCAAAACAGACACCTCTAGAGGGCTGTCTCCCTTCACTTTCCCCGCAGGGACCATGAGTGAGTGACTCAGCTTTCAATGGAGGCACATGATGTAGACGTTTTCAAGCAGACGGCGTAAACTTTCCTATGTTTTGTATGTGCAGGAGGTGATGCAGATGTTGAACTAGAGTTTGTAGATCTAGGATAAACTTTAGCTCTCTTTCAAGAAACCAGTGTCTTCAAACAGAGAGAAGGACGGAGTTTCCTTCACCCATTCCCTTTGGTGAGGGAGATAAGTAACAGTCCAGCAGAAGGCATGAACACGTCTGATTACGTGCATTCCAAAATCTTTTGCACATAAGGGCTTTCACAACTGCCACACTGCATAGCATGCTCAGTAGAATAGAAATTCCATTGAGAGAACCTGTTGGGAAAGAGGTAGGGATTGTTTTCACACTTGAGTGCATACTATATACACAAATATGTGCGTGCTGACTGCTTTATGTTCTTGCAGGAAAAGTGGTGTACCATTTGCGTTCAGTGAACACAGTGGTTCAAAAGCAAAGCAAAACCCAGGTGGCATCTCTGCTGTTTGTTATTGCTTTTGTTATTGTTGGGAGTGGAAGGATTTTTTAGTTGGATGGGTTTCTGTTATTGGGATTTTTTAAATTTTTTTTTAATTACAATTATTCTTTTTATGGTACAGTGGACAAAGGAACTGTGTAATTTACTATCTAATGTACAATTCATGCATATTTTCCATCTTCTCAAGTTGTATTTGTTGTCATCCATTCCGTAAGTCCTAACAATCTGCAATCTCTCCAACAGAACCTTCCCTGTTTCCCCACCCTTGCTCTCAGTTTGCCAGAGATATAAATCTTTTCAAAATAGCAACTCTTCCTCCCCAGAGAATCTATTTATGTGATACAATAATTACAAAAATAAACACATAGCTAATAATGGACTGAATTCAGATTTTTTTTTTCACTCAAATAAGGCAAAAATTCAGCTTTAACCATGCCCAGGGCACTCAGAACAATCACAGCAATCGAGAGTCTGTTTAAATTACTTTAAATATAGCTATTTAACCTTTGAAGACCTTATACTAGGCTTTGACAAACTATTATCAACATTAAATTAACTGTGTTTTCAGCTAGTAAGTAGCCTTTGTTTCAGACATTAATAAATACTTCCGTGTTTAAGTTAAGATATACACTCATTTAGAGATATGTAAGAGAGTTTTCAGCTGCTATGAATGATGGATAAATACCATATTGATTCTACTATGTTTGTGAAATGTAAGGAATTTCAGTAGGGAAGTACAGAAAACCTGGTGCTGCCTCTAGTATTGCAGGTTTGTGTACTCTGCTTCTGTTGCACACTCTGCTGCTTGGACTTTTCCCTAGTCAGCTGCTGCTTGGGCCACACTGAGCCAGCATCCAGTTGTTATGTTCATGAACGCAAATGGTCTCATTGGACACGGCCATTTCATCTCCATTAGAGCATGGCCTGGTTAAACTGACACTGAAATAACCTGTTTTGGATATGATATTGGTCTGATACTCCATAAATGTTTGCATTCAAAAGCGCAGAGGTAAAATGTCATTAAAGGGCATCATTTTCTGGAGCAGACGTATCAAGCAGCGAGAGCACACTCTCATTCACTTTTTAGCACATAGAAGAGGAAACATGGCTGGCAAAGCAGTGGAAAAACAAGGGGAAAGGGAAAGCACATGAATATTTTGGTTGGCAAGCAACCTTTTGCACAGAACAGGGTCTTGGCAGACTTCGAACTTTGTAGCAAAAGAGCTTTGGATTTCAGCAAGCTGAACAGCTGGAGTAAGCAGGTGCAGAGAATAACACGCTGCTGGTAGCTCAAGTTCTCCTTCTCATTCCACTGCTATCACAACAGATCACTGAAGCTAGTTTGTTTCTTGCTGTTTGTGGTTTGGGGTATTTTCATCCCAGTTGCAGCCATTTGACAAAAATGCAACATGGTTTTCCTTCCCTCCTGTCAATCACAAAACACTGACAAGGGAGAAGGGAGAACAAAATGGCACTGTAAAAATGCGAAATGGCTATGGCAGTACAGTAGAAGCCCTGAAATTCAGAGCTACAGAAGAGCAATGCAATAGTTCAGGAGAGAATACATTCATTATATGGACAGTTTTATTTATTTAGCCTCATGTTCTTATATAGTTTTTATTGATCACAGAACAGTTTAGCATACCTGCAGAAATGTTTCCTGCATCCCGCTGGGTATTACTAAAACCCCAGCAATATTTCACATTCACTGGGGTCAACAGAATTTGTTACGTGTGCTGCCACTGTAATACTGTTTTTAGCAGTACTAGACAGCATTAACGTTTCCACTGATGAATGCATTAAGGGCTTAATAGCTGTAAATTGCAGATTACTAAATACCTATAGATTCGTTTAAAACTCTTCTTGAGTTCAATAACCAAGGATGCCAAACATATCAAGACAGTTTTAATGTCCCTTCAAAAGATTGATCATTGTATTGCTGATTTTTTATAAAGCTTTCAGCGGGACCAAAACACTTCCAAATTCACAGATAGTTTAAATGTTGATTGCAAGTTCTATGCAGAAGAAAATGCCATACAGAAATAATCTTTCATTCCATGGGATTTCTTTCTGAGGGTTAGGGTGACAGAATGGTACTATGTTCACACTCCTCCAAACAGAATCTACAGCCATCATTTTCTTGCCACAGAAAGTGGCCTCAATCCAATGCATGGAACTTGACCACGTTATTCACCTGCATCCAACTGTATCTCTTGGTTTAACTGTAAGTTCAGGTTTGTATAATGGACTGCTGGACTGCTGATAGCATGGACTTGTTTCCCTTTTCTTGCAACCATGCTTGGCACTAAAGTCAAGGTTGAGAAGTTTCTGTATCCACTAGACACTGGTTGGCCTTGGCCCTCTCCCAGTTACTGTACTGGTCTGTTCCTTTCTTTGCCCTGCTTTCTGTTTTCTACCCTGCTTCTTTGGCCCTTTCTTACTTTTTTAACCCATCCAAAGGAGCAGACTGCTAGCTCCTATTTAGCCATAGTGGACATTCCTTTTTCTCTCTCCTCTATCAGAAAAGCTGTTTCTTTTTGTTTCTTGCTTAGTATAGGCATGCTCCTATGTAGGCTTTTGGACAAAACTTCTGATGCACAAGCTTGCCTCAAAGTCCTGGGAATTACACTAGTAAGTTAAGATACTCATTAACTGAGAAAAGCATCCTCACTTCTAATCACTGGCCTAATATTAGTGTTTCCAAAAATAACTTTGTTGTCTCCAGTCTTAGTTGCATTCTTCTGGTGCTGTTACCAACTTCAGAATCACTGAACCTGAAATACAAGTGTCACCCACCTCATTAGGTCAGTCTCGTACTTGATGATTGAATGTAAGTTGTTTTTCAACATCAAAAAGATAGGTAGTTTAATAGTTGTCTCTGCTTTGGTTCTCTTAGTAAATTCCGAACCTTGTTCTTCTGCTGTTAAAACAAGCAGCTTATTTGCTTTTTTTTTTTTTTTTTTCCCAGCTACCAAACATTGCCAGTCTGTTTCTGCTATATGTAGAAACACTGGATTTCCTCATATATTTCTCACCAGTACTTTCTGCTCAAATTCACTGGTTTATTGTAGCTCTCCTTCAATAAAAAAACAGTGACAAGACATATACTAAGCCAAAAAGGTCTTCAGCTTTCTTCAGAGAAGAATGAGCTCAGAAAAATGTCAACTTTGAGCACTTCTGAGTAGCTCATATTACTTAACGAAGGCTGTTACAAAACGAATGAGATGACCTCTTCTCTTACAAATAGGTCACTTGGATTTACTACCGCCTTGCTCTTCCTCCTGTCTCTTCACTCAGTAAATACAGAGGCACTGTTCAGTGCTACTGCCAACATTTCCCTGAGCTCAAGACAACTTAACAGTTCTTGGCACAGACGCCATTAGGACCAAGTGAGCTGTCTCTTCTCCTGACTGCGTCCCCTCAAGTGTGAGGTTTGATTAACTCTGAAGTACAACATCTGCAATTCTCCTCTACCCTGTATACCCAACACACTCAGACTGGGTAAAACTCTTCCTTTAGTAGTCTTTAAATGTGAATATGTGAACATGATCTTTTTATCAAAATATTGTCCAGAGAAGAAAGCAAAATTCAACAGTCAAGGCAAAAGAGAAATCAAAAGGATTTGCTATTCCCCAAGCACGATAAGGACTATATGGGTATCCTGCTTGGCAAAGCTCTACTATCATAAAACCCCCAGAACATATTCTTCCCATCTTCTGGAGCCTTTCAGGCAGATACTTGTTCAGTGCAAATAACTCCCAGATCTCAGTAGAAAAATGTCCTTGTCAATTTAGATTGTTTTCTGGTTCATTTCCTAGAGTTTTTGACCTTGCTAGTAAAAAATGATTCGGTGAGCTCTTCAATGAATAGGTCTTAACCTTCTATGGAGAGCTTTTGTGCTTCATACCAAACTACAAGGACTTTCCTAAGTGACTGTCCTGTCTTCTGCTTCTTTTCTGATGCAATGTCAACACACTGCAAACAAACTAAAGTAATATAATCTGCTGTGACTATGCTAATAACCAAGCCCACATCCTCAAATGTTTTCAACCTTACCAAAGCCCTATCAAAAATAGATGCCCAGATAATTACAAAAGTCTGGGTCCACACTGCATGCCATACATACAAATCACCACAGACCAGCTATGTCCCTTGCAAGAATGGGATAGAAGGAAGAAGTTAGGAAATACGTATTCAAACTTGTATTACAGGAAGACAAAAATCTGACCACAACTAGACTGAATAACTGGTCCTTCCTAAGTCACCGAACAAAAAAGTAACATGGTAGAAATAAAAAATATTATTAAAGATGAGGAAAAAGCAGGCTGAGGAAGAAAGTAGACACCAGTATGTGTATGCCTGTACTGTACGGTTGGCAGCTGAAAATTCCAAAATGAAACAAAGGAGCTGTTGCCACCATTTGGTTTCATATAAGACAGTGGGAGAAGAAAGAGTTATGTGGCTGTGGGAGTGCTCTCAGGTGGCAAATGAAGAGGAAGTAGCAGGGCTGCACTGAGAGACAGCTGACTAGAGGATAGGAAAATAGATTTAGGGAAGGAGTGGGCAGAGCTCTCAGACACATGGTCATATTTTTGGGTGATCCTGTGTGGAGCCAGCAGTTGGGCTCAATGATCCTTTCCTCAATGATTCTTATGAGGAGCAGCTGAAGGAACTGGGATTGTTTAGCCTGTAGGAGGCTCAGGGTAGACCTTATTGCACTCTACAACTACCTGAAAGGAGACTGGAGTGAGGTAGGTGTCAGCCTCTTCTCCCAGGTAACTGTGATAGGATGAGAGGGAACGCCTTTAAGTTGCATCAGTGGAAGTTCAAGTTAGAAATTAGGAAAAAAATTATTCTCTGAAGAAGTGGTGAGGCACTGGCACAGGCTGTCTAGGGAGGTGGTTGAGTCACAGCCCTTGAAGGTGTTGAAGAACCATGTAGACGTGGCACTGAGGAAAGTGGTTAGTGGGCATGGTGGGGGTGGGTTGATGGTTGGAGTAGATTATCTTTGTGGTCTTTCTCAGCTTTAATGGTTCTGTGACCCTTGTGGGTCCCTTCCAACTCAGGATATTCTGATTCCATCCATGATCTGATGGGAGCTGGCAGGGCAGAGAAAGATCATCAAATGGGAGAAATCCATGCAGTTGTAAGTGATTCTGAGGTCCCTACTTATAAATGGTTCCTTCAATGGATCTTCCCGATCCAAGAAACTGAAACGAGCCCACCCCTCGCTGCTGTCCCCGACCATGTAATCATGGCTGCCCCCTCCCATCCCGTACTGCAAACGCAGCATGATGATTTTACTCAGAGTTTTTGGGCACGATAAGATTCACACATGAAAACCACATGTTTTTAACACCACGCTGTTATTTTCCTCGCACCATCTGCAGGATTTATTAACGCCGAGACAGAAAGAGCCTGAAAGATCGCGGTGCCGAGGAGCGGTGACGGCACTGACTGCGGTCAGAGCTTGGGGACACGCTTCCCACCGCATGCCACCAACGTCCTTTCACACGGAACCAGCCAACGCTGTTCTCGGGGAAGGGAAAAACAATCACGGCGTGCCCTCACCGCCGCGGACCGCAGGCAGAGAGACGGGCGCCATGTTGCCCCCGGGCGCGGCGCCAGGCGCCAACCGCCCGCGCAGGATCGGGGGCGAGAGCAGCGTGGCTGAGGGGGGAAGCGCGGGGCAGCGGCACGGGCGGCCCCGCAAGGAAAGGGAAATGGCGCGGCCGGAGCCCGGGGACGGGACGGAGCCCGAGGACGAGACGGCGCCCGCAGCCCTCCGCGGAGGAACCGCCCCCTCCCCGCCCTGCCTTCTCTGGCCGGTGGCCTGCTCGGAAATCATGGAACGGCTGTGCTGAAAAGGACCACAATGATCATCCAGTTTCAACCCCCTTGCTGTGTGCAGGGTCACCAACCAGCAGACCAGGCTGCCCAGAGCCACATCCAGCCTGGCCTTGAATGCCTCCAGGGATGGGGCATCCACAGCCTCCTTGGGCACCCTGTTCCAGTGCGTCACCACCCTCTGTGTGAAAAGCTTCCTCCTAATATCTAACCTAAACCTCCCCTGTCTCAGTGTAAAACCGTTCCCCCTTGTCCTATCACTATCCACCCTCATAAACAGCCGTTCCCCCTCCTGTTTAAACGCTCCCTTCATGTACTGGAAGGCCACAATGAGGTCTCCCCGGAGCCTTCTCTTCTCCAAGCTAAATCTTTATATGCAATCACTTTTCCTCTCTGAAACACAACAGGCATTTTCTGTGGTAATGTGTCTCCATGCAGTGCAAGTCCCTTCGTACACCCTTCTTTTTCAGGAAACCCCCTTCCACATCACTTTGTATTTGTGTACACTTAGTCCCGTAAAGGGAACATGTTTGACTTCCTTTGAATAGACTCCTCTGGCACAGTGTTAAAGACGGGAGTCTTGCTGTTTTTCTAATTAAGAGCCAACCCTCAGCATGTTGAAAGATGGGTGGTTACAAGCCTGGACAGACAGCAAGCTAGCGCAGTCAGCAGCTAGTTGATGGCAGTAGGTCGCATTGTGCTAACTGCTTTCCTACCATACCCTGCCATGTGTAGCAGCTTATCCTTTCACTGAGGGGTAAGCAACCTCAAATTACCCCATCCACACTATGGCTCAAGTCCTGGCCTAAGCACTACATCCTGTAATTGCATACTGTGCTAAGAAGTGCTACTTTTTATCCGTTTTTAATTCGCTACCTTGCAATTTCACTGGATGTCTCTCTAGTATTGTGTCGAGGAAATGAACAAAGCTGTCTCAAAGCTTTTTATCTATCTTCACTTGCACTGTTCTTGGCTTTAAATACTATTATCATGCTCTCTTTTAAACGTCTGCTTTGCAAAATGAACAATCCCAATCATTTCAATCTATTTGTGCGTGTTTTTTCTTTACTCCTAACGTTCTTGTTGTTTTCCTCTCAATAAACCACTGTTTGCCATGACACAGTCACATTTGCAACCTGTATTATACAGGATACTAAGCTCTTGTCTAGATAATTAGTCCATACTAATTCTGGGGGGACATTTTTCTCTTTCCCACTCTCTCATGCATCACAAAGTCGGGTTTTGCTTCTGAGTATAGCTGTGTACTAAAAAAGGCTTACATCTGAGCCATCCCTTCTGGTGAATGGGTGCCCTTCCCCAGTAAGAATCCTGAAAAATTCAGTTTTCTCTCACACATGCATTATATACTGATGTTGAACTGAGTCTGCCATTGTGTTATTTATTTACCTGGCTGGGTGAAGTCCTAATGTTCCTAAGAGTCTTTTCAGGACTTGAGTAGCCTGAGTGGCCATCACTGTATGTGGCTCATAGCCGAGTTTGTAATTTGAGGAACTCTTTAAACCAGCATAAGATTTCACTATTCCCCAGCTGCTCGTTCTCTGCTTTATAGAGTCATACATGTTTGTGTGGCTGTGCCATGAACCAAGTTTTGGAACAGATTGATCTGTAGGCTAACAACTGATCGTCCTGACTTGTCTGAGTGTGTAGCTTTGGAAACAACAGTGTCCATGAAAGAGTAGCAGCAGGACAGGGAAGGGAATGAACTGTAGAGCATGGAGGAGTTTGGAAACTCTTTCTTTCATTAGCAATATTGTCTCATATCATTAAGAAAGACTTGGTGAATTACAGCAGCTTTTAAGAATGACAGATTGTGGTTTTGGTAGAACAAGCTTTGTGCAGAAGTTTCTGTCTGTGCTATAAATGAACACATTGACAGCACTCAAGATGAGCACCTCACATGGACCTCACCACCCCCAGAGTGACTTGTTGTGCGTGCCTCTCTGCACCATAGGATTCTTCGTTCTGCAGAGCAGTCAGGAAAGGAATTTCAAGAACTTTCATCCAAACTGGGTTGGATCCAAGTTGACACTAGAAGTTGAAAAGCAGAGTTCGGATGCTGCATTGAAAGTTAAATTCAATTGGTTTGATATATATCAAATGTCAGATATATAGCTGAGGCTATTAGAGGCTTCCAACAATAGGCATATGAAGAATCATTAGCCTTGAAAACATACAGGGGGAGATCACAAACGCACAATCCAATTAATCACATGGGTTGGTTTTGGAAAAGCTGATGTACTATAGCATCAATTTGTTTTTACTCTGACAGGCCAATTGGATCAGCGTCAGATCTTCTGTGGGGTAAAAGATTTTGCTTTTAATATATGTTCTTTCCTGAACAGCTTCTCTGCAGCTTTATTATATCAAACACCTTTGGTCTACTTTGGGATTACAAATAGAATATCTAAAATAGGCAAAACTGCTGAAGAAGAATTGTTGCAAGATTATTTCAAGATGCAGACTTAGCATTGAAAATTCTCGCAGTAAAGTTGCATTACATGATTTAAGTTGAATTGTTCCCCAGTCACTTTGAAATATTTCTAGTTCGTTCTTATAACCCCAGCTTTAATCACATCTTCTGAGAAAGTATTCCCTAATCCATATCTTTTGGAGAAAGACTTCAGAGCTAACATGATCTCATTACCTCTTCTAAAATCTTGACTAGAATTGTCTAATCAGAGACATAGTAATAAAGTTGGGAAGTATGATACAGCTAGAGAACCTTGTTTTTTTAATGACTATTAGAGTACTTCAGCTGCTATGAACTGATTTGATTACAAAAGCCTTCCCTGCAGTAATGTGTGAAATATTTGTAATGCAATCATCAGACTTATTAATGCAATAATGAAAATAATAAAATGCAATTAAAACAAAGAAGACTTGATGCCAATCTACACCAAGCAAAAAGATGATATGGCTACTTTCTTTTGTTGTTTTAAGAGAGGTGAAAGTGATATTTTATGTTTTATGCCATCTATTCATTTGTAAGGTTTACCCTGGTCTTGCCACTGCTATCAGAAAGTACGGCAGTTAACCTGAGTAAGTTCTTTCTTCCTTCCTGTGCTCTGTTTCTCTTTTATTCTCCACATATTGCACATCAGAATTTCAAATGGAACCTTTTTTTTTTTTTTTTTTTTTTTTTTTTCCCTCAGGTTGCCTCTGTACTTCATTAAATAAAGAAAAGAGAAAAAAAGTGCAGCAGAATCTCAACACTATTGTCTTTATTAGATCACTTTTGGATAGGAAATGTTGCTTTGATTGCAAAGCTCTCTCATGTTTCCTTCCTTCCTTCCTTCCTTCCTTCCTTCCTTCCTTCCTTCCTTCCTTCCTTCCTTCCTTCCTTCCTTCCTTCCTTCCTTCCTTCCTTCCTTCCTTCCTTCCTTCCTTCCTTCCTTCCTTCCTTCCTTCCTTCCTTCCTTCCTTCCTTCCTTCCTTCCTTCCTTCCTTCCTTCCTTCCTTCCTTCCTTCCTTCCTTCCTTCCTTCCTTCCTTCCTTTCCTCCTCTCTTTCTTTCTTTCTTCCTCTGTTCCTCTCTTCCTCCCTTCCTCCCTTCCTCTCTGTCTTCCTGTCATTCTGTCTTTCTTTTCCTCAGTGATGGTTTCTGCTGCTGTAAACCAAGAGAGTGATAATTAATGTCTTCTGCTGTTTATGCCTGCTGACATCTACAGTGATGAGCTGTTATTATTCTGTCTGCTAATACTTGGGAAGGATACCACCTTGGATGACTAATCTAGAATGCAGCAGGTAAAGGTCATCATCACGAATGCCTGAAATGGAAACATTGTTATGGATTCTAGAAGTGAAAGCTATTCATTTTATTGGGTTCATCCAGTTCATCTAGCAAGATCACTTTTGCACATGCTCTAACATTTCACATAAGAGCCAGGACGCTGTAAGTATTAAGTCTGTGATATACCTTGAAAAACTATTTCATATTTATGGTGCTAGGCAGACCTGATCTTCAAATGTGGTCCAGTTTGATGGACAGCAAAGCACTGATCTCCCTGCTCAGGTCCATGTACTGGCCTGGAGTCAGTCAGAAGGAGCTGTTAGAGTAGGTAGTCTTCCTGAGAAGAACTAAATTACAAAACAGTGCAGAATAAAAAACTATGCTCATCTCTGTTCCCATGGGCTGAACAAAAAGAGGAGCAAATAAGCTAGGGTTTGGGCTGTGGGTTTGGTTGTGGGGATTTTTTTTTTTTCTATTTATTTTTTTCTTCTTTCTCTTTCATTTGAGGAGTTAAAGTTTTGAGAAAAAGAAGTCCCATGTCTGTAAAATCTCTGTCAAGCTGCAATTGTGAGTGTCCAAATGATTTCTTCATGGGGACGCGCTTATCAAACAAATGCAACTTTTTCACTGCTACTCTCTCATGTTTTCTTGTAGAAATGCAGGTGACCTGTGCCACTGGAGAGCTCCTAACATCTGGGATTCTTCTCTCCTGAGGTGTGTGTGTCTGTCTTAAAAGCCATACTGCTCCAAACAAATGTTACAGAAGCCACCCATCTGGCAGTCCTCCTATAGCAGGACCGCTCTGTCCCCCTCACAAAAAGTTTCTTTACCATTTCACATTGCCTTCACCTCGCACAGAAAAACTGTCTGTACACTATTGCTTGACAACCCATTGCAGTCAATACTTAGTGCTAATCAAGTGCTGGTCACTAGCAGAAAGTTGCACCAGTGATTCTTGCTGATTAAAAGCCAGAAGTAAAAAGCAACAGCATTTGAGTATTTCAAATACATTTTAATTCTGACTATGAGACTTTCCAGTCTGATGGTCTGTGGAGACTTCTGACTTCTCCCCAGATATAAATATTGCTGAAAAAGAGTTTAACATCCTCCTGACATCCAACAGAGGAAAAGGCAACATTTTCTTGTGGAAACTCATGAATGACAGAAGCTGAAAGTTTCATCTCTTTGATCGTTCTATAAACTTTCCAAGAAAACCTCTTAACTAGATTGAAATGTAGAAGAGGGATGTTGAAATGTTGAATGTACGTGGGAGGGATCTACGCTGTACAAAGCAGGAGACCAGGAAACAGTGTAGTTCACAGTGGAAAAATAATGAAAGTAAGTGATTTCTTGCAATCAGTGGGGAATTGATTCAAAAAAAAAAAAAAAAAAAAAAAAAAAAAGAGCTTGAGAATTTGAGAGCAAGGCTCATTGTAAGGATGATTTTCAATCCACGCATCTTGAATATTTCACTTGCATTTCAATTTTAGATGCCTGTTGAGTCACTATTTCCAAAGTAAGGGCCTAAGTCCTTTAGGAAATGAAGGGCTGGAGGTCTTCACAGGCACCCACATCTTAGAGAGCCAATCTTCTTAGAATAAGTGTTTAAATGCTAAGAAATGATGCCTACAATTGCAGACGGTGTTGTAACCAGATTCGCAGACCACAGTGGTGTGTTTTCTTTTTTTCTCAGTGCGTTTACTTAAACTATGATTGTTGTAATCTGAAATAATATTAAAGTATTCTGTTTATTGTATCTTTTATGTAGCTGTTCCTACTTGCAGTCTGTGTGTGTTAGCGATGCTCAAAATATCATACACTGCTACTGCAGATCAAAGTAGCGAAAGAGCTGTTTGCTCTCTTGGCTCGTTCAAGGCATGCAGATATCTTTAGTTCTTCCTTTAATTCTGTGTCTCAATTTCTTTCTTGTTTAAGTAATGTTTACTATCATTATACATGTTTAATAAGTTGTCCACAGCTGTTCTTTTTGTCTATTTTAATAAGAACATATCGATTCTGCCTTTGTGCCTATGAGTTAGTCCATGTCAGCCTGCTCTCACCTCAGTACCTTCTGATGGCATTGCTCAGTTTCAGCTGGCTTTGATAGAGGGATTGAAAGCGGAGTTATTAAGTTTTTATGAATTTTACAGAACTAAAAGTTTTGTTAGGTAGGCAAGAGAGACCACTGTTGGAAAGGCTCCAGCATGACTTTGACCTGTTTGTCTTGCCCGATAGCCAGCTAGCACGTGTGCACTGACTGGCTGGTCAGAATTAACACCGTTTGGAACAAACCAAGACATATGACATGAATCATGTTCCTCCATAGTCACCCTTTTGCTAGACTAAGCAATCTGAAGCCTTTTAGCTTCCTGTTGTGAGGCAAGTTCTACATTCCCCAGATTATCTGAATATCATCTGCAGCTATCGGAATCTGAACTCCTGTCTCTTAACCGTGGGTGGGCAGAACTGAACATAGGGATCCAGCTGAGGTCACGTTAGGACTGGGTGGTAATAATTTTTGCTCTATTTCAGTAGGAAGAATATTATGGCTATAACACAGACACATTCTCAAAAAGTGCAAGAAGAGGCTTGTGTGCCAAACATGTTTGAAGAACTGATGAGGGCAGGTGTCCCTTTTACATCCACAACTAATTTTTTTTTCACCCACTGAGTTGCAGTGGAGCAAATTACCTTGACAGTGACATTTCTGCTTTTGTACATCCCCTTAAAATGCACTGAGCCATATGATGACTTTGAATCTCTGGCTGGTGACAGTAGCTGCAGTAAGTCTCTCTAGAGCCATGAAGATGATTTGTCTCGGTCTAGGACAGTCCAGAGTTATTAACTTAAGCTTTTCCTTTCTTTTCTATTATTTGCATGATGCTTCTAGCTGAGACGTAGCTAAAATACATTTCAAGGTTGCATTCAGTATTTATCTTTTAAGAGAGCATAATAATTTCTTGACTTCTCCTTCATTTGCTTTATAGGAATAAATCTTCTTGCAGAAGCAGATTTTGCTGCTTGGCTGTCCAGTCATCTGTACCCTGCAGAAATAATGCTACTTTTTGAACAAGTTGTTACAGAAATTAGCCTTATGATGTCTCTAAGTCAGATAAGAAAGGAAGAGATGAGTACAGGCAAGCAGCTGAACTAACTGGAAGAAGAGAGAGCAGAGCTCTTTGGAGGGCTGTCTGTAGAGATGTCAGAGTATTTAATGCCGGGCATTAGAATTTAGGGCTTAAAAGTATGCTTGAACTGCCATATCTAAAGTGTTCTTTGGTCAAATGAGCGGATCTTATAGTAAGTGTCTTTCAAAGATGTGGTCAAGAGAGAAAAACTGTCCTCTTGCTGGTTTGAAACTTCTCTTTTTCAAATACTCTGGTGGATATTTAGATGAAATGCTGAACGTATGTTTGAAATTTGCTTATATTTAGTTTGGTTGATAAAGAAAAAAGAGTGGAATGAAAACAGATTTGTTTAACAAGGAATGATTCATTATCCTACCTAGCAGTAAAGTACTGAGTTATGCTACTACATATGAAAGTCAGTTCTAGTAATGAAGATGTTTTTCCTTTTATGCGATAAAAAGGAAGTACTATGGGGTACCTATGAAAAAGAAGAATAGGAAACATATTGTTGTGAAGAGCTACACTGTGTACTTCTTGTTAGGATTTTTTTTTTGTAAAGCTGAGATGCTGAAAGTAATCCACAAATAGGCTTAAAAATAAGCTTCAGAATTTTATTGTGAGTATCTCATCAAGAACATTATGGGAACATGATGTGTATTGACAAAAATGACTCTGTGTCAAGTATTCATTGTAGCTTCAGAGCTGCTGCATTTTTAAGTATGTTTGCAAAACATCTTTGGGCCTTGTGGACCCACAGCAGTCATGATTACTTTAATCCCTTCTCTGAAGATTTCCCATGATTTCTGGCTTATGAACATGAAAAAGGCAATCAGCCACATCCATTTAGATAACCAGAGCTATGAGGAGCATCTGTTTTGCAGACCTCTCTGTGTCGTACGTGACCTATGGTCCTGATTTGGCTGAAATCTGATAGCACTGTATAATTTCGCATGTCATCGTTAGAACATTCTTGTGAGGGGCACCGGAACAGGCCCCACATCTGGGAGCGGCGTGTTTGGATTATCTCCTTAGAGCATCTTCCTGCTGGTAAGGAAGCTTCACACAGAATCACAACCAGCACGTGGGGATCAGTGCCCTGAGAATGGCTTTGGTAGGCAGACACAAGCTGGTCTGCGTGTGGAGCGTCACAGAAGCCATGCAGGAACGTTAGTGCCGTGATCAGCACGTCTCCCAGCAAGGTTCAGTCAGCCACAGCAATTGCTGCCTCAGTGCATGGGCTTGCATAATGGTTAGCAAAAACACGCAGACATGTCCCTCCCAGCTGTACCAGGTCTACATACACACAGAAAACTGAGGCTGTGCGCGTGTCAGCCAGTATTGTGATGTATTAGGAGAGGATCAATAGATCTACTGTTGGATGTCAAGCCTCCTTCATATTCAATAAATGCAGTCTGGAGTTTTGACTCAGTCTTGGTCTAATCTGATTCTGGACCGAATGTCTCTGGCACACATATGGTTAGAAACTGACTGCAGTTCAGTCAGATCACTGTGGTTTTGGATCCCTCCTGGGGATGGAGCACATTTGGGGAGCACCTGGCACGGTGTTTGAGGTTCAGCTTCTCTGAACCTGAAGAAATGTAGGTTGAGTGTATGAAAGCCATTCCTTTTATGCAACAATGTGCAGTAAGCGTGAATGATTGGGGAATCTGATTCAAAACTGCTTTAATAGTCCAGGCCAAAATGTGAATATATACAAAGCTGAATTCATTTTCTAATTATATTTCTTCACTTCCTCAGTGTTTTCTTTAGATCAACATCAATTTTCTTCAGATCAAGATGTGAACAGTTCATGTAACTTAAAATCATTGCACATGCATTCTCTTGAAGAAGCACTTAAAAAGTATTTTGAAGAATGTGTTATCAAGTGGTGAAAAAGTCCAAATGTTTTGTTTCAATGGCTTCTTCCAGAAAAAAAAAAAGCATGGGTTTTGTCAACAGGAATTTTACTTACATTATGTTGTTATACAGTAAGTAGATTTAAAAGCTGGAGAAATAAGTTCGCCTAACTGAAACACTGAGGTGGAGGTTACCACTACAACATGACTGTGTACACAAACTTAATGTTATGTTATTGCGACATTTTCTGTGCAGTACATACAGAAGATTGGACAAAGAAAAAAGATTTCATTGCAAAACCTTTCTAAATCTTTTCTATACTTAAGTGTTTCTACCTTTATAAACTTGGGGAAAACATAGAAGAATAAAATTATAAGATACGTATTTTAATTAAAAGTATGGTTTCTAATCGACATTGAGAGTCATGTCTGTCTACTGACATCCACTGACATTCACATAAGAAAAAAAGTCAATTATAAATCAAGTTTCAAGCTAATCCTTTGAACTTGGACTATAATTAAATCCAAGCCTGGTGACAGAGATCTGTTAGCATTGAGATCACATTGAGGTGATATCAATCTGGTTTCCCTGAAGACTTGTGGATGGATCACAAAATTCCAGCAGACTCAATAAAAACTGAAATATCTGAACAGCAAGCAAGTGGAAGAGTATAGAGACAAAAATACCTTCTTAAGCCTTGTTAGATAGATATACATATATGACTTGTATTCAGGTTGCACTGACTCATAGAGCAATATTTTAACACTATGTACTGATGTTTAGTACTATCCAGTCGTAGTAATTGTAAGCACCTGTCAAAAGCCTCAACGGAAAAAAAGGCATCTGCAAGTGTTCCTTCCAGTGTAAGCTCTTCAACAAAGACATGAACATGTTTAAAAAAAAACAACAGCAACAACAAAAAAATACAACCCTATGGTAACCTTATAATATTTTAAAAAATCAACTTTTATCCTCATATTTTATTCATCAGGAGTACCTCTGTGGTCTGATATGGAACACGTCTAGATTTACATCATTACACAGGAGGGTGGAAGTTGTCTGAGCATCTTTAACACATGCTGTCTGCAGAGTTGGTGCCAGAATTATCATGGTTGAAGCTACCACTCCTGATGACAGCAATCTAATGTGTTACCAGCCAAGCAAGTATTAAAAGGAAAGATTTTTTAAAACTAATGAAAAAAAAAAAAATCATAAATTATCTCCTGTAGCAATACTGAAATTTCTCTGAAGCAACAGTTTATTCCATACTCAGAAAAGCTAGAGGCTGAAAAGGTCTCCTAGATTGCCATAGTAACTAAAAGAATAATTTAAGCCAGCCTTTTAAGGAATTGTAAATAATGCAAGTGTAATATCAGTCACTGCTCGTTGCCAAGTTGCATGCTCCAGAACACAATTTGAGGAAGATTGTGGTAACACAGTTTCTCTCGTAAGATATTCCAGCATCATAAAATGATGGGACGTACCTCGTCCCTGCCTCTGTTGTTTCCCTCTGGATCTACCTGTTGAGAAATAAGAACTTACAGAGCAGGCTTCATTTATGTGTCTCTTTGGGATGCTGAAATGCAGACAGGCATCCACTCCTGTTTGTCCAAAACAACATCGTTATAAAGAACGTTAATAAGGTTCTGTATGTGTTTGTATGCTGATTGTTGAAGAGTATGCTGGTAGCATTGCAGTACTGATACATGGCTGCAAAACCTGTGCCAGGGTCTTCAGGATTACCTAGAAGAGTGGAAACATACAGATATCTGGCACACGGGTGCTGCTTCCTATACTGTTAATAAGTTTATACGATATATTTTTTAATAGGGATTTAAATACAAAGACAAAATGATAATGATGATCATCTAGAGACTGTTGTTAGTTAAAAGGCATGTATTTTTCTAATCTTGTTGTGTTGGAGTAAAATATATAGCAGAACAAAAAGTTTCTGAAGAACAATTTAGGTAGTAATTTTGTTATCTAGAAAATGGGCATTATAAATAATTCAGAAGATATCCAACATGTACGCGTGAATTGTAAAGATACTGTTGAGGACTGAATGTAAACTTGAAGTTTTGATCTAATACCCATATGCTGTTTTAATTCCATATGGCACAATAGTTTTGTAAGATACAGTCAGATTGCAGTGTGCGATTTGGAAAAGCAAATGGGTGTGTGTCTTTAAGCATCAGGCCTTTGTCTCTGACATGGGTAGGTGTGGAATTTCATTGTATTCCTCCTCTTTGACTGGAATCAGATGGTACTGCAGCTCCCAGACCAATCTTTCACTGTCATGACACTTAATTTTTACTGACACTGAGGAGCCTTGGACTAACTCTATCAAGGATGAGAGAAGTGTCTCCTGAAAACATTTTGAAAACTGTAATTGAACAGAACAAAATGCTGCTTTGAAACTATTTTCTTTAGCAAACAACAAATGCACATTTTCATCCCCTCTGATCGTTGTTGGGTGTCCTTCTTTGGATACAGGAAAAGGACGGATCCAGTTACATCCTTTGGACAGGAATCTGGCTTTTCTTCCAGAACCTTTGTTGCTCACATTCATTTTTTTCCCCTAGAGAAGCTGTATTTTCCTGAAAATATTATTTTCTTCATGGTTTCTGGTTCCGGAATAGCGTATTTCTTGTTAGCATTGTTGCAGAGCCTAGAAATAAAATCTTCCTCTGGCTCCAGACTGCTTTTAAGCCTAGGCAGCTTGATCTAAGAATACATACCTGTGACATTTGTGCCAAGGCTGCTTGGCCGTGGTCCAGTCAGCCTTTATGTGCTGTCCATTGGCAAAATGTACTACTGCTGCATTTTCTCCTTGACGTATGAGGTACTATCTCAGGAAACCTGTACACAAGATGCGTTTTGAAAACAGTAATATCTTCCACTAGCCTTTACTGGTTATGTTGCAGGTGCAATGGGAGTGAACAGAGGAGTCCTCTGGTACTGAAAGGTTATGCCTCCAAGGAAAAAAAAAAAAAAAAAAAAAAAAAAAAAAGATTTTTCTGAATCTGTTAATATGTATTCCATACAAAGAACTAAATTCCATACAAAGCAAATTATTGACATGAGCCTTTGCCTCTCCAAAGTTATGGGGACTGTCTATATCATGGTACTGGTACAAAGTAAGCAAACCCAATGATGGCTCACGCAGAGAGAGCAAAAGAAGCGAGGTCTTTTAGGACTGGTGTTGGTTTTGTGTTCAAGCAGATAGGACCAATGCGGATGAGCGTAGCACTAAACCTTAAAAGAAAGCTTAAGCAGTTCTAATCAGTGACACAAATAAGATGACTGTAATTTCTGACTTCATTGTGTTCCCTTAAACAAATACAACCCTCAGCCTATTGAAGTTCAGTGTAACATTATATTGAATTCCTAGCACTTATGTTGCACTTTGAAAAGGCAAAGTGCTATAATGTATTGATCATACAGCAAAGGGCTGTTAGTGAGTATTTGAAAAGACGGTGCTAACATGTGGTTTTACTTGGGGGTAGGAAAGATTGTATCCATTTCTCAGCTCTTGTTTTTGGCAACGAGAAATTGAAGCCTGAAACTGAGATTCCATTGGCTTAATTATTCTATTTAATTCTCCATTTTTTCCTCCAAATTTATTAGAAAGATCAGTGACAGAAATAGTTCTGCAACAACACCTGCAATTTATACACAGTGTGCTTTTTTATTATCCAGTGATTTCATAGACCTGACTCATTTTCTCTGTGATGCCAGTCTTCCTTTGTATTACTGTTCCATTGACATGAATGTGTTTTGTGCAGAACTCAACTTCTTTGGTAATGATGAATTTAAAGGTAGATAATGGTACGTAAAGTACCTAAATAAGAAGTGCTAAATCCTGCTGACATTTGTCATTGAGTAGAAATTCACACAGTTGCAATTTGTAGCTGCAACTGGTTTTCCCAATTCAGTTTGAAAACTGACCAAAAGGAAAAGAGACACTCATATCATCTGAGCCCTACCCAGCTCCATTGAGATGTGTTGCCATAAAGCAACTGTACTTCGAAGCTCTAAAATGGTGATGTGCAAAATCCTGAAACGTACAAGGGGCCTTGCATACTTCCAGTACTCTGGGATCACATATGGAGACATGAGGGTTTTGAATAGCAGAGACCAACCATGTACAATTACAGAGACAGAGTTGCTTGCCTCCCAGGCTAACAACATGTCACATTGGACTTTGAAAGCTCCTGTGGCCTCCTCATGAGATTTACAGATTCTCCTACACACCAAAAGTGTTAGTCTCATTCTAACTATGTTTCTAAGGTTAAATGCTTAGAAATAAATATAAATATTGTGGTATTAAAATCAGCTAATTATTTAAAATTTATTGCCATGGCATTATTGCAAAGCAAGCACTGTGCTGGTCCTTGAGAAGGAAGACTACAGTCAGAAAACACATTTCAGAAGGACAAGAAGAACAGTTTTCAGCTCCCTGTATTTCATATAACTACAGCACTGTTGCCTGTATATCAACAGTCTAGGTTTCTTTTTCAGCCAACAGAGGGACATAATTCTAAAACATAATTTGACTATTGCTAGCATAGGAGTCTAAAACTGGTAAATCAACTCAAGCAGATTTTTACAGTACACTATCAGGACAACTCAGTATTCCAAGCCCACAACCTAGGTGTCTCTTTGTGAACTTGTTGGATGAGCTTTCATTGTAGTCAATCTCTGGTTCTGGCAGTCAACAGATCTGTGAGCTCAGTAAGCAGCTACATGGCTGCCAGGCTCTGACAGCAGTATTTCCTCGCTCTCTGTAGCTGTCTGTCTTATTTAAGGACACACACATTTATCTGATGTTCAGTCCCACACCCACATTGTAGACACATTAAGGTAAATGCTTTATCCATAAGGCTAGTTGAGATGAATTTATGTTACATATTCATATACTATCGAACATATATTTTCTAACATCACGAACCACAACTGGTGTTTTACTGATGAACTACTGCATTTCTGAGCTGCTCCCAGGTAAAACGTGCTTCACAGCTTCAATCTGAAGGGTTTTTTCTGTTGCTGTTGCTGTTTGTTTGTTTGTTTTTGTTGTGTTGTTTGTTTGTCTTTTTCTCCCACTTTATTTAAGTTTTTAAAATCAAGAAGGCTTTGACTTGGATAGGTTGAGGACTTCCACTGCTAACTTCTTTGTGATTATGTTGTTAAAAAAAGAAGGGAGAGGGATGACGCACCTTAACCTGTAGGAGAGAAGAGACAAAATAACAGAGACAAAAGAACAGGGTTTATTCCTGACATACACACCTGTTCAGATTTGTAGAACACGATGCAGACATTCATTTAAGTGTAGATATCCATTTAAGGGTGAAAGTGTATATTTCACATACTTAAGTCAGAATTTGCACTCTAGATGCTGCAAATTTGGTCCAGACTAGCAAAAACACAATTAGAGATAGCAGATGATGCCAAATCAGAGTTTTAATCCATACGCAACATATCAAATATAAGATTTTTTTGCTCAGAGTCAGATACCTTATTAGCTGACCTATGGATGCACTGCTTCTTCATAGTACTCAACTGTTGCTCAGTTCCAGCTCCATGTTCTGCTGAGCTCATGGAACTTTATCGTATTGTCTCTTGCTCCCAGCTGGCTCACCTGAACCCTTGTTCCCTGATTGCTATGTCTGTGTGCTAATTCAGATGGTGACCATAGAATCATGGAGTTATTACAGTTGGAAAAGACCACTAAGATCATCTAGTCCAACCATTGAACCATCACCACCATGCCCACTAACAACGTTCTTGTATGTATTGATTGACTGCAAACTTGCTTCATTGCTGTTGGGACAGGTATATCATGCCTTTGTTTTTTTCCAAGATTTTTTTTTCATGTAAATGGATTAGCTGCCTACTGTTTTCAGCTCATGTCACAATCTGCACAACTGCACTCTTGGTTTATGATACTTTTGCACCTCCAGGTTTCCAGAAATTCTCAGCTGTTTCTTCACACCACAGCTGAGATCAGTGTAGATAGTAAAGGACCCGTGCTTACCAATGCATTGCATGTATAAGGACATGAATTATTTAAACATTATCCATTTGCAGCAGCTCTGCATAGGTATGAAACTCTGCCTTAACTTCTATGAAGGTGTGCCAGTAGCTTTAGGTATTCGTTAAGCATTCCTTGAGTGTATCACTGTAAGAGTCATTTGCACATTTTAAAAATTCACTGCAGTGTATAAGCCACTGGGTATTTCAGTGCTTTGTTCTGCATTTCAAAGGACTCATTCTAAAAAAATATTTGCATATTTTTCCTTGGTAATTTTAAAACTAAAGCTCTTAAACAGCCGTCATTGTCAGACGTTTTGCAGGAGAACTGCTGCAAATCTACATTAAATTGCAGAATAAGTCTCTATTCCAGAAAAGAAATATATATATCCAAACCTGTTAAGTGTATACTTCCATTCATCTCTGTTCAGCAAGCCTTTTAAACATACCAGAGCTACACTGGAACTTCAAGATATACTTAAGTAGTCTGACAAACAGTGACAAACTTAAACAAATCCTTACAGTTAAGTGCTTTGTTGAAACTGAATTCAGTGATGTAATTCTCACCCTGTAAATTATTAAATAGGTGTAGGTGAAACTGTGAGGTGTGAGCTTTGGCAACCTTAATAATGAAACTAAGAAAATTCCTCTGGTAGTGCACTAACGATAGTTAAAAACACGTGTGCTGTCTTCCTACAGAGTAATACACTTTGATTAAATTTTAGTACGAAAGTTATATTTTAAAAAAGCATGTCTAGAAATACACAGAGATGGAGTTTTGTATTTAAACAGATAAATATGATTTTAAAAATACAACTTCTCTAGTAGGTAAGCATCTGCAGCATGTAATTCTGCACAAATTCACACTGTCACAGCAGCAGGAATAACTGGTGCAACAGCTGATCTCTTAGTTCTCTGAGTTCTAGGGGATATGGCCTCGATGTAGGTCTTATTTTAATGCAGGTCTGATTGTATTACTGCTGTGGTCTTCACTAGAATCAAAAAGCTGTGGGATAAAATGTGTGAAACAGGTTCTTCTATAAATAAATTCTCAAAACATCTGGATCTTACTTTATGACAAGTTGTTTCACGCTGAATCTTATGGATTATATATAAAACACCAAAGAGAAAATGCATAACATTAGTGAATTCTACCTAGGAAACATTTCCTGGACAGCATGTATGGGGGGAGAAAAAAAAAAAAAAAAAAAAGTATAAAGCTTGAATGAGAAGGATTATATTTTCAAGAGTTTCTCAATCCAGCATGCTCTGCTCCCTAAGGGAATGACTCATCATCAGACCTTCTCTTGACAGACAAAGAATAGTTAATTGTCACTCCAAACACTGCTCTGTTGTTTATGTATTTCTGATTAGAATCTGATTACACCCCATTTGCGTAAACACGTAATGTTGCCACCAATATTCATCTATGAAACTAGAAAGAAGCTAATTACCCAAAGCTTACAGTAATTGTCAGCATAATGGACAGAGAACACGACTGGGAGGAAGGAAGTGTTAACAGAAGCTGCCAGTTGTTCAAAGACATCCAGTTGGATATACAGAAAGTCACAATTTCATTAACATGTGAAGCTTTTGCTGGGCACAAAGTCATCCTGGTTAAAAAATGCAATGAGAAAATATAAAATCAATTTGTTAAGACTCAGGTGGGGAAAAAGAAACTAATGACAGGGATTAAAAGTAACAAGGCAGAGAGAAGGAAGAAGCTACTTGCTCACGTATGAGTGGGCAACTGAATTAAACACAGTAAAAGGACTCTTAAGTAAATATTAGGAGGGGAGAAAAGAAGTGCTTTCTATTAAATATTCATGAAGTGCGGTGAGTAAACAGTATGAAAACAGCAAAAAAATGTTTCATAGGTTTCTGTTTGGAGTTATGTACCGCCATGAGAAAGTGGCAAAAAGAACAAATATCACCAGCAAGAGAGAAAGCAGGGAGTATCAGTTCAAACTCAATTTCATCCTTCAGCATGGTTAGATGAACGCCTGCCTTCAGCTGTTAACAATGCATTGTTTAGATCTGGGGAAATTCTGGAGGAGTAATGTCAAAATTTTCTCAGCGTGTGAAAGCTTGAAAGGACGTATGGAATAATTATCAGATGACATTCATAACCATCGCAAAGAGATAGCTAATGTGGGCTCTTGTCAGTAAAAATTGGAGGTTAAAATATCATTAAAACCAGTCACTGCAGCATCTCAGAAGGTAGGCCTTACTGAACTTCTTTTGCCAGGGGGCTGTCTATGCCCTTCAGCATGCTTTGAAAATTTATATAATTCTGAGTGTGAAGACAACGGTGTTCACATAACAGCCATTGATTTCTTCAAAGCGTTTTAGTCAATCCCACAATAACACTTTGATTTAAAAGAACTTCTATTATATGCAATTAGCACCGCATGGATTAAAAACTGACTCACTGGTGGATCTCCAGATGTCACTGCTAATGAAAAGACATAAACAAAGACTATTATTGTGAGGAGTTTTTTTACCCAGAGATTGATTTTTTTGTCCACTACTATTATCAGTGATGTAGACGACATAAAATATTATGATAAAGCTTGCAGACGATTGTAAATATTGAAGAGTGTGTATTACTTTTGCCAGTGGGGCTGAATCATCGGATTGAGAGTTCTGATCTAACAAAAAGGCAAATTAAAGGGGACAAATGCAATGTGTTACGGATGGGGTCTGTCAGTATATCTGTGGGATAAGATACGCTGGGTCAGAGAGGAGTTTTGCAGCATGAGTTTTGAAAAATGCAGTGCATTCAGCTTATATGAGAGACCAAAGAGAACTACAATGACCACTTGGTACAGCAACAAGCAAATGAGAGACCTTAGTCACAGCTCACTTTTCAGCCCAGGGGTTGAAAGCAAAACACTTTAAGATGTCTGGAAGATGGATAAAAACAAGCATGCTGCTATCAGCAAGCATAGTGGTTACTGGGGACAGCAGAGGACTTACACTTAGTGGATGTGTGAAAACCTCATCAGAATTCTTGGCACAAGTACCAGCCTCATTTCAGAAGGGGTGGTCATGCTGCTGCCTGTTTCTTTTGGCTGGGGAGTCTGAGAGGTTACATGCATGCAAGTAAATGGCATGCAGCAATGGTCTGGAGGCCCTATAGGTATCAGTCCCTACTGTTTAACAATTACTTAACACACAGCAACTAACACTCCTGACAACACTGAGCACATAAACAGGTAGCAGCGTCCCTGAAGATCAGGGAACAGCTCTGTAAGGCAGTACCAACGTGGCCAGCCTCATTGGGCTGAATAAGGAAGATGTTTTAGCCATGTGTATGCAGTGCTCACTGCTACCCTTGTCCACAGGGTCAAAGAAGAAGCTGATGTCTGTCTTGTTCAGCAGTGTGGAGATGTCCCTTTGCAGGCCTGCTGCAGAATGCTCATACTGTATTGCCCTCCACATGTCCATTACATTTGTAGCTCTTCATTAAGACAATGAATGTATTAAAATCTTGTGTGTCTGGACTTCAGCTGGTTGGCTGCCATAGTAGGGGAAGGCTCCTCTCTGATATACAATAGCCCAATTGTGTTTTGGGGGCAAAGGCCCTCGTATTTTCCATCAGGATCATCTGGAGATGTGGCACCACTGCTTGTTAAAGAAGCCAACCCCTGCCAGGCCTTTGGTCAACCTTAGTTTCTCCTTTAAGAGCAAAAGGCATATGGTTTCTGTAATTCCTTTGTCCTCCATGGGTTTAAGAGCTGAAATACTGAAGGTCTGTGAAACTTTCTGATAAGTGTATTGCCAAGGTATTTGAAGTATTATTTCCAAAAAGCACCCCAAACAGATGGGGCAGATGGTCTAATTGTCATATGAACAAATTTAATGACAAATTCCTCAAAATAAAGGGCATCTCAAAACTTGTAAAGAAGAAATATGCAAACTTCATTTCCTTCAATGATTGTTTTTCACAAACTTTGAGTGAATCATTTATGGAAGTGTAATGCTCCAGTTCTAAGCAATATGAAGTTTAATATGTTAACTTATGAGTTCATGGGGAAGTTTCATGTGTGTTCTCACTATGAAAGAAAGAGAGGAAGAAAAGGAAGGAAGGAAGGAAGGAAGCAAGGAAGGAAGGAAGGAAGGAAGGAAGATACAGCACAGACTACAAATCCTAATGACACAGCTATGTGTGTATGTACATACAAGTGCCCACATAGAGGAAAACATACTCAGGTGAATTTATTTGTCCTCAAAAAACAAAAAGAGATACGGTTGGACTGACTTGACTGCCTTTGAACTGGCAATGTCATTCCAACTTATGCAGACAGGCATAATTTCAATGCAAGCGTACCAACTTCCCATGGATGCAGCATGTGAACGTATAGGTACTGAGAAATTGTACAGTTTTGTTAAACTGGTGGTCTGGAATTGAGAGAGAAAAGGAATTAGGGTCTGTACTTACAAGGTTGCCATGATGCAGAACAGGTTGTTGGATTTTCACAGTTATTTACTGTAATTCAGCTAAAAGCATGGGCAGAAGTTTTTTCGCTTTCACACATGCTCCTTTATATGAAATTGCAAACCGCTGTGAGGCTTCGAAGAAAGGGGCGTGCAGCGTAGAGCCAGATTTCTAGCGTTGTCTCAAAGTAGAGCCAAATTAGCAGGATCCCAATGTTTGAACTTCACGAGCGGAGACACACGAGGGCACCACTGGGCGGAGGATGGCGGCTGGGTGGGAGTGGGCAGCTGCTGGCACCTCCTGCCTTGTTTTAATGGTACGGTACCTTGAGTCTTTGTGGTAGGTTGTTAATAAAAACAAGAAGACAAAACAAGACAAAACGAACCTGCAAAAATTAAAGAGTTAATGATATTTAACTTTGACTTGTTTTCTCATAATTTTTCTAGGCTGAATCTCTCAAAGCAAGATAATATTGACTAAGCCTCATTAAACTGATTCAGAGATTTTTTTTTAAGAAACATGCAAAATTAATGAACAATGTTCTAATATCAATAAGGCACTTCAGAATGTACATTGCTCAACTATTGCTATGAAAAGATACTCTCTCTCTACCAACTTCTTAAGTTGGTGAAGAGATGATCTGAAATTAGCAAGGTCAGAGCAAGAACTTACTGCAGCCTTCCACTGCTTGAGGGGAACTCATTAACAGGAGGAGACCAATTTTGCACACAGGCAGATAGTGATAGGACAAAAGGGAGCAGTTTTAAATGAAAAGAGCGGAGATTCAAGTTAGATGTTAGGAAGAAATTTTTTACTCAGGCTGCTCCAGAGAAGCTCTGGATGTCCCATTCCTTGAGATGTTCAAGGCCAGGTTGGATGGAGCCCTGGGCAGCCTGAGCTGGTGGGTGGCAGCCCTGCCCACAGCAAGGGGCTGGAACTGAACAGCCTCTAAGATCCCTACCAAACGAAGACATTCTTTGACTGTATGAAGTGCTTGGTGGGCTCTTAGGAAGCCATGACTCTTAGGAAGTCAACACAAAGCAGCCTTTGCCCCAGAGATGGCCCCATCACAGGATACATTGTCACATATGCTTCATAGAGTTCTACTTTTTTCATTACTGATGAGGCTCAGCTGGTCTACTATGCCTATTGTGGGCACCGCATTCAAGAGTCTTGGGGAGACCAACAAAAAATGATAAGTGCTTTGAAAACATGGCAATTTGAATTGAGAAATCTAAAGAGCATGTTACCTCATGAGACCTTTTGATGTACATGTGGAATATTGCCATAAGCAGTGTAATACCCATTGTGCTCCACAACCAGAAGAGGAAGGCAAAATTTAATTGGGTTAATTTTCAGAAAAAGAAGCTTAGGCAGAAACAGTTAATGGGCACAACAAGTGGTCTGGAGACAATGTGTTCTTCAGTTGAGGTTTTTAAAAGCATGGCAGAAAAATATGTTGGGCTTGACCTGAAATATATTTAATCCTGCTTCCCTCTGAGCAGATGCCTAATAGAAGGCCTCTTGAGATTCCTCCTTTTATGATATCAGCCTTGCACTAAAATCTTATTGATGGAACATCCTGCCCAGGCTTTTTGCATATTTAATAACATCCAGTTCTCCCTCATCTCATATAATGACGATTAAAAAACAAACTATGCCAGGAAAACGTTTCACAATCATGCTTACTTTCTGCCCCAGAACTGCCATTCACCAGGGGCAGAACTGGGCAAACAAACACAGGTGAGGGACAGGCAGAGACGGTGCTACTACTACATGCCTGTGGCCGGCAGGGCTCAGCAAGAGATGAGCTTTTTTTTGCTGTTGCCCTTCTCCTTTTCAACGCCATTCTCTCCTACCAACTAAGAGAGGGTAATAGTCATAGAATTCTTTCAAGCGGTGCCTAGTGCCAGGACAGGAGGCCGTGGGCACAAACCCACGGAGGTTTTACCCCAGGAGGCTCCCCCTGAACACCAGGAGCAGTGCTGTGCTGAGCGGGTGCCGGAGCACTGGCAGCACTGGCAGCACTGGCACAGGCTGGCAGAGGCTGTGGGGTCTCCCCCCTGCAGCTCTCCAGAAGCCGCCTGGCCGTGGGCCTGGGCACCCTGCTCTCGGCGGTGCTGCTGGAGCAGGGGCTGGGACACGGGGACACAGAGGGCCCTACTCGCCTCAGCTCCAACGCAGGCGGCGCACCCGCCCCGCACTGCCCGCAGGAGGAAGCGCTCGGACTGAGGGCGGTGCGGAGCGGGGCGGGCCGGGGCGGAGCGGGCCGTGCCGACCCGCCCCTCCGCCCGCAGCCGCCGCCGCGGCGGGAGAGGTGACAAGCAGCTGCGTGGAGGCGCCGCCGCCCGGCTGCGAACGGCCGCTTCCCGGCCCGGCTTCTCCGCGAGGTAAGGCAACCCCGAGCCACGATCCCTGCGGAGAGCTCGGCTCCGCCGCCCTCGGCCCGCGATACCTGGGCGGGCGGCGGCCGACGCTCCCCGGTCTCTGCTCCCTCGTGGGTGCCCCCCCCCGCCATTTTCCCCTCGTGTTTCCCGTGGGAGCGGCTGCGGCGCGGCGGCGCCTCCCGTCCCGCGGCCGCACAGGGTTCCGCGTACTGCCGGGAAGCGGCGGCCTCGGGGAGCCGCGGTTTGCTCCCGGCGGCGGCCCCGTGTCCCGTGTTTCCCCCCCCCCCCCCCCCACCCCCACCCCCCCCCACCCCGTTCACCCGCGGCCGCGAGTGCGGCCGCCGCAGAGGGCCGGAGCGCCCCGAGGAACTCCGTGCGGAAAGTCGATGTTGTGCTGCGCCGAGTTGCGTGAGGAGCGTGTGTACCTACGGGGAATGCGCACCTAGGTGCACACGTGGGAGATATATGCGCGCTGATAGATTTTCCAAGCCATGACGACATTGCCTGCAGGCTTCTTCTTCCAGATGTTTTCCTTTCTGTTTCTCCCGGGCACGTTTCCCTTCTACTGAGAGCGAGGATGCTCCCTGTGTGCTGCGGACAGGAGCAGTGGAGCATCTGTGTGTCCACGGTTCCTCATGGCCGCACTGTGCCGGTCCCAACCCCAGCGGCGTGGGCAGGCAGCGGCAGAAGTGCAATTAATGTTCAGCACGTGACTTGGCCCAGCACTTATCGTCTTAACGTGGTGTTCGGACCTTGGTAAATAAGCACAGGTTCAGCCATCTGTCCTGCCTTCTCCTGCCCTGTGTGTGCATACCACAGCGTGCGTGTGTACACAAATGAGAAGTGTACCTATAGGAAGCTTTGGGGCTAAATATGTATTTGAACTCTTCTGGAAGTGCCCCGAAGTTACTATCAAGGACTGATGGAAAGCTCCTTTGATATGGTTTTTGACTACGTTCCAAAAAAAACCCCAAACCAGTTGCTTCAGGATTGGTGATGCCAGTCAGTAATGTGCTTAGCTGTTTGCATACACGCGCTACAGCTGGTACTGCTGCTGGAAGGCATGCTGCTCTTCCTCCGCAGACAAGGCCCTTTTGTTTAGCTGTGGGTTCCAGGGGTGTGTGAAGCCAGGATGGGCCCTGTGGCCTCTCTCTGTAAGGAGGAGATGGTGCTGCTCATCCCACACCATCTGCAGCCCCAGGGTAGGGCATGTCGGTCTGTGGCGCTTCCACGGCTGCTGCCATATGCTACGGCTTGTCTCTTGCAGGTGAGATTTAGAATGGTCTTTGGCTCCAGCGAGGGTTTGCAATAGCATAAAAGTCTGTCTGTCTTACCAAGGTAGTCTGCAGGACGGTAGCTGTATGGTGATGTTTTTCTGTAGCAAAGAGATTGGCTGTGTAGTGATACCTCTGTGCTATGTAGATATGAGGGTGGGCCCCATGACGGATGTCACTTCAACACATTTTTCCTCGGAAACTTCTCTCCTTAATCATTTATGGCCCTCTCTGAATAAATAGTGTATTTTTAGAGCTCGGCAGACCTACCAAAATCTCAAATCCTTGGAGTTGATCTGTTTGGGATTGCGATGCTGAAATCTTCATTTGAGCATCATTTTCTTAAATTTGGCTTTTGCAGAATAACAGTTGTCATAAGAAGATTAAAAATAAAGTCTACTTGCTGTTAACACTTGGTGGGCGAAATTTTCATCTTGTCTACTACATCTGCTCTGCAGTTTCTCTGCTGGTTGCACAGTCTCTAGAGCTGTAAGATGCAGCATCAAATAGATTTTCTACTAACCTAGGGATTCTCAAACTGTGGTGTGTGCCATGCAGAAGCAGCACCTGGATTCTGCCACCACTGACATATGAATCCTCCAAGTTTGGGAACCTTCCTGGTCTTGTTTTCTCTGAGCTTGAAAGCTCAACTACAAGACAGCAGAAAAAAATGCTGTTAACAGTTTATGGCAGGAAAAAGAAGCACACACAATTGGTATTCCCTGTGCTGCCTGATGGTGTTAGGTCCTCTGGGCAGCTCTTGGAATGTCAGCAATTTTTAATGATTATTTTACTCTTCAGACTGACGAGTAAAATTACAGAACTTAATTTATTTAGGTTTGGCATGTTCTCACTGAAACTGATGCCATATCAGGTGAATGAACAGCCTGCTTGTTTATACCACCTTCCCTCCCCCTTTTTATAGGCCCCCATAGGTATTGCTGTGGTACTACTAGAAGGCTTCAGAATTTGGTCTAACCTGCCAATAAAAACAGGAACAGAGAGCTACCAACAGCATTAAACCTGTTATTGAGGAAGGTATTTTAACACTGATGACGATCAGGGTAGAAATCTCACTTCAGAGGGCTCCATTCAGCCTTTCAATCACATTTACTGCTCTTCTATATATTTTTTCTGGCAGTTTATTGTTAGCTGTATGGTGCTGGACTACTCAAGACAGATATGTACATGCTACCTTCATCTTTGCAGAATTGAAAAGTAACCTAATTGGCTTCCTGATCTTATGCCCCTCTATCATATTTCAAACTCTGTCTACTCATTACTGCCTTCCAGATGTCTTGTACTAATCAAATCTTTGCTGGATCACTTTTCCTCACATGCATTATTATTCATTTTCCTATAGGCATCCAAGAAATTAAAATGCTTGATGTAATTTTCTTTATTTTTTTTCCTCTTTTTCCTTTTTTTTTTTTTTCTTCCTTTTGCCTTTCTTCAATATTCTCCTGTGTTCATTTGCAACTTTATGTAAGTACAGTTAATTTAGAAAGCATTCATTAAGATGTTACTGAAGCGAAAGTCAGGAAAAGTGTTGATCAAAAATACTTTTCATTTTCTGGTCACTCATTTCTGACGAATAAACCTTTAAAAACCAAAACAATCTCCTTTTTCTACTAGTGTTATTTCCCCTGCTCTTTTAGTGTAGTCTTCATCATTTACCGATGAATGATTTATGATAACTGAGTTCTACACCTTCCAAACTTGAGAGAACTGCAATACTGAAACTTTCAACTAAATGTGGAATAAAAAGACAGTTGAGTACGGCTTAGACAGACCCGAGTATGAAGGAAGAGCAGACTTTTTCAAAGAGCTGTAAGTATCCAATAATGCAACAGTTTATCCTTGCCTTGCAGACCAACGTTTCAGGGACTGATGAAGATGGCCATTGTCAGGCACTTTCTGTGGAGCACAAAATAGGCCCTTTGCTATCCAGGGCTTAGGCCACAGAGTGCTTTAAGACAGCAAATAGGGTTTTGAGCACAAAAATGCAGTCTGGAAGACAGGAGGATTGGGGTGGTGATGGTATGCAGATGTATTACTGACATGCTCTGGAGCAGTAAAATTTCCTCGAGTGGGAAGTTTCATGACCTGCTATGGCGTATTGTGCAGGCCACTCTTTGCCTAGATAGGGCTGAGACAGCAACGCTGTCATTGAGTAATGTTTCAGTATGAAAGTATAATGTCAGTGTAAAGTCCAGAAATACTTCTGACCTATGACCGGTTGAGATCATGTATCTTAAAGCAACAAAGCTAGTCTGTAGGTGGCTGCAGACTCTTTTTAAAAAGTGTGGGGGTTTATTTTTTGTTTGTTTTTTGTATTTTTCTTACTGGTGAATTCCAGCTTTAAGTTCAATTCAACTTAACATCAACTGCTCTTCAGCAGCAGGTTGTTTTGATCATGCTGCAGCTGTTTGTGCTGAAGGATAAATAGCTTTGTTGTCTTCATATTGTGAGAATTAGAGGCCGTTTCTGACTCCTTCACGTGCTGGTTTGATGCTGATGTGGGAAATAGGGCAGAAAGAATTCTGCTCTGTGGGTCTCTGCTTGGGAAGTAACAAGGGGTGGTGGAGCTCCTTCTTACTTTGTGCACCCTCTGCTGACAGACAAATATTTCATGCATAATGGTATCAAAAGGAGGTCCAGGAGGCTGAGTTTGCTTGAAACTGCATCTCCTTTGACTGGAAATCATGTGGTGTTGAGAAGAGTCCATGCCTTCTGCTTAGCTTGGTGTCCCTGGTCCATAGCTTTAGGTTCAATTAAATGAGCCAACAGTTGGCTTTGTTACTGATCTTTCTCAGGAATGGGAGATCTGACACTAACGAATGGTTGCTCAGTAGATCCATGTCAAGTTTCTTCAGTGGTGCTAGAACTGTTACTTTTTCAAAGAAGAAATACTCAAGAAGAAAATTTACAAGTGTTTTGTTAGTGATTTAAGACTGTAAAAATGTATGGATTTGGAGGTCTGGCAATAAAAACTTTTAAGAAGTACAGGGATGTCTAAATGCTCTTGACTTGGGTTCCAAGTGAGCGGTTAGTGGGTTTGGATGAAGGGTGTACTTGTTAGCTGAGAGGGGTTTCCAAGTGGGCACAAGGCTTTTGTGAAGTAGGACGCATCCCTGTGGTGCTCTCAGTTCATATGGACGTTGTAGGCTCTGAGCATTGATGGCCTTGATGGGTGGCTTTGATGAGTTAGTTATCTAACCTTTACTTGCTGTTCTCAAATCTGGAACTTTTGTTTTTCATATGTTTACAATGAATTGTCGATATATCAAAGTGATTTCTGGATATGCTTCTGGAGCAGTGGCTGTCAGGGCTTGAAAGTAAGTGTTCACTTACTGTAGCCTTTAAGTGAATAAATGTTAACTTTAGCTTTTCAGATTAGTGAAATATAATAATAATGCCTTACTAGAAGCATCTTAAATTTCATGTCTGTAGAACAGGTATATGAAGTGTTTCCTGCCCCCTGCTTGTGCTTGAGTCTTTGGCTTAACAGCATGAGGGGAGAGAAGAAAAAAAGACATAGGCTTTAGATCTCCTCTAGAGAGCATCGGGTGATGCAACTCATATTAGATATTACACTCTTGGGATTCTGCATTGCCTGTTGGCAGTTAGAGATGGGTCTTGTGTTACTCAATTCATTCACTTAATTTCATAATACTTTATGCTTTTTGCTTCCTGTTTGTGCTGGAGTATATTTATTGCGCTACTTGCAGCTTTTAGATATCTGTTTTCTCCGGTTCCTTTCCTAATTTCTTGAACAGTCCATTCCTGTTTACACTGTGGTAGATGGGTGCCATGTTATTGCTAGATGCCATGGGTTATTGCTAGATGCCATGCTTGGATACCCTGATGTTTTTTTCAGAGCTGTAAGTGTTGAATGGTTAGACCTGAAAATGCATCCTATGGGAGCAGTGGTGAGTATGGACAGGAAGGGTGAAGGCATGATTAGCTGTAGTGGTAACATTATGACACAGTCCAGCAGAACAAGCTGTTGTCAGTGGCTTCAGTCAGTCATTCTCTTGAAATTACCTGTCCTCATTGCTGTGAATTAAAGGAAGGGGAGGAAAAATCAATACACTTTCTGAGCTGTAAAGCGGCATCTTGATCAACAGGGTGACAATAACTAGAGGCTAAAGCTGGGTGGAGCCCAGCACTCCTCCCTTGTGAAGCAGTAGAGCGGTTTGGTTGTCTGAGTTGTGATGATAGCCCTAGGGCTGACAGGAGGATTATTGCAGCATTGTTCTTGCTTTCTAGAAAGCTTACCTCATGCTTCTTTAGAAATTTCAGATGATTGATGCACTTTTTCTTACAGTGATGCCAGCGATGCCAAAACTGCTAGGGCTGGTCCCAGCTGCTGCTGAGTGCTGGTGGAAGAAGCCTGCTGCTGGAGGCAAACTGGAAATGGGGATGATGTCGCACTGAGATGCTGTTTTAGAGAGTTTCAGGATTGAGACAGTGGGTTTTCTCAACTGGAAGAATCATTACAACTGCCGTAGTTCTACTTTGTTTACATCAGTGGGATTTTGTTAGGGGGACTGTAATTATTATTATTTTGTTTGTTTGTTTGTTTTCTGACTGAGGGAAAAAAAAGAGTAAAATAAATGGGATGCTTGTAAGGTTTGGGTTTTTTTTTTTCTTTTCTTTTCTTTTTTTTTTTTTTTTTAAAGCTGCCAATGCACTTCAAGTTACGTTGTCTCAAAAAGGAATATTTGGCCATGGCTGTAATTGGAGACTCCGCAACAGATTGTGGTTTCTGAAAGGATATTTCAAGATCTTTACCAGAAAGTTGGCTCTGGTTACTTTGTTCCTTTGTAGTTCAGGTGTCTTCCAGTAGCTGGAAGGGTTTTCGTGAGACGAAAGTGTGGCTCGGTAGTAGATGTCTCTCTAAAATGCAAGTGCACTCAATACATAAGATGTCTGAGAGGACAGAAATAATAGGGCCTAGAATTCTGTGGATGTTTCTGTGGAGAATCCAGGGATTTTAACCTCTCACTTCTGACAGTAGTTGAAAGAAGAATCAAAAGAAGCAAATGCAAAATACTTGAATGATATTCCCTTGTATATGCTGCCAAAAGCAGAGGAAAGGGATAAAGACAGCAGTCTCTCTAGTTCATCCACTGGGAACTGAGCACACATTCACTGCTTTTGTCCCAGGCCGTATGTCTGGCTCCAGTGAAGAGCTGTTGCCACGTCTGGACCCAGTGTGGAGCTATCATTATGGGCAAGGGACTGGGCTGAGGGAGCTGGGTGTTCCTGGTCGGATGAAAGGAGGCTGGGGGAAAATCCCATGCAGCTAGTTAAGTATACTGAAGCCAAGCTCTGCTGAGTAGTGCCAGATGACAGCAAGGGGACAGTGGCAACAAGTTTTTGCTTTGGGAATTCAGGTTGGGCATTGCCCAAATAGGCAACCCCTAATTGTGTGCCTGCCAAAGTGAGGTTCACAGGTTGAGGTGCCATCATGATCACCAAGAGGACAGGGAGTCTGGTGAGACTGGCCTTAAGATTTTTGGTTCATAGACTGTATACATGCAAAGGATCTATACAGACTTCACTCTGAACTATTCTTCTGCAGTCTGCTTTGCCTAGTACTACCTTTAAGCCAAAGGCAGCAGGCAAGATACCTTCTAATCTCATTTTGCCTCTACTAATATGTATTAGTTCTAATATCTAATCATTATTAGATTTGGTACTAGGGGGAATAGACAAATTAATGGCTATGGCAATATTTTATTTTACTTTTTTTTAAGTGAGAGGAAGAGTAGTAAGTGGAGAAAAATACAGAAGATGAAGTGCACAGCATTAGCTGGAAGCTAGCTGTTCACAGAGTTTTCCCTACAAATAAACTCTCTGTTCTATCTCTGGATCTCTAGTCAATGAAATAGTGTGCATTTTGATTTTGAAGCACTCTTTCTGTAATTTACTTCATTCTTGAGGTGGCGGGGTTAAATCTTGAAATTTGCAGCTGGAGCTGTACTGTCATTGGAGATCAGGGTTTTCGGCTGCCATTTTATCTCCACCCAGTGCTTCTGCGAAAGGTCCTTGTTTCCTGCCCTTCATTACTCCTTGTTTGCCTGTTTTTCCTGAGTGAAAGCAATTCTTGTTTCTTCCTCTGTGAACAGATACTCATGTTCTTGGTTTCTGTTAACGCAATACATCAGGAAAAGTAAAGATCCATGATCATGTATATTTATATAGCGTTATGTGGCAGAATAATTAGGCGAAGAACCACATGCAATGTTTTAAAACGTTGTACACACAAAAGCTTCATAGTGACTATACAGCAAGCTGTAACAAATCAACCTTTTTAAGGTGAAAATTGAAACTTTATGTAAAACTCGTGACTGCTTGAATGCGTGTAACTCTGATGTTTAAAGAAAAGCTTGCCTATGTGAACACAAACTGGTAGACCTCACAAAACAGAGCTGCTTGCTAACCAAAAGACTAGTTGCTTGCCAGCAGTTTGCTTGGCATTGCTTTCTCCTACCTGTCATCCATACTTCACAGAAAGAAATAAAACCCTGTACTTACATACTCCAGGCCTATCCTCCTTGCCAATGTAATGCTTTGTTAATTACACGGAGTCCTCTACTTTTACATGTGCAGGTCATTAATTGTTGTGAAAGGATGAGGGATTCAATCCTGCTGTTATTGATTTTAAAAAGCAAAAATTATTCCGTTGCTTCTCCTGTTTTTTTTTTTTTTTTTTTTTTTTTCCTGAAGTCTCCTGGTGCCTGTTTTCTTTGCTTATGGTGAGATTGCTTGCTGATTTTGCTGCATGCCCCTGAGCCTCTACCCTACAGGCTCATGCTGTTAAGTGGCAGCTTGCAGGGAAATGGCAGCTAGCATCATCTGCTAAATAGCAATGGGACATTTTGCACCTACCTTGTAGCAGTGTTTAAAAACAATAGAATAATTTTAGACAGACTAAGCTAAATTATTATTGTATTAATTTAAGATGGAGAGATTCAAAATGCAGCTTTGTTCAGTGACGCATTTTCCCCTTTGAGTTTATAATGGAGAAATAAAATAGAGCTTGTGGATTTAAAGGATAATTAAAGAGTCCTCATTACATCACTGGTTAAAAGTTGTATTATTTGCAGCCATTGCTTGAATAACGCGCAGGATCTGGATTACATTAGAGGCTGATAATTGAATCTTCGTAGAAGATTTAAAAAATACTTGGTTTACCTATTTAAAAACCATAATTGGAATAGGCTAGTTTTTTTCAGGTAGTTATGTGAAGGATTATTTTTGGTAATTTAGGAACGATATATAATAGAGGACAAATCTTAGTTCTATTTGTTCCTGACAGGCTAGCTCTTATGGGAAGCCACCAAATTCTAGCTTCTTAGAATAAGGGGCAGAAGTTTCTTTTATGCAGCCTTCACCTATGTAGCCTGAAATTCAAGGGACTTCTCCTATGTGACTTTGGGGATGAGGCTATTAGGTTCTCTGACAAGGTGATTTATCAAGTGGTTTCCTCTTGCTGTAGGTTTGAATGGGAGCAACTCCAAATACAAGGCCAGAACAATAGCTGTGGAGGAAGTTAGTCATGGAGGGATCTGAGGAGGAAGGAGCATGTTTTTATCAGCAATGGAAGAACTTCCCAATACACAATGGTCTTGCTAAGGAGTACTGAGTAGCAGTGACTTACACCTTGGTGTTGTTTCCAACTGGATGCTGAAGACATACAGGCACAGTGCAAGACTTCCACCAGCTAATTCCCTGGTTCTGGTAAATGCTGTATAAAATAAAGGACATGAAATCAATTAGCAAGGAGGAACATGCATCTTGCTTGCAGTGTTAGTGCTTTTACCATGTGATTCCTTCTGACTCATAGAACAGTTCTTCTGAGTAGAATTCAGAAGCTGTTGATGAAGGTGCAATTCTTAAATCTTTCTGAAAGAGTCGGATGGAACAGGCTTCCTAGGGGGGATTATGAAGTCTCCTTCTCTGGAGATATTCAGAGAGCTGCCTGGACGCCTATCTGTGCAATCTGCTTTGGGAGGGGAGTTGGACTTAATCTCTAGAGGTCCCTTCTAACCTTCCAATTCTGTGATTTTAATGCATATTGAAGAAATCATTTAGGTTTTTGCATGGGTCCAAATACTCAAATATATGACCTCTAAAATGACAATAGAACATTTTATGTCTGAGATAACTGCATGGGGCTGACAGCTACAACCCGGGGCATACCAGTTGCACCATTTTTCAGCAGTGGCCACTCAGGCTCTCACTTGGGAATCTAAGATGGCATCAAATGTCTGTAACGTTAGTACTAGTGGGCATGGTGGTGATGAGTTGACAGTTGGACTTGATCTGATATATTTCAAATCAATGGACTTCAAAATCCTCAGCTTTTTTTAGATGTCATGAAGAAACACAGAACCACTGTTTTAATGAAACTTTAGTGTAAGTTGGCATTCAAAGAGCTACTTAATATAGCTGGTTTGCCAGTTTGTTTTGACTAGTTTAGTACTTTGCTAGTGTATACTTCCAATATACACTAGCAAATATAATATATGTATTATAATATATAATAGTGTATATTTCTTATACAGTGAGAAACAGCAAGAAATCATTTGTTTTACCAACCTTCCCTCCCAAAAAATTTCCCTTGAGAACCCAAAAGAAAATCATAAAGAACTTAGTCTAACTCAGTCTAACTCCTTTTAGGTTAATTTGGTGTCAATCAGTTGTTCAGAGGAAGAAAGCATGGGGGAGTGTAGGGATTCAGTCAGGGAAAGAAAACCTGGAACATGTTCAGCATAGCTTAGAGAACAAGCTTGTGTAGCTTATACAGCAGCATAACTGGAACATGCTTATAGGAAGCTGAGGCTTTACACCAAAGCTGTAACTGTGCATTGTCAAAATACACCTGTTCTTAAGATATATGATAATGTATTTATTTACTTGAAATTAATTTGAAAATCAAAAGTGCTATCCAGAGCATGTAACTTCAGTGTCTTAAGTTCTTAGGTTCTTAATAAAGCTTCTTCTGTGGTATGATTTCACCTTTTATTTGTTTAACACAGGAATTAATATGAGGATGGCCATCTCAGGTAACAGAGACAGAATGCTTTTAGGATGTGGAAGAATCTACTTTGGTATATGATGAATCACAGCCTACAAATGGCTATTTCTCTTCAGTGACTATAAAGAGAAAGGAGTAGAGTGACTCATTGAGATGTGGCTGTTTATATTTGGTCATGTATATTTCAAGCCAAGTACATAGGGCTACATTCAGAGGCAGCTCAGCCCTCTGGTGCACCCAGGTTATGTCTCTCAAACATTTAGCTGTAAAACCTGGTTGCAGTATTCTGCAGCTCTCTTCTGTCTGGCATGTTCATTACCCTTTCCAACTGCAACCTCTACCAGAGGGAAGAATGCACGTATACTCAGTTTTCATGCCGGTGGGGAATTGGTGTCATCCCAGAATAAAGTCAGGATACAGCCAGAGTGCATGCCTGAATCCATGCGTTTGGATCTCACAGTTGAGACATGACTTAAATTCTGTGCACAACCAGCAAGAGGAAAGAGAGGATTTGGAAGGTTTCCAGAAACCACCTCAGGTTTGGTAAGGTGAATCCTAACTTCTGACTTGAATACGTGCTTAACTTCTGTGATATCTTACTGTTTCATATTTTTCTCAGTGTAGATGGTGAGACTAGAACAATCTGTTTTCATGTTTGTGTATACTCCATTTCAAGGTTTTCTGGGTTAGGGAGATGTTGGGAAGTCAGGGTACTTGAAAGTTAAGCCAGTTAAAATCCTGAACTCTAAGTTCTTATAATGAGAGTATTTAGAAAATAATAATAATAATTGACCTAGCAATGTCCTTTTGGAAGTATACTTGCTTCTTGTCAGTAACTTCAGTTTTGGCAGTACTAGAGATCTTATTTTCGTAACTTACTATGATTCCTGCCATCACTTCAGCCCCAGTGCCTCAGAAATAGTGAGGTATTTTGCAAAGACTGGCATCAGTGACATTGCCTGTGAATAGGTCTAGGTGTCTAGATTTAAACTCTTGGCAGCTGCCTTGAAATTTTCTTTTCTGCTGTCATTCAGATCATAGCTACTAAGGTTGAATTTTACTGGTGCTAGCTAGTCTATTACTGACACAAGAAAGTTTTTGAAGTTGTTCCTGCCATTGCTGAACTTACCAAAATGTCACCATTGCTGTAGGTCATCTACACTCTGCTCAAAATCTTCTTTGTGCTGTAGCCAGTATCACGTAAGTTACTTGTCATGTTAAATGTTAGTGATATCTTTAGTCCACTCTTTTTGCATAACTCTGCTTAAATCAAGTTTTGTTGGCTTCTAGTATTAGCTCTAATAGCTATCACTGAAGAACAAAATAGGAAAAAAAGTGCAGATTTTGCTTGATCCATTTTACTACAACTTTATTACTTCCAAAATAGTCCAGTTTTCTGGCAATGCTTTATCTGTACCCTTCAGAAAGTTGTAAGTCGCCTTTAGCAGTGTGTTTACATTGAATCATTAAGTGCAGGAGACTGTGAAACAGAGCAGATGGTATTTTCTTTGTTCAGAATGTACCTTTATTTTTTCATCTTTTTTGAGTTTGACATCAGAATTCCTTTGCTTCTCTGAGAGTTTTGTCATATTGCAATTAAATATATAATGCAATTGCATAAGTAGATCTGCAAATTGAATTCCTGTCCTTTTTCTTTGTAACTGAAGTGAAAAATGCGTGATTGGATGGCTGCATCTCAAACTCTGATCAATCACTCTGGAAGTCTTTGCTCAATGTACAGCAGACGTATTTTTTAAATATACATTTTTTTCTTCAGCCTTGCTGAATGCTATTCAGGCACCATTTTTAAGGAAGATTACATATTTTCTCTTGAGCTTTCTGACGGAGTCTTGCTGAGGTGCCGACACACACAGCGTGTGATTTGAGAGGCTTCTGATCCCTTGACAAGGGAAGAACAAGAATGTAATCATGGAAAGTAATCCACACAAGAATCCAGGTGAGCACTTGGCTGTTGGTTTTGCATATATAATTCTAGTGGCCTAGGTGTAAGACTTTGGAGAACCTGAACCACGTTTTGACTTCACCTGAAGCCCTGAGCTTGCAGTTGACTTGTCTGGATTTAACTTCCTTTTTGCAGTTAACTTGCAAGCTTCTTAGAAGCAAACTAACTACCCATGGAAATTCTTTGTGTACACTGCCATATTAGTTCATAGGGAAAGGAGGACCGTGGCAGTGTGTGCTGCTGGAGAGGAGAGAGCTGCAGCCCTCTTGGGCCTGGGCTGGGCGCCATGACCGACCTGGATCTCCACTGTGCAGGGCTAGTTCCTCTGTGGGTGGAGTGGTGGTATCTGTGCTGCTCATCATCCTCTTTGGACCCTTTGGGGTACTTTGGGGTCACCAGGCTCCATCACCGTTTTGTCCCTGCCTCAGTGTCATCTTTCATCTCCTGGCTGTCCTGGAATTGTTGGTGCTCGGTGCTGGCTGCTCTGTGCTTCCCATCCAGCTCAGGCACTTTCTGCTTTCTTGTTATAACCTTTTGTTCAACCAGACCTGGGATTTCCAGACTCAGTCTCTTGCTTCTCTTTCTCCCCTTCGTCTGATTGCCGTCTCTCCTCTCCTGCCCAGCTTCATGCTATATTTTGGTCCCCTCGACCTTTCTCACACCCTACTGCAGTGCTGTCTCAAGGCTCTGTCTCCTGCACATCCGTGGGGCACAAGCCAAAGGGTCACGAAAGCAACAGACGAGGTTGTCTTCCTGCTGTCACTTCCAATGTCTGGTCTTTGGCAGATGGGAGCAGCAGTTACAGGGGAAATCCTGCTAATCTCCTGTAACTTGAGCCTGTTACACGCTCAGTCGCACTGTGGGGCTGGTGCCTTTCCAGCCACATACGGCCATTCGGAGGAGGTGGTGGATTTATATTGCAGAGCTCAAAAGGAAAAATACGATGATATATTAGCACCATTTTGTAAGGTCCCCTAGCTTTATCAGATAGGAAAATATTTTCATAAGAACAGCAGAATATGTAGCCTTGAAAAATAAAAGAAAAAGGTAAAGAGAGTACCGCCAATTTTCAGGACTGCCCTTTGAGGGGAGGGGGCAGAGTTATCCGGTCAGTGGGTTATTGGAATGGCAGAGAAACGTGTTTTTGTCTAGCCTGTCTCAGAAATGGGCAAACTGCATTTTGGCAGAAAATAAATAAATCCTGCAGCAGATGTCCAGCATGGAAAATTTTAACACAGGCAGCTCGAGTCTGGCAAAGTCAGAAGGCTGTGGAAAATCCCAACGAGACGCACTGGGCCACCTCGATCATAGATGGAGTCGCCAGCCTTGCCAGCAGCGTGACCCAGCTCCAGGTCTCTTGAGGCCTGCTGGAACCAACTGTTTAGGGTTATTTTTGTCTGTTTTTGTATATTAGAGTGGAATGGAGGGGGTGATTCAGCAGAGAGGGAGGGCTGCCCTGTAGGAGACTCTAGGCAGAAGCCAGCAGCAGGAGCCAGCAGAAGCCTGAACTTGCTGGAATGGAGGAGGGGAAGGAGAGGAGGAGTGTGTCATGGTCAGATGGCGGGGACGCGAGGGGCAGCCGGCAGGGGGCTGCGGCAGGGGGGCCTGCAGTGCTGGAAGGGGCAGACCTTGACAAATTGGAGGGGAAACGATGAAGCCTGAAGGAGAGTTTTTGCTTGTGGGATGGCAGGATAATGGATTTTTGGAAAGCTTCGTTTATAATATGCAAAACAGGCGATAGGAAACAATGGGGCCTTGGGACAGAGCTGCCAGTTGAATGAGGGCTTTGTTTTCCTCTTGTCTATTCATATTTTTAAACTTTCAGTGGAATTTGAGATATATTTTATGTGTTTTTATGTAAGGGATTGAACTACATTAACTACTGTCTAAAGTAGTATTGCACTGCAATCTTTATCCCTTTTTGGATGAAGATTGACTTCCCGGTTAAGCTCCTTTTTGTATTCTTTCTTAATTGCAACTCATGTTCAATAATCCTGTGCTGCATTGCACTTTTGGTTTAAAACTTCAGCAAAATTTGTGAGAAAACACCAGACCCTGTGTCCCAAGCATACTGATCTGCCCTGGGCATGGCCAAAAATTGGCAACTGGTTTCACAGCCTCGGTACTGATGGGCATCAGTGGTGAGCCACTCACACTACTGGGATGTGGGCGCTGCTTGTGTGATCTGTTTGCCAGGGGTATTAAAACACCACCAAATAGGTCGTGTCCTCATCAAGGAGCATCCCATACCCGGAGTTCATGGCACCTGGTCTCAAACGTTCTGAAAAATGCTGCGTGTGTGTCGCTGCTAAATGAGCGCGCTGCACAGTGGGATCATGCAGTATTTAAGTGAGAGCATTGCAAGCTGAGTGGGAGTGCGGTTTTGCTGCATGTTGGAATAAAAGGCAGATTGTTTGGCTTATGGTGCATGGCAAACCTTTCCCAATAAAACAGCATCGCTGCAGTTCTGCAGTTCCAGTAATGCTGTTTGTGCATGCGTTTATGATCAGCAGAAGCTTTTAAAATCCTCGCACAAGCTGGCACTGAGCTGCCGTTGTGGTGCAGGGGAAGGGAGTTGTTTGCTTTTGCCGCATGTGGTGCTTCATGGAGGTACTGCTTTACCTCGCTAGCAGAAGCCCTTTCCTGCGTGAGGGAGATTCCTGGTTCATCAGCATGGACGTGTTGTTTTTCCACGTTGGGAGCGCCGTGCTGCTGTGTCAATCACCCCCCATCCAGTGGGTTCGAGAGCGACAGGGCTGACGATGCGGGGCGTGATTGGCTGCCATATGCTGGGAGGGCTCTGGGAGAAGGAAGGGCTGCAGTCCTCCAGCAACAGAGTTTAGGCTGTGTCTTTGCTTCATCATCTGAGGAAAAATCCCCCGATAAGGCTCAGGGCTATCTGAGTGCAAGAAAAAAAAAAAAACAAATAGAAAAAAAAATGGACGGCTAATCGTTCGGTGTGACATCCATTCATCACAATGATGCGATGGGAAAGGCGCGGCTGTTTGTTGATGTCAGATGTTTCTGTTCACATTGGAAACGTGCCGAATAGACGGAGCTGAACAAGGTAGGAGGACTGTCGTCTGTTGCTGAGTGTTCAAAGAGTTTGCTGCAGTGTGCTGCATACCGGCTGTGCTGCCTGGGGCAGTTGGGCAGGCGAGATTTCCCGGTGAATACCTGCTGTTAGGGAGCAATATGCGGGTGTTATGCCAACTTGCTTTCAGAGGGACTTTGTTTACGCCATAAACAGCTCTCTTCAGGAATAGATAGTGAGTATATTAAAAATAACACGGGCAAATAACAGAAATAGGTCAGTGTGTTTCAGAAGTGCTGTACCCTAATTGGATTTTTAGCCAGGCTGTCGCCTAGCAGTGCTTCGTAGCCTTAATAAAGAGAATGAGTCAACCTGGAAATCTGTGAAGTTTATAGCAGATACGCTTCAAGATTTCTGTGAATTAGAATGGCTCGTCTAAATAATTCCCTATCAGAGGCTTTAACTGAAGACAGGACGGTCTGCCTGGAGCTTGAAGGAGCAGTAGGGAAAGCTTATAGCGTTTCACTCCATTACAGAAGTCCAGGCGTTTTGGGCTGTGCAGTGATTCCTTGTGCTCCTGAAGGCAAGCTGTTAGTTTCTGGTAATGTAGTTCAGTTGAGTATTTCCCCTGCTATTTCCAGGCCTTCGTCTTGGCAACAAAACGGGATCTTTATGTGAAAACAAGGTTACTAATACGTGCTGCAATTATCTGATCTGTGTGCATTTTTAATGAGAGGATACACAGCTAGCAGAATAATTTAATGAGCAGGCTGGCTTTCACAGCAATGATTTCACTGTGCTGAGACGCATCAACTTTCTTGGTGAGGAGGAGCTCAGGAAACAGTGGAGAAGATTTATGTTAAGCACTCTGGAGAGAAGATGATTATTTAGGCAGAAGCCTGTTCAATTTTGGAAGGGTTGAGGAATTAGTATTATTATTCATTATTATTATTTATTAGATGTTGGAAGCAAACTTTGCCGCTGTATTGTTGGAAGGGTCTGAGAACATTGCCTCATCCTGTGACATGATGTGCTTGGACTTTCCTAGACTGCCATTTGTGCTGGCAGAGCTCAGTACCTATCAGGATTCCACTCAGTTAGCTATCTGACATAGTGTGCTGTCTTCAGGTGTGCTTATAGCAGCATCAAGTTTGTATTTACAATACATAACTTTAAAAATAAAAGATTGAGATGGTGAAACAGCAAGAAAATGCTATTATCTTACTTCTCTTCTAATACCCATGAGTGTTATATATAAATATTTTTATTCAGATAAGATGTGGGTAGAAAAATTGTGTGAGCTGAGGAGGAATGAAGATCAATGTCTTAAAGTAGAAATTAGGTATAAGAACCCTTTAGTGCCTAGAAAAACTTCAAAAAATCTAAAAAAAATCTTTGAAGCTAATTTTAAAAGTGTTGTGTTAAATAAGCCCTGCTAGACATACAGTTCTCCTGTCCCATCTCCTTCACTCCCACTTCTTCAAGGGGAAGTACAGGACATGGGCAAAAAACTACGGATGTCATCGCCCAACTCCTCACAGCAGACTTTGTTCAGAAGAGGCTGATTCAAATTCCCCATTATCTGGCTCAGTGCTCGCTGAAGACCTGGGGCTGAGATGTCGATACATCTCCTGTTTATGAACCAGTAATACATAAACACTGCACTCGAGCAAGTAGTAGCAGCTGCATGTATCTTCTGAGAATTTCCAGCTGCTAACAAGTGAAACACGTCAGGATGTAGAACATTATTATTAGTAGGATATGAATATGTACGTTTCACAGTTGATTGCTATTGATGTTCGAATGCAATGTTTGTGTGCGCAGTGTGTTAGGCAAGTGAAGCAAGGACTGATAATTAGAAGTCAAATAATCTTATGCAAGACATAGAGTGCGAGCTACTTTTTTATTTTTTGCAAACAGAAGTATTTTCATGCATAACTTGCACAGAAATTTTTTCAGTCTCACATTTTGAGACTGTCAGATGACTTAAATGACTGGTTTTTGTATCTTTGAGGTGACATTGTATAGAATTGGCTTTAATGCCAAGGTGAAAACTTGCATTCGTCCCTCAGTCTGCCAAGGTGAAAACTTGCATTCATCCCTCAGTCTGCCTGCTCTCAAAGTACAATTATTCAGTATTGGGTTCGTTTCTTTGTTATCCTAAGATAATATTTACTCATGATGTAATGTAGTATCTACAGAATGTTTACGAAAGGAAATAAAGTTCTCTGTTTGTACAAATGCATTCTACAGAAATCTGCGGTAGTCGTGCTGCAAGTATTTTTTCCTGTGCAAAAAAAGTAGCTATTAATATTGCATGGGATTTCAGGTATTCGGGACTGCTAAGTCATCTCTGCTGTGGATGAATGTTCTGCTCTGTAGCTCACCAGTATGTCAGCAATTATCTGTACTGTATTTGTAAGAAGCTCTGAATGTTCGCTCTTTTATACCATTGAGAGGTGAGAAAAAGGCTTAGGGTTCAAATGGAATTCCTCATTTCTCGTTGCATGTGTGGTTTTATTTCCTAAATCATAAATATTACTGATGTATCTGACACAAATTTCAGATCATAACTATTAATGATAGCTTATTCTCCAATGTTACTAGAAATTTCTCAGACTATGAGGATTCTCTTTTATCTCTCAGAGAATAAATGCTTTTTAAAGCCCAAAGATTTTTCCTCTTTTTTTTTTTTTTTTTGTAAGAACACAGCTGTTTACAAGAGTGTACCAAATGAGAATATAGTTTCCTGCTTTAGAATTTGTTAGTATGTTTGCTTTTTAAAACCATCTTGCAGCCTTTGATTGTGAAGCTAATTTGGTATCTTTAGCATGGTGTGTTGTGGTCAACTGGCGTGAACCAGTGCTACATAACGTTCTGTAAACAGGCTGAAATTACAGCCTGAGGAATATAAAACTCTTTTTAAGGAGGTGTCAAAGCTGAAAACTAGTTCAAATAATAGTAGCATTAACTGCTTGACTAATTAAACTAATAGTCTTATCCGTTATTAGCAAATGCAATGACAGTTGTTGGTCATTGATATACGGAGTCCAAAGTTTCCTTTAAAAACAAACATTTCAGCTCTGTTTGGGGTAGAGGGTGCTTGAGGTTAAAAATCATACATCGCCTTCCTAGAATTTACCGATGTCTTAATCTCCACGTGAGTAAATAAATGCATTAAATAAGGGATGTAAAATTCTTAGTGCAGTGTTTTGGGTGCGCTGAAAAAGGAAAGTTTGGGACTGTGGAAATTCACAAGCATACCCAACAGGAGATTAGAGGCATATATAAGTAATACAAAGAATATGTATTGTAACTATGCAAAGAAATAGTAAGCGTGTGGAGGTTCTTTTTTGCTGTTCTTACCAAAGCTATTGAGAGATGCCAGTGTTCAGCTGGCTGCTTTAGCAGAAGACCTGTAGGATTCCTGGAGTGATAAGCCTGGCCCAGGAGCTTGTGGGCTTGTCGTACCAGCAACGATGCAAGTTAGAAGAGCTTGGCTGTTCTGGTTAAATGAAAGAGATGCACAAACCTGCCCAGTGCTTATTTTTTTTTCTTTTTCTTTTTCTGTTTTTGTATGTAGATGTATGCTCACACATATAATAACAACATTGTATTTCATTTTTGTGATTTTGAAATTAAAAAAATATGTAATGACACAGTAGGAGTGTTTTAACGGTGCAGCTCTTACATAAAGGAACAGATCAAGTTAGAGCGGATGGTTTATATCAGTCTATTACTTTTTTTCTATTTTTGATCAGTGACTTTTAGAAATTTCCAAGTGCACGTTACACACCATTTCAAGATCATTGGAGTATCACACGCTGCTGAATTGTAAGCCAACAATTGGTAGAAAAGCTCATATGCTCGTGAAATCTTTTCTCCTGCATAGAGTACAGCAGTCTGAGCAATAGGCAGAATTAGAGAATGCACACAAGGAAAAATACAGAAATGTTTTTCCTGTGGAGACTTATGAAATGAAGTTGGAACTCAAAAGTGCTTATTTTTTTTTCCTCTTTTTGTGGATTCTGAAGGCAAATTTTCATTTTTTTGTGTGTGTGTGTGATTGATTTAAAGAAATAAGCTAAGCAAATAATTTTCTCCCCCATTTAAGATTTTCTCCTGTCCCGATGGAATTGTTTTTACATATTTATAAATAATATAACATATTTAACATATATAACATATTTATAGCATATTTATATATATTTATACAAAATATTTTCTACAATATTTGTTTGGGGCAGTGTTTTGAGCTAATTTTGAGCAGTGTTTTGAACTTAGCCTAAACCTTAAGTTGCAAAATGGCAAGGTTTCCACTTATTTTTTAGAACTCGGAAGAAAATTTTCAATAAATTGATTTATATGGTGTTTTTTTTTTGTTTTTTTTTTTTTTGTTTTTTTTTTTAGCCTAGAAGCTCTTGGCAGGACAGTTTTTGACATTGAGGTGGGGAAGCGATTGTGCTGTAGGATATCAAAACCAATCCTTAGTCCATTTTTTTCCTTACTCGTTCCCCCCTTTCTATGTGGTTTGGTGGTTTTTGTGTTTTGTTTTGTTTTTTTTGGTGCTGTTATTAACAGCTACGTAAATATTTCACTCCTACAGCTGTGCTGCTTTGTAAACAGACACCTCTGTCTATCCCTCCCTCTCACATGGGTGGCTGGCACACGTGCAGGTAGTGCCCCGTTAATGATTCAGGGCTTTAGCACAGCCCTGCATTTTATTTATTTGAAAAGTTGTGGTGATAATTATGGGTTTTTTCTGACAGCTGTATTCACTGATGGCTCGGACCTTGCTTCGTATTGCAGTGAGAAGAGCTGTGCTAGTTTTCCTACTGTAGCCAGCAAGTGCAAGGCCCAGCGCTATGAGGCAGAGAACCTCAGGCTGGTGGAGGTGGGCTGAAGGCCACCTCCATCACAGCAGATGGGAGGCCCTGGGAGTGAGGCAAGCAGTCACAAGGAACACAGGAGCTTGTCGTACAGTATTTTTGAGCAGACTTTTATCTGTGGAGGTTTCTGTGCCAGAGGACACTTCTGTGTGGGCTGCTGGTGCTGCCGATGAGATGCTAGGCATGCAGCAATAGCACAGTACAGTGCTCTCCTGAAGCCAGAGCACACGTGTTGGAAAACTTCTCACGGGTATTTTTTTCAGTTTCCTTGTGTATTTTCAGTTCCGTTCTGGATTGCTTTATTGCAATAATTTTGAAGGAAAGGGAATGGGAAATACTAAAAAGCGAGGCATGAAGGCCTTTCGAAGTGTCTGCCCTGGAATGTTTAGCCAGTAGCTTTTTCTTTTTTCCTTTTTTCTTTTTTTTTTTTTTTAAGACCTCATTTAATGCTTGGGACACTGTGTGATGGGGCTACTTTCAAAGGCTTTGCAGTCTACTGCAGCAGCTCTTTGAAGAAGAAATGCCAGCAGGGGACGAGCTGGCAGCTTAATCCTCGGTATAAAATGTCCAAAGTGGTAAGAAGCCACTGCATCCATCTCAGGGGGAGGAGCTGGAGGTCCACACCTGGAATTACATCCATCTCACGGACATGGACTTCATGGAGCTGGGAGTGGCTGGACTCTTTTAGAACATGAGGGATACAGTTCCCTTTCACCTTCCTGCTGCTTTCCTACTTTCTATCCTTCCTTCTCACTCCAGTTCTCTTGAGGAGTCGGACCCAACAATCAAAGGTGAGGGACTGCAGGCAAAGAACCAGTGCCCGTTTCTGCCAGTTTTTTTGCCTTCCCAAGTTGATCATTGCTCCCCTTGCAGAGCAGTGTCACGCTGCCTTTCTCCATGGGGGTTTTTCTGCAGAGCGGTCTGCAGCTCTGTGGGGCCTGCAGGATGAACATCCACGCCTTTATGCCCTGAATTGTTCCTTGGAGGTGCCCATCTCTCCTTCTGCTTTGAGGGCAACTGAGGAGATGGTACTTTTCAGTCACCGGGGTCACATTTATGTGCCTCAACATAGGCTGTGTGAGTCTGCGGACTCTGAAATCTGCTTGAAATAAGAGATGAGTGCTGACTTTCTCATGGGAAGCCTTGAGGATCAGCATGTTCCTGAGGATCTGTTGCCAGGCCTAGTTGCAGGACCAGGCTGCTTGTAAGGAGTTGCAGTCCCAAAGTGGAGAAGGCAAAAGGGTAAGCTGAGGACAGGAATACGGACCTTGACTGGCATGTGACTTCAGCTTTTGGTCACTCGGTTTCTGAGGAGTTTCCATGTGAGAAATTGTATTTAGTAGCCTTTAGTAGCTGATGGTGCAGTCACTACTCTTCTTCTCTAGCTCTGCTGTCACTGCTCACATTCTGAGATGAGGGGGACCCACAGTATCTTTCTTCCCTCGTAGAGCCTTCTTTGAACCTAATGGTCTATGTGTATTATTTATTGCTTTTGTTGCGTTTTTTTTTTTTTTCCCTCATCTGCATTATTTTGCCTTTGTTAAATTCTTATGCCATACTATCATTCATTGTACTCAGTGTCATGAGATCCTTTTGTAACTCTCACAGTTTGCTCCAGGTGTGATTTCACAATATTTAACTGCAGACGTTCAGTGATTACGGGTTTACTGTAAAGGAGAGGAGGATACTCTGTTGGTAAACTCTGTCATTACAAAAATCAGAGCTCATTATGAGAACCGTGAGCATTATGAGAAGACACGTGAGCTTGCTGAGGTGGGGAACCACATAGAGTTCACTGACCCAGAACTTCTGACTTCAGCCTTTGTGCCATCTGCAAGTCCTTTACATTTTTGCTTCTTTTAATTAAATTCCTTTCGACATCTGTAAGATTCTTATCATCGTGAGAGTTAAGTCCCACAATAATCATCAGATTATAAAGATAACTGAATCGTTTGCTTTCATTTTGCTTAATTCTGAGCTTTTGGGGATTGTTGTTTTTTTGTGTTTTTGTTTTTTTTTTAACTCTTCACCACGGTTATCAGATTTTTAATTTTTAATAAAAACTGATAGTTTCCTGTAAACATATTTGTAGATGTTAAGGCTTTATGATGTGCACTTGATATTTTAAGACTTCCATTGATGTGGGTGAGAGTTAGCTGCACCGCTGGAGAATTGTGCAGTAGATCTGTGAACTTAAGGATTCTTATGAAAGGATTCAGTATAGGTTATTTTCTTAGAGATAGAGGATATTAAAACTGACTTAGTAGTAATTATCTGCTTTGGTAAAAATAGCCAACTGCATCTCATTCTTCTTGGTCGTCAGACACTATAGAGTTAACATAACTTTTTACTTAGGGAAAAGGTAAATATGGTGGTTATCATCTTGGGAACGCTTCATCTGGAAGGTACAAGTAATTACCTGAAAGAAGTACTGAACAGAACAGAAATAGCTAACAAGTTTCTGCTTTACTGGTTTAAAAATGCTGAACTTTTTTGATTTATGCATTGACTGCATTGACTCCAGTGCTTCTGGAGTTATGAAATTTAGATTGTGCTGTGCCTTATGCTGTGGCAGGATTGTTCTTCGGATTTTTCCTTTCTCCTTTCTCATCAAGCATGGCGATAATGAAGTAAAAAAAAAAAAAAAAAAATTAAAAAAAATCTTAATTTGAGGATTTCCATCTAAAATGACAAAACTATAATAATTAAACTTAAGTAAAAACATTTTAAGATGTAAATGGAGTGAACTATGTTTCTAACACATCCCAAATGAGTGAAACTAGAATAGCACTGTAGCCAAAAACTTTCTCTCATTTCTCTCAGAGTAAAACAGTGCTTTTTTGGTAGTGGACAAGCAATTCTGTTCAGTTCCATTAAAGTGGTAACGTGGTTACTACTATTTCAGGTGACAGACAAAGGGATAAACGTGTAGAGGGACCTTACAGCAGTTTTTTCAGGATTTCCAGTCTGTGCATTGTAATAGATCGCATGTCTCTGCAAAATCCAAGTATTGGTGATGTATACTTTGCAGCCCGTGAAGTTGCACAGTATTACTTGAGGGTGTAATTCTGACTGGGAGGAAGTTAGTAGACTTACATTTTATTTCATATTTTATTTTATTTTATTTTATTTTATTTTATTTTATTTTATTTTATTTTATTTTATTTTATTTTATTTTATTTTATTTTATTTTATTTTATTTTATTTTTTTCTCATCTGGTTTGATATTTCATGTCCTGCTTGCTTTGTCCTGGAAATGATAGGAGTTCTTCTCTTTTCATATATCAAGTGTCATGGACCAGTACGTGCATTCAGGCAGGAGGTCAGATCAGATGAAATCTCTTCTTCACTAGCTAAGCAAATGCTGCATAAAAATTAAGTACACTCAACACAGAAATCTATCAAGTCATTTTTTTTGCAGACTGTTTTTCTGAAGTAGAAGTAAAATCACAGCAGTCCATTTTCTTAATTTTTTATGGACAGATGATGTCTTATCTCAGAATGATGTTTTTGGTGTTGTTTGGCCAAATTCAAAATATTTTTGTGCTATTTGTTGACCTTGTAACACAGAAAAAAAAAATTTCTTTAAGACAAAAAACAAACAAAAAAAAGCTTTTAAGAACTGACTATCAAAGTGAGACTTAATGAAAGTTTAAGGGAATCATTTTTTTGCTTTACAGTTTAACAGAGAAATTACACAAGGCAATACAAACCATAGAACGCAAAACCAAATGTTCATTCAAATACCCATTTGGGACTAAGCTTGAAATACAGCAAACAAACCTTTGAAAAGGACAAGACTGCTGAGACTTATATTAAACAGTCCAAATCTTGTGCTGCAATTTGAGCAGAAAACATTCCCATGCCAAAAGCCGGTTGCTCGTACTTGGTGTCATGCATGTATCCCTTACTTTGGAAGTGCTCACCAACACCAGGCAGTGCCAGCAGGAGAGAGAAGTCTCTGCAGCTACAGGTAAGCAGATATAGAGTAGACAAAGGGCTGGAAAAGTGCTCCATCAAAACATTTCTGGGAAATGCATTTGGTGGAAATTTTCATGGAAAAAAATGCTGCAATTCCTTGTTTCCCTAGGATGAAAGAACTTTCTCAACTTCCATATCAAAAAACAATTTATAATGTATTCCTGCAGAGCTGTGTGCTTATCCATGACGATATTTCAGTTACAATATAGTGGTTCTGCCATATAAAAATAAAGTGTACAGGTGGACTTGTTTCAGTATTGCTGAAATACTTCTTTCTCTGATATTTTCACCTTTCAGTTGACAGAAGCACTGAGATTGCTGGGTTTCATTCGGGAAAGTTTTTGACAAGTCCTAGGGGAGAGTAGGAAGGACATTGCCTACTGCACTGTTCCCATGTAAAATATCTAAGTTAAAATAGTGATTTTTTAATTTTCATATTGGAAGAAAAAAATACAGTATCGATTTGAAGCAAGGATGTGTGTGGGTTTTTCTTTATAACCTTGAACTGTCCAAATAACCTGGGACTGTTGCTGCATACCCAGTCAGTACTGTTACCTGCATCCACGCTCACCTCAGCTCCGAAGCCAGCAGCAATGAAAAGGAAGGCTCCATACGTTGAAGTTGCTTTTGCAGCAACCTGACAAGTTTTTTCCTTTGACAAATCTGAAGGTGGTTTGTGTCCCTCTTCACTGTTGTAAACAGCTTAACTAAGCACATGGCAGAAAAATGAGTATGAAGTATGAGTTCACCTGGTGTCACTGTAGGCTGATCAACTTCCTGAGCTTGTTCCCGTGTATCCTCTCTATTCACTGTTGTAAATGCTTTGTCTTCCATTACTTACTTGAAAAATGAATTATTTTCTAAAATGAAACTGGGTTAAAAAGTAACTTTCTTGAAGTGCCAATAGGTGGTGAGCTTTTTGGTCCAAGATCAATGTGACCCATTTTTATTGGGTCAGCACTTTCTAATCAGTGCTCAGGCAAAAAGAAAGGCCAGCACTGCAGATGAATCCCCAGTTTCATCAAATCAGAAAAAAACCAGGGGTTTGATGTGCGCTCCTTCCACTTGTAAATGCTTGCTTTTGGTTCAGGATTAAATAGAGGTTTTCAGAATTTTCTGGAAAACAGAAATGCACCAGGCTTGCAAGTACTCTAAGAAGTGCACTTTGTTGTTTCTTTACTTTCAATTGCAAAGCTAATCTTTGAGGAAAAGCCTTCTCCTTCTGAACTCATGATATACTGACAACAGAACAGTATCTTTGGAAGAGACCAAGTGAACCTTCTTTTTCCCTCTCTCTTTGGTGCTGTGTTGAAACAAACAAGCCAACGTTCTTTGAAGAAACCAACAGTTGTTCATGATGAGGAAGGCTCTTTGAGAAACGGCTTTTAGTGAAAGGTTTCAACTTAGGTTATTTAAAGCCTTTGCTGTTTGTCTGAATGTTGGCATAAAAACATTGATTATTTTATGAAGATGTAATGGAATTGCTTTTGAAGGTAGTTGGAAAACTTGGAAACAGTCTGATACTCCATAGGTGACGCTGAAGTTAGGTCTCTATTCCATCTTTTTAACTGCTGCAAGATATAAAGTATTCTGACATTTACATTTAATCCAGCTGTGCAGTATGTCCCATGAGATATGTAAGAAGTAAAAAGCTTGCATATGTTCAACCTCATGATGATTTCTTTAGTTCTGGAAATAAATAAAACTGTGTTTGTATGTTACATGCACACCGCTAATGGAAAGTAAGGGAAATCGAATATTTGTGTTTGAATGGGCGCTGGTAAAAGATTGCCTGGACAGCCCTTTGAGAAGCAAATACAATATACATGTTATTTCTTTCTCCTGTTGTAGACACTTCCCTACTGCAATGAGTTGCCTCCAAAATATGCCTGAGATTATTGTGAAATGCTTAGGGTCTGGCAGGGCACAGTCATATATGCCAAACTTTGGATCTTTCAGGTGTGCTCTTGGGTTTTCCTTATTCTCTCTGATGCCCCATTGGATTACAAACATAGCATTGCTTTTAGATAATGCATCTGGAGATGCAAAAGGGATCTTGGTGTTTCTTCCCATGCTGATAGTTTTTAAAAGCACTTCTCAAAGTTCCACTTAGAGTGAAAGGAAAAGAGACATCCTCTCTTCTGGTTTAACATGTTCAGGAGCAGTGAAAAGGCAGTAATAACACAGGTATAGTAAAGGGTGGGGGCTTTTTGTTAGTCACTTCAAAGGAACATATTTTGTTTTAGGACATGCATACATGTCTGCAATCTTGATGTATTTCCTTCCATGTCAACTCTCTTCTTCAGAGAGGCCAATCTTTTGTCAACAATTGGAAACCAGTAGGATTCCCTCTTGGTATCCCGCTTTTTGTTTACATGGTGCTGAAAGACACTTCTGACAGGGCAGTATTCAATAAGGCAATAGGCAAATCCATGGAAGAAAAATCCAATAAGATCTACTAGATACAAAGACATCAGTAAGAGGTAACATTATATTCCTGCAGTTGCCTTGCTCTGTTGGCCCAGTTTTCATACTCTACAGGAGGCATCTAGTGTCACGCCATGGTTGGAGACAGGATATTGGGTTAGACTGATGTTTCAGCTCGCCTGCAAAGGTCATCTTTATGTTCTTTAGTATCCTCAGTTAAAATGAAAATAGAGAAAGTGGCGTGGAGATGCAGGTATCTCTGGATGGTGATGTTTCTTGGAGCTCGTGCAGGGAATCTGTTTGTCAGAATGCATTTACTGCATAAGAGACAGTCGAGGTTAATAGTATTAGATGCTCTCCTCCAGAGCTTTTTTGGATGTGCCATGCAGCTTTCCAGAGCAGGGTAATTTGTTGGAATATATTATTAATGATGCTATTGGCTAAGTGTGTTTTTATCTTGCAAGCTCAACATATCTTAATTTACATGAAGTTTTCAGTTCATTCAGAGCTGCCCCATCTCTCCTTGGAGGGGGATACTGCCTGTGACATAAAGAGATACGTTTGTAAGAGTTCTGTCTTCTGGGCTTAGTGTGAAACTGGGGAAGAGAAAAGCAAAAACTGACAGCAGCCTGAGCTCTTTAAAATTGTGCTCTTTTGTAACAGCGTGTTGTTGATCCTTTGGCAGGTGAGAGCAGTCACTTGATCATGGACTCGCTCCATGCCAGTCCAGGACTATAAAAACTTCAGAGCATACAGACACGCTCTTCTATAAATATTTTAACAGTCCTAAAAACATCGATGTACTTCTGCAGTTTGGTGTGTGTAGGACCTCCTAATATTCTGGGGTACCCTTCCCTGGGGAACCAGGTTTGATTAATAACTGCTGCACGGTGCACTCTGCCAAAAGCAAAACACCGGTGTCCACCAGAGGCCGAGTGATAACGTCATTGCTGCCAGGGATGATTAACTCTGCTCCCAGAGGCACAGAAGCAGGATTTTTCTCCCTTGTCAAGGTGGGAGCAGAATGTTATGTATGATTTTGTGCAGCTAGAGGATGAAAACTGTTTACATTGGGCTTGAAAACAAGAAGTGTTTAAGGTACGGACAGAAAGAAGATGAGGACCAAGAAAGAACGTGAAGGTTCAGTGGAGCAGGTTTAAAATCATTATAAAAACCAAGTATTTGTTAGAATAATTATTTTCTACAACTGTATTTTAACAGAAGCACAATGAGTATTAGTTTTATTCTACTTCTGAAAACTTCAATGTTAGAAAATACTCCTATGGCTTCCAGTCACCTGGAGACTCGAACCTCAGCAGAAATACTTCACGGTCCATTACCAAGGTAGCGCAGGGGATCGCTAAAGAGGTCCTGAGCTGTGGCTGTTGTTTCACAGCTGGCAGCACACTTTCCTCACCTCTTTCCCAGGGGACAGAGGACGCTGGTGGTGTTATGTTGTACTGCCAGCTCCAAAGCACACAGCAGGTTTTTGTAAGAAGCTCAGCATTATGCTGCAAGTGACATGGAGCGTACTGAAAAACCTGAAGCTCAGGGCACCAGAAGGAGCAACATGGCACATTAGTGATCTTAGCAAGGAGAATGTGGCTCATTCATCAAAACTGATGTTTGGAGGTTATGCACAGTTCAAATAAAACAGACCAGCATTTTCTAACCTGTCCCTGGATTTCTGTCAGCTTAATTGAAATTGTTAGAATTGACTCTTGGCAAATTTTCCATTTGTGTTACGTGTGACGAGTGTTCGTCTATAGTTGTATAACAGACAGAGAGGTGTTGAAAAAGTTATCTGCAGCTCAAGCAAATAACATCAATAATGGTTCTTTTGTAAGTCAGAACACGGTTGATTTCAGTAGAGTTCAAGTCAAATTGATACAGGAACTGGGATTAGATTTTTAGTATTCTTGGCTCCTAGCCACTTGCACAAAGTATCAGGCTTCCTCCCTGATAGGACAGTTTGTTTCCTTCCTCATTTGAGCAGTGGTGGTCTATTCAATGCAAAATAGAAGCTGCTTACTATCTTTTCAAAAAAGTGTTGGCGGGAGGAACTCTCTAAATGATTAAAGAAATATTCAAAATGTCATTTGAAATTTGTAGAACAAAATGGATTTATCACTTTCTACTACAATTGAATGTTGGTGGTTTTTTTTTTCTTTTTTTTTTTTCTTAAAAATGGCAGCAAGGTTTTCTGTTGTATTTCTCAACACAGAACAGATGTTTCGTAAAGTCTTTCTTGTTTTCTGTTGTTTCTTGTATGCTGAGAATATTATTTTTGTGACTTCGCAACAGCTGAGAAATGAACCAGCAGCCTGATTCTTTTTATGACTTTAATTTTCCTGAAATAGGCTAGGACATTACTGAACTCTTTGATACACTGTACAGACTTACTAAATGCTCTAATATTAGGGGTTACGTATCAAAAATATGAATGAGTCTTTAGAAACTGGTTCACAGTAAGAGTATAAAACTGACTCTGTAGTCACTGATGAGGGATGCCCCTATATTGCTTATCACTTTCTAGTCTTGTTCCCTAATCTGGTGGGCCAGGGGAGTGAGAAAAGCTTATCTACCACACAAAAATCTCTTGCATGTTCTGTCTTTAAGAATATGATTTATTCAGACATGATTAAGAAGCATGCCGACTGTCATATTGCTTGTCAGTAGAATAATACAATATCCTCTCTCTATTGGTTAGTGGGGGATTTTGCACAGAGAAGCTTAAACCAGCTTGGTCAGCCTTACTTTCCAGGGATAGGGAGCCCATTCTGTCTGATACAGCATTATAAATGTAGGGCCTCGCATCTGGGAGCCAGGCGGGCTGCAGCAGGAAGATGGAGGGCCAGGAAGGGAGCAGGACACAGACTGTGGTGCCAGGCCCAGCAAGTAAGGAGGTGTGGGCCTGGCTCTGCTGTGGTAGCCAGCATGCCTGATGCGGGCCTCGTGCCTGCTTTTTACTACTGTTTTGACTCTACTCCTCATCCAGAGTATTGGGAATGCTGGCTGTAGCTGATCCAACAGGTAACGTGAAGTGTTATGAATGAACGGTTTGTGAGCTGTCAGAAAATCTGCTGGAACAAAGTCAACTTTAGAAAGACTGTTAACAAAGGTGAACTGATAGAGTGCACGCAGGATCAGCGTGCTGTCATGTGGAGCTTTATGCCCGCCTTTAGCCCAGGATTAAACTGCAGCCTCACTTTCCTGAGCCTCTTGGCAGAGGACCTGAGGGAGAAATACAGAAAGCAGTACTGGGGAGTCAAGGAAACAGCAGGTATGTGGCATTTAAACGGTGCTGGAGTGTGCTTGTGGGTTTGTAGCGGTCATTTGATATGTAGCTTCTATTTGTTTTAGAGGCCTGGCGTGCTATTTAAAGCACAAATAGTGGGAAAAATGACATTTGAAGGCATGTAACAGTAAGGAGTAGGTGAAAAGCTGAAGTAAAGTCGCACCATCATCGGACTGATGTGCAACCTGATTGTACAGCCGTGTCCTGAGTGCTTTAAAAGTGGAGTCCACCATGCAGCTCCAACTCAGAGATGGAGCTTCATTGGATTTGCATACTTTTTTCTGGCTTTGAGGGTGAGGTGTCATGTTCATTAGCTGTCAGTCTTTGAATATCTGTATTTCCATTATGAGTATGTAAAATATGTAACACAGCATGATTCTGCTCCATATGGAAAAATCCTTACATACTAGATTTGTACAGGGAATCTCTTCACAAGGTTTTGACTCTTACCACAGCAAAGGGCAAAGCAAGTTTCCTCGGCAAATGTCACTAGCAGCTGAAGATGCATCCACAGAACAGGACACATTGTTAACTCTTGTGTTTGAATTTAATGGAATATCCTGCACCTCTGTGTATGGTTATGCTTTGTCCCATATTGCCCGTCCCTGCTGAAATCACTGATTTGAAACTAATAAGTCCAGATCAAAGGGGATGACTAAGCTGATGGTAATATTTCTTACATGTAAGTTTACCTCCTGGACAAATAGCTGAAACTCGGTGAGTGTCATGAATATCACGAGAATCTGAGTGAGACCAGTACATGGTTAAGACATGGATGCTGGATCGTGAACTTGCATCATTGAAGGTGAAGCTTGTGATGGTTAAGGTTAATGATACCTAATGTTGTGAGGCAGCTGTTCTCAACTTCCTACAACTCCCATCCAGACCTTAAAACTTCAGCTTGAAGTTCTTTGTGCCTGGTGTCTGTTGCAGGTTCTCCAGAAGTAATCAAAATGATCTTGTGCTTGTGTATAAGCATATAAAAGTTATAGCAGCAATCTGCTTTGGATGAGGGGCTTAAAATTTGGCGGTAGTATTTCTCTGGGATTAGAGAGTTTGGACTACTTGAATATGCTTATATGGTTGGCTAAGTTAGCAGTCTCCGCAGAATTACAAAATCATGTGTGATTGTTTTGAAAACTAACTTCTCAGGATGTTCTGTTGGCATGAAGTATCCAACAAGTCATTTTTTGGGGACTATGTAGGTAGGTCCTGACAGTGACTTTTATCCCACCTGATTTCTGGCATTTAACTGAATCTGGGGAGGTTCATATTGTCTGGAGTTTAATAGACTTCTGCCCTTTCAGTGACCTGAAGGATCTCCAACTACCTCATGTCTCAAGGAGGACTTTTTTTCCTGATTGTTTTTTATCTTTTTACTTTTTCTTTTTTCTTAAGCAGACTGTTGTAAACTGTTGAACTCGCAAAACGAAGTATATTTAGCAAATCTTTACTGACTTGCTGGGAAAGTAGAGTTTGTGTACTTTGCAATTTTGTTCTGGTGTAACTGAGGGTTTCCTGAATTTTTTAGTACTTACCATTGCATATATAGAAAAATATGTGGATCATGTTGATGGACTTAGACAATAGCAGCAATAAATTAAGTCCCATTCTCAATATCTCTCTTACTGAAGAGTTTGAATACTACGGGGTGGTTAGTTCTCAAAGAGTTAAGTGGAAAACTTTTAATTCCTTGTGAGTTAATTTAGTGGTTCTTTTGGAGATCTGTGTTGGGACCATGTAGGGTGGACTGTGGGTGTGACTTCTTTACTGGAAGGTGACTTTACTGCAGAGATGACTTCCTGAAGATAAGATTTTTAGATCATTATGATGTGTTTTATCAACAGACGCATAAATATATGATACCCTCAGCTTCTCCATTACACAGATACTACACAATACTAGTCAGACTAGACTATTTTTTGTTTCTTCTTCTGCTCCTGTTTTCCAGCTGAGCAATTCACTGGTTTATAACAAGGAAGGATTTTGTGGGGCTTCTAGCACCTGTATGGTTTGCATTATTTGATACATAAAAGGATTTCTTAATTATTGTTGTAATTTGTACTGGGAAGGTTTATCTGCCAACTTGGAAAAAGAGAAACGATTTAAAACAGAAGACAGATCTGGAGTCTGACAGGCTGTTTCCTGCTCTCTCAGGAGAGTATGAAATTGGCAAAAGGCTCCCACTCCTCCATGTCTTGCTAGCTTTCTGCAAAAGGGAAGTAATGCTTATCTGAAAGAAGAGATCTGGAGCTAAGTATCTTTTCCAAATAAACGTCCTTGAATTTATTTCATTTAACTGAACAACAAATTGAACCTCCAGAGCAAACCAAAAAGCAAAGCTTTCTGCCTGGATAAGGAACCTGATTGGTGCCAAGTGCTGTAGGCTAGTGAGATCCTGTTGATTTTAGCAGGGCAGCTTGACTTTGTCTGATACTTCGGAACAGAAATTGAAGATAGAAGGACAGAGTTTACACTTGCTGGAGGGTCCCAATCTTCTCTATATGGATGTGCTCTGCAGCAAGTGGTCAGAGTGAACTGTGGTGTTAGTAACGGCCTGTGTTGTGACAGGCATTTTATTGAGGCTTTTGTATTATTAGCATTTTATTTGTGTTGTCTTTCGTAAATCCTATGTTTCTTTCCCTTGTTTACTTCAGTCTGTTCACCTTATAACCATATTCTCTTCTACTTTCCTTCTAAAAATCCTTTTCCCTTTTTCACCTCAGTGTTCTCTTTCTTCCTTTTGGCTTTCTTTCCCACCCATAATTTTTTGTTACTCCCCATAACGCCCCTTCCATCCTTCCTCCTTCTCTCCATTTCCATAATGAGCCATTTCACTTTCCTTCTTTCTATCCCGTATTTTCCTTCTCTTGAACTCTTGCTTCACATCTTGAACTCCCGCGTTCATTGATTCCTCCTGTATTTTTTTCCCCAGTTTCTCTTCCTTCCCTTTGTATTACTTCCCACTCAAACTGTATATTTCCAAACAGTATTCTGTCACGTTTCGAGGATAGGTGATGGACAGAGGACGGATGCCTGCTGCCAGGGATGTGGCTATGAATACACTGGACACAGAAGTGGTCCTCATGTGCCCCGCTGTGTTGGTGCCTGCTTCCTAGGGAAGGCATGTCCTCCTTCAGGCAGGTCTCAGCGCTGAAGCCAATTTCAGTAGAAACTGAACAACTACATGTACTGAAACTACATCCTCAGCACTTACTGAGAAGTTACATTGTGATATTTTTGAGAAGATTTCTGAGATTCCTCATGCTCCCCTTTCCTCAGCAAATCGCTACTAGGATGATGATATATAAGAAGACGAGAAGTACAACGAAGCTGTGCTTCATTCCTCTTCTACTCTAGTCTTCCACCCCACACACTGGGTGGTTCTTGCTGCGGCCTCATGAATCTTGTATGTGATTCTGGTGTGCATATTTTTGTAAAAAAAAAACCATGGCTACAGTCATTTATATAACGTGTTTGCTTTGCCATCACGTGTAACGCCTGTTTTTCTTCAGTCTTCACACCTACTGTTTGAAAAGTAGCCTAGTCTTTTGTGGTAGTGTGCAGCACAGCAGACTATTACTACTTGTGAGTTTGAGCTGTGTGCAGTGTAACATTTACCCTTTTTCTAAAATTCTGGTCTGTTTCCTACATGTATTACTGAAAACCATTACGGGCATTTCTGAATTTGAATGAGTGGCTCTAGAGAGAATATTTCCTCTTTTGCATTTACCCAGCTAAATCATCAGCCTGACAAACTATCAGCTCAGCAGGCTCTTTGGAAAGGCCCTCCCTCTCTTTCCCCCCTTCTTTCCTTTTAATAATTTCCAAGTATTTTCTCACCTCTTTGTACATTTCCAACTTCACCCCACTCTTCACTGATGCTGTGGGACAACACTGGTAGAATGTTTAATTAAATAAATGTTCGATTCTTATACTGTATTGTGCCACGGTTGAGTAGAGTTATTATAAAATATGCTCACTCTAAATGTATTAAATTAAATTGTACTAATTCTCAGACTTGATAGGGATATTCTGGACGCGTTATTGCATGTTTGATTTGACACTGAATTTTTGAACAATTAGCATTTCATTGCCTGTATTCTTTCTAGTAGTGGCAAATTTTGTTATAGGTATTAATCACAGCAAAATCCTTTTTGATAGTGTTACTAAGTTATAGAAGAGCCTTTGGATGCAAAGGCTTGGAAGTCAGAAATGCGAACTGTTCCTGAAACAGTGTGTGAGTAATTCTTACTCGCATTGCTAACCCTCCTGGCTTCAATTAAATCAAATGAATCTAAGCACAGAATGGTAATTATTTTGGCATGGGAAAGCTGACAGTGTTTTCAGAGCTATTTTTATTGCTACATTTTAAAATATCACTTATTCCAATCTTCCCCCTTTCTTTATTCATCTTGCATAAAAATAATCCATCAACTGTTTCTGGCTGTTATCTGCAAAGTGAAGTTTGTGTGTTCCTTTGAAGCTGAACAGAAGGAAACATCATGACCGTGATTTCACTGTCTGCATATAATATAGTCATTTATTAAAAACTGTTTATAACGTCCAACCCTTTGATTTTCAAACCTGTTTATCTAGAAAATATCCTAGGTATTTTACGGTCCTAAAATAGCTTGAGTTCTGTATTTAAAGCTCTTAGGCTTTGGTGTTGAACCATGTATTTGTATAGGTACATGAAAGCCAATTTAATAAAAGAAAAAATCAGATAAGGGCTGCTTTGTATTAGAAAGAGCTAATCAGATGATCTTTTGTGAAGCCTTTTTGAAACAACCTTTGGCTTACCAGGGAGCCATTCCATTTTCTGGAAATGTGAACTTCTTTTCCTGTAATTCTGTGAAGGCGGTTCTTTGGGATTTCTCTTTTCCTGGAGAAAAAAAGAGAGAGAAATGAGAAATCTAAACAGAATGCTACCATCTTTATTTCTAAGGAAGAACAAATAAAAAGTAGCAGTTTCCAATGAAATAACACAATCTAAAGGGCCAAATGATAAATTAATGGAAACTGGTTCTTGTATATTGTTTTGGAGACTAAGCACATTAGATTGAATTGTTTCACAACCAGCACGCCTAATTATTGTGTCTGCCACATTCATCTATTTAAATCATTCCCAACTTTTGGATTGCTGCCTAGAATATTATTGCAATACGTGTTTCAGCTGGCTGTTCCCTTGTCATGCACTACTTCATGAAGGAGGCTGATTTCGTTTGGAGAAAGAAATAGAAGCAAGTATTGGTAGGATATTTAGAGTACCTGATAAGAAGCAATGATAGGTTTCATAAAGTTGATGTGAACGAGCTGAATGTGAACTGATATTATATTTGTTTTGTCAGGTCAGTGATTTAAAAAGTGCCTTTGTGAAGTCACTTTTATGAGAGAGGACTGCTACGCCTGTGTTTTCAAAATACTGTCTTTGCCAGCTAGACGTTGCCTTGACCTTACCTGTGGCGGAAGATACCTCAACTGTCTTGATTTGCCAATTAATTGATGGGAAACTGAACTCACCGTAAAAGCAGGAAGAAGGAATTATTATTACTGGGACATGAACAAATGAATGCATTGCTTTTCTTGTGTAATCAGTACCAGCAAGCAACCTGCAGCGAACTAATATTCCATCCAAGAGTGCCATTGCAGTGAAGGACGTGTGCTTGTAACCCGTGCATCAGTGATACAATCAGCAGACCCACACATTTTACAGACAGAAATGCTCCTGAGCATGATCTTCTTCAGCCAAAAGTCTACAAGTGGGACTTAATGATTGATGAGTGACTGCTCGCCGATAAACTTTCTCAGTTTATTCAGTGTTGTGTGACTTGGACATCGTTAATTGTCCACTTCAAAAAAAAAAAACAAAAAACTTTCTTTCAATTGGAATTATTTTTTTCCTGGTGTTTTGTTTTGTTGTTTTTTTTTCCTTCGTCAGTAACTTTGGAAATTTCTTTGGCGTAATTCACTTGACGGCGAAATTCTACACAAATTCTGCATCAGCCTTTCATCATGGCTTTGAATGTTGCTCCTGTACGAGATACAAAATGGCTAACGTTAGAAGTGTGCAGACAGTTTCAGAGGGGAACTTGTTCACGCTCTGATGAAGAATGCAAATTTGCACATCCCCCTAAAAGTTGCCAGGTTGAAAATGGAAGAGTTATTGCCTGCTTTGATTCCTTAAAGGTAAGGAAGAAAATTGCATGTGCAATGTAGTTGATGATATATTGTATTGTAAGCAAAAATTGAAATTGAATTACAGCTAATCAGAAGGTAATTTTGTGGTTTGTTCTTGGTAAGATGTATGCTAATACAAGTGTTACTTGTCTTAACTTTTGTTTATTGAAGCTCTGAAAAGCTTTCTTTCTAAGGTTTTTTCTTTTCCAGTGTCAATATGTTGTTTACTGAAATGTCATATGACTGTGGGATACAGGATTGCTTTCAGCTGGTGTGACAACTGTAGTTACATTTTATAAATTACCATTGTTCCACTGCAAATGAAAATACATGATGGCAGACTACTGGGCCATTGTCAGAGTGCTAGTGAGTCAAATGTTATTTAAAAAAAGTACATTTTCATTTAAACCAATAAAAGTAAGAAAAGTCTATCCGTTGCTTCAATTTTGACACGGCAGATTGTTTACCCTAGTATTGTAGACTCCAAGATAAATGAATAGCGTTGCTCTTTATGTACATATTGTTAGTATAGATAGCCACCTAAGTTTAGAACAGAGTGAAGGGATGCAGAGTGCCTGCGTTAGAAATAGTGTGGCCAGCAGGAGCAGGGAGGTGATCATCCCCCTGTACTCCGCACTGGTGAGGCCGCACCTCCAGTACTGTGTTCAGTTTTGGGCCCCTCACTACGGGAAAGATGTTGAGGCCCTGGAACGTGTCCAGAGAAGGGCAACAAAACTGGTGAGGGGTCTGGAGCACAAGTCTTATGAGGAGCAGCTGAGGGAGCTGGGACTGTTCAGTGTGGAGAAGAGGAGGCTCAGGGGAGACCTCATTGCACTCTACAACTTCCTGAAGGGAGGTTGTGGTGGAGAGGGGTTTGGCCTCTTCTCCCAGGCAACGAGCAGGACATGGGGTAATGGCCGCAAGTTGTATCAGAGGAGGTTTAGGTTGGACATAAGGAAGAACTTTTTCTCTCAGAGAGTGGTCAGGCACTGGAATGGCTGCCCAGGGAGGTGGTGGAGTCGCCGTCCCTGGCAGTGTTCAAGAGGTGTCTGGATAAGGAGCTATGAGATATGCTTTAGAGGCTTGTGGTAGCAATGGTGATGGGAGGATGGTTGGACTAGATGATCCTGTAGGTTCTTTCCAACCGTGTGTTTCCATTATTCTATGATTTTCTCCTGTGGAGGAAATCTAGTACTTATACTGGTGGACCATGAGGTCTGTGTGACCTCCTAATGACATCACACATGCTTTAGAAAGCTATTTTAAAAATTTTGCAAAAATATTTTGCTCTGCTGAAAAGACTGAATAACCCCATGGGATTTGAGGAGTACACGATGTTTTCTGTGAAGATGTGCTTGTATTCTCATGTAAACAGAGGGACAAAAAACATTTTTGTGTGTATAAATAATGATCAGGAAAAGTTACCCATTTGAAATTCTATTTTGAAATCTGGGGCAATTTGTCTTTCAGGCATGGGGAATATATTGGTCTGCTTTTTAAATTCAGCTCTGTAAATCGGAATTTCAGTTACTTAATGAGAGCTCTTGCTATGACAGTATCAGTGTGAATGTGAAGAAAGTTCCACGTTATTTGAAAACATTTGTTTAATTCCATTACACTTTTGAAAATTTTTAATTACAATACAAAATGCTCTACTACTCATCTCTTTTTCTGTGTGTGCTGATTTTTTTTTTCTCTTCTTCTGAAGACTTAGAAGAGGTAACTTGGTGGAAGTGTTTGTGAGGGGTTTATGTTCTGTCTGTCCTGTAAACCAGAACAGCACCTTTGGAGTCATCACATCGAATGCTATTAATGACCTTAATCCCTGGATTACTGCACGATAAACTGCAGCAACGTCTTTGTAGATGTTCTGGTATGTTGGTCACTTGCCAGTGGGGTGATTTCTTCTTCTTAATGGATGGGCCAGCAAAAGGACAATAAGTAGCTTTCATAGAAAATAAGCAAGTCGGTGGAATTGTTTCAAATGCAATGTTTTACCCATTGTAGAAGCTCAGGAAACAGTTTATAAGCTGCCAAAGAAGTTTAATTTAAAACTAAGGCTTTATTTGAGTGTTCGTTTGTTTATAGAACTGTAAGATTGTAAATTGGTCAGACCATAGCTTAATTCTTCATTTCTAACATCAAACCTGAATTTGTGTTTTATCCCTATAATCTTGGAAGCAGGGGATTAGTGTGAGAGGAGAATCATTCTTACACTCTTATGATTCCCTGAATCGTTCCTACCAAACGAGTTATTAAACAACAGAAGACTTGGCCACGAGGCAAATCAGTGCCAAAGCAATAGTCTTAATTTCAGAGTTTAGAAGTATAACCCTAGTAGCTGTATAGATAAAAGCAAATCTGGGGAGAACTTCAACTGACCTAAAACTCAGTGCTCTGAGTGTGTATGCCCCTTCTTTCTCTGGAAGAAAAAGGAATTGATGTTATGAAGCTGTACTGGTTACAATGGGCTTTATTGCTTCTTCCATGACTGCCCTTGCTGGGCAGGAGGCCTGATGTGGGGCAAAGTGCTCTGTGTTCATCCTATAACAGTAGGGCTGGCAGGGCAAGAGGCTGCTGCTGCATCTTCAAAGCTAAAGCATGCTTGTGCTGCCTGCTCGCCTTGCCCTGACACTGCAGGGTGCCCAGGCTCCAGCACCAGTTATTTGAGCTACAGGCTTTTGTGCTGGGATGATCACCACCCAAGAAATGGAACTTGTGTTGCAGCCAGAATTAATAATGCAGTGAGGGATTGCTGTGGATAACTTGCTGACAACCAGCATCATTGCTCAATGGGAAGAAGTCCGAAACCGTTTTAAAAACAAAGTCAAAGCAAACAAGCACTTTTTGTCCTTGTGCAGTAGGCACCAGCTCTGATGGGTTGGCACTTCCAAACCTGGCACTGGGGGCCAAAACTGAGGTGCCCTGCCCTGTCCTCTGCTCTGTAGCTCTGCTCCCCAGGCATCTGGCAGAAGGGAGCAGGCACCCATGCCTCCTGTGCTGTGTTTGTCAAGCTCATTTGATCAAATTGCCAGTAAAGATGGGATCGGAACAAGACGCCCAATTGCGGCCTGAAACCACAGATGCAGAGGCTCAGGTTTCCTTCTGCTGACCGCTGCAAGCTGGCTGATAATGTCTGCGCAGCTCAGCATCAGTCAGAGCCCAACCTTCAATACATGGAGGGCTTTCAGGAATCGCTGAAACTGCATGGCTCGAGGCTGTTGTCAGCGAGTATCCCGAATCCGTTATCTGCATTATTCCAAAGGGTGTTTGTAAATTGATGCACGTATGGCAAGAATGTGTCCAGATAGCTCAATTTGTTTATACTGTTGGTGGAGAGGCTGCTGTTGCTAGCCACATAAATCTATCTGATGGCGCGGCTTCCTGAAATGCTGGCGTTGGTCATATGGCTTCAGAATAACTCTTTGGAATTCAACAGGCGGGATAACATTTTATGTAAATAAACAGTCCAGAGTTATAGATAAAATCAGAATTTAATTAAAAAAAAACAGAAGCTGTTTTCTTTACTGAACACTGAGCCATACTTTAATGCGGGCAATTATTTAGAATTTATTTGTATAATAGCCAGAGCTTTGGAGACTTAGCATTTTTGCTGTCTTGGTTTGGTGCATCTGCTGTAAAAATAAATAACAGTGAGTAAGCTGAGTGTCTTTGGATAAATATCTTCCTACCCAGAGAAGAAACAGGATTTTTTTAGTCTAAGATTGAGGTATATATTGCATTTATGTGGTGCCTTGCAGCTACAGCACCTCTATAAGAAATCAGTCAGACACAAGATACAGCACTCGGGCTGTGGCTGTCCTTGAACCACAAATCATAACGGTCCACTTTCAGAGAAAGAGCATGCACCCTCTGGATGTGTTCTTCCTTCTGGTTATCTGGGACAGGAGAGGGAGCAGTGTGGTGTCTGTGGGTGACAGCTGGATAAGACTGTTGAAGAACCTGCATGGAGCCACTGGACAGTTCAGCAGAAGCCTACAGAGATAACAAGAGGGCTAGAGCACCTCTCCTCTGACAAGAGGCCAAGGAAGCCTGGGGGAGCTCAGCCTGGAGTGAAGGTTCAGGGGGGATCTTACCCATGTCTAGAAGTACCTGAAGAAAGGGTGCAAAGACTACAGAGCCAGACTCTGTTCAGCAGTTCCCAGTGCCAGGACAAGAGGCCGTGGGCACATTCTGCAGCCCAGGAGGCTCCCTATGAAAACGAGGAGCAGTGCTGTGCTGTGCAGGTGCCGGAGCACTGGCACAGGCTCCCTGCAGCTCTCCAGAAGCCACCTGGCCGTGGGCCTGGGCATGCTACTCTGGGTGGTGCTGCTGGAGCAGGTGGCCTTCTCACCTCAACAGTTCTGTGATTTTGTGACCAGAAGCAATTTCACTGTCTGCCTGTAGCCTTGTGATTGGTTAAAGGTACTAAAAGCTGGTGTCAAGAGAGGAAATAATCGCAGCCAAGGGATGCTCAACTCTGGGCTGCACCACATCCTTCTTTGTGCTCCCATCGCTGTCTTGTGGTTGTGCAGTACACCAGGCTGGGAAATTGACTGTGGTTGAAACAAAGTTGTTGCAGTTGCTGCTGTCAGAAGGGACCAATTGTGGGTACCAGCAGAGCTCTGCTGCTTCTGCAGGAATCATGCCATGGCCTTAGGTCCAGGCTTCTGGAGTAATGGGACTGTATCAGAATCCAAGTTTTCCCATATTAAAGGGATCTATTTGTAGGTCTGCTGGTTCCAAGTAAAGAGTCAATAGAATGTAGAGAACATTGTTTGCTTTTAACTCAGAAAGCATTTTTGACTCTGAAAACCTGTCCTAGTAATACTTGGCTTTAAACCCAGAAAAATTTGCAACAACCGCCCCTCGGACTGATTGCAGTTTTTCAGATCCAAAATGCTCACTGTCTAGGCTCTGAATATCCTTCATCTGTGAAATGCTCCAGGCTAGACAGAAATAGCTCAGGACTAATGAGCCTGGTTCAATTGCAGGCCAGAAACTTGCTGATGCCAGCTCCTGCCACATGGGCTTCTGAGATAGGGTTTGGCATTTTTTGTTTGGTTGAAGACAGAGCCTGGCCTGAACTACAGAGAGTACTTTGGGGGTTGTGCAGGGGATCGTTCCTGTTATTCCTGTAGGCACTGGTGCAGCAGTCAGTAGATAAGCACCCATTAACCCTTCACAGATAGCGTTGCCTCCAGCATCTGGGCTCCTTCCAGCAGGAGCCTTCGCTGCTCTGCCAGCTAGTGCAGCACCTGAAATTGAACCAGGCAAGTGGCTCCCACTAGTTTAACATCCGGATGAAAGTGGCTCCCAGCTAATCCAGTTGCCTGTGGCTGACATGGATTAAGGCATATTTACATGATGAAGCCCAGAGCCTTTGCCAGTGGACAGGAAAGCAGCGAGCTACTGAAGAAGCTCTGCCAGTCAGAGCCTTGTCTGCTGCCTTAAACCATACTGAAGCCTTTCTGGGACTGTTGCTTCCCTTTGGATGCTGCAGTGATTTTGGGTCTTGTGATGAGGCCTATTTAAGGGGAAGTTTCAATTTCAGGAACTTCTCTGTTTGTGTTTTCATATTCTTGCTCAGTTCAAGCAGCTTAAATCTTCAAAAGTGAAGAACCTGGATATATAACACTTCATATATCACATGCAGAGACCTCCAAGTTCAACATTGCAAGCAAGCAAACCTGTTTTAAAGACTTACTTGTCCTGCTAGTGGTAAAGAACAAAATCCTTTAAGAGGAATATTAATATATAATATAATCTCTAGGGACGAGAACATGCAGAACTGTGCTGTATTTAAAAAATAGTAATAATAAAACATTAAAATGAATAGTAATGCCTATGAGAGAAAGAGGGGAGAAGCTTGGCAGGTAAAAATATGTTCATGTGCATTACAGCAGGAGCAGACTCTCGTGTTCTCAGGCAAGTCTAGCTTTTAAATTACAGTCTGAATTCTCTTGACTCAGATTTATAACTTCTCTGCCAACTACTAGAAGGATACACTGTCTAAGCTACTATAGACAACAGAGGAGATATCTTAAAGATACTGTCACTGCAAATTTTATGGTGGCAACAAGAAAATGAAAGCACTTTGACGGCTAGAGTTGCATTTTTTTGTATTTTTTTCTAATCTATTTACTAGTGTCTAAATACATTGAGCTGTTCTATTTACTGAGCCAGCAGACTAGTGTGAACTGTTCATTTGCATTTTCATGAAAGCCTTTTAAGAACATGCCTATCTGGTCTCATTTGGCACTACAGAATAAAAGGTAATTGAACGCTGTACACAGTAGACTGTTTACCAAGTTAAAAGGGTTTCAGGAAAAAAAGAAATTTTAGGACCATCTACTTTGTTGAAATATCTGAAACTGAAAAGAATCTGTGTAAGAAGGACTTGGCTTTATTTAGAAAAAGGAGGGAAAAAGTCTTTGTAAACTGAGCAGGCTGTCTGTAAGGGAGTGATCTCACAGTTAGGATGCACCAGCTAGCCATTTGCATTTATGCAATTCTTTTAGGGATCTCTAAATGCTTTATAAATGTTAAAGAATCGGGATCTTATCACACAGTGGGGTAGATGATACCTGTTCTCACTTTGCAGTTGAGGCAATCTGGACAGATTGTAGGTGCGTGCCATAGACACAAGTGACTGGCTGGTTTTGTCCGTACCAGAGAGCATGTAAATGAGCAGTCACAGTGTTTTAACTGGCACAATTAAAACTCACAGTTATGTGGTGTGACGCTGTTCAAAGACAAGGTGAGTTCAAGGGCTGTGCCTACAGCTGGTGGCAACAAGGGAAGAATGACTGAAATGAGCAAACTCATTTCTCCTGGGTGACAGCATCGTTTGTTCCTTTGGGGCCCGTGAATTCAGCCAGCTTTGCTGCACAGTGACCTAATTTCAGTTGGATGGAGTAAGTTTAGGATCTGGGCATGTGGAATTTGCAGCCTAAAACTGTTCAGGTGAGGATTCAGAACCCTGGTCCCCTCTCTTCATGCATTATCCATGTAAAAGGCAAAACAATGGGTTCAGTCATGTCACTTCTTATTATGCTTTTTAAAAGTAAAACCACATGTGAACAAGTTACAGGTAGTCTGGCAACACCTGGTAGAAGCTTTCCTGTCTCTGAATTGCAGAAGAAGTGTGGGCATGAAGTGAAACTGCAAATCAAGGCCAGTTTTAGCTTACTGAGAAGTAACTGTGGGCTCCCTCCGTGTTTAGAATAGCCATGGCCACCTTGGGTCAGACCAAAGCCTTGTTTAGTGATGTGGAAGGGCCAGTAGTGTAAGTTTAAGAGGAGGCATACAAGCATGTAATGGCCTCCTGGAGTGCTCTTGTAGCTGCCATTGGTCTGCTGCTCAGGGACTTTGAGAGCCAGATACGATCTGCCTGTACTTAATACTTCTTGCTTAACATCTTTCCCCTGGATTTGTCCTGCTGTTTGTTGAACCACATATACCTTCAGCACACACAACATGCTGCAGCAAGGGCTTGCACAACTTCATTACGCAGAGCTGCAGCAAATGATCTGCCGTTCATTGCAAACCTCTTGGTTTCATTTGATACCTCCTAGGTCTCATACTGCAGCAGCAGAAGAGAACTTGCTAGGAATTATCCTCAGGATAAATCTATTTTATTTTTTTTCCTCTAGCTTCCCTCTGGAGAGAGTATGCATCTCTAAAGTGAATTCAAAGGTAGTATTTTGAGAGTAAATACATAACTTAAAATCTTGCCCCTGAAAATACAGTTGCAAAGACCCTGCTTTTTTTTTTTTTTTTTTTTTTTTTTTTTTTTTTTTTTTTTTTTGAGCTTTGTGGCTCAAGATAAAGTTCAGATGTTGCATCTGATTATGTTGCTGTTTTTCCTGAGAATTTAGGTATAGCTTCGTGTTGCACCGTACCCATGTAACTGAGAGCTGCTGCTGAAAGAGATGGTTGCATCCAGTCCTATTTTCTGCCACACCTGTGTTGTCTTTTTGTCTTTGTTCAAGTAATCAGTCATTCATCCACATAACTTGTTAGAGATGATCCAAAGGAGAAAAAAAGAACTGCATTCAAATCCGGTGTAAATTAAGGTTCAGTGGAGTTTAAGAAAGGAAAATATCTTTTTGAAGGTACTCTATCTCTGTGTTCAGGTACTCACAGTTATTCCTGCCTTGTCAGTCATTGTTCTTATTTGTTTTCTGCAAAACCCTCTGTTTTTAGATTCCAGTTTTAATTCCTTTACTCCTCCCAACACCTACAAGTTCCTTGAAACCTTTTTTTTTTCTGTTTGCCTCCCTCCCCTACATTCACCTAGCTGTCTCCATGCAAGCTGTGCTGGCTTACCTAAAGGTATGGCCAAAAACCAACAAGTTGAAGCACTGCACAGACACACTTAAAAACTCGTGAACTTGGCTGGATGGTCATTCACTGCAGCACAGGCCCTGTCCTTCGCCAGATTTTGCCTCTTGAAGAAGAAGAACATTTCTCCTCTGCTTCAGAGTAAAGTCCAGAGGCACAGCCCTGCACTGTTGCCGCCCATGGCTAACACAGGACCTGTACAGTCCGAAGCCCAAGCCTGCGTGAGTAGGGCTGCAGTGCAGGGACAGCAGCAGCACAGTGGCTAGAATGGAGGAAATCCTGACCTGTTACCAGCGCTTCTGGAGTGAGAGTTTTGCCCTCAAACTGGAGCTGTGAAAAACACAGAAGCTGAACCAGTTCCCTGTGTAGGCAGTGCTGTCTTGTAGAAAGAACAGGTGTTTCCTTCGGGCCTTGTTTTGTTTCTTTGTTTGTCTCTCATAGCAACAGTACTGTGAGCGTGAAGTTATCCAGACCATCACTATTACCCTGTGTTACCAGCAGAGCTGCTGAAGTCCAGCACTTTGCTTTAATTTGATATCAGTTGGTATCAACCCAGTTGGGCTGTTTGATAACTGAGCTACCCAGACCCTCATTTGCTCTGAGGGTGTGGGAACTTCCCTGGTCATCATTGAGCTTTGCTGTGATCAGAGCAGAAGCCTTTTGTATCCAGAAGACCAGTTGCAACAGCTTGTGCCTCCTTGGGCCTGTTTTTGCCACCCGCATGAGCTAGTGAGTGTTTACTGGCAGCTTTCACTGTGGTAGAACTTGCTGAGCAGGTCCTATGGCCTGGGGAGGAGAATGAGCAACAGAAACAATAAAGGTTGAAGGAAAAGGCAGTTAAAGAACAGTAGCTGAAGGATGTAGTACAAATATATCTTCTTGTTCAGTGAATCACGTTTTCCTGAGGGACCCACATTACTCTCTTCGTAGTTCCTGGTTGCTGACCGTGCTGGCTTGAGTTAATTCCTGGAGCTTGCTTTTTCCGGAAGCCCCAGCAAAGGCTGACAAAGAATATTCCCAGGTAGTTTGCCATACCCGTTTATCTCAGGCACAGCTGCCATTCAGTTTTCAATCTCAGCCTGCATGACGAGGAGCAAGTAGGCAGACTGGTAAGAGCTGCAGGAAACATTGTGTGGAAGGGCAGATGTTCTTCAGATTCTCATGCTCTTGGGGGTCTTTCATATACCCACTAATTCTCCATGCAGTTATTGTTGCTGCACCAACCCGTGCTCCCCTAAGCTTTATAATAACTGGTCTGTGGGTGTAGTGAAGGCATAATTCAATCAGTCTCTGACTCATCCCATCACTAGGATTTTGAACACAAGAGCAATTGCTTGCTGCCCACTCCTCCCCCACACTCCTTATTAACTCAGGTCACTGTTCCTGCAGGCTTGCTCTCTCCAGGTCTTCCCACCTACTCTCTTTTTTTTTTTTTTTTTTTTTTCTCTTGGCCCACAGAATGCAGCTTTCTCTCAGCTCAGGAGTCAGCTGTTCTTCCCAAGCTGTTACACTTGGAGTGCTTTATCAATACAAAATACAGGGTTGTGGTCAGATGCGGGGAGCTTCCTGATGTAAAAGCCTGGTAGACCTATGTTCCTGTTAAAGACTTCCACAAGACTGGAAAGATAAGTTTAATAGCAAAAGATCAGACAAGACTATTTATCTGCACGTCCACTTGACAGCCATCCCTCTCTCCTAACTCACATCTCACACAAAGACTGGCACCTTGCTTCTGAGGAGGTGGATTGCATTGGAAACCCACTGCAAAAAAAAAAAAAGGAAAGCTGTTATCATTTTAGAGATGTTGGAACTTAGTGTTGAAAGGCTGGTGTGAGGCATCAGTCCCACAACTGAAATTCAAGAGGAAATCATGTGTGACTGTTTTTTTCCACAACAATATGTTGTTTCTGGTGGCTGAGAGCATATTGTGACACCTGGGATTAGATTCCTGCAAGGTCTTGGCCAAAGCAAGGAAAAAAATAGTAATGGTGAAAAAAAAACAGTCGTCTCATCTACTTTGTCCATGAGCCATAGGGCAAGGTGTTATGAACAATTTTCTCAAAGTCTGAAGGCCCCAGTGCTTAAAAAGACAAATCATTGATCAGTGAAGGAAGTAGATGTCCAATGGAAAACAGCATGATGTATGACAGAGGTAGCTGCATCAGTGAAGCACCGATGACTTAACGTGCCAGTGGGGCCATCCTGCTTTGTGTTGGCAGCTGTGAACCTACAAGCTCAAGCATTGCTATACACCAGTACCCTGTGCAGTGCCATGCTACTAACTGAAAGATGGCTTTGTAGCATCACTGTATTGGAGTTACACCCTTTTTCATGAGGCATTCCAACTTTTCAGTCCTTACTTCCCCTCAGATTAAAGTGGTTTAAATGAGAGGGAATCCATGTGCTCTGTCCTTGCAGCTGGATGGACGGCTTGGGCTAGCAGCCCATCAGCTCTGCTGCTTCTACCTCACTTCCATGTGCCATAGGATAGACAGTTTCTGAACTCTGTAAAACACTAATTTATTTACTTTTATTTGAAATTCAGCTGGGGCCTTGAGTTGAGCATTCTGCAAGGATGCTTCTGTTAATAGGTTCATGTACCATTTCATGTGTTGTATTACTGTCAGTCTGGTGGCAATTGTGTAGATAAGTAATAGCCAAAAGAACTGCTTGGCTAAGCTGTGAATGGAGCTGCTAGGACCTCTTCTGTTGGTTCAAAGCGAGCCAAAAATGAAAATCCAGCATGTCAGACGCTAGACTAAGCCACAGTGGCTGCTCTTGAATGGTTCCACCAGCACCCACCCTCAGCCAAGTAAATGACTTCACATAAGCAGCTTTCCTAGCTAGATGTGAATTTTTAGAGACATTCAATGCCCTTTATTCTAAGATCCCTTTCTAGATCAGGCCATCACTATAAAATTAATGTATAATTATTTGCAATGGAAAGGACTAGATCTTTGGGTTTGGTTTTTGGCCACAACAGGGGAACCTCATGCTATTTGAGATGCCCTAGAGTGTTCTTGATGGCTTTCCAGTGACATATCAGAAGAGTGTGTCATATCTGTTGGCACTGCGCAGAAGTCTGGAATGTCTCAGTGTGCTCCAAATTGTTCTGCTGACTTCTCTATGGCAACTGACTGAAACCCTTCTCAGGAGGCAGCATTAGCTGCTCTACTAACTTGAGATTGTGATGCTGATTGCCTTGAGTAAAAAGACGTAAATGGGAAATGCTGGGAAATGGTTTTAAGTTGAGGGAGAGAAGGTTTATGTTGGATGTCAGAGGGAAGGTCTTTACAGAGAGTGGTGAGGTGCTGGAACAGGCTGCCCAGAGAGGTTGTGGATGCCCCGTCCCTGGAGGTGTTCAAGGCCAGGTTGGATGGGGCCCTGGGCAGCCTGGTCTAGTATGAAATGGGGAGGTTGGTGGCCCTGCGTGTGGCAGGGGGTTGGAGATTCATGATCCTTGAGGTCCCTTCCAACCCTGGCCATTCTGTGATTCTGTGATGTACAGTGCATTTGTCTCAGTGATGACCTGACTGAAAGGAAAATTGGGATATAGGCTAAGGCCAGAAAAAAAACGTGTTCTGTAGCAGAATGTTGGCAGCCAAAGCAAGCAAGGGAGGAAACATTTCAGCACGTACTTACAGTTCACCATTAGTAATGTTATCAGCTAATTTAAACTCATTAACTTGAAATAAATGCAACCCATGTAACTAGTCTCTTCTGCTATCTGTGACAAGAAGGAAAATCTTTCTAGGCATAGGGATGTTATGACAGTGAACTCAGTCCATTTAAAAATAAGATGGGCAATCGTTTGCAAATTTAAATCGACTTCTCCTTAATGAAGATTTTAAAACTAGAAATTAACTAGGACATGGTCTATGCGTTTGAAAAACCAAGAAAGTTTGAAAAACCAAACTCTACTCCCTGGGAGCATAATTCTCCATCACTTCACATTTATCACAGATGTGACCATGTGTCAAGTACCATCAGATGTAGCAACACATAGCTGACTTGTAATATAAAACAAAGAGAAACTATTTGCTTTACGAAGACTATGTTAGTGACAATTTTCCTAAGTTAGCGGATTTGATAGTGTCACAAAAATGCTTATTGCTCCCTAAAATGCATCTTACCTTTGTGCTTCCTAGTGCTAGTCAATATGATTGTGCCAGTGTTACTAGAAATGAAGACATGGGATTTGCATGTGCAGAGATTGAGGTATGCGGTTATAGATATGGAGATGCAGCATCTGTGTGCATCTGTAAAGGTCAGTATTTGTATGAAGGTGATTTTGTGCTGTGTATTGAACGTGTTTATGCTCTGAAGTTCCAGCCTGCAACAGTCTGCAATATAAATCAATACAAACATTAATTTGCTGCAAAGCACTCATTACTTCACTGAGAGCAGCATTGGCTGATCAGTATGCATGAACCGGTCTGTGTTAGAAGTGCAGGGAAACTCTGCGGTTCCCTTTCTTTAATTGAACCTTCTGGCTATAATTGTTTGTAGCCTGGATTCTTGAGGAAATGAGGCTTATGCGATCAAACTGCCCCTCTTTCCCTCCTCCCCGTTCACTTTTGAACCCACTGGCCAAATTCAGCCAAGTTTGACAAAGAGATTGTAGTCTCAAGGATAATTAAGTTCCTACAAGTTTTGTGAAAATAAGGAGCCAAAAAGAAGGGGGGAGAAAGAGAGAGAGACTTACAGACCCTCCCAAATGAAAGAAACGGTGTTGGTTGGAGCTTACTTCTTGTTCCCAGAGAGTACAGGAGACTCTTAAAACTCAGTTAACCACATGGAAGTCAGGTTGGGGATTTGCCATCAAACGTGTAAAATCCCCACCTTGGTTTGTCCCAGTGCTCACAGAGCTGTCTGTTTAAATACAGTCTTTTTACTGGGAAGCAGCTGCATGGAGTCCTCTGCAACAGCTTCTAATCTTTAGCCTCAACTTACTTTTCAAGTTTAGTACTCATGGTATTTTCCTTTCTTGACCTTTTCAAATATCAGATTTATCTTATTGAGTCATTGGGACTTGCCATTACTTCTTATTCTTCAGCAAGAAGGAAATTTCCATTAGCAATACAGACTTAGGTCTCATTTTAGATGGGTATACAAGGCAACAAGAGGATCCCTGGTGGTAGGTGGGGGTCAGCATCAACGCACCTTTCTGAAGCTGGCTAGTGTGCAGGAACAACAAATTCGTTAAAGGCAGCAAGAGAAAGCAAAATAAGGTGCAGCTCTATAGACTTCGTGGTTAGAGCTTTTTTGGAAGGAGGGGGGTTTGAAGTGACCATCTCTACTGCTTGATTTCTTTGTGCAGCTTTACTTCAGGCAACCACTGGATGCAGAAAGAATGAAATGTCCTGGGAGCAGAGGTAGCAGTTCTTCATAGAAGTACCGTATGCCATTTGGTCCTGAGCACTTTACATCTCATTTTTAGATCTCCACACCTTTTCCTGTGTCCCAGAGCAGGAATAGGCTGGTCTTTGGCATTACTTAGGGCTGGCCTAAGAACTATTTGTGTGTCTTTTTTCTTCCCTCAAACTTGGTATTTTTGCGGTACAGCTAAGTGCTTACTGTTCCATGCACAGATGGTCTTTTAAACAAGTACTATTATAAAAAATACATTTAGCCAGCTTTCCCTGAAGCACCAACAATGCTATAAGCAGGTTTTCCTTTATTGGATATTTCAGCATGCCAGCTGTTACGATATATGTAATGTGTTTAATGAGCAAGGGAGTTTATTATTAGTTATTTGAATATGGCTCTTCTTTCTATGTAGTTATTTTTCTTTCAACCCTGGATGTTGCAAAAAGGTCTGCTGTGATCTGAGTCAATAGTATCATTGTGTGCTTTGATTTGGTGATGCACATGAAAACGGGGGGTGCGAAAACAGGCAGCAGGTTTGTTATGTGAAATGAGAAATGCTGTCATTACCTAATTAGGTAGCAAGTTAATTCATAAAATATATGTGTCCAGATTCTGTTTAGTGTGTTTACTTATTGATATAGACTTGGAAATATCAAATGGAAAGGTAGTGCAGTAAGTTAATAAACACGTTGCTTCTTCAGAGGCCATAGAGAATTGATGGTGAATTGATTTTTAGCTCAGTTCAACAGAAGTTAATTAAGTGATATACCTAGCATTTTTTGTCGATCCCAGCGTGCTTGTGATTGCAGACAGCTATATCACCTGAGATGAGATCTGAACAGAGCAGCCCAGAGGAGGAGAGTGACATGGCCAAAGCAGCTCTGCCCCAGCTTAGGCTGTGCTGAGCCCTAACCTCGGTTTGATGCATCGCTCTGTGTGGCATGAGGGTCCATAGAGGGGACAACACCTTGTGCAAAACACTGCTGATTTTTCAGCAGCATTTGTAAGAATAACAGAAGTACGTAGAAAGGGGAAAGCTGCCTGTAGGACTGTGTGCTGCTGTTGCATGAGGAGTGAAAGAACTTTCCCCTAAAATGTGTGCTTTTTGTTATGAGGGTAAGAACTAGCAGGCATGGGGAGCACAGGAATGCTGAAGTTGAGAGTATATTGTGATGCTACTGCATGTTCTTTGGTTCAGGTACTTAATTCAACCAACTGGGAAATCAGCATCATGCAGAATAAAAATTCGTTGTTTAGACAAAGAAAAATTAAAACAGACCTGAAATGATTTGAAGGCAGGGCTGAAGCTTTCTGATATGGTATCTGCAGAATCACTATGAAAACTGATTGCTTTGATATATACTTTCATATGACTTTGCATTTTTATGTGCATACTGAATGCAGTTAAGACCCTGGTTTAAATAGATATCCATAATTTATCAGTATAAATGCAGTAACTTTAACATTTTATTTGATTATAATTTCCTAAAGTGATTTCTTCTTGTTTTCTTTACACGGCAGCATTTGTCTGATGATGCATTGCAGACCTCTGTTAATGTCTGTGTAAAATTTACAGTATTTTTAAAGCATTTTCTTAGTTTCAGATCTGCTGTTGGTATGGCCATGTTTTGCACTGATCTTAAGCTTAGTGAGTGAGGAATCAGAATCTTTTTAAGAACGGATCTTTATGTTAAGCAAATGTCTGTGTCCAGAATATTTGTCTGCCTTTTTTGAGCTGGGGTAGGGACAGTCTTGGATCTGCAGTTTACAGAGACTACTCACTTCACAGCAGATCTCTTCTGGATAGCAGATAACCTTGGGAATTATAAGATGTTTCTTTAAATGTCAGCTTTTGACATGTTGTGCTGCTGTTTGACGCAAATTGTTTAATACCTTCATGCCTTTGTTTTCCCTTTTGTAAAAGAGATGTAGCTCTGTTGATTTTTTTACTTACCTCTTTGGCTTTTAGAAGTAGAAACCGTTCAAGGTTAAAAGGGAGTGATAACAATAATGGACATAGCTGGAAAAAACCACAGACTTTTTTGTTCACAGAAGAGGCATTGTAAGTACAAAGTCATAAATAGTTACAAGTCTTGGAAATACAGATCACACCCGTCAATGCTCATGGGTGAAAATATAATATTTTGCAATATCTAGGAGTGGTTATGTCTGTAGTGCATCTTACTGGTCACATGGGAGTCTGTGGATGTGTCAAACACCTAGACAGATAGATAGATACACACGTATACAGAACATCTAGCAAGTTCTGTGCATTAGAGTTGGTAGATCTAGAATGCATGTCACTCCTGCAGCACAAAAGCAGTTTACCTGTGGGTTCCTGCCACTCAAACAGTAAATTAGTTTGAAGCAATAGAGTTAAGAGGAAGTAAGAGCTTTGGTGGTTGCTTCTCCAGCTTAGAGAAGGGACCTTTGTCTACCTCTAGGAATGTGGTAGTTGAAATGGAGGTTGGGATGCTGATGTTGGTGGAGAATATTCCCTAGACATAGTACCTAAGGTGTCTCCCTTCTGAGTTGTTGACCTGGGCATTTAGATGCAGGCTTCCCAAAATGGAGGCAGGCAGCCTGCAGAGCCTCTGATGCGAGGGGCATTGCCCAGCAGCCCCATAGCCACACTAACAGCCTGGTGCTGCACAAATGACCATGTAGCCTGACTTGCTCTGCAGGAGGTTCCCATAAGGAGCTGTTTCCAGCTTTTTTAAAAGCATTGCAAGCCAGAGATTCTCAAAACCTGTCAAGCATTCTGTATTTTTGTTTTCATATTAGGGTATCTACTGAAGCTTGATGTAATCTTGTCTTAGCTTCTGAGTGAAGAATTGTAATCCTTTGTTGAGGTTTCCTATAGCTGTAAATTCTATCATTTGAAAGACAGAAAGTAACAACTGAGTGGGTTCCTTCCTTGCCATTTTTAATCTCTATCTCCAATGTAGCTTTTCAGTGTGAAATCAGAGGCTCAAAAAACCATTAATGTGGATAGTTTATTTATATTTTTTAACAGATATCAACTACTGTGATATAACATTCAGTTTACCTGGCCTCACCTGCTTCTCAGCCAAGGTTTTCCCTTAAGCAACCAGGTAAAGTGTTTCATGACTGGCGCTTTGCTTAACTCTATTGAGCAAGGGCTCCTGCTTCTGGATCCCTGGCACCATTCCTACAAATACTTACTGTATTAATGACAGGTTGGAAATATGGTTTTGAGGGAGCTGTGTAAATCAGACCTTCCTGTGCCATTTGTTATTGCAACCATGTTGCCTCTTCAGTAATCAGTCACTGATTTCCATCCTAAAAATGAGTGGGGGTTTTGGAAGGCGTTTTTCTGCTTCCATCACGAGATTTTCCTATAACTTCTCTACTCAGTATACCACCTTCTCTTTTCCGGTGTGGATTTATTTACTTCTGTATTAACCTCTGTTTAATTGAATGCTACTGTTATTTTGTAGCTTAAGCAATTGCATTGCTCCTTCCCATTATCCCTGCCATCATCCCAGCTCCTCTGAGGACATTCACTGCAGACAGTCAAATCCCTCCTCAGACCTTGTTTTACTAAGCCAAAAAACCGCTATGCTCTATTTCTCCGCTTGTAAGACAGTCTTCCCTTTCCTTGAGTCACCTTGGCAGCCCTCGCCTCTGCCTGCTCCAGACCAAATCCATCTTTTTTGAATGCTGGTGGTCAGAAGCACACACAGCACTGCAAGCAGAGATTCACCATGAGAGAAAAAGTCATCGTCACATTTCGTTTGCTTAGCTGGAGCTTCTGAAAAACACAGATGTGGTGTCCCGGACAGATGAAGCTTAACAGTGTAATCAAAGCAGTTGCTTTCTGCATCTGTGACTTTATAGCCCCTCCAGCCTGTGTCTCCACAGATGACTTCTCCTGGGACTGATTGTGTGTCCCACTAAGTCTGTAATAAACTTCCAGTTGATTTCATGGGGCATTTCACTGTCCCCACATTTTCTGTACCTTTGTAAACTCAGTCCAATTTACATGTTTCTAGCATGCAGACTAAATCATAGAATCACAGAATGGCCCGGGTTGGAAGGGACCTTAAGAATCATGAATCTCCAACCCCCCTGCCGTAGGCAGGGCCACCAACCTCCCCATTTAGTACTAGACCAGGCTGCCCAGGTTGCCTAGACCATGGTTGTTCCAGTACCTGTGGAATTAAGTGGAACAGACTTCCCCTCCAGCTGATGCACATACTTCATGGAGCACTTTTAAAAGAGAAAATCCATTCATTTAAGTAGCTTGAGAGCTCTCAGCTGTGATATCACGATGTAAATGCCTAGCTGTACATTTCTGCAAGGACCGTTTCCCAAGAGAAAAGCCATTAACACTCATAGTCAAAGGTTCTCAAAAAGTCTGGTCACTGAGGTGCACCAATATGTGCATACACTGTCTCTGTGAACATCAAGTGAGATTCTGCTTTTCTCTTGCTCCTGTGGGCAAAAAAGGAAGGAAAGGGAAATCATAAAATTTATCTTCTGTTCAATTATCTTTTTATTTTGAAAGGAATGCTTCATGCTTTTGCACAGGGTGTGTGTGTCAGACTTTGTTTTCTTTAGTTTTTTTCTCCCACTTCTGTCAAAATTCCACCTCTGTTTTCCATCAAGGATATGTGAAAAATATTTTCAATATATATCATTAAATGGTTTCCTTGTTCTTACACTACTCCCTAGGCATTCACTGCTGACTGCTTTTGGAAACAGGATACTGGCTGGATGGACCTTGGTCTAACACAGTGCAGCTGTTTTTATTTTCTTAAACGCTGAATCATTTGTCAGAAAAAGTGATTTTTATTTATTTACTTACATGCAGCTGCAGGGGCTCTCAAGAATTGGAGTCTGCAATTTGTTCTTGAGAATACAAAAGGCAGATTCAGAGGTGTACAACAGCTCATCTAGGTAATTACCCAAGTGTTTCTAATTGTAACCTTCTGCAGAGTGCAGTCAGTCACTGTGTGTTGCAGTGAAATGTGCAACTTGCAGAAAGCCTGTGTGTTTGAGAACAGCCAGAGGACTCCAGCAGCAGGAATGGAGGGAAATGTCCCAGGTCATACTGCAGAGGGAAAGGTACCAGATGGGAACAAAATCTGCCCGAGACTTGGTAGCTGTTGTTGCCACTACTCAGGAAAGCAAATAGGGGAGAACTGGGGAGGTTTCCAAAATCCATAAATATCCTAAACTCTGGATGTTGAATGTTTTAGTAGACAGTCAGCAAAACTTTAAGAGACTTTATATTTTTACTATAATTGATGCCAATCTGTGACTATTTTATTCCTTTTAATATGTAACATAATAAAAAATTACCATATTGCTTTTGTTGTTGTTTTTCTAAGGTGTAGACACAGAAATATGGAATCTCTTACCTTATAATGCCTTTGTTGTTGTTGTTGTTCTACTTAAAGTGCCCCTGAAGTTGTGCTGTGGTGTGTTGCAGAAAGCCCAGACACTGGACTTTGGAAGATGGTCTTACACTGTTCAATTTGCACTGAGGTCTTTTGTGATTTCAGAACATTCATCTTCTCTATCTGCTTATTTGGCCACATGTTTTCTTGGGATTAGGATTTGAATTCACAGAATTTTCAACCAAATTCTACATCTGGACATCAGCTAGACTTTTAATTTACCTTTACTGTACTTCTAACCATTTAGTTATCAGAACTGATTATACAATTAAGCACAATGTCATCTGATTGAAATGCTTTCTCCACACTTAGTGTTTTTCTCACACTGCTTTGTGAATTTTCACTTGGTTTACTGTGCACTCTCATTTATATTTTTAAAAGGAGCTGGAAAGTTTGGAAACCTTGACCCACATTTTTAAATTTAAAGTTGGCGGAGCATTTACAGCTACTGGGCTTTGTTGACTTGTTGCTCAGGAGTTAAAGTTGGCGGAATATCTGTCCTAAATATTTTCTAGCAGTGGTACTTGGAACACCAGTTTTCCTTTTGCCAGTGATGTTGAACTAGCCAACAAGCAATATATATCTGACTCCACTCTCCTTGAGGGACTTTGATCTTAAGCTAGCATGTGTGTTTGCTTTAGCTTTAAACAGTGAAGAATTTAAATTTCTAGAACAGCTAAAGAGATGTATGAATGTTAGTATTTGCCCTTATTCTATTAGTGAATGTGAGCAAAAATAAAGATTGGATGCAGTTTGCTTTGTATATAAATTACCTTGCCAAATGGAAGATGATGTTTATCTGGAGAGCATTAAATAATAGGTCCTTATATGTAGCTAATTACTTAAACACACAAGCTCGGGCTGGATCACCCCATGTTTTGTGGGATCTGCCAGTGTTAAGGTGGAGGGGATTGGGTCGAGTTGGGGTTTTTGCTATCTTTTCTATTAGGATCTTGGAGATGGGCGCTGGGTTTTAGGCAGCATCAGTAATCTCACCCCTAATGATGCAGCTACTTTGAGAAGAGGAAATGGAAACTGGAGGTACTGGGTATTGCTGTAGAGTGGCAGCCAGTAGCTTAGGCTCTCATACGTCCCTTGTAGGCAACTGACTGCTTGGATCAATGAGCCATGCTGTATACTTGGGCCATGCATAGGCACAGAGAAATGTCCTAAAATGAATTTCTCATTCCCAGACAGACAAATGCTTGATTACCCTTAGTCCTTTACCAGCATTAAGGATCTTATGGGGCTTTTTAGGCTGTTGGAGAGCATGGATAACGATCACATTTCTGTCATAGCAAGGCTGTTGTTGTCCTCTTAGCTGCAGTCAGAGAGATCAGAAAAACACTTCATTATTAATCTAGGGTCTGGTGTTTGCATGAGTTTGCTTTTAATAGCAGTCATAAAAGGTAGATTAAAGCATTAGAGCTGTGTTTTTAGAGGTCTTCATAGGTACATGATAAATTGGCAGACAGCTGTTTGATGGTATGTGACATGTTGTCTGCTACTCAAGTAACATAACATTTCCCGACTGCAGTCTAGCGCGGTTTGTATAGGATTCTGTTCTGATATCACTTGCTTGCTCACAGCAAATTGAATATATTAAAATGTATCTGAGATTGTTCAGCTTTACTCTGAGAGACCTTCATTTTCTCATTAATTCTAGGAGTCCACGATGAGTTAACAACTCCCTAAGGCTTCTGTTTCTCAAGAGCCATATTTAATTACCTGGTGATTGGCCTTTATGTTGGGGTTTTGTTTGGTGAATGTGGAGAAGAATCCTTTGTATCAGACTTCCGTGGTGTTTTTGTATTGTTTCACTGTAGTCTCCAAACTGGTCATTCCACTTGTCAAACTGGGTTGGCTTTTGCAATCTCTTTTGTTGTGGGATTCTTCTTTGCCTCCCCAGTGCATTCCAGAAATGGTTTGCTTGCAGGCAATGCTATTTTTAAACTTGTTTCATTTCTGTTTGATGTTTGGGAAGGTTTTTTCGTAATTCTTACCTTTCCTTTGGCTTTGCTGTGATATGCTAATCAAATGTTCCTTAACTAGTTAAAACTGAATGCTTATTTGTTAAATGTAGCTGGTCAAGGAGGTCCTTCAGGCATGCATCCCCATGTTTTGCTGTCTCTGCTTCATTGTTCTCAGGATCACAGCATGGGAAAACTAAGAAAGTGTGGTCTACAGCATGGTGGGTGGCTGCGCATACGATGAACCTTTTATTGAGACCTTAGAACCTTTAAAATTTGGAATGTTTCTCCTTCTGAAGGCAGAGTTGACATTTAAAGCTAATTTGGCATTCTCTGTTCCCTGAAACTTTGAGTCTGGGACTAACACTGAGGAGGAGAACTCAGATAAATACTGATAAAATGTGGGTTTTGGTGTGCGATGGTAAAGTGAAATACATTAAAAGACAAAGTGACATCTATTGGAGGAGACCGTTTTCTTTAAAAACATAAACAGTGTTGCTATATTCTTAATGTCAATTTAAAATTCATCAAAAGATATTTTACCCATTGGCAGTCTGTTCTTTTCTGCTGAAGGAGAATGGTGATTGGTTACTGTAGTCCACTTGCTGTAGGAAAGCAAGTTACCTCTAATGAATCTGCTACAAGGTGTCTAAGTAGCTACAAAAACAAGCAGAGCTTAATAATTGTAAAGCTAGTGACAAGGTGCCTGGGATGCATCTCCAAAGCATCTCTTTGTCAAAGGTCACATCTGTAAAGGTGTGGAGACACTCATAAGAATCTTGCTTTACATATATAGCTGCTCTGGCTACATATGAGGTCTGCTCTGAAAATAATGCCTCCTACTTTGTTATGTTGGCTCACAGTGTCAGAGGCAGATGTTGCTGGTACTGGAGCAACAGTACATTCCCATCCCATCCCATCCCATCCCATCCCATCCCATCCCATCCCATTCCCACCAATACCCTGTTACATTTTTTTGCTGTGTGACAGATGGCAGTCTGACAGAGCGGCATCTGACATGGAAGTGCGTATGAAGCAAAGGGATGTCATTGAACTCCTCAGTGCAGAAAAAATGGCACCCATTGACATTCATCGATGCTTGCTGAACGGTTATGGAGCCCAACAAGTGGATGGGAGCACAGGGAGGCGGTGGGTGGTGCATTTCAGCTGTGGCAACAGCAACAGTGGGTCACCTCCGCTGGTGCAGATTTTGACAAGTGTGGCATGCAAGTTCTTGTTCATTGCTGGCAAAAAAATGCACAGCTAATAGTGTGACTGTTGAAAAAGGATGTGTTGTCATTGAGACTTTGCTCTATCAAAGAGTGTTATTGTGTTCTCTATCTGCTGTAGTTTCCATGGAAAGAAACAGAAGGCATTACTTTCAGAGTAAACTATGTATAATCCACACATTCTTTAGTATGTGACTTGCCTACAGATGAGATGAGTGCAGTCCTTCCAAACACCCACATCTTCTCTCTGTGTGCTTGCTATCAGTTTGTCAGCAGTTGGGAATAGAATTTTACTCTTTCTGTATGAATATGCTCCTTGTGGCTCATAGGTCTTCCAGAAGGTCCCTAATGAGTTTTAAGTTTCTATACTGTGTTTGTGGATATCATGACACTTAGCTCTATAAATCAATTTGTGTGTCATCACAGCTGGCTTGAAGATGTGAAAATATATGTGAAAGTTGATTTTTCTTTTTGCTTTCATTGTTTTATTACTGCGTACTGTAACATGAGAGTTTAATAGCCTGAGGAATAAGACTTTGTAGGCTGCCTTGTAAATGGCTGGTAGTTGGTAAATGACTGCTTGTATCAAGAGCTATATCTTCTGAGCGTGGTTTTACATTACATTTGTTAAAGAAAGCCTGACTATTGTCTTTGTCTTAACAAAGGCAAGATAGCTTGTAGTGCTGCATATGCCACGCTTCCTACAGTCACTATTTGTTGAGACCTGTCTCTGTGCTGTGCAGAAAACCCACAGTAGGTGTTGCTGAGTGCAGCAGGCCTGGTTAAAACCTTTTTTTCCTTTTTCATAAGTTAGCATTGAATTCATGAAATTGTCCAAACTCCCTTACGCCTTCTCTCCACCCAGACAATGAATCCCTGGTGATTAAACAAGGGAGGTGGTTAAACCCTGTCTAGCTTCTGGTTAATGATCTCATATTTTGACTATTTCCCCTGATGAATGGTACTCATCCATCACAGTTTTTCTTCACCAGAAAGCAGCGGGATGGGAAAAAGAAAAAAAACCACAAAAACCAGTGCTGATTTGGCCACCTAAATACTTCTTTTGCAGACTGTTTGCAATTACAAAGGCTTTGTGAAAATTCTGAGTCGTGATTGTCTCAACTGTGATTAACATTTCATACCATACTACATTTTAACTTGGATGCTCTTCAGATCAAAATTGAAGTGCCATAGTGATTTTAATCATTTTATGATGTGTGTATCAGACAAATAAAAATAGAATACAGGAACAAGTACTGAATGTTTCCTGGCTCTGAAAGAACCACTCTTGTGAAAAGCATGAGATCACTATGTATTTTTTTTCCATAAAACTTCGTTTTGATTTGTGGAGGTTTAGTTTAGTATGTTCTTCAGTCTTTTGACATTTATAAAGAGTATTTAAACGGAGGTCCTTTCTGACCGCAGTGTAGCTGCGGTGAATGATTCTCTAGCAAATGAGAAAAACATGGTTTGGCCATGCCACCAGGCTGGGTAGTGACAGATCACTGTCACATGCTGTATACACTTTTAAAGCCTTGGTTGTTGCTGCCCTGCTCATCCAGAGAAGAAGGTTTTCCAGTCTCTGGTTCTCCCCACTCCTGCTCAAGAGCAGATAAGAAGGTCTGTCAGCCACAGGCGGTGTAATCATCACCTAGAGTTTCTCATTCGTTAACCGTTGTAGCTTTGACATAAACAGCAGTGACAGAGACCTTGTCTGCACCCTGGCTGTGCTTGCATCCTCTCTCTTCTTCCTTGGCACTCAAAAGAAAGCATTTTGACACAGAGATGTTTGAAGGGAATCTTTGTCTTGTGATTGCTGCTCAGATGCAGTGCAGGCAGTGGAAGCACTTTATCAGAAACGAAAGTCATAAAGGAGAACAGTATCTAGGACCCAGTGGCAATTTCTCCTCAGAAACAGATGAGAGTGCTGCAAAACAGTGAAGGCTTCCAGAAGAAAAGCAGTGAAAACCATCGTCTTGCCACCTGCACAGGGAGAACCTGCTTGTCTCCTTACTTGGAAGGGTGGGATAACCGATCACCAAGGTGATTCATTGACCCAAGTGTGCTTGCACATTTCCTGGTAGGTCTCATAATAGCCTCTTGGTACTTGTTGGACTGCTTTTACTTGTTCAGAGTTAGGGTGTGAAAAAAACTCAGTGAAGTCCTTGTTTAAGTCAAATGGACATGACTTTCTTTTTGCATACATCATTTGTTTTGGCACTGGAAAGACTTTCTACACCAGTACACAATCACTTGGATGGAACTTAAAATATAACAAAGAGTTTGCTTTGGAATGCCACTTACATGCTTATAGGCATTATGTTCTTCAAAGCATAATTTGGTAACTCCTTATTGTGTCGGTGGAGTGTGTCAGCTGAGATATACATACCATCTGAAAGTAATGCCTCCTATTTCTTTTCATAGAAACTACAGCAGATACAAAGAACATGATAACACTGTTTGATAGAGCAAATTCTCAGCTACAAAACACTCTTTTTCAACAGTCATTAGCTGTGCTTTTTTTGCAGCAGGGAACAAGAGCCTGCATGCCATGCTTGTCAAAATCTGCGCTAGCAAAGGTAGCCCTCTCTTGCTTCAGCTGGAACGTACCACCCACCACCTCACTGTGCTCACATCCACTGGTTGGTCTCCAGAAACATTCACCAAGTCTCAGTAAATGTTAGTGGGTGCTATTTTTTTCCTGAATTGAGCAGTTATTGACACACTTTTGCTTCCTACGCCCTTCCATGTCAGACACCATTCTGTCAGACTGCCCCTCTGCAGCCAGCTTTCACACAGCAGCAACGTATAATGGAGTATTGGTGGGAAGGTTCAACCTCTACTGCCATACCACCAGCATCCGTCTCTCATGTCAAAGGCCAACAGAATAAAGCAGGAGGCATTACTTTCAGAGCTGCCCTCATATAATGACTATTTGTATTGAAGTATTTCTGGACAAACAGTCCAGCAGATTTCATTTTTAAAATGACTTGTTTACGGTTTTGTTTAAATAATTTTATTTTTCAGTGGGTGCTTGAAGTGCGTGCACTCATCAGCTTTTGGTTGGATTTGTAGTGAAGCACTTGTGAGGGATTTATTACCAATGGTGTGCTGCTGTCATCACCTGGATTTAACCTTGCCCACCACTTTCCATAGAGTAACCTCCTTAATGCAGTCCTTTGGGCTGAAACATATGAGTAGATGACTCAGGATGTTTATTTGCAGTTTTGGTGAAACACTTCAACCATTTTTGAGAAACAGCTGAGGTGAATACCTTGATTTTGTTCCTTAAGTGTTTCTTAAAATTGCTTCAACAATAAATTTGATTTCTCATTGTTCACAGCTGAAATTTCAGATTCCCACAGCAGAAGGGTTGCTCTGATATCAGTAATTTGCCTTATGCTATTTTTGTGAAATTTCACCCAAATTTGGTCATTTTGTAAAGCGTGAAAACTCGCTCTTTATGCCTAGCAGAGGCTTTGTCCTGGTTTTCATCCAGATCAGACAGGCTTTGTGTGCACTGAGCTTGCTTCAGTGCAGGGTTTCGAGAACTAAGTACAACTGTCCCCATGCTTGCTCCATGTGGGCTCAGGCACTAGGCAGCAGGTAACAGCTTGCCATGGTTCTCAGCAATGCAGATGTTGTAAAACACATGTACAAGAGGGAAGGGATGAAGTAAAGTTTGGGGAGATTAGTGGTGAGAAAAGACACAGGAAGGGAAGAGCTGAGGCATGGTGGTACTTTGCCACTGTGAGAATTGAGGAAAACATGCTGGCAATGTGTTTTTCAGGCAATGACAGCACACATTTTCTTTTGCCTGAGTGCATGCGTGGCACAGATGGTTTTCTGGAGAGGGACTGACCTGTGGATGGGATGAGGCCTGCATCCAGATGAGACTGGCAGGGGCACGAGGGGAGGAGATGGTCTCCTGGTCAGACCTTGATGGCTCCTCAGTGAGCAAGTCCCTGAAACTGGTGCCATCACCATTAGCCCTTAAGTGGCTGTACTTCTGAAAATGAAGACTGGGAGGAGTCGTACAGGAAGCATCAGTGTGTGCCAAGTGGGCACAACTGCAAAGGGAAAGGAGGACCAAGATCTGCAGTCAAAAGTTGTTGCAGGCACTTCTTGTTGTTTTAACCATATTTGGACTTGGTTTGTTCTGTGTAGAGTGGGAGTAATGCTATGTAATCTCACAAGGAGACTGAAAAACCCATTAATAATTTTTATGGAACTATTCATGATGTGATCCTATGGAATGACTCTTGTGGGTAGGCCCAAAAGGAAATGAATATGTTGCGTTCAGGATGGGAGAGATGAATATGTATTAAAGTGTTACTACCCGTTGACTGTCAGGGTTACAAGAAATACTGTTTGGCTGCCTATTCACTGTCTGGGAAAGAAAGCTGTGTAAAGAAACTACGTATGATCATGTAATAGAGGTTGGGGTCAACACAGCTACTCATGACAATGGTGAAGTAAGGTGCCATGGACCTCAGTGTATACTAAAAATGTAGATGCAGTGTAACAATTGCAAGGGAGTCTGGTGTGTGTGAAAGCCCTGGGTATATGCCTTTGAAAACCTATAGGCAATATTTTAACATGAGATTAACCTAGAATTTTATTTAGTTGTCACCATTTCTGTTTTAAGGAAAAGAGTAATTATCTGCTCTTTCAACAGAGCATTGAGAAGGTACAAGCACTCTCAAGACCACAATCTCATGTTCTAGTACTTAGATGAATATAGCATTCAAATAAGGTAATAAGACATCCCAACGTGTCTTATCTTTTCTCATAACCATGATTTAGCTCCTAATTCTGTAAGCTACTATTTGAGATAAATGTAGCCGCTTTCTGCTGCTTGCTATTTTTTGTTGCTTTTGGAAGTTTCCTAATACAAAATAGACGGAACGAAGAATTATTCAACACCAGGAACAAAAGGTAGGATTTCTCTTCAGTTACTGAGGTGCCGGAATTTCTTTCTTGCCTCTTGCTTGAGTTTCTTAAGCTGGTCTGGACTGTTGATTCTCTAGATAATTCACACTAGTAAATCTCACATCCTACTGCTTCTGAAGAAGAGGTCTTATTACCCTTCCTGCTAACAGCTCTGTTTTCCCTACGCCCTAAACAGAAAAATCTGAGGTGTGCCGAATTTCAAGAAAAGCTAAAAATTTAAATTTATCCCTGATGTTATTAAGATAGCCAATTCCCAGAAAAGAAGTGTGGACTTGTATGGAAGTGGCTAGGGAAGGTGGCTGCTTATCTTCTGCTTTTTGGGTCAACTACACTTTTTGGACGTTGTTCTCTGTAAGTGGTCCTACAGTGGAACAACGTCTATTAATCTCATTTGATTATTTGATGCTTCTCATATGGTGATGGTACTATGGGGAATTTTATTTGTGATTCTTTTTCAGAAATGCAAGTACATTTTCTTCACATTTTTTAGGATCATTTTTCTTCAATATTTGCTTTTTAATAAAAACAAGCAAACAAATAAAAAACATGGCTTTTCTAAAACACCAAGACATTCCAATATGTTTTCAGCAGCTTTCCAATGAACTAGAAACTTGTGTCAGGTTCCAGCTTTGCTGGTACATCCTGGGAGCAAAGCCTATGATTTATTAATAACACAGCTGTGGTTCCTGCACTGTTATTAAGGACTGGTAAACACTCTTCCTTCTGCAGAGGGAAAAGATAGTGTACTTTTCACCTCTGCAATTATGTAATGTGTCCTAGGCTATTTGTATATTTAACTAGGATGTTGCTTTTTCCTTTTGTTTGTAGGGTGATCAGCTAAGAAAGTGTGAAATCCACAAAAGAAGAGAGGCTTTGTGTGTTGTTCGTGTCTTGATAGTGCCTAGCAAACTCCAGCTGGATGTGGAGCCTGCTATCAAGTGCATGTGCACTTGGGAAGCTGTGGAAACTGCTGACATGGGGTGACAAAGCTTGGTCAGTGTAAGGAATAGCAGAGGGACTCACCATCAGGAGATCTCTTTTAAGAAAGGGAGAAAGGAAGATCCAGGGCTCTACAGGCTGTTGAGCCTCATATATGTGTCTGGGAAGATCATAGAACAGATCTTAGAAGCTATGGTAAGGCATATGTGAGAGAGACAAGAAGGTCATCAGAGATAGCCACTAAGGGCATACTGTGCCTGACCAGTCTGATGGCCTTCCATGATGAAGTGACAGCATCGGTGGACAAAGGAAGGGCAACTGTTGTCATCTACTTGGACTTCTGCAGGGCCTTCCATATGCTCCTCGTCACATTTTTATCTCTAAATCAGAAAGATACGGAATTGAAGGATGATCTATTCGGTAGATAAGGAATTGATTGGATGGTGACAACCAAAAGGTTGTGCTCAACGGCTCTATGCCCGGGTAAAGATTGGTGATGAGTGGTGTCCCCCAGGAGCTTGCACTGGTACTGATACTTTTCAACATCTTTATTGTTGACCTGGATTGTGGAATTGAGTGCCCCCTCAGCAAGTTTGCTGATGACACCAAACTTAGTGGTGCAGTTGATACAGTAGAAAGAAGGGATGCCATCCTGAGGGGCATAGACAGGCTTGAAAAGTTGGCCCAGATGAACCTAATGAGATTCAACAAGGCCAAGTGCAAGATGTTGTACTTGTGTCAGGGTGATTCCAGATACATATACAGACTGAGAGAAGAACTTGAGAGCAGCTCTGCAGATAAGAACTTAGGGGTTCTGATGGACATAAGCCAGCAGTATATGTTTGAAGCTTGGAAGGCCAACTGTATCCTGGGCTGCATCAAAAGAGGGGTGGCCAGCAGGGAGAGGGAGGCGATGATGAAGTATGTGGAACTGTTGGAGTGAGTCAACAAGAGGGCTGCAAAGATTATCAGAGGGCTGAAGCACCTCTCTTATGGGAAAAGTTGGGGAAGCTGGGCTTGCTCAGCCTGGAGAAGGCCCCAGGGAGACCTGATTGTCACTTTTCAGTACATGGAGGGAGCTTATAATCAGGAAAGAGACTGACTTTTAACAAGGGCAGGACAAGGGGATGTGATTTTAAACTAAAAGAGGAGAGATTTAGATTAAACATTAGAAGGAAATTTTTTTACTGGGAGGGTAGTGAGGCGCTGGCACAGGCTGCTCAGAGAAGCTGTGGCGGCCCCATCCCTGTAAGCAATCAAGGCCAGGTTGGATGGGCCCTGGGCAGTCTGATCTAGTAATTGGAAGCCCTGCACACAGCAGGGGCATTGAACAGGTAATCTTTTAGGCACCTTCTAATCCAGTCCGTTCTATAATTCTGTGATTCTTTGATTCTATGATCAGTGGCTATGCAGCAGTCACCAGCTTCATCCTTTACTCTGCTGGGCCCAGTGGAGTTACCTGGTTTGAGAAATGGATGTTATGAGACCTTTGTGGCCAAGGCTATGGCTGGCTCCAATGACATTTTGTCGTCCTTCTCTTTATTGTGGTGGCAGAGTACCTTGGTACATAGGGCACTTATGAAATCACATTGATGTGCCTTTTCCGAAGCTGTGATTCACTGCGGCTACCACTGTGTCTCCTCAGGTTTCTTTTAGACGGGTGACTAGCTGACCACCAGTAAGGTGCTTGATTTTACAGCACTCTCCCTCCATTTTGTTGTTATCTGGTCACAGATAACTCCACATTGCCAAGATGCCTCTCCTGCTCCTTTATGGTGCTATGTAACTGATTTCTATTTCTTCTGAAGCATGTTAAGATTCCAACCATCCTGTTGAGGGAACCGTTGTTGAGGCTTCCTGATGGCAAAGCCCTATCCTCACTACTGACGGCTCACTCTTCTATCCCGATGTTGCAGAAGGTGTGCTGTATCAACACGGAGGGCATTCTAGCTTTCCTCCACAGCCACTGAGAGAAAAATAAGGTGTCTCAGAGCACAGGCTGCCAGTACTGCAGTTACTTTTGCCTACATTTTCGCTGCCAAATGGTGTTTCCACACGTACACAAAGCACAACTCGGAGTTTAAACTCAGTCTTCTTCATATGAGCAAGCTCATATTAAAACCATACGTTTGCTTGAAGGTTTTTACAGGCGTTGTAAAGGAGGTGAGGAAGGAGGTCTGTCAGGGATTGGCACCATGCTGTGCTCATTCTCTTGTTTGGTCACAGCTTGGTTTGTACTATTCTTCTCTATGCCGCTGTTGCGTTTTCTTGTGTGAGCTGATCTGCAGACACATAAGTTGTCTTTCTTTACTGGCTTTACTTCTGCAGTGGCTATTTTTGTCTGCTCTTAAGATAGTGAGAAAAGTGGGAAAAAATTTCCTCTTATTGAGATTTTCAGCTTTTATCTTCTTTTTTTCAATCCAATCAAGTTAAACTCAGTAGTGAAGTATGTTGTTTACCAGCAAAACATCCTTGTTGCCCTGAGTTACCATGCGGTCCCACCCAGGATTTACACAGTTCTGTTCTGTCTTAAAAACAGTTGATCTTTGTAATGAGCACTGGGAGCTGCCCAGTCATCAGTTCAGTGTGTGTAGTGCTCTCAGCTCAGCAGATACCAAGCCTCTGTAAAGGCCATGGGCGTATTTTCTGTAATTCATGCAGGAATCTGGAGACCCTTTGACTTGATGAAATGAGTGGTGCTGGAGCACCTAAGGCACTGCTCTGTGTTCCTGCAGCCCTACTGAGTCCCTTCGCAGCCTGCATCATGCCTAAAAGCCCCACATAATGCACCTTCACATCCAGTGGAGAGCATCACTGCTAGTATAATGGAAGTAATAGGTTTGGGAAATGTAACTCAACAGAGTTACCCTTCCCTCTGCTTCCTTTATGTTAGTTCCATGGGAGTTTTCCCTTAGCTCCATGTTGGCTGTCTTTTATTTCATGGAAATTGCCTACGTGCATTGGAGTGAAGATGTATTTCAAGGGTTGTCCACAGTTGTTTGTGATATATTCATCAGTGCTGGTAGCCAAGCATGAAGCTGAGGTAAAAATAACTGGTTTAGATTTTGAGTGCCAGTGTGAAAATGAAGGGGAAAAAAAGAAGAAAAAAAGAGGCTATGTGATTGGAGAAGAAATAAACTTTATTTCCTGATTATACTCAATTAATGTTTGAGTCGGTAAACATAGAAATAAAATAAATTGGTATTAGTGTAAACTATTATTTCTTTGAATTTTCTTTGTCTTATTTGTTAATCTCAAGGATGTTTGTCAAATGACTTGCAATTTCATACACATCCGAGCAATTTAATATCGAGTACGCTTCCCCTGATATTGCAAGGCAAATTATTAAACCATTCTCTGTAGCGATCCGTCTCCACATTTGGTTGAAAGAGCATCTTGAGAGACTCAGAGCTCTTTGTGCATTGCAAATGTGCTCTCCAATAGAACATTTTGTCTTTTTCCATTTAAATCTCCTATTAAGCCTTTAGTGTTAAGACTTTCACATCATTTAGACATTCCATCTTTTTGTAAGACTTCCATTTTTCTTCAATTTTTTTTTTTTTTTATTTTTAATGCCAGTTACAGGCATAAAGTAATGTTACTGGTAGCTCCTGTTTTCTGAAATTATGAATAAAATGATCATTTTTACTCTACCAGTTTCTAGTTTCTAGCAAATAGTTGAAATAATTCAAAGAGTAGCTAATGGGTTTTCTTAGCTTGCTGGAAACCAAATCAATCTCAAGTCACCTGAGAATTTTTTTGCATTCGTTTTCCTTTCCTACTTTAAAGCAGGAAGGTGAATTTGCTTCTACTTTTTCTTAAAACAGAAATGTGTAGGTGCATATAAATATGTATGCACACTCACTAACTTTGGTGGGTGGACTTGTGAGGTAGCTTTAGAAATAATGAATTAATTTCTCTACAAAATTTTGAGGGTTTTTTCTTTTTTTTTTTTAGAAAAACAGATCCAACAGCTGAAATATTTCAAGTGTAATATATGAGATGTTCTTTGTTCCTGTCCTAAGGTGTGCTGGCAAGAAGTGAATTTTCAGATCTTTGAACTCTGCATTAAGGGCTTAATATTTCTAATACTGTTTGGCCCTTTTCTTTTTGCTTTTTTCTTTGTCTCAAATAGTTCAGTTCTCTTTTTCATGATACAAGATCTTACACCAATCTCCTTTTTTTTTTAAAAAAAAAAATAAAATGAGATACAATTCTAGTTAGGCTGCAGGAATCCTGTTTTCATATGCATGCATGTTTGCAAGTCAACATACTCTTTATATGAAATTATGCAAAATTCAAAAACCCTTTGAAGCTTCTTTATATGCATTAAGGAAGAAATAAAGAAATAAGATATATTTTTAAAAGTCAATGACTAGTCTCTCTCAAGGCTTAACTAAATCCCTTAAGTCCTTGCATATGTGCTTAACTCTGCAGTCATGTATAGTTTTACAGATGGTGTGAGATGCTAAGTATCCACAGCAGATAAAAAAGAAACACTTTATTGAGGTCTCTTCTTTTTTACTTTATCAGAGAACTTGGGAAGCAGATAGACCTGTAAAGGAGAATTGAATCCCAAAATGGAATGCTATATGCCAGTCCTGATTGAAATCTAGTGTTTGGCCTTGATTTTGAGTGTTGAATTAGCAGTTGGCATTTCAGCGCTCATGTACAAAAATAAATAGGAGGAATATGTAAATGCAAGTCCTGTAGAACAAGGGGAATCATCCTTCTCTGCATAGCTCAATGAATGTACAGTCACTGTTTGCTTTCTTGTGCTTTTCCTTTTTGGTATTTCTGCATCTGAAAAATAACATTTGAACTGGATGTTTTGGAGCAAAGAGGAGAGGAGCGCAAGCTTAAGTGTCTCAAAGTTAATTGCCTTTCAACTGACTGTGTCTGTTTGTCAGTCCTACGGAGCCCAAGCTTGTTGGAATTGAGAATTTCCTTATGTATGCAATGGTGAAATTGTTAAATTAATTGTGAGAGATCACACTCATTCCCAACCAGAATTTGCGAAGGGGCTGCTGAGGAAGAATCCCAAAGAAGATCAAACTGTCATATAAACTCTTCCGGAGTATTTATGTGTTCAGTACCTCCACGACTGCTGACATTGCTGTCTCTGTGGCTATTCTTGCTGTGTGCTGCCACTGTCCCAGACAGAAGGCGCTGATAGCTCTTACTCAGCCAAGCTCTGAACAGCATGTAATATCTTCAGGTATCTAATATCAATATGGAGCAGGTGATATCTGGCTCACTAGCATGCCCACAGTTCCAAATACATATGGTTTATTAGAATGTGATCTGATCTTTACAAGCATGTGCAAAGTTTGCTGAAGCTTTATGACACAGAATTACAAACATATATATATATACTTGCAGAGGTAATTGTAGAATCAGGTTTGTCATTGATGTTTGGTGGGGTTTCTCAGGTGTTTATCTGACTGCAGAATGTTGAGCTGTCTGGGTGTCTGGCCAGAGACCAGCAAATCTTTTTGCCTTTGTAGAACCAGTTACTCAAATATCTTCTAAAACTATTCATGTCTTAAAAGCCATAAATGTTGTTTTCTTCTTAAAATTGCTTATTTAATCCTGAGAGATCATATGATTTTGTCTGCGTCTTATAGTAATAACTTGTTTTCTTAAGGTAGAAGATTTTGTGTAATTACACTATCCATACTTTCATCAGTACCAATCTTGCAACATAATGGCTTTAAACACTCTAGCCAATTTCAGACAATTTTGCTGAAAGTAGACGTCTCAAAGACATATGACTTGATAATAAAAAAAATAACTCTTACTATTTATGCAAAAATCAGTGCTGAGTAGAAGAGAAAGATCCAAATTACTGCCCAGTTAAGGAAAAGGCTGCAGCCTGAACTGAGCCACTCCTGAGTGTGGTCTGCCAACCACATGCACATTTTGGCTGGCTGTTGAGGACACGCACAGCTCAAGCAAGTTATATTTATTATGTGACTTGTTTGCTGGTTTATAGTTAGGAGAGGTGGGAGAGTGCTCTGGGAAGAAGAAAGAGAGAAGGAGGGATATGGGGTATAGGAGGAATCTGGGAGCTGGGCGTACCTCAGGGAATGGGGATAGGAATGAAGGACAGACTTTAGCAAAGAAGCAGGCTTCTTTCTTCCTGCTCTTCATCAGATGACCTATTTTCTGGATGTAACGTGATGTCTCACTCGGGCATTACATCGTGGTGTGAGGTAAGGGAGGCTCGCTTGTTAGTTCCCACTAGTATTGACAATAGATTGCCTTCACTGACTTTGCATTTGTATGCAAAATCATTCAGGCAGTGAACTCTGGTGAATCTCATGAGGTTAAAATAAAACCAAGTGCAAGGTCTTGCACTTGGGTTGCAGCAACCCCCACCAGTATAAGCTAAGGGATGTAGGACTGGAGAACAGCCCTGCCGAAAAGGATTTGGGAGTGCTGGTGAAATGGCAAGCTGGACATGAGCTAGCAATGTGCTCTCGCAGCACAGAAAGTCAACCATATCCTGGGTTGCATCAAAAGAAGTGTGGTCAACAGGGCAAAGGAGGTGATCCTGCCCCTCTACTCCATGCTGGTGAGGCCTCACCTGGAGTACTGTGTCCAGATGTGAACAGATTGCTTGGAAAGGTGGTGGATGCCCCTTCCCTGGAGACAGTCAAGGTTAGGCTGGATGGGGCTCTGAGCAACCCAATCTAACTGTAGGTGTCCCTGTTTGTTGCAGAGGGGTTGGACTAGGTGGTCCAATTAGCACTGGACCTTTACAGTAAGCATACTAAGAATATGTACTGCTGACTCCTGCCTTAAAAGCAGCCTTTCGCAGATGAGTGAAATTGTTGTTGATGAATTAGTTGATCCTCAGCTTAAAAAGATAAAAGAAGCATTATTTTACTGTTGCTGTTTGTTTGTTTGATAAAAAAATTCAGACATCTTATTTTTATGAAAATTAAGGGCAATTTTATTAAGTAAAAACTAACTCATTATTATGCATGGATGATGGCAGGGACACCTCCCTCTAGACCAGGTTGCTCAAAGCCCCATCCAGCCTGGCCTTGAATGCTTCCAGGGAGGGTGCATTCACAGCCTTTCTGGGCAACCTGTTCCAGTGTCTCACCACCCTCACAGTAAATTATTTCTTCCCAGTATCTAGTCTAAATCTACCCTCTTCCAGTTTAAAACCATTTCCCTTTGTCCTGTTCTACATGTCATTTTTAAAAGTCCCTCCCCAGATTTCCTGTAGCCCCCTTCAGGTACTGGAAGGCTGCTATAAGATCTGCTTTGAGCCTTCTCCTCCAGGCTGAAGAGCCCCAGTTCTCTCAGCCTGTCCTCGTAGGGGAGGTGCTCCAGCCCTCTGATCGTCTTCATGGACCTCCTATAGACCCACTACAGCAGCTCAACATTCCAGTCATTGAACTGTCTTGTGCCACTGGTTTTAGGCAACCTACCTACTGCTCTTAGTAGGGAAATCTATTCATCTATACCACAATTCAGTGGTGTGACATAGTTCACAGAGGGACGTGGTTTTGATGCCAGGCTAGTCAGCAGTTCACAAGAGCACTGCCCACATGGAAACAGGGCTCCTTGTTGCAGCACCTGGGTACTGGGCATCATTGGAGTTCCCAGCTCATTGCACGCATTCCTTCTGCCTCCCACCTCCTGCTGGAATGAAACCTGTGGCACGCCCCAGGTGCAAGCCACAGCATGTCCCCAGTCTGGATAATCAGCAGTAGAAAAAGCAGTGTTTCAGCTAAAATTTTCCATTATCTGCCTGAAATATGGCCCAATGCTTTAGGCTAGGCCAGCTGTAGAGAACAAAGTAAGAGAAACGGGAGGTCAGAGGCAGGTGCCAGGCTTCCAGGGTGAGTGCTGGGAACTTCATCTGGTCTCCATTCATCATTACTCTCAATTTACTCTCAATTAAAGATAAGGAGACAGCTCATTGAGAGTGAGTTTTGGTAAAGAAATCATGTGGAAAGTGAACAGGTTGTGATGTGCATTTTGATAACCTTCATTTCATTGGTGGAAGGAGTTTCTGGGGACTAAGTTTCAAGCCAGTCTGTCTGCACCCTGTGTCAGGACTCTGACTCATATGTGGGAGTAAATTAGAAGTTGTATTAAGCAATTATTTTCCCTGCTGCCTTCCCTGTTATTTGAACAGAGGTTGTGCTGCTGTGCACCACCAAGTCTGGAGCAGCACCTTTGCTACTGTGATTTTAAGAGCCGTGGTGAATCAAGCCTTGCTCCAGAGGCTTGATACCAATGCATCCCAAAGCCAAAGCAATCAATTTTGCCTCTGTATTTGTTTTGAGGCAGCCTGCTACTGTAGTATTTTTTCTTCAAGAATACAAACGTGCCTTTATTGTAGACCCAACACGTTGAATAATTTAGCATTCTCTGCTGTTTGGTTGATGTGTTACTATCATTTCCGTTGGACTTTGGTTTTGCCTTTTCAGTAAATAAAAAACCCAGGGTCACATCTGATTGATGCCACAAGTTTGAATTTTTATTCTTTAATTGATCAGTTGTTGGGAATCAGCCCAATTCTGCTATTGCCGTCAGCAGCTCATAGGGACACGGACCATTTCTCAGCAAAAAAATGAAAATGCTTATAAGGATTTTTCCCCAACCACTGAAAGTCCAACAAATGAAAGGTGGTCTCAGAATTCATTTGGTTTGGGTTGCTAGGACTAGATTCATCTGCACACTATTTTCAGTGCTCATTCAGTTGTGGTTTATTTTGGGTCATTTCACTTTAACAAGGCTCGATCTGTTTACAGTGCTTTCTATAGCAGCCTGACAGGACCACATAACTCTTTTATAGTAAGTTCATTGCTAACCAGGAGCTCAAAGAAAACCAACAAAACAACACTAACTAGTAAATGAGGCACAAACATGGATAACTTCAGAGAATAGAGCACATTTTTATGTGTTTGGATTATTCTGGGAAGTTTTCTGAAATAACCAGTCCTTTGTGCACTGTGGGCTGCTTTGCTGAACTGGAAGTGCCAGCATAAGCTAGCTATGTGCTTTTGGAAGCAATAGCAGAGGGCTGGCTTTAGGCTCTTTTCAGAACCAAGGTACTTCAAAAGCCACTCTAGTTGAGAGTTACTTATGCTCCTTAATTGAGGATCACTTTCATTTGCATAGGTAGGTATTTCCATCAGATAGAGTTACTTGATTTTGTTTTGCTGTTTTCATTTTCAGATTTGTCGTATGAACCATTTACATACAAATTAGATTAAAATTAAATAGGTCTCCTTTAAAAATGCCTTAATCAGGAAATCCTCATCAGCCAACAAAAAAGCAGATGCTCATTGCCCGCGTTAAACATGCTCCTGTTTAACATGAGAAAGGCGATGGCCTTATTTCTCCATGAATGGAAGCACCTTTTTCTGTGTCCAAGGCAAACTGTGACTGTTCCATTTCTGCTTCAGCCTGCAGACAAAGTAACTTTCCTTTTGTGTGCTTGATTGAAAGCAACACTTAGTGACCTGCAGAAGTAAGAAGAAAGAGCACACCATGCTGAAAATGGCCTCACCTACATCAGCATATTAAAAAAGTGCCAAGAGATGTTCCTTGGCACTGAGGCTTGGCTGTCTGCATTCTGCAGTCGTAGCTTTCTTGAACTCCTAATACTGATATTCTGGGACATCCAAAGCATACTGGTGGTTTGGTAGGAAAGTATGTGTGCATACGCAGTGTCAGAGTACGTGTGTACTGTGTAATGTTCTCTTGCAGGGATCTAAATGTTCCTGTGGCTATAGGAGGGTATTCCTTTTGGCTAAGAATTCTAAAACATTCATAGCAGAGAACAGAAGTTTTAAGGAGCACTTTAAAAAAAAAAAAAAAAAAAAAAAAAGATTTCCATTTGGAAACTTGTCTTCAACAAGTTGAGTGTGTCAGATCCAGTTTGACTAACGCTTTGGGTCGTCTGCTCACAGCTCTTAAAACTCTGTGACTGTTTATGAGCTGTGCCATCAAGGAGCCTCTGATCTTAGCATGTCCTGCCTCCCTGATGCACCCCATTGTTTCCTTTTCTGGGGAGAATGTATCATTTCTTACACTGCTCTGTCTACATTTTGGCATGTGGTCAGTAGAGGTGTGCTCCATGTCCATCTTCTCCAACACAAGCCATCTCAAAGGTGGCTGCCTGCTGTACGTCTGTGGTCGGTACTAACTATCTACAGCCCCTTGCTCCAGAAGTGCCAACTTCTGTTCCTTTATACTTAGCTGGAAATAGTTCAAAGTTGTACTTGATGTAATAAAAACAGGAGGCAAGAAGGCGGGGAACTATAATTCAGCATGAACGTCCAGGAGAACACAAGCAGAAAGTCGTCACATGGTTGGTTTTTCTATATGTAACGTGCTTAAAAGCTGTATTTTTCTTAAGGAATATTTAAAGTTGTTATTTGTGATGTAATTTAGAAAAGCATGGTATATTAATGATAACGTGATGCAGTAGCCAAGATCTAAGAGAGGCAATTCAGGCAGCCTGGATAATAGACGGTTAATTGTATCACAGCGATTTGTACTTAACAATGAAAGTGCCATCAACTGTTTTCAAAGCCTTTCTCCTTGGTTCATGGCTAACAGCTCTAACAGTCAGTCAGATGTAGTGAGCTGAGGCAGAACTCAAGGCTGTCAGCTCCTCCCAGCCCGCTACGCCATTCCCAGGAAACACCCTGCATTTCATTAGTTCTTGCTTAGCTTATGGTGTAATATTTTGCCCCAAGGCGATAAGCTATCATCAAAAGCAATAGACCAATTAGTGTGACTTCTTTTTCCAGGGTCGTTGTACAAGGGAGAACTGCAAGTACCTTCACCCACCAACGCATTTAAAAACTCAACTGGAAATCAATGGCAGGAACAACTTAATCCAACAAAAAACTGCAGCAGCTATGCTTGCACAGCAAATGCAGTTCATGTTTCCAGGAACCCCACTACAGCCAGTGGTAAGTATATTTCTCTGATGGTGTTGCTGGTAAGTATGTTGAGGCAGAAGACTATATTGATGTGCAAAAGGTTTCTAAAGTAGTCTTAATAAAAATAAACCTCATCTGTTGACTTAGGGAACCCTACTGAGGTGCTAGAAATGCCTTTTTCTATATTTGCATTGTAAAAGATGAAAGAGTGTTGCTGGAGATTTGATATTTCTTTTTTATCCCAGACTCGCTTTTTTTCCCCCCTCTTTCTTCTTTTTTTTTCCTCATTCAGTTCTTGTTAAGTTTTGTCTAGATTCACAAGGGTTTTACCCATGTAACTTCTGGAGGCAAAAAGCTGCATAATAATTTATTAGTTATTTAAGTAGGACTACAAAGTTCCCCTCTCAGCAGTCGGTGAATTTGAGTGGCTTCAAACAATATTTAGTCCTGTGGAAAAAAAAGTGATGTTATTCTGGGTAGTGATTTCTTTCTCTCCTGAAATCTGAAGTGTCTCAGAATAACACAGGCAGAGAGTTGATGATGTGTCTACTTGCAAACTCAGCATTTTATCTTAAGTTAACACACTTGAAATCCAGAAAGTGACATAAAATCAGAGTCTTGCAGACATGAGCAGTGTCTTTGGGATATATATGAGAATGATCAGTTGCTCTGGGCTGCCTTTGCAGTTCAGCTCCTTGTTGTACCAGACTTGCAAAGCATAGCTAGGCAAGTAGTCTGAAAGAGACATTTAGTAGCTAATGATGTTTTCTCAGTTGAAACACCTATGTAAGGCACAGGAGTGAGATTAATTCCCCTAACTTGAGGCATCTGGAACATTGGCATCATCTTCCACACTGGGCTTCCTAGGTCCACTTATAGTTTATCAAAAGGAATAGGCACTTTTAATTACCATCTGCTTGGCTTGTTTCAGAAATTGGTATTCGGATTATATGGTTTGGTTTCTTCTAATTGCTGTTGTCTTTCCATGGACTGTCAAAGGGGATAACTATAAACATCTCAGATGAAGAATCTGTATTTGGCCACATAGCTCACTCCAGATTAATCAGATTAATCAGATTAATCTGTGTAAAAAGTGATTTTACACTTGAAGTATCTGCTGTAAGGTGGGATGCGTGTGCAAAAACTGGGGGTCAGGAGTCCCTGAGTCTCAGTACATGTTTATCAGCTTTCAGCATGCGTGTAAGATGTATCTGGGTATTTTGTCAGAATGTGTTTTGCTATTTCCTGATTTTATACTGCTTAAGTTTTCAACATTTTTTTTTTCATGAAATAATAAAATGATTCCACTTCTTGTATTATAATGGAAAATTGAAGTGGCAAAATCATGCTTTTTTCTGCTCACTCATTTCATCACTTGAACTTTACATTTTCATTGACATAATGCCTTCTGTACTGATGGCTGTGATAAAAGTCGGGAGTTTTATTTTTCAGTCTCACATAAATTGCCAAATGAAGATGACTCAGCCTTGACCAAATGCATAAAAAGTAGAAGAAAACTCCATACGAGTCACTTGACATGTAGATTTATTCTTAAAATCGTATCTGAATACAAAGATGGTATTTATATTAAACATGATACACGTTGTCCACTAAATAGTTGAAATGTTTTTTCATATATATCTTCATTATTATGCTGTAAAGAATTTAGTTCACACTTGGCATATAGACAGTGGTATTTGATTTTGAGCAGTTTTGGTCTGAAAAAAAAAGAGCATTATTCACTTGTAACTCTGCAGGTCAAACACAAGGGCATCTTTAAAAGTAATGCCTCCTGTTTTATTCTGTTGGTCCGAGATGTCTGAGGCAGATGGTTTGGGGCGGTATGGCAGTAGAGTTTAAACCTTCCCCCCAATATCCCATCATATTTTGTTGTGATGTGACAGATGGCAGCAGAGAGACAGTCTGACAGAATGGCATCTGACATGGAAGTGCATATGAAGGAAAGGGATGTCAGTGAATTCCTCCATGTGGAAAAAAATGACGCTCACTGACTTACTTTGTTGGCGCTTTGTGAATGTTTCCAGAGACCGATCAGTGGATGTGAGCACAGTGAGGTGGTGGGTGATGCATTTCAGCAGAGGAAATAGTGGGTCACCTCCACTGGTGCAGGTTTTGACAAGTATGGCATGAAGGCTCTTGTTCATTGCTGGTGAAAATGCGCAGCTAGTTGTAGTGACTGTGTTGAAAAAGAGTGTTTTGTAGCTGAGAATTTGCTCTATCAAACAATGTTATTATGCTCTTTCTATCTGCTGTTGCTGCCATGGAAAGAAATAGGAGGCATTAGAGTTGGAGCAACCTACGTAGATGCTGTTTCCATACAGTTGGGTATCCTGGCTAGTGTGCTGCCTTAAGCATCTTACTGGTACTAAGTCAAACTTGAGTATAATTTAGTAATTAGTTCTAAACACCTGAAAAAAAAAGAACAGAAGGAAAAGGGGGAGAGGAACAAACAAAAAACACACTGAAAATAAACACAGCTTCTTGGCTTCTCTTATTGATTTTCCATACAGTGTTTCTTGATAGCTTCTCTTCTCCAACACAGGCCATGCAAGTCACCTCAATGAGAAAGAATTTCCTTTTTCATTAACCATTTTTAAATCTCAGTAAGGTTTTTTAAGGTGTTCTGTTATTGCAGGGTTCATTTCTTGCTGCTGTCTTATTCAAGAACTTAATTTGTGACAGAGCTAATCTCAGAATTGTCCTGTTTTGTCTTAATTTTTCATTTATAATCATAATGATTTATAATTATAGCTTCTGGAGTAAACATCAGCCCTGCAGAACTAAATCACTTTCCAGTTCCAGTTATGACCGTGGTCAGACCATGGCTATGTTCTGCTTCCATCCCCACTGGAGCTGGTAATAACAAAACCACTATTCTACTGTGGTAGGGCTCGATTTTAGCATCACACAAGTGCTCTTTCTTCTGGTCATGACTTCACTGACTTTTTCTAGGAAGGTATGAAACAGATTTTTAAAACCATATCATTTCTTTCAATCGACCTTTTTTGTAAGATGAACTCAACCTAAGCCCGAGTAATCCTTTTCTAAATATTATGTCCATTGGAGATTATAATATTTATTCTGCTTGCCACTGGTGACAGCTGGGCACACAAACATTCTGAAAGGTGAGGCTTTCCGATGTGTGAGTTATAGCAACATATAATTGCAGGAGGTGGCAAAATATAGCATGCAAACAGATGGAAGTTGAGCCAAAGAGCTCATTAGTTATAGTCTTATTAGAAATATGGCTTTAATATTGTTAATAATGCTTCACGTATGAAATCTGGTACTTTGAAAAATAGCCTGTTCTCCAAAGGAATGCAGGTATTGAGAAAAAGCAATAAAGTCTATGTTATTTCTACTTTTAGATGTGTAAATAAATCTGCAGTATAAGCTGGACCTCCATAGAGATTCAGGTTCGCAGCAGGATTCCCTTTGCATTGGCAGCCTCTTTTGCAATAGCAGAGCTACAAAGTGTGTGGTTCCTAGTATACAGCTGGAATGTGTTACATGATTAAAAGAAGAGAATATGCTCTGTATTTTGCCAGCTGCTTGAAAGTTTTTGATTTGAAGAAAACAAATTGGCATCAGGGAGAAGATGCAAAAGACATCTAATAAGCACTTGATTAAGATTTTTTTCATCTTGATCTGTGTTTTCATTTTGCAGCCCACATTTCCAGTGGGTCCCACAATAGGAACGAACACGGCTATTAGCTTTGCTCCTTACCTAACGCCAGTAACACCAGGAGTTGGCTTAGTCCCGACTGAGATCCTGCCCACGCCACCCGTCATTGTTCCTGGAAGCCCACCGGTTTCAGTCCCTGGTTCTACTGCTACTCAGAAACTCCTCAGGACTGATAAGCTGGAGGTACTGTAGAAACAACCATGACTAGAAATGCAGTTCTCTGATACGCTGTAGGAAAGCTCCTGGAGGAAAAACTCCATTATTTTAGAAACTATGCTTAAAATATAGTTGCTAAAAGTACAGGCATCATAATTAGACAGAATGCCAGTAGTAATTAAACACTTATTTTGAAGGTAGTTTACTCAAGTTTAATACATAGAAATCAGCATGAAGTTTCATCTTTCCTTGTCTCTTCAAATGTCCCTCGGGTTTACATGCCTGTAACGGAATGCTTTGGTGAAATATCTAACAAGCACATTTTTATTGCAGTGTTAATTCTCTCCTGATTTTAATTAATCAGTATTAGGGTAATTTTACAGGCCTTCAGCCTTCAGCTTCCAGTAAAGGAGTTGCATGTCACACACCTCAGAGCTGACTGGGCAGGAAAGCCCCCAGTTATGTGTAGAGCCTCTGTGGAGTTGGTGGATCCCCACATGGCCCAAAAGCGATTTCACCACTTGGTGGAATCTATGGTCCAAGCGCACAAGAAGGCCAAATGCTGCTTACAGAAATGAGTTGCTCTTTCCCGAAAGCCCAATATCTAGAGCACATTGCTCCTTAATAAATTCAGCTTATTGATCCTGTCCATTTTTTAAAACTGTTTTTTGGAGGCTCTCCGTTTTGCTTTAAGACTCTATACAGTTCTTTGTATCTTCCTTGAGTATCAACAAGAGGAGCGCCTTCCCTTCTGGTGAAGTTGCAGGAACTTAGAATACAGTTGAGAGGGACTGAGCATTGTAAGTCTCAACTAGTTTTGCAGGGGCAGTTACTTCAGTAAGAATCCTTCCCAGTTGTTTTCTAGGTATGAAAAGGGAAGGACGTTTTGAAATGTTTCTGTTTCATGTCCATTTAGCCACCATACCACAGAGCTACCCAAGGAGTGGTAAAATAGATTCATTTTCCCTCTCCCAGAAGAAGATAGCGAGTTCATTAAGTTGGATTCGCTGAGCTAACTGGGGGAGGGGGAAGATCCATCTTGGGAGGCATGGGCTCTCCCTGCCTTTTCGGGTTGCAACCAGTGTTGTTTTGCATGTAGGTGTGCAGGGAGTTCCAGAGGGGAAACTGTGCACGTGGAGAGACTGATTGCCGCTTTGCACATCCGGCAGACAGCACAATGATTGACACAAACGACAACACCGTAACCGTGTGTATGGATTACATAAAAGGTCGTTGCATGAGGGAGAAATGCAAGTATTTTCACCCTCCTGCACATTTGCAGGCCAAAATCAAAGCGGCGCAACATCAAGCTAACCAGGCTGCAGTGGCAGCCCAGGCAGCTGCGGCAGCTGCGACTGTGATGGTAAGTGCTGGCATATATGGCTGCTTTTCTTGACAGAAGCTCTTTGATGCCTATTTTGCTTCAATGTAATGCTATTTGCTTATACTTTATTTTCCCTTTTGCTTTTTTTTTTTTTTTTGGTTAAAGATAAGAATTTTTAAAATTACTACTATTGCTTGATGGGAGGAAGCACTCTTTTTCTTTATTCTCTTATTTTAATGCTGTATTTCTATCCAAGACAGTGAAGCAAATGACACTCTATACCACTTCTGTTCTCTGCCTTGATTATGTGTTAAATTTGCCCCTAGTATTTCCAAACAGAAATAAAACTGTTCAGTGTCCCCTGGAAAATAGGGGTTGATATGCTGGTTTAGCTCTCTGACAACAGTTAGGCATGTGGAAATATGGAAGAAAAGGAAGAAAAGCAAAGGAGGTGGGTTTTCTTCAGTTTAGTATTAGAAGAGAAACATGTTAAGATTCAGTTCACCCTGCTTTAGATGCCCTTGAGTTAAATAGAGACTAACCAGCCACCTTGGTTTCACTCTATGGGCAGTGGAGAAAACCTAGCATGTTCATCTACACTGTTTATCTGATCCACTACACCGGTGCCTGACTGAGGGGGAGGAAGAATTATTCTCTGGAGATAGTTAGCTTTTCTCACTGCCTAAGAAATGCTGACTGTATATTCTTGAATTTTGGCTAAGGGTGATGAGTCTCACACTAATAAGCCTTTCTTTCATCTCCTACTGACAGGGCAAGTTCATTCAATCTCTATGCTACCGTTTTTTTTCTTTTAGCATAATAGGGTTTAAAAGTAATGAACTAAAATGGGAATAATCAAGAAAAAGCAGAGTAAGTGTAGTCAGAATTTCTATTTTCAGAAATTTGAAAGTTGTTTGAACAAGGCAGCCCATCCATTTACCAATACTGGTTATCTCTTATGGTTGCTACCAGGAAAGTTGTTAAATTTAAATAAGTGGTATTGATGAAGTTAAAGAAATCAAGCGTGCAGGATTTGACTTGGAAGACAAAATTGCTGGCAGAAAAATCAAAGAATCGTTGTCCTCATTGCTGGCACTGGATGAATAATTAAGCAGATGCAGTTTGTGGACTTGTGGGCAGTGCATACAATAGTTATAGACAATATAGTTATTATTTGAGTAAGGAGCCTAGCAGAACCACAATACAGTACAGTATATAACTACCCCAGGCTATTGTATTTAGCAAATTAGCAAAGAGCAGACTTTTCAAGGAACAAAGGGTAAGTTATGCAACTAAATAAACCTCTAACAGAAGAAAAATTTTAATGCGTTTTTTTGCACTTCAGTAGTGATGGGGCATATATCCTGACATTTTAAATAAACCATGTTAGCCTCAAAGTGAGATGAAGAATCCTTGGGAATACAGAATTGAAATTCTAATGTTGCAAGAGAAGAAGTCAGGGACCTATAATTCTAGGTAACTTTTTACAGAAAAATATGGAAAGTACTTTCATTTAATACTTAGGCTGTCAAACAGAAGAAATTATTTTCAATCCAATTATTTTTTATTCAATGTAGATTTGAAAGAATAAGATAAAGTGAATGAAAAATCATCAGAATGACAATGACAAAATAGTGGTAGAAAAGATGCACACCTGCAAGCTACCCAAGAATGAACAAGAATGCGCAGTTGGATCTAGAGATCAAAAGTAAAGCAGAAACACAAACACTTATCTGTAAGGCTCACTTAGAGATTGTTGCCAGGTTGAATTGTAAGAGGTCTTCCTTCCTGAGGGAAATGTCTGCATTGCTTTGGCCCAGAGGGCTTTTTCTAGGCAAGTGTTGTCGACTTTATTGTAGTAGACATTGTATTGTAGTAGACATTGTAGTTAGACCTTGTAGGGCCATTGAAGGTCAGTGAAGACTATCATCTGGGACCAGAAAATGTCCTGCCTGTATTTTCATACACTAACGATCAGGAACATTTACTCAGATGCCCTAACTGACCTCATCCTTGGAAGTAAAAAGAAAAGGGAAAAACACTGAAAAAGGCTACAAACTGTATAGCTTAAATCCCAAGTACGTTAGAAGACAAACACTTGTCATAGTATTCAGGGAGCTCCAGATATTCGTGTACTGCATCAGAAAGCATAGAAAGTCACAGAAGAATGTACTAAACTAAACTAAAATGTTATTTTTAAAAATGAATTGATAGTTGAGATTGTCTAGTCTACCTCCCTGTTCTGGTTGGATGGGCTTGAGCAGACAGCCCAGGATTGTGCCTGGTTGGCTTTTGAATTTCTCCAAGAATGGAGACTCCATAACTTCTCAGAAACAGATCAATTTAGTTCCTGTGGGTTAAACTTTGTCTAGAAGGCAAAAGGAAAGTCAGCAAACGCTTCCAAGTAGGGAGGTAAGGGTCAGAAGACCACAGAGTGGAGGTGGAGAAAGGCAGTCAACACAGAGATAGCAAGTGAGGATAAATAATACAGGTACTAGATTATAGAGGTAATTAACCGAAATGCTTTACTCTATTGATGTTGGTTTGAATTTATGGGCTTCTTTATCGCATCATACTGAATTCAGTTGTAACACTTAACCTATGTGTAGACTTCCATCAGTAGTGGATGCAGGGGGTCTGAGGTTCTGTTAGCTTAGCCAAGGTACCACACGTCAGCTGTGCAGCACTGTGTGTGAGTGCAGGAAGGCTATCCACATCCTCACACTGCACCAGGTGTTTCTTGTTATAGCTAAGTCTTGACCCAGACAGATGAGCAGATACTGTATGTCAGGGAAGATAATCCAGAAGTGTGCTGCAGGATAGATGGGGAGGATGCTGGGAAGCCTCATGCAATGTAGCTGCAACAGGACTGGGAACAAGGACAGCAAAGGCTGTCCTGCAAGATACCCTGTTGGTGTTAGCTAATACCACGACTATAAGGTGTTTGTAGGCATTTTGTGCCTTGTCCTCCTTTTCAGACTTTTGTTCCCTATTTCCACATACTGATGTCAAGAGAGACATAGTCTGCATATCCTGAAAAAAAGTTAAATATCAGCAAATGCTTTGAAAAAAAGGGGAAAATTCTGATTTATGACTAAATCATCCTTGCTGTCTAAAGGTTTGTAAGAATAATTTACAGTACAAAATTTGAAAGAAATATGCAATTTTTTTTTAAAGAATATCATCATATCAATCACAGGTTTAGTCTTACAGTGAAAATATACAACAATATCTATGTCTATGTACTATGCCTACATATTTTCATTAAAAAAATTTTATAATGCTAAACCAGTATTATAAGTCATATTTCAATGTTTAATACTGCTAGGAGCAGTATTTTTACTCCCTGCTCCCAAAGATGGTACTATAAGGTGTAGTGAAATTTAGAAAACGTGTTTCAAATTCTGAAAGGCTGTTGTGTTTTTTTCCTCTCAATGTAATGTGGTAAGTCGCAAGGGAAAAAAATTACAAAAATGACCCACCTTTAGGGAAACTATAAGGAATTAATGATAAGTTAGTGTAATGGGACAAATTATTTATTGTGCACTGGGAATAGAATCATAGAATCATGGAATTGCTCAGGTTGGAAAAGACCTTAAAGATCATCGAGTTCAACCACAACCCAACCGTAGTACCCTAACTCTAACAACTCTCTGCTACATCATGTCCCTGAGCACCACATCCAAATGGTTTTAAACACATTCGGGGATGGTGACTCAGCCACCTCCCTGGGGAGCCTGTTCCAGTGCTTAAAGGGAAAGGAGAACCTCTCTCATTTGGAACCCCAAATCTGTTGGATTACGCACTTCTGTTGCCTAAGCCCCTCTCCTTGCAAGCACAAATATTCGTAACATTTGTGATGCATTACAACTTTCATAGTGCTTTTTATTTGGACGTGCAGCGTTCCAAATTTAATTGTGCACTTGGGAATTTGGCTTGGCTAACTTATCAGAAATTCTTGTAGGAGTATCCTTAAAACTTTCCGCATCTCTGTGAAGTGTTGATAAAATGCTTAATAGTGTCTGCAAGCTGCTGTTTTACTCAACTTTCCTGAATTTCAAACATCTATATTTTACTCTCTTATATGCTTTTAACTAAGGTATAGTAGATGCATTTTTGCTTCAGTACTAATTCGAAATGTAATATTCATTTCTTTAGAAGACATTTTTGTTGTTGTGCATGCCTAGTGTTTTGTATGTTGTATATTGCATTCAGAATATTTTTTTCCTTCTCACCTATCCACAATGCAATGCCGTTCCCATGATGCACCTCTGCTTGCTGTTTACCTGTATGTTAATTCGCTTGAATCCCATTGGCCCACTGCCATCATGTGCTCGCTGCCTGTTATTAAAAGACTCAGTCGACTGCCAAAGCAATGAAGCGACCTCTCGAAGCAACTGTAGACCTGGTACTTTGACCTTTCACCTTTTGCTTTGCATGTAGCTTTTCGGAGAAGCAACTAATGAAATTTGTATTGCTTTCTTTTTAAACATCAACCGGAAATGATTTCACATACTCTTAATTTACCGGAAACTCAGTACCGTATTTATCCATCTCATTCTCATACGTAATAAATGCAGACAATTTAGTTTGGTTCCTAACACGGTTTCATTTTTAAATACCTTCTCATGAAAAGTCGAATTGAGATAAAACTGCTTTTGTAATTGAAAACGCTTGACATAATCCATTAATCTGTATAATAATAGGAAACAGTATTTCAATTAAAAAAAAAAACAACCCATACTTGGCAATGAAACACAAGTGGTTTTTTCTCCCTATGATATCTGAAAACCTCTTTAAAGGAAATGCCATTTTCGTTGCTTTAAAGGCCTTTCTTTTCAGTAGATGTGCTGCTACAGTTTTAGGTTAATAGTACCATGCTTTTGCTATCAATAACAAAATTTCACTCATTTTACATTGCTGTGCTTTGAGTTAATATGCATGGCGAGGCATCTTTAGCCGCTTTAAAAATAATAAGTTTTTGTATTTTTGTATATGTTGCAGACAACGCCTTAAAAATTACTGCCTTTTAATTAACTCTCTTATTCACAGGCCTTTCCTCCCGGTGTTCTTCACCCTTTACCAAAGAGACAAGCACTTGAAAAAAGCAATGGTGCCAGTGCCGTTTTCAATCCCAGTGTCTTGCACTATCAACAGGCTCTTGCCAATGCTCAGTTGCAGCAACATGCGGCGTTCATCCCGACAGGTATGTCACACCCACACCGAACCCTCTTTGCTCTAAGTAGCCTCTGAATTAAGCAGTTGTGCTTACCAAAGGGTTACGCTCCCTGCCCTGCTTGAGATGAGGCCTGCACAGATATTTCCATGCTGATTTAATTCTTTCTGCAAAGTGCAAGGGGTCAGGCTGAAACTTCAACACGCCATTAGACTGCTTGTCATTTTCATAGCCTCCATTATCACCCACAGTTTGCCCTTTTTTCCTACATTGAATTGGCTGTATTTTGACTTTACCTGCTGGAGCTTTCCTAGGGAATGAGAGGGCAAAACACTGCTAGGAAAAGTCTGGGAAAGGTGTACGGCTTTGAAGATGCCGGGGTGTCCCTTCGTGGCCTCTCTGTTGCTGCTCTGCAACAATGCACCAACATGAGCCTTCTGCTTATACCTGCACAGAAGCATCCCCACAACAAATTGATCCCCACCTTGACACGAAAGGTGCTTATAGGCATCAGATTGGTTTTTGTGTCTTTCCTTTTGGCACACAACCAGTGCTTTTCCCAGCATTTGCAGCTAAGAGCTGGGGCTGAGCCATCCAGGTGAGCCGAAGGTTAGGGGATGTGCTCTGTGTGTCTGCACAGAAGCCTGGGAGATCCAGTCATCCAGAGCTCGAGCTGTGCCACAGGGCTGGTGCTGGGACTCCTTTCTAACACAATGAAAGAAGGAGCACATGGTATTTGCACAGACAGTAACACCAGGATCCTTTAAATTACATCAGACACCCTCACTCCAAACTTTCTGCTGGTGAACTTCCTCTCTAAGGAGTGAAGTGTTTTGCTCTGTGACTGACAAGTGGCACGTTCTGGTATCAGAACATTATCAAGGGTGAACATCCAGAATCCTTTAAAACTTCTTGTTTGCAAACACACTTGACATTTCAGCTATGTTATTTTTGTTTGTAGAAATAATGCTGGTTATAGCGGGGGATGAGACACAACATGCAAGAATTGCCCGATCTATCAGCATCCCCATATGTCTTTAAAGATAAAAATAAACACAGATGGCACTGACTTCATGTGATTTTGCTATAAGGCCTGAGTAACAACCTTGGAGCCTGCCCCTATGTTGATAATAGCAAGTTATAGAATGCTGTATTTTTAGCACATTCTTGCACTAGAATATCTGTGTCAGAAAACACTCCGACATTTATGGGAGTGTCTGAAAAAAACAGTGAGATTGCATATATGGATGTGAATGGAAGACCACCCTGTGCTTACCAGTGTACAGAAATCTCCACGAATTTATTGTGTGTCATAATCCTAACAATTTGCACTATGATTTGCATTATTCCTTCTCTTAAGCACTCCCTTTTGGGGCTTATCGCTGCTGTAAGCAACTGCCATAGACTTTAAATTAACTCTAGAAAATAAGAGCAGCTTAAACCTTTTCCAGTGAAACAGCACTTGGAATTTTCCAGACTTTGGAGTAATCACGTTTCTTGAAGTAGTTCATTCTTTGTACCATTTATTGTCCATCCCTCTTTCCACCTGGTGGTTATGGTTGCAGTTTTGTCTTATAAATTTCAGATGGTAGAGAGGGTGGCTCTTGGAACTAAGCCCTAAAAGCCAGATTGTTGGCAAATCCAAAGCAAGTGCACAAAAAAGAAGAAGAGAGAGGGGGATAACACAGGTGAATGCCCATGGTGGAAGGCCTTTCTCAAGGTGCTGAACCTCCTGCTTTGTGAATGCCATCAGCACCTAAAGAGGATGTAAGAGATGAATGGGATATGGAAGAGGGCTAGAAAGGGAGAACCACTCTATATGAGTGGATGTAACGTGAGTTTTGTTAAAGATGGTTCCTCCGATAGTCCCACATTTCCTGGGAAGTCCCAGAGAAGGTTGGATCCCGTAGGTGTGAGGCCTGTCACGTCACCCAGCCCTGAGGAACAACGCATGACATTATCTAAGGGATTTAAAAGGATGATGTGATATTTTCTGAACTGGTATAATTTTCAAATGTGTGTGTGTGTGTATTTGTGAGTGTGCTATAAAAGTTAAATTTTAAGACAAGTTTTGCTGCTGGAATATATATAAAACTTAATTGTTTTATATAACCTCTCTGCTTTCTTAACCACTTGCTCCCATAATGACAAGTGTGGGGCTTCACTTAGCATGGCTCATTTCCAGATTTTTGCACCTCACGTGTTTTCCATCAGTTTGATTGCTTCGTCACCTCTCCTTCCTGTTTGGTGAATGATCTCAAGAACAACAGATCTTTTCTCTCCTCTCATTGCTGTTCGTTACCATTTTTATGGCCGCTAGCCTAGGAACTGTGTGTATTTTCCAGGGTTGTTCTTCCGTAAGGTCATTCATAGTTACACTGCTGCTGGGACAGCTGTAAGCAGGAATATAGGAAGCATATTTGACTTAGTATCAAATATGTGTGTGTGTGGTGCCAGTCTTCCTGCCTCCTCACCTTCACCAGCCTGCTTTATGCTCTGTGTCAAAAGCACATTGCTTTGTTGTTTGTTTTTTGTTTTTTTTTTTTCCCTGGTCTTCTCAGAAAGACTAAAGCCATTCAGCACCAAGAACCAGTGGTCTTTTTTCTGCTGAGGTTGCACTCTTTTAGATGTTTAGCTTGGGGGTTGTGCCACTGGTCTTTTTGTTCTTCAGAAACACCTCCCTGCTTCATGCTTTGCATTAAAAATGCGTAGGATAATATTAAGCATCCATTTGACAACGCCCCTGCAGAGTAGTTTTGGATACTTGCATTTTAGCTTTTTTGGTGAACATTCATCTGCTCAGCACTAAGCTGTCCAAATCGTGCAGTAAGCTCTAAAATTGCAAAATAATGTGATATTTAGTTTAAGATGTTTCTGTAAACAAAAACCTGTTGCTGCAGATTTGTGTACACAGAAACACACCAAAAGTCATATACTACTGTAGGAATTTAATATGAGCCTAATCACATCTTTAGCATTAAAGCAAAACTATGAATGACCTTAAACTCTCATTTAACTAACTTATCTGTGGTTATGCTTGAATCTCACTTTGAATGTTAACTCTAAACAGCTAACCTGTTTCTTCCCTTTATCCACTTTTTTCACCTATCATTGCATGACACGCAGGGTCAGTTTTGTGCATGACACCCGCTACCAGTATTGGTAGGTTCCAAATTTCTTTATTGATCTCTTTTATACTGTATATGATGTATATTCACTTGTTTCAAAACTCGTAGGTGAGATGTAGGCAATGACTAGAACTAAAGGCTCACTTGTCCTTCTGGTTGACTTTGCGCAGTATTTAGATTTGTAGACGAAAGCTGCAGCTCAGATGTGATGTCACCTGCTATAACAACTATACTGCAAAAGCATAATATCATGAATTCCAGTCTGCTTTTCAGTTTTCAAAGTTTTGTTTCCCTTTATATTGATATTGTCTAGTACTATAAAATCATAAAATACTGGAAAAGCCAGCGAGTTTCATCAGTGTTTTAAAGTTTCATAGTGGTGTGCCTATTTCTCCTTTTTGCTGTGTGTTAGAAAGTTTTATCAGCGTTTCCCAGAAATGTGTACTTTGATCCACAAAAGCTTAGTTGAAACCTGTGATATAAATCTCACTCCTCCTTTAAATATGTTTACATCTTGGAATGAACATTTTGGGCATGCCAAATTGAAGTCCAATGTAGCTGACTCTAAGATGGGATATTTCTCCTATTCTGTAGCTTCATCCCAGTGATTTCTTTTTGTGACAGGGGAGGCTGCTCAGATAAGCAGTTAAAAGCTTTCAAAAGGTAAGGTTAGTATTCTCTCACAAGGGTGCTGAGTAATATTCATTCTTAAAATGAGCAAAAGCAGCAGCTTTCACAAAATTGATCTTGCTTTTTTAGACCAAACAAAGTAGTATTTAAATCAGGAAAATGGTTATCATCCTTCTTCTGATTTTTGCCTCGAAGCAGATGGCAGTTTAACTCTGATAAAGTCTAGCAGTCATGCAGTGCTAGAAGAAAAAAAAAACCACACAAATTGGATTATATAGGAAGACGAGAATCTGGCTTACTTCAAAATGAAGATGCACGATAATAACTTGTTTTTAATTCTGTTTAAAAATTAAAATAAACAGTTACCATTTTCCTTCCCCAGTTCAAAAGACTGTAGGTTATTGTCAGTAGACTTTTATTTTGGAGTGCTTTGCAGCAATACTGAGGGGGAAAAAAATTGTGTACCAGTTCTCAGGTAACGGGTTGTTTTGGTAGAGACCTATTCTTAGAGATAACACCCGCATTTGCAGTGGTCCTTGCTCTTTTTTCTGGGAATCGCCGATCGTGTTGACAACCTTCCTTTAATTGTACTTGTAATAAGCTATTTTCCCTTTTTTTGTTTTTTATTTCTCCGCCACGCTTTCTCGCTTTGCACTGTGATTGCATGCCATCTGCTGGTTTAACCCATGACGATGGCTTGCCGCTCTTGATATTCACCATGCCAAAAATACCACTTCTCTTACCATAATGCTGCACCCTCCTGTTCATTGCTTCCATGGTTCCCCTCCTGAAAGTACCCATGATGCACAACGCTACGGCCGCCACTGTCTCTGCAGCAACAACTCCTGCAACAAGTGTTCCCTTCGCCGCAACAGCCACAGCAAATCAGGTTTGCTCCTTTTAAAGCTTTCTTTCACAAGATCCCGAACTCTAAATGAGTGCTGAGATTTTATTTATTTTTATTTTTTAACAAAAAAAATTCTCCCAGAGAATTTTTTTTTTTTTTCTGTGTTTACCCCATCAAATTTTATTTTTAAGTCGTTTATAGCAAGTGTTTGTGGGACAGGTTGCACTTATTTAGAGTTAGCATTTGTTGCAAATAATGATGTAGCTGTGTTTTGTGTTGCGATGTTTGTACCTAATTATTGTGTAATTAACCCAGCTGGAATTACAATCACAATAGTACTGGACTGCTTACGATAGTCTGTTATTAACTCTTAAATTCAAAAGGAAGACATCACAGGTTAATGTAACCTTCTCCGTGTGGTGTGTGGAAGTCATTAATGTGTAAGCATGGAAGCTGTCCGAAATAACAAGCAGGAGAAGGCAGCTGAAAATAAAATGGAGGAAACCAAACGGCATGTTTTCTGTAAATGCGAGTGATCAAAACAGCCCTGGGGGTGTTTATGACTGTGTCTGCTTTATGTTTGAAAGAGCATCTTCAACCTGGAAATAATGTTTCCCTAAGGAAGCACGTTAATACAGCAGTTCCCCAGGATTATTGGCATGATCAGAGTAGGCAAGATGAGCCTTTCTACCTTTCTGCTGTGGTTTGTTATGTTAATGGAAGTTTTGATTCCACTAGGGTATCCCCCTCTTCCGTTAGGACTGCTCTGTAGGAAAGCCATATCTATCAAGGCTCCCCATGAGCAGCATTGATTCCTCCATTCAATCTTTGGAGGCTCAGCCCTGGCTTTTTTTCTCACTCTGTGAGTTCCACGAGAGTACTGGGATGCCCCATTTTCCCTCAGGTCTGAAGAGGTCAAACTGCAAAGCAAGCACAAAACAGGTTTGCTTCCCAGAAGCAAGGAAAGGGCTGGCACCTGGTCACATCTCCCAGTGTTGCTCCTGGCCAGGCTGCAGGTCAGACAATCCTCCCCCCCTGCCAATGAATTATGAGGAAATCAGTGAAAATCTTCTGCTTAGTGAGGCTGTACCAGCAAACTGATATATTCTGCATTTTTCAGAGTCACAAAACAGTTTTAAGTATATCCCACGGAAAAACAGAATTTGCTCTGAGAGTTTATTTATAATAATCTAGGGAAAATATACTACCTCTGAAATACACCCCGCTTTATAAAGAAACACAGCCTAGTCCATTTTCGCTTCAGTTTTTGAAAGGTCTATTTGCTAGTATTGCAGTGCTTTGTGCCTCTATAGGTGTTTTCATCAAAAGAGAGTTGTTTTGTGCACTCCTTCCTCAGGGCTGACTTGTTTTAATGAAGAAACACATGGTATGTAGAGAGAAGGAGGTGGTCCAGCCAGGTGCCGCATTTAACTGTTCTTCCTTTCAGCATTTCAGCTGTGGTAGCACAGCAGGCGGGTGCCGGTTGGGTGGGCTGAAGGGCCTGGGGGATGGTAGGTTCCTGGTAGTGAGCATGGAAGAAAATGTCTGCCAGAGAGTGGCCTGATGGTACCCAGGGCAGTTCTGGGATCCCAAAGTGGTGACAGAGGGGTTTGGGAATGGAAAATGGGACTGTTTGGGAGAGCGGCTCAGCTGGGGCTCTCTCCGCACAGTGCTGTGAAAGGAACGCACCCAAGAAAAGGACTGGGAATCATTCAGGGTTTTTTTAACAGGGAATATTTCACACAAGTAGCTAGAACCAGTGGAGAGACAGAGGTGTGTCTTAATGCATTTTCTCATCTAGGAGGACAGCAGGCAGAGCCCTTCCGTTCCCGGTGCAGATTTTATTTGCATTGGAGGATTAGAGCAGTTTGAATTTACAGTAGTTGTAAAAGTCTCTGTTTGTACTTATTTGGTTACGTGTCTCTGTGTGTGTATACATAATTCTATGCTGAAATTAAAGGATGGTTTAACACAGGGATAGGTTTCCACTTGTTTAACTTCAGCCACTTGGCGGCTCAGCATCCAGTTCATCTGCTTTTCTGTAAGTCTGTGCTGGGGCAGCATGACTTGCCCTGGAGGGTCCTGCCTCTTTCTTTAAGTAGCTTTAAAAGCTACTTTAAAAAAGAACTGCATTTTAAAAGTAGGTAATGTAGAAGTAGTTATCCTTACAAGATGTAAATCTCCAACTTTGCTGCTTATTTATAAGCAGCTAGAGCTGGAGACCAAGCTGTGCTGGAAAAGGCTCCATGGTAACTGTGGTCCTAGTCCTTGGTATTTCTCTAGCCCAAGAAACACAGAAGCAGCAGGTCATTAACTTGAGTTCACCTGTTAAGACTTAGCTCATGGTCATCGTGTCCTTTGTTTATGTCCCTTTGTATGGATTTATACTCTCCTGTGTATTTCAGAAAAGGTTATCTTTTTTCCCATCTAGGTAAATTTTCCTTTTCTGGCCTGTGCCAAATCACAGACTGCTTCTCTGTAGAATCCGATTTCTTCTTTCCAGTGTATCTACTGCATTTTTTTAAATCAACTTGCAGCCTTCAGTCTATCCTGTTTCTGCTCCTACAGCTTCTTCTCACAATGCCAGCCATGAAAGGAAAGTCATATCAATGCTTAATTGTCTGGCTTGGTATCTTTTGGCTTAATATTATATATTATAAGCCTGGGGGAAAGATTGCTCTACTACTTTTGGGGTCCTAGAAGCACCCAAAACATCAGCATCCCAAAAGCCAAGGAGTCTCAGCGAATGGCTGAAAAAAACCTCATAATTATGTAGGGTCCAGAAAATTATTTAGCATGTCCTAACTGTACTTTAAAAGACAGTGAGATGTACCTTCTATATATATTTCTTCTCTGAAAGTAATAACAGGGTGCAAAACATGCCTGTGTTGACCCACTCGTAACCATTCATGCTCAGCCAGCAGCTCTCTGTGTTTTGTGCTCAGCATGCGTGGGGTTGAGGCCCAAAGGAAGACTGTGTTGGGTTAAAAGCTATGCCTTAGTGCAGGGGCACTCAATTAAGGACACGTGGAAGATTAGGAGTCTCTTGCTTTTCCTGATTACATAAATTGAAGAGTGACTAACTCCTTCCCCTTTTCCCCCTAACCCATTCACGACTGCTCCAGCCATGCCCACTGGAATGGTGCTGAAAGCTGCAGCTGCTTAGCCTGCCTTTCTGCTTAATGAACTTAGGTGGTCGGGGCTGTGAACATCGTCTTGCAGGGTGGAACCAACTAAGTCCCAGGAAGCATGGAGTAACTGGAAGGAGTGCCAGGGAGAATGAATGGAGGGCTTGGCACCAGCTCCCTCTAGTGCATGCGAATGGGCAGGCAAATTCAACAACATTCATTTACAGCATTAATAGAGTATCATTGTGTGTAAATATATACTTCAGGTACCTTTAACAAAACTTGTAATTTTTATTTATATTCACAAAGTGGACTGGTCAGTGCACTAGATAGTACCTGAGCAAGCAGATCAGTTGTTCCCCACTCAGCTTCACTCAGAGCTATTTGTAAGATATCAAACAGGACAGTGTTGCTCTGAATTCTGGCACTGAATTACAGTTTTGAATGATGCCAGCATAGCTGATTCGGTTGCCTAAATGTGTGTCGGCTGACATTTCAGATTGTCCCAAGATAATCTTGAATGGCTGGGTTATCTAAGACAGGCTTGGCAGATACAGCACAGGATCTGCAGGGCAAACATGCACACTTCTGAATATGCAGCTGGATGGCAGGGAGGAGACCTGAGCCCAAGCAGTAGTGAAGCCTGGTGAGCCTGTGGCAGCCAATCCCATTAAGGGATCTCCAGGCTCCACTGACCTCCTGGTGAGATTGCACCACACCACTGATGGCCATGGGAGTTTAAACACCAGCACTGATGTGTTTAAATGTGTTTTCAAGCTCAGTGTGTGCTTCCTTAATTGTTGGTTGCTACAGAGTGATTAACAAATTCCAGATTGCTTTAAAGAAGACAGTCTTGTTCATATCATTTCAGTACAGAACAGTACATGCCTTTATTTTCTATAGCAATGCAAAGACTGACCATATCAAAGGAGTATTACAGAAAATACTGGCTAGAGATGCTAACACAAGTTTATTTTGCTGGTTATGTGACCTTTAACCAAGGAAGAGAAATTAGAAGGCGGATCTAGTAGACAAATGAACTACTTAAAGGCTGTGTCTGAAAAGAATTATAAGATCAACAGTCTCTCTCATGCTAAGGCTTGTGATTATCTAGCACAGCTGTTTTAAATTATGTATCAGTGTTCACACTAAATGAGGTGGTAATTATGCAGATATTAATTATGAAATCATTTGTTAGCCTTCAGTTTTGTGAAAATCTGTAAAAATACAAAGAAGTGAAAATAAAAATGATGTGTTACGTTGCAGTACCACAAACAAGGGAACAATCAAAATACTTGCCTCAGAATTCACCAAGTCATTAACATTGCATAAAATACAAGTGTGCCAAATTCTTGGTAGGGATTTGAGAAGCCTTGTGTGGCAGCTCCCTCTGGTTTGAGGGGAGCAGAGAAGTGCAGCATCAAAACACCTCTCTTGGCCAGAAAAGGTGTGGGGCTGCCCAAAAGGCAAATTGCCATTAGGCTGAAACATCCTGTGGCACATACTGAGACCCAGGCAAGTGAATTTCTTCCTCTGCACATGCTCCCTGTTGCACATAGAGCACTGTGTCCCTCCAAAAAGTCAGCAAGTCTGATGGTGGTTGCACGCCTCAAAGTGCTGCTCCAAGCATTCCCATTTTAACTGGATGATGCCCCGAGCAGCTGCTGAAATCATACTGGTGAAGGCCAACAATTAGCTTGGCTGGGTTGGCAGAGTCTGGAGAGGCGTAGGAACAGCTCCTCATCACTGATACATTTCGGGGGAAGGATTAAAAATTTCCATCTCTTTCCTTTCTGTGTAGCAGAAAAAGGTGGAGTTCTCTGTATGCTGGGAGGTTTGTTTTATCATCAAGTATCCTTGATTGTGAAGGGTACCCTTCAGGGAAGATATTTGGAATAGCAACAGTCTGTCGTGATGTGAAAGGCAAATTGAAACTGTTTGCTACCTATTTCTTGCTAGATACCTCAGAATCAGAAGCCTCAACTCAAACCAGTAATAAAGTCTGAAGACACTGAGTCACATGTAAGTAGCCATAACTTTGAGAATTACGGTTTCAGACTCAAAGACCACAGCAAATGTCAAGCAGGGTCATGAAAAGATCTTCTGAATTGCCTTGAAACAATTGGCATTACAAAACGTGGCAAAACTTCGTTTTCTTAAAATGTAAGGCAGCAAAGAAGAGAACACCGAAGTCTACCTTGGGGGACTTGAAGGAAGTCTATTTTAAACCTTATGCAAACTTTAAGTTTTTATTGTGATATCATTTTTTTGGTCTCTTCAGCTCAGATATTGTTTTTTCTCCAGTAGTTCCTACTCTCACCCCCCAGTCGTGTAGGGACTGCAAACTAAACCTGACTTCCCCTGGTTGCCTGCTAGATGGCAGTATCACATAACCTGAGCTCCTAGCAAAGACAAACACATTTATTTTATGTAACAAATATCTAAACATAGTTCCCTTCCCTGTTATAGACTATCTTAACTTTCATAGCATCACAGTTAATATAATGGAGTTGTTTGATATTATAGCTTTCCCTCGTGCTCTTTCTTTCAATTATTCAACAAATGATACTTTGACAAGTTGAGTAACAGTCTCTTGAGGCATCTATTTATTATTTAAATGTTGGAAAATTTTCCTGAGGTCAAGTGATTTTGTAGGCATTTGGGGGAAAAAAGGGAGCTAGTCTCCTTGTTCTTAGCATGTGCACACAGCTTATATCAGCCTGGTTTTTTCCATCATAAAATTTTAACAAGACAGCACTGTGCAGAGCTCCAGATGTATTTGCTTGGGATTCTGCTCTTTGAAATCATTGTGTCTGTACATCTATAGATGCTTCAGCTATTTGCCCTTGAAATGAATTAATACCATATTTTTTTATCTTTGTATATGATTTATTGGATGAGCATTTTGCCCACCAGAAATGCCATTCTTTGGCCCTGAGTGTAGAGGAATCAGCCCAAAAAACCGCAGTGGAAATATTGATTGACTTATTAATTTGTTGTACCTGCTGTGTCTTTTAACCTGAGGCAAAGGTTTGTTAACTTCTACAGCTTTCACTTTCGGCACATATTATGTGCAGTGCCACAAAGTTTATATAGATATATTTACACTGAACCACGAAATGGTTTGAGTTGGAAGGGACCTCTGAGGTTCATCTAGTTCCAAACCGCTGCCATGGGCAGGGAGTTACAAAAGTATTCAGATAAGAATAAAAACAAGGAAGTGGTAGGTAGGTCCTAGGGAGAATCAGTAAGTTTTCCTTAGAAGAGTTATAAATGTAGTGAGTTCTATGAAACTAGCAGAGTTCAGTAACTGAGCTCTGTCCTACTATAAGTGTGGTGTCTGATGAGTAACCTTGGTGAGGAAAATGTAAATGTGCATTTCTGGGTTCAAGAGAAATTTTGGGTGCAGCAGTGGAGCATCAATCTGTGTTTGTCTTGTAGTGGAAGGCTCATCTTGAATGCAGGCTCATCTTCAGCATGGGCTCAGCACACTTCAGCACAACTGAAGTTGTGATCAACTGATCAACTGTGAGTTGTCCCTGTATCTGACCCTTTGGAATCACACTGAAAAAGCATTGCTGTATCTTACCCAAAGAAACTGGGCTGAATTAGCTTGCATGGGTATATGGCTACGTGTTTCATTCTGGCTGTGATGATGTGCAGTTTTGGTAAACATCCCACTGGGTAGAATACATAGACTTGTTAGCAGACCCCAAAAATGCAAATAATCAAAGTAATGGGGCAGGTGTTTTACCTCAGAAGTCTTTGGCAAGTGGCCAGAAGGGCCGATGGCCCGTGAAGCAGAGTGGGACTGGGGGCACTCAGATTTAAGGAAGAATAAGATGGACTAGGACACCAAAATTGTCATGTCAGGGGATGGACTGTGGGGGGGAGGTTACAAAAAAAAAAAAAAACAAAAAAAAAAAACCAAAACAAACAAACAAACAAAAAAAAACAAAAGCCCCAAAAATCAAAAACCCAAGCAAATAGGACCTCAGCTCCTCAGGAAACATGTGATGAAGCCTGTATTAGAGACTGTGTGGAAAGACAACCCAGGAGATCATCTGTGGCCTGCAGACCTCTCATTTATATGCAAAGCAGAAGTTGCCTCATTGATGGGCAAAGTAGACAGATGCATTGGGAATCTATTGGATAAATGGAGAACAATAAGATAAAGTCCTGTTCAGTCCTGAATTAAAGAGAGGTGCACAGTTAGAAAAACAAAGTGAGCTGACATTAAATAGTAACATGCTGGAAAGGAAGACAGGGCTTCTGGCCATCATGAGAGCAAGAACTACAAAGGGAAGCAGCCAGTGATACAAAGTGGGGCTAGGTGTGTTTATGAACAGTGATGAAGCAATCAGCTGTGCTGGTAGGGAACAGAGCAATAGCGAAGGTGGGGGAGATGCACATTGCACCCAAGCAGCATTCCAGCAGAGTGTTTGGAGCAGGCAGGCTGCTTTTCATGCAGGTGGCTGAGGACAGGGTCAGGTCCCAGGTCTTGCAGCAGCATTAGTGGGAATCCTGGAGTGGGGCACTGATTGACCAGGGAGAAATCAGAGGTAAAAGAAATCAATCTGCAAGGCTACGTACAAATTACCTGTGACCAAGTAGAACTGATATGATGGTGAGCACTCTCAGTAAATGTCTGAATATTGTCAGACATTGTCTGAAACTCGTCCTTTTCCTTTTATGATTGAGAAAAGAGAGACTGATTCACTGTGAAGACAAAGAACAAGGCACATGCCATAGAAGAGCATTCTAAGAGAAAATAAAAAATAAAGACATGAAGGCATTTCCCAAAGGCACTGGGAAATATAAATAGTCCTGGGTTTCATGTCAAAGGGAAGAAATACTTGATGTTGGTTTTATTTTTAGAGAGTGGGAGAAGTTATGAGACAGCCTGATATGAACAGGCTGCCTGAAAATATCTGTCGGTTTTAATGTATACCCTCCTTACATCTGACCATCCTGCTCCTGGTGTGAAAAACGTGAAAATGGAAAATGTCACTGTGCTAGGAGTCATCGGCCCTGTCGCGGATGGCTACGAGTTAAGCACCTCAGTGTGAACTGCTTGCCACAGACTCTGACGTGGGGTGGGGAAAAAAAGCATCATGAGTTTGTAATTTGCCTCATGGTAAGATAACTTGCCTGAGGTAGGGTAGGAAGATGTAAAACAGGGTGACCGGCTGTGGCTTGCACGTCTGAAACCATCTGAGATGTCTGCAGAGAACTATCAGAACATTGCTCTGAAATTGAAAGGCTGGGATGTTTACTGCGTATAAGTTCGCTTTTGGAGGGATAAATGCTTTGCAGAGCAGAGGTCAAGTTTGATCTCAATCCTACCTGAGAAGGTATTAACACTTATGGAGTGTAATTTGGAGAATTAATTTGAGAACTTCTTAAAGAGAAACGTCTCTGAGCCAGATGCAAAGTCGTGTTTTCCAGCATATCCATTGTGACAGATCTCTGAGTTGAACAAGAGTTCATATGCACTGAATTCATGCAGCATGGTACATTTTCTGTGTTCATCATTGCATAGTAAGTCTGGAATTGGAATCACAGAATCATAGAATGGCCTGGGTTGAAACAGACCTCAGGGTTGCCAACCAGCAGACCAGGCTGCCCAGAGCCACATCCAGCCTGACCCTTAATGCCTCCAGGGATGGGGCATCCACAGCCTCCTTGGGCAACCTGTTCCAGTGGTGAGCAGAATAAAGCACACACACAGAAGTTTCGTGAGTGCTAGGCCTGAAATCAGTAGTACCCAGTCATGATCCTAAGGAATTCAGGTAATCATGTGAATGGCATTGAGTAAAACAGTGCATGGACTAATCTCAAGGTCAGAAAAGGTTCACAAATGTGGATTTTACACCTTAATTGGAAAGAAATTGTCTGTTTTACTCTCAAGTCTTGAGTCAGTAAGTACTCACAGCCTTCTCTGCTAGGTCTGAGGGAATTGCAGGCTAATGCTGAGTTATCTGCTGCCTTTGGGAGCTGAAAAAGCCAGCTTTAACAAAAAAAAAAAAAAAAAAAAGCAATCATACTCTTGAAACTCTTGACTGCGGAAATTCAGATCCCCTCCATGTATTACCAGTTTCACAAGGTGCAGTAACTAACACTGGCACTATGTCAGTGATTTTATTCTAGAGAGTGGCAGTCCTCAGCACTTGATATAAGAACTGAGTAAGAAGGCAGTGACATTTGTGGCTCAGAACAATGCTGTTCGCTGTAATTAAATCTTCTGTGCATTAGTGTCTCAGTCTGCAAGTGCCAGGCCATTGTGCTTTTGCTAGAAATAGTGTTTGTATTAAATCTGCTTCTGCAGTAGCAAAAAGTTTCTTCCCCTGCATGTCTGTACCCAGTCCTGCAGATATGGAGGTGGTATTATCCTTACAGAGCATGAGAAAGTGCTTTCCCTTGTTTGAGCCACAGACCATTGCACATGGGAGTGTGTGCATACACACACACAAAATGCACACTTGATGTGTAGTTGTATGTTTCCATTTGTAATGCTCACATTTACTGTGGTGTCAATACATTACATCAAGTTGTTGGGAAGTTTAATGAATGCGATAGTATCACAGCACATGGGATGAGTCATGTGCATGTACATAAAGAGATGTAATCCTTCCAACAGGATTTCTGGTTGTTAGACCTCTTTACAAGTAATGGGGGAGTGGAGACTGTAGTGTTTGCAGGGGTGTTCTTTGGTCACTACTGTCTGCAGAACTTCTCCTTGTTCAGTGTGCAGGCAGTGGAGCAATTAGCAGTGATGCAGACTTAGATAGCTTCCATGTGCCATCAGAGCTTATTGCTTTGTTTGTAGGTTAAATGGGAGAGGTTCACTGCGTATTTTCCATGTAAAGTAGTTTACCGTTTTGTATTCCTCTGTCAGATTCAGTGAAAAAAACCAGTTGCAGAAGCTGCTGCTACGCGTGTACAAAGCTGTGGTGGAGTTGTGATATCTTGGGAGAAATAGGGTGTGAAGATATAATTAAAGACTATGGGATGCATTTTACACTTTGAGGCTCAGGTTAAAAAAGAAATGTAGCTCCTCAGTTCTGCATCTCTGCACTAGAGAAGCTGCTTCTGAAGGAGAGACTTGAGGATTTTTCCTCAGAGGACTCCTACGTATGCTAGGAATAGCCAAGGTGCAACATGCCCTACTTACACACTGCACGAGCATTGGGTTTGCAAGGAAGATGTGCTGGGAATGGGCTGGGAGGAGGAAGATGCAGTGGAGTCAAACATGGGGGGGAGAACTCCAGCTGCTGTCTGCTCCCCTGCACCCAGCACCACGTAAACAGGATGTGCACACAAAAGGGAAGCGTCCACATTGTCTTTGCTGCTTCCTGAGTGCTGAGAGTGGGGGACAGATGGCAGGATGGGATGGGATGGGGGAGGTCCTCACCTGGACCCTGCTGCTCACCTGAATGATGAAGGGAGGAGGACCGGCCTCTTTCACGTTGCCCGCAGCTGTCCTGTGCTTTGGAGGAGCTGGGAGCATTGGTGCAGTTTGGCCTCTCGGGACATCTAGAAGTGGCAGTGATCTCTCTGTCTTTTCTCCATGTGTTTCTGTAACAGTGGTGCAGGGAGAAAAAAAGTGAGAGCAAAATGCAAGTTCTGTCACCTCAAAAGTTACCAGGGAAGATAGGCAGCTGCAGTATCTGAAATCCTAACTTTTAAACTGTGTAGATTTCAGGTTACGTTCCATTAAACTAGACTTTAGGATCCCTTAAATACATTTGCGTGACTATGGCTAACCCAGTATAGCTAAAGCTGCTTTATTAATTACATTGACATGTTGGGTCGTAACGCGCTAAAAATACCAGTGCTGATAATCTGGGCCACTTCTTATTTTCAGCACGGCTTCGTTCTTTGTACTAACTGCCAAGTCACAGTGCTGTAGATGGACCAGGCTTATCACAGGCAAGGCTTTATTATTGCAGCGAAGGTATTTCTCTGTTATTTCAACAGGGAACAGCAGATAGACGATAAGCCCACAAACTCACAATGAGTGGAAGTCTTTACAAATATATGTCCTTGTTGTAACTATGATGTATTTAGACGTCCAGCCCTTTAGAGTGGGAGTCACCAAGTTATCAGTGATGATAAGAGATTACTTTCAGCCATGCCAGCAAGTTAGACAGGGTCTGTACTCATTGGCAGTCTTTGTGGCATGCTGTTCCTAAAGCCCTCCTTGGTGCACTGGGAACAGTGCGGGGTTGCAAGGCATTTTCTGCGTGGTCTCGGGGTGCCTAAGGCAAGTGCTTTCCACACAGTGCTGAGCGTGTTTCTTTTCTGTATGTCAGAGGTAGTATGTTACTGAAGTCATTTTCAAAACACCTTTTTTCTTTCCCTTTTAAAATAAATATTGCATTAAGCAGCGGTCTGTCTGCGTACTACACAAGTAGGTCAAAGTGCTGTCATGCCTGTCTTGCAGACTACTTACAAACACGGCTTAAAATACACAGAGTGCCAAATCAAACAGGAAGAGCAAGCAATGCACTCTAGTTCCTTGACTTGTGCTTTGGTCTGGAGTACAGATTAGCAACAGCATGGTAAAACATCAGACCCCGTGCTTTTGATATCCCATTCACTGACGGCCCTTTTTGTGGAAGAGGATGGAAATGCAGATCATCTCCCAGTACTGCGTGCTGGTTGAGTCGATTGCCTTCATATTTTGGAAGCTCACTGGGCACATCCTGCCCAAAACCATCACAGTATTGGAGGCACAAGAGCTTGCATCTGCAGAATGGTTGCTTCACTCTTAGGCTGAGGCCATTGGAGACAAGCCGGCAGGTTAGCGACTGGCTGGGTGCACAGGGGTGCCTTTAGGACCATCCCCCTGGACCTGCTGGTGTGAGGAAGCGTGAATGAGCTCTCAACTCACTGACCTGCAGATAATGTGTTAGAAATTAGCAGTTGCTGGAAATGCATTAAAAAAAACCAACACTTTAGCTTGTCACAAACATCCAGCCCGGTACACCTTTTTTTTTTTGGCTTGGTAGTGGTGAGCGGCTCTGCCTCTGCTCCATGCTGTTCCCCATTTGGCTGTCACAAGGAGGTGGGCACTGGGGGCTTCTCCAGCCCCCTAGCAAGGTCCCGAGTTGGGGCACCTTGTCGGGCAAGCGTGGTTCCCCGATTCCCTCTCGCATTTTGTTACCTAAACCACCCCCTCCACGTGTCCTCGCTCAGCGGAGGATGCGCTGAGCAGGCCTGTGAGACTCACGGGCTTCCACCCAGCATTCAGAGCATGGGAGGCTGTCCTGTAGAGGCCGGCTGTAGTCAGAGCAGTGCTGCCCATTATGGGGACTCGGCGGCTTCACCCAGCGGCGTGATCACGCTTTCCTTTCTCTCCACAGATAATCCTGAAGTAATCAGCAGGAACGGGACGGAGTGCCACGAAGCCTCCCTGCGGATGGCCAAGCACGGCTACTGTACATACTATCCTGTCTCCTCCTCTCTAGAATTGCCACAAACTGCATGCTAAGTAAAGAATTTGTTCTTACGGACAAATCACAAACTCTAAAAAGCTAGTGCTGCTATGTCATATATGAATATTAAATATGGTATGCTTACTATACTCCGACCTAAAATAGTTAACTACCTGATACCAGCTGTGATGTTTCAAGACATAAAGGGTAACATTTAGTTTTGAAGATTTTCTAAGCATAGTTTAATTCTTGCAAACGTTGTCTTTTCTCCATAACTATACCTAATGGAAATGGTCCAATTGAGTTAGCCTTGGGAGATTCGCAGTTCATGAATCTTTCAAGCTCAGCAATAATTAATTTGTATTGGCTAAAAACATATCCCGGTTGCACGGTTAGTTTGAGCCCAAACTATAATTGGGGGTTTTCTTCTTGCTTAAAAAAACTCCTGGTTTTGCTCCCCGAGCAATTTGACTCCGAGAGGGAGGAAGTGCAACAGAGCCCGGCGTCCTGCACGTCACCCTGCCAGTCTGAAATTTTTAGCCAGAAACCCAAAGTAAAGCACAAATTCTTTAGATGCACATAGTTGGTGTTTGACTTGTATGGAGAAGTTGCATTTGAGTCATAGCAGAATAGGAGAAAAAAAAAAAAAAAGAAAAAAAAAGAAGTGAGAAATTTTGCACAGTATGAGCTTCATACCCCTTTCAGTCCCCAAAAGAACAAAGTCTTGAAAATATTATTTTACGAGTATATTTATAATGTTTTTAAAAGAGACTTTGCAGAAGTGCCTAAATTTTGTCACATCAGACTTGGTGAAAGTGAGCCTGATGCCAACAGTCAATCCTAGCAGAAGCAAATATCTCTCAGACTCATGGTCGGGTTACCCAAAAGATCCGAGCCCTTAGGGACTAAGAGTAACCTCGGCCGACGTAAAATCAAACGAAAAGACCAAACTGACAAAAGGAAAGTAGAGAAAGAAAGCTGTAGATGAAGAGAAGTGTACAATACTCTAATTTAATTAAAATTCAGTTTAGTCACTGAGACTTCGTAAGTGACTTTAATCTAGGTTATTAACTGAACACTAAGAATGTAGAACGAGATTCAGTTTAATAAATCATTACTGTATTTGCGTTTTTTTTTAATTGGGTTATGCGATTGTAACCAGATTAGAATGGAGAAAAAATAGTTCTTTTAATTGTTTTTCTTTAAAAACATATTTTATGTCACGAAAGTATGAAGATATCTTTAATACAATTATATACATATTATATATACATACATACATATATATGGATGAAGCAGATTTTAATGTTGTTTACTTTTTTAAATACTTTGTTGATTTACAAGGTAATTATATATGTATAATTAAAATTTCATTTGTTTGATTTGAGATTTGTTTCAAGCACTATTGTACCAAATATTTCATATTTTCACATTTTATATGTTGCACATGTATCACAGAAATGACATAGTTTTTAAATTATTGTTTGAAAAACAAGACAGCTGTTATAAGTGGATATTATGTATAATTGTTTGCAGCATAAGTTTTCTATGTGGACATTATTAGTGATTGCAGTATTTTAACTTAACCTCTTCAGATTGATTGTAAACTATTTTAAACTTTGGCAGCACTGCCCGTTGGGAACGACTGAAGGCACTAAGAGTGGAACTGTTTGTCTAGGAAACGATTTCCGGGCTAAATCTTGTTCGTCCAATGTCTAATTGCTATCTATTTATATATAAAGCTGGAGATTTGATCATCTGACAGAAAAAAAAAAAAACAAAAAAAAAGCAAAAAAAAAAAAAAAAGAAGGATCACAATTCGACTGTAAAATTAACATAGTGCTTGTAACGTTGCGTTAGTTTTAATTTGTGGGAAAATAACGTATCTTAACTTGTTACTTTAGCAGTTAAGGTATCACCATTATATACTATTAAAACACTAATATTTGTAGACTTTCTCAGTCATTATAACTAGGTAGTTGACACTGCAACTTGCCTATATCTGTCAAAGTTGTTTTTATTTTTTTATAATAGTTAATTTAGGCATTTGGGTAGCTTATTGTATAATACTAAATGGTAAATTATCCATGTTGTTTAAATATTTTATGTAGATAACTCTTCAAGACATCGTTTTGTGTGAACTTTTTATGTTTCGAAATAACTGTTATTCTATGTTTTCTACAAGTAATCCAATACGACTATTTTTTGCCCATGGATGACGAAGCTTCAGATACATCAGGTCTTTCATCCAGATAAACTGACAGACAAAAAGAGAAAATGTATTTTTAATAAGAGATCCACTTTCCGACTTGATGACTTTGTAATATTCCTAAAAACTGTAAGAGTACAAACCTATGCTAACGGTAAGGAGGCAATTACAGAGATGTGCAAATACGTGTACAACAGATTCTGCATTTTATTTATTTATAAAGTAATTTTATAGACTATTTCAAAATTTGGGAAGATCTAAAACTATTTTTCTGTATAAATATTATTTGCCAAAACTTTGTTTATATTTAAAAAAAAAAAAAAAAGTCTAACAAAGATGATTAAATTTTAAATGCTTTGTTTAATTAAAAAAAAAAAAAAAAACAACAAAAAACACACAAATAAAACCCCCCAAAGGAACCATGAGATGGGCCAACACAGAGGCAGTGAATACTGCGGCTGAGGCGTAGTTTCAAGCTACTTGAGATGTCTCAGCGTAATTTCCTTCGAGCGATGCAGCTCCTCACCAAAATACCTTTTTGTTTGCCTCTCTCATCCAGTATAACTGACTGCGCTCACACCAACACCTTGGTAACAGTTTGAGAAGCCCCTCCATTCGCTCGATTCCAGCATATAACTACTAGTGGTCTGTTAAATAGCCATTCTATTTCTGTTGTGACGTTCAATTCATTCACCCAATGTACAACCACTGAAATAAAAAGAAGCATTTTAAAGTGACAGCCGAGTCGGACCCTTCTTTTGTCGAGAGGTGACTGAGAAGAAGGGGCAGGGGCAGCAAATATGGACCAAAGGAAGCACAGGTTGTCTTTTAAAAGCTTACCATTTTTCTTGATTGCATATTCAAGGAACAAATTGTTACGTGTCCTGAACACACATGGTTTTTGCCTTGCTGAACAGCACACGCCTGCTGCCTGCCACAGGACCATCCCTGCCTCCTGCCTGCATCCTGCACAGAGCAGTGCTTTGGGCAGTAGTGTGGTGTTCCTGTGCCAACGAGGAAGTTCTTCACACAGAGGGTGGTGACGCACTGGAACAGGTTGCCCAAGGAGGCTGTGGATGCCCCATCCCTGGAGGCATTCAAGGCCAGGCTGGATGTGGCTCTGGGCAGCCTGGTCTGGTGGTTGGTGACCCTGCACACAGCAGGGGGTTGAAACTGGATGATCATTGTGGTCCTTTTCAACCCAGGCCCTTCTATGATTCTATGACACTGGACCACATGGATTTAGCTCCCCCAAAGCCATTTTGTGCCCCTCCCACCTGCAGGTGCTCACTAGTAGCTCACAGATGGGTAAGCACTGCAGGGTTTGTCACGCTCCATCCTCTTGCCTTGCCCATATCTCACAGAGCTTTATGCCATCAACTCGTCCTCATCATCTCATAGTTCCTCTGGGAGAACAGCGTTGCCCAAGCACGCAGAGATCACACAACAAGCTCAGCGGCAGAGGAGGGATTAAAAACAGTGGTTTGCAGCTTCACGGTTTCCTCACGCCATCTCCTCTGATCCACTGGTTAAACGGTTAAAGGAAGTAACAATTTCTGCTCCCTTAGGAACATGCAGAATCAAGAATTTGTGTCATAAGGTTGTACACATTGCATCAGCATGGGACTGGTTTGAAAGGAGTCCAAGGTCACAAGTGAAGTGGAAAACCACCAGGTCAACCAGTCAGTTTGGATGCATCACAAGCGAATGGAGCCAGAAGCCTGCTGAGAACAAGCATGTGGGTTGGAGGAGAGACACAGGGCTGCCTTGCAGAGAGAGGGCTGGAGAATTAGAGGGCTACAAAGGCATTGTGAAGCAGGAGCAGCAAACTATTCAAATTCACCTAAAGATTGAGGAGGTGAAACTTTCTCTGTTTACGCCCTTTTGAGTTAAACCTCAGCCTGCAGTGACTTTCAGGTGAGTTGTCAGGGTCAGGATGTGTTCATTTTCTCATCCAAAAATGTCTTTGTTTCCTGCATAGCAATGGAGAAGCTCTTCTGGGAGACGAGAGCTTTTGGGAGCCCACCAAGCCAGTTATCTTTGTACATTTCCGAGTGCGAAGATAATTTCAGGGTTTCCAGAAGAAGGTATTTCCAGAGAGGAGATTTTGGAAACCTTTGGTGCTCTCCACAGGGCAGCTGGCTGCGGGCTCAGCAGCCACGTGTGCCCTCACACACAGTCTGGTGTCACCACGTCAGTGCCAAATGCTGTGTCCCCCCAGGGAACAGTCCCTTGCCCTGGGGACATCACATTGCTTCACATCAGCCTGGCCAGCTCCATGTCCTCAGGCCTCACGCAGCACATCCATGGCCGTAAGGCATGATTCATACTTCCGGCGTGGCTCTGTTTTGCAGTTCAGAGGTCTGAAGCAATCTGAGGGCTGCTTTTTTTGCAGGCCCACTGAAATTAATAACGTGAAATAAAAGGATGTGTGACATCTGAGAGGTCAGTACCTGCTGGGATAGCTTTGCATGTTTGTACACAGTGGAGGAAGCCAAAACTGGTTCAGCCGTCTCTGTGCTGCGCTCTGGGAGTGTCTGCTGAGCAAGTTACCAAAACAGCAGCTGGGGTTGGTTTCAAAAAGAGCTGTTTCTCTCCAGCAGAAAGTCTAGCAACAACCCAGATCTTCTGAATTGTGGCTGATGAAGGAGAGGGGACTTGTGAGCATGGCAGTCAGGCAGTGTGGTCTCCGTACTGGACCTTCTGCCAGAGGCTTTCACTGTGTGAGTTGACAGGACCCAAAAATACACCTTGACTGGAGCTGCTAAAAAGCCTTCCTTGGCATCTGATCACATGCATACCATGTTCCCTATGCCTGCAATCATTTCTCTAGCCAAGCCCTTGCCAAGCCCTACTTTTCAAGTAACCTCCCTTTTTAATGTCATATAATTGACAGTTCAGAAGGCTTTTCAGAGGGACCACAGTGATTCTGTTGCTTTTGTGGGAGGTGGTGGGGGAAATACCATCCCAGCTGCTGCATCAAAGCAGTTCACTGTTCCTGGTATGTAATGTATTTGAGCAAATTGTGATAGGTATAGATTATATAGTTAGATCGTCTGTGAATTAATAAATTACACAAATGTGCTAAGTTCTTATTCGACCAGTTCAGTGGTTAGAGAACCCTCAGAAACTATGGGAAATAAATTACACGTTGTTTTATGAAAATACCTTCTGCTACAAGAAGGGAAAAATCCCTACAAGTAGGATAATGGTGCGAACTACTCATACGAGCAGTGCGGTGCTGCAGTCGCATCATTTCCATCAAAAGTTTCTTTCCCAGTGAGGAAAATGCACGTGGCTTTATGATGTGGGAAAATCACTGCAGGAAAGACACCCTGCTCTTCTCATCTTCAAAGAGCTGCATTTGGATACTGCTCCAAAGGAAAACAAGTTTTGGTGATCATCCTCCTTGGCCGCGTTGTTGGTGTCGTGGCTGTGCTCAGGGTGGAGGTGCTGCTGGTGGCGGTGAGGCTTGCTGCAAGCGCCTCTCATTTCACAGGGTGTTAGACAGAGGAGATGCATTTAGTTCCTTGTTTTCAGCCTAAGGCCACCATGCTGAATGCCAGTGGAGCGCATTCAGAGATGTTGAAGTTGGTGACTGACAGTGCTACTGTGAGCCAGCAAGCTTCTCACACTTGGGAAGCTGCTAGGAAGGATTCCGCTTTTTACTGTAGCTGTTCTATCATCTCAGACTCTTGGCCTGGAGCTGCTGTTCTGAAGGAACACAGAGCTGGATGGATATCTCAAGTCTGGAGGCGCCTGTGGAGGCTTTAGGTACTCAGTATCACCAAGTATTTTTGCATATGTAAGCTTGTATTCACCTACAGCGGTGCCTAGAAATGCTTCTCATGTCACCCAAATGCCCACACGCTCATGGAGGTAAGGCTGAAGAGCAGCTCATAGCTGCATTCTTGAGAAAGTCATATAAATCACCAACACAGATTTCAAATTTGGTGACTTTGAGATGTTGGTATCCCTCACTAGGTTATAGGGAGGAATTTAGAAAATTATCATACCCCTCTGACGTATAGCATCAGGCATAATCTTCATATGGGTTTTATTCCATCATTGTGATTGTATCAATGCAAATATGATTTTATCCTTATAACTTAATGCGAATGCAATTGTAATCATAGAATCATAGAATGGCCTGGGTTGAAAAGGACGACAATGATCATCCAGTTTCAACCCCCTGCTGTGTGCAGGGTCACCAACCACCAGACCAGGCTGCCCAGAGCCACATCCAGCCTGGCCTTGAATGCCTCCAGGGATGGGGCATCCACAGCCTCCTTGGGCAACCTGTTCCAGTGCGTCACCACCCTCTGAGTGCAGAACTTCCTCCTAATATCTAACCTAAACTCCCCTGTCTTAGTTTAAAACCATTACAAAGGACCATTCTCGTATGCAAATACATTGTTTTATTCTAAATTGTTTGGGTGGACCCACTTTACTCTGTCTGATCTAGTTCTATGTATGGGAACTTCTGTTTGGTGTTTTTCTCCCCAGTCTACTTGGCGGTTAGATGGCTTGCACATCTTTTGCAGCTTTCAAAGGTCAGGCTACTTAATTTCCAGTTTGCTTCAGTCCTCTTTAAATGCGCATCTCAGATGCACTCATTTGTCTTCTAGATCAATTCCTCTTATCCCTCACAGAACGGCCTCTGCAGCAAGGTAATTCAAATATTCCTCTGTATGAAGTACAATCCAAAAATAATTTGCAACATACGGAGAGCCAATAAAGCAAATGCAACTGAATTAGTTACATCAAATTGTCAGCTAACTCTGCACTTTCTCATTTCAACCGCTCTATTTTCCAGATGTAGTACAGTATTTTTATGGACTGCCTAAACAGTGGCAATAGTTTTCTTCTAGCCATCTTTTTCTCTGTCCTGGCCCACTAATGTCAGGTGGAAGATGAATTAGAGTAATAACAAAAGCATATTTTTACTGCACAAAAGTTAGGCCTTTTGCATTCAGCCCCAGACTTTCTGCGTGAGTAAATGGAGTGAGAAGGGGAGGCTGGAGCCAGCAGAGATGCCTGGGTGACCCCTGCCAGGCAGTTCTGGGGCTCATGGTGCTGAGCATCTCCCCACCCACCCCCAGGAGCCAAATCCTCCTTGTTCTGACTTTCACCTCAGCTTCTCTTCTGAGCATATGTGCACCACGGGAACCCCGTGCTGCCTGCCAACTTCTGCTCCTTCACTTCTGTCTGAGGTTGTGGGGTTCTTAAAGCATCTTATGCCACACAGAGACATTTCCTGCAAGCTTATGAATCGTAAGAATCACAATATAGCCTGGATTGGAAGGGAACTTAAAGACCATCTGGTTCCAACTCCCTTGCTGTGAAAAAAAGCCTGTGTGGGAGTTATTTCCAGTTAGACTGACCAGACAGTCTTCATTCTCATAACTAAAGCAGGAAGCCACAAGGGTCTGAGTATTTAAAGCACTGCTTAATTAGGGATTCACTTTGTGTTGATGGTAGAGTGGCCAGGACATTCCTGGAGAGGACTTTTTGCAGACAGTGTCCAGCCCGCTCCATGCAATGTTTTGAGACCAAGGAGAAGATGGCGAAGGCTTCCTTCCAGGCTCGCTGTAAATAAGCCCATTTTGAGAAGTGTTCCAACTACTGGGTGAGATAAATTTGCTGGTATTTTACAGTGAATGCACCCCATGGGGCAGGTTTTGATGACAGAAATCAGGTATTGTGGAAAGCGAAGTGGTAGCACAGTGAGGAGGCATTGTACAACAAGAACCCAGCAGGGACACTTGAACAGAAATCCAAGCACAGCACCGTTGTTCTCTTACTTGCCTCTCACATCCGTCTGCATCAGATGATCACTCCAAGAGACACTTTGCCCCTTCTTGCTGAAATGAACCATTTTCTTGAAAGGGCCTGTCTTTTCGGAGCCTACATTCTTTCTTATTTGCCTGTTTCCTCTCCCTTTGCTGTAATTTTAGCCCAAATGGAGATGATCTTCTGTGACATGAGACCAGCCTTCAAGTTTTGGTGAATTCCACTGTAGGAGTAATTATCACAGGAATTGCTTTCAAATCCAAGTTTCCTGTGCAATACAATTATTCCTGTTTAAATAAAGGATGCCAGCAGTGCTACCCAGCAGCACCTCTCTATATAAATCCAGAGCTCTTTCTTCAGAGCACAGCTTGTTTTCTTCTTCTCTCAGAAAATGACTCGGTCAGAATCAAACGTTAGTCACTCAAAGTGCCCAAAATCAACCATCATTTCATAGTCAATTGAATCATTACTTTTATAAATAGCACAAACAAAGCAGTCTGTTTTACTTTCCTTTACTGTTACTACTACAAGAGCTGCTCCAAAAGTAGTGCCTCCCTTTTTATGATGTTGGCCCACAACTTCAGAGGTGGATGGTGGTGGTGGTATGGCAGTAGAGGATGCCATGTGATTTCCGGCCAATATCCCATTCCATGTTGTTGCTGCATGACAGATGGCAGCAGAGGGGCAGTCTGACAGAATGGCATCTGACATGGAAGAGTGTATGAAGCAAAGGAGTCTCACTGAATTCCCCCATGCAGAAAAAAGAGCACCCATTGACATTCACTGACACTTGCTGAATGTTTCCAGAGCCCAACCAATGGATGCGAGCACAGTGAGGCAGTGGGTGGTGCATTTCAGCAGTGCAGACAGCAACAGTGGGTCACCTCCACCGGTGCAGATTTTTTACAAGCGTGGCATGCTTAGCTGACTGTGTCGGAGAAGAGTGTTTCATAGCTGAAAATCTGCTCTGTCAGAGTGTTATTGTGTATCTGCTGTAGTTTCAATGGAAAGAAATAGGAGGCATCACTTTCAGAGCAACCTACATATTACTTCACAAATACTCGCAGAGAGAAACAGCTGTCTCTCTTTTGTATTTTAGCCTAATTCTAAGGCACAGCTGGATGTGGCTTCACGCTCCAGGAGCCTGCACACTTGAGTCAATTCACCATAAAACTGATACAAGAAAATGGCTCAAAATGGTTTGTGCAGCACCTTTAGTCTTCTCAGAGATGGAGACATGTAGGCTGTGCCTTCACCTCAGCTGCTTCGTAAAGCGCTGCTTAAATCAAGGAGCGACGCAGATGCATGTAGCCAGGACTGGACCAAAAATATTATTTATTTTGACCTTGGCAGGTTGAAAGCTCTGATATTTATACAGTAGTCTCACAGGTCACAACCTCCTCGGGTCACACAAACCAATGCAGCTTTAAGATACTGGAGTTCACGCCAATTTATAGCGGCTGAGACTCCAGCTGAAGGTTTTCAAGGCCATGGAATATACAGCAGCTCACATTGCTCCTGCTCTTTAATTTCCTTTATGTGTTTTTAAATAGATGTTTCATCTTCTAATCCAATGGTACTGTATAACTATACATCAGGCTCGGAGACAGTCCATTCCCCAGGCACTACCTGAAATATGGAAATAAAAGAAAGTGCAAAGAGATTTGTAAATAGCCTGATTTAACCAAAACGTGCTGCTTTGTCTTTTCTAAATAGATGGGGGGAGGTGTTGACTATCATCACTGCCATCTGCACAGAGGCTGATTTAGAAGGTGAGACATAATATTTCCTGCTCAAACAGGCACAAACAGGCCGCTCTCTCAAATCATGGTGGTTGATCTGTACCATTAAGAGAAATGTTTAGGGCTGCAGTGACCAGTAACTTCCTGCTCCCATCTCCCTCTGTGTAAAGAAAACTGTGGTAAGGTGAGGAGTGCATTCTTTCTAAAGCAGGCACAGCAGTGAGACACATAACCACAGCTAGCATATGTGCATACACCCCTCCTTGTTAAATTACCCCAGAGCAGTGAGTTGCACCCATGTCCCCTCACAACATACATCCCTACAGACCCCAAACCAGCAAGCAGCCCTGCATGAGCTGCAGCCATACCTCAGCACAGTGGAGATGTGTATGAGTAGCCCTGTTTTGGATCTGTCACACTCTGACAGAGAGGTCATTTGCTCATGGTTGATTTGGAGCTACCGTTGGCTCCTCCTCCTCCCACGTTAAACTGCAGCTAGTTGTTCTTCTGGGTCTTGGAGACCTAAACAGTTGTTTCCTGGGTTTTGTTCCCAACGACTTTTAAATTACTTCAGGGAAACAATTTCCATGCTACATTAGACCATAGCTGAAAAGATAATGGATCACACCTTTCAAACACATGGATAAGCTGGGGGGTCACCAGCCACCTTCACAGCTGGCTTAAGCACTGAACACTGAGATGGTGTTTCAGCGGATGCCCATCAAGGTTGCATGGAAAAAAATGGCTCTTAGCCCGTGCTCAGTGTGATTTCCCAGTTTAATCTGGTATTGATTTACTCCATAGCTCCCTTCTGGTGCATGCTACAGGCATGACAACATCTTTCTGGACCACGGCTTTGTGCAATTCCTCGCTGGATATTTAAGTTGTCTCTGAGGTTATTTACCCCATGCTTTCCCAGATGAAAATGGGTGAGAATAGCCAATTAAAACTTTTTTTTTTTATCTCACAGGAAAGCCGGTGTTTGATTTTTAAGCATTTGGTAGCTCTGATGAAGGAGCACATTTGATGTCACAGCAATGCACATTTTAGGAAGAGTAAGCACAATAAAATTATATGGCAACACGTATTATTCATTAGGCGTTTTGATTAAACAATTAGATTTTGCTAACAGCTGCCTGGCATGAGATATGGCCATTGAGGTGAGTTGTGTCTCAGCCCACAAAAGAGTTGAGCCATCACAAGTTTTACCTCACCTGTAATATTTTCAGTGGAGGAATGATCAATGGTGCAGCCATATCTAAAGGCACTGTGTGTTTGCAGATAGGAACCTCTCAGGAAAAAATAGAAAACGCTACCTAAAGAATCAGATGAGGCAGTCCCAATTACAATTTCAAGTTAAGAGGGTATTTGTGTGCTATCTATGCCAGCTAACTCAGTTCTCTGCTCTGGCATAATTTCTGTGGTCACAGAGCTGCATCCAATATGCACTGGACTCAATAAAATAAGTGTAGTTTCTTATGTAATAAGAGTAAACATAATGCATACTTATTTTATTAGGGCATTGTCCAGCAACTAGCCATTTATTGGTGTATTACATAGAAAAGACGATGCTTATTAGATTTGAGAATGCTACAAAGCCGAGAAGGGCCTGAAAGTATGTTGGAAGACAAAATTAGAACCTGACAAGAGTAGGGAAAAATAGCACAAGATCCATGATGCAATTCAGTGAAGACAAGTGCAAGGTACTGCCCTTAGGTAGGAACAATCAGTTTCTCAAAATTGGGGTGAGGTATCATTAGCTGAGCAAAACTTTTCCATGAAAGAGGTGAGTGGGAGAGGCTAATTACAGATCACAAGCTTAGCACCAATCAACTCAGCCACAGTTTTGCTGTGAAGAAAAGCTTCAGGTTACACTGGTAGGTATAAACCTCCCACCCTCCCTGGGAGGTGAGTTCTTCCTGCCCAGCTCTGCCTCGGATCACATAGCAAGTCTGGTTTTGGATCCTGTACTTCAGAGATGTTTTAGTAAGAAAAATCCCAGGGAAGGTGGAATTTGATCAGAGATTCTGGAGAACACCAAGGGGAAAATGAGATTGTGTTACAGTGCATGAAAGTCTGCTGAATGTATTGGATGAGGTGTAACAGGTTTAAAATACACAAAATGAGATTCAAGTTGAAACTTAAACTAACAGTGAAGGCAACAACACACTTTAGGCTTCCATGGGACTACTTGAGGTCTTTCAGAACCAGTTATGCAGATGTCCATCAGGACTGACGCTGATGTACTCAAACTGCCTCATCGCAGAGCATGAACCTTACCAGCTCTTAAAATCTACTCTTCAGCCTTCTCAATAGTTGTAAGGAAATTCCAGCAAGTTTTAGTTGCAGGTCTTCATGGTAGCAACCATGACATTTCTAAGCAAGATCTACAGTGCTGTCGCTCTGTAGAAGTCGAGGCAACACCCTTCATAGGTGTTTCTGAAAACCAGCAGCTATGCCAAGCAATGAAATTTATACAGCTAACACATCACAATTTGATAAAGCAAAAAAAAAAATTTGCAAACACTGAACTTCCAATCAAAGCAGTTGGGTTTTTTGGATGCTTTTTAGGTAAATGCAATCACAACAGAAAAACAGAATTATATATTTTTTCTCCTCAAGCTATATCAATAACCCTATAGGCTGTGACTATGTGTAGAGGAGAAGCAGTGCTGTGCTGGAACCCAAAGGCTCTGTGCTGACTGGATGAGAAAGCACTAGAAGTGCATATGGTGAGAAGCAAGGAGGAAAAGTAGGAATTTGTAACTTGGTTTCTCTGTCAGAGCTAAATACAAAAATACAGCTTAAGGGAAGATCAGTTGTGAAGACACTACGTTAAAAAGAGAAGGAAGACAAGATGAAGCCTGATGAGGAAAAAAAGGTTGAACCAAACCTTAATACCAAAAAGTATGGCACCACGACAAAAAACAACTGAGGAAGAACCCTCTTGTTGAACTGCTGCATCAATCTCTTTACTAAAGTACAAAGGCTTACACATTTCTCTACCATTGCTGAGAAACTGGACAAGACATAGGAGTGTGAGAAAAATGTTGACTTGGAAGATGACAGGAGAACCAGAGAAAAGGAAGAACTAGCAGACACTGACTGCCTTGAGAAGGCTGTTAAAGGGCATTTCCAGCAGATTCATCATTTATGTGCAGTGATCACCACAAGCATCCCAAACCCACTAGGAAAAGATATGTCCAGCAAAGCCCGATAACATTCAGCTCTGCTCAGACACTAGATCTGTATGAAAAGTCCCAAATGTTATTAAAAACTCTAATTTGGGGATTATTTTTGTTTTGTTTTGTACGTTGTTCCCCCATTATAATGCAACAATTGAGCTGCAAATATACCAGACCACAAAAAAGTCCCAAGAGGAAACGCAAAAAGAGGCTGAAGTAAATTCTTAATGCTATTTTCCTCAAGGAAACTAACAATGATTCTTTGTTAAAGTAACACATGTATATCTCCCACTTGTAGGATGGGCCTCCCAGTATACCACAGCTCTGAAAATTTGCTAGAAAGCAGTTGTCAAAGGGTTGCATTCTTGTACAGCATTGAAGACTTACAGAAGAGGATGTGGACTTTGTACACCTCACAAAGCCACTTCCTTTTTGGTTTTCCTCTGCAAGAAACTCATCACCATGCTCAGAATGGTTACTGAGCTATTTTTACCCCGTTCACAGTCCCCCTTGCCACAAACTTCTGATTCTATACTTACGATACGGAGTCCTCTTAAATAAACAGTGATTCAATCAAGAGCATGAGACTTCTGGCTCCTATTTTAAAAAATCACACGAGAATCATTGAATCGTTAAGGTTGGAGAAGACCTCAAAGATCATCAAGTCCAATCACCAGCCCATCACCACCACACCCTCTGCCCTTCGTGCCACATCTACACACTTCTTGAACACCTTCAGAGATGGTGACTCGAACATTTCCTGTTCCGATGCTTTGCTGCTCTTTCAGAGAAGAAATTTCCCCTAACATCCACAAACAAAATCTCTCCTGGAGCAACTTGAGGCAATTACCTCAGGTCCTATCAGTAGTTACCTGCAAGAAGAGTCCACTCCCCACTGTATGACGAAGTAATGAAGCAATGGTATCTAGAGAATAGAGAATTAAAAGGCAAATCCAACATTTAGTATTAAAAAAAATCCAAATCCTAATGATTTTCAGGCTTTTAATACTTAGCTTTGAAGCAATTCCTGATTTCAAAGCACTAAATTAGAACTTCCTACTTCACCAACCAGACGATTGGCTCAACAGACTCCCAAGGCAGGAGCTCCTGAAGAAGACCTTCAGCTAGAAAGAGACAAGTTGCTTTATAGGTGACAACTACCTCCTCATATCACATCCCAAGCTACTTGATCTACAAGAGTAAGATCTAAGAGACTGAGCTCTGCTCTGTGTGACAGTGACAGGGCCCGAGAGAATGGCATGGAGCTGTTAGGGGAGGGGCAGATGGGGGTTAAGGGACAGGTCTGCACCACAGGGCGGTGGGCATGGAACGGGCTGCATAGGGCTGTGTGCATGGCCCCAAGTGCCGGCGTTCATGGAGCATCTGGACACCACTCTGAGACATAGAGTTTGGAATTTGGGTGGTCCTGGGTGGAGCTGGGAGTTGGCCTTCAAGATCCTCACGGGTCCCTTCCAACTCACGCTTGGGAACGTAAGTATGATATGAGGGAGGGTGGGTGATGCATGGTCTGGGCACACGTGTCCATCTATTTGCGTGCAAAGAGGAAGTCAGCAACTGCAGACACAGTGGCTGCTGAGTTTTCTTTGGAAAGACCCAATCTCATTTCTCCCTGGCCAAAAGCCAGCACCCACCTTGGTCTGCCCCTGTCCAGGGACCTGGGGCAGAGGTCACATGCCATTTGCTCTTCCGTGCCTACAACAGGCAACCCAGATCCAAACATCCAGAACAAACACCTCTACTCTGACATGCTCCACAAGTACTAAACCGGTTTCAGCACATGTACAGAATTATCTCAGCTATGATTTGATCACATCTGCAGTGATTAAACACTGCCCCATTTAAGAAAATGGGTATTTGAGAAATAAATACAAGAGAAGTGGATTGGAAAGCTTATTTTAATTTACAGCATAACTCACAGCAATTAAGGCATCTTAAAGATTAATTGAGTTCTGAATGTTTTGCTCAAAATAACCATATAAAAAGAAAATACAACTGTAACTGTAATACTGATTTTTTTATTGACACATACAAAAATCTAATGCTTGTGAAACACAAGGCTGTGATGCTTATATTCTGGTTATTAAAATGGGGGATTAAACATTTCCTTTCACGTCTGACTCAGACAGCAATGTCTACTCTGTTTGCCGTAGACACTCCAAGAGTTTTGTACCTTAATAAAAACAGATCATCATTACTTCCACTTTCTCTTAAATCTTGTGATTGAATTATTTTTCAAACATCATAAGGAGAGAGTCAAATGGAATAATAAATTAGTTCTTCTTTATTTATTTCACTGGAGGCTTTTTATATCCTGAAGCTGATTCCCCTGTTTTGAACCTACATATGGATGACAGCTATTTAACTTAACTTTACTGGCAGATGAGTATTTCTCACAAAAATTAAGATGCGTAATGGAAGCTTTACATTTGAATTAATAACATCACCAAGGTTTCTTCTTTGCATTCAGGGTAAGTAAAAGAACTCTTTGCTGTAAAATGCGTAACGCATCAGCAGAAGTCCACTAAACTCCACTAAAACCAATAAAAACCAGGTCACAAGCTAAGCCAGAATATTTTCATTTAGATTTCTCAGTGCTTTGGGAATGGTTTGATCAAATTTTCACTCCTAATAAAAACGGGCCAGGAGCAATTATTCTTTTTAAATTTAACCACCATCTTCAATTAAACACGACGACCTTATTACGTGACAGGGATGGATACACAGCTTCCCAAAGTAGTTAAAAATCATCAGCCCCAGCCCTTGGTGAGCAGTCTCCTTCCTCCAAACAGTTAATCTGCAGTGTCAGGAAAGAGCATTAATAAGATGGTAACAACAGAAAGCTGTCCCCATGTGCAGAGCTACCAAAGTGGTCATTCTCTGAAACAAGCCCACGGGACTGAAGCCTGAATGCTCCTTTCTGATTAGAAAATTAAATTATGGCTGAGAGGAGACTTTGGTATGCCTACTTCTATTGTCTCTATGTCTTTCAAATTGTTAAAAAAAATAAAGTAAAATCCCTGAGGATGGGAGCACACAATTGGAAGTGACAGCTACAGCAACTTAATGAGTATCTGCTGGCAGAGCCACAGTTAATTGCGTTCACACTTGTAGTCCCCCCTAGTTGTACGGTAAAACGCATTAATTCAATCTAGTTCTGCCAGAATGTGATCTACATTGCTTTACTTCTCAAAACAAAAACCATCTTGGGGGAAGCAATAGGTGTGAGTTTAAACCAATTTGAGCTGTGGATGGAGTTAACTCTGTTTCTCCGTCCTGTCTGAGTCCCTGACAGCTAGCAACTATCTCACAATTTGCTTTTCTAGTCTGGATTAGCTTTCTATAGATTCATGAGGCTGCAGTGGCTCAGCACAGGGCCAGGCAGGCTACAACAGTAGCAGAGAGGCAGTGCAGATTTCGGAGGAGTGAGGAGACTAAGCAAGCAGGCTGGATCTATTTACACTCCATGAATCTGCATGGTACACCAAGTACCTGTTCAAATTTTGTCTTCCTGATTCCAAAGATGCTTAAATGAAGACTATACACAGTTTAATGTGAGGGAAAAAGAGCTGCCAGCACATCTTGTCTGATGGTTTAGGATCTCCCCTTTCAGTGTACTTGCTTGTCATTCCCCCTAGCCCTATCATTAGTTACTTGGAAGAAGATACCAACCCCTCACCACAACTGTCTTTCAGGTAGCTGGAGAGAACGAAAAGGTCTCCCCTGAGCCTCCTCTTCCCCAGACTAAACAAGCCCAGTTCCCTCAGCCACTTTTCATAAGACTTGGGCTCTACCACTCAAAACACAAGCGCTACAACATTAAAACTTAAACGCCTTGATTTCTTTAAGGACAAGCAAACAAATCAACCGAAGAAATAGTAAATCTCAACTGGCCTGCAAGCAAGCTCTATGACACGATCTTCCACAGTACATCAGATCTTCTCCTGTGCCCTTCTGGCTCCCTACTATCCTGGCTCCTGTGCATCAAGGGCTGCCACTGACCTCAGACAAGCTCAGGTCCAGTGCTCTGTCACTTCACGAGTGCTCTGATGTGGTTTCTGCTCTCATCTGGAAAGTTGCTGTTTTCACGAAGATGACAAACACCTACGATTTTGTAGTTGGTAAAAAAGGGGTAATGTGACTATAGGGAAGAAAGGGAAATTAACAGTCTGATCACCTAGAAGTGCTAGGGATAAGAAAAGTCAGCCACCTTTCACTTCAGCTAGTTGTATGGTGAGTTTGCTAACAGCTGTACAGGCAGTTCTAATCAGACATTTTGGAAAGAAGTATTAGATGGAAAACTAAATATGATCTCAATCCTTAACAGTTAATGCTGGCTACACTTCTTAAAATACTGAAATTATGCATGGGTACATGCAATCCATGTGATGACAGCAATGCCACCTCAAATGCAAAAATATGGCAGTAAGCAAGAACAGGAAGACACCGTTGTTCTACTACCCTGCAATGAACAAAAATAGATCTAAAGGCCCTGTCCATCTCTTGTACACTAACATGCACTCAGAGGCCACAGCAGCAAGCACAAAATTTATGCAACAGTATGTTGTTTTCTGCGTAAGAATAGAAAATATTTATAGAGAAACTCCAGCCTATCATAAGACAGTGTGGTTAGCCACAGGCTGCTGAAGTCTGAAATATGATAGCTCGATATAAAAGACTCGAGAAGTGAGCAATAAAATTGTCTGAAGCCTAAAGTTTCTAAACTCTGTGAAGGCAGCAAAATTCCAGCCACACGGCACAGGGGGATTGGATAACTCCTGAGAGTGCTCTGAGAAGATGCAAAGGAGGTCGTGCTGGGAAAGGAGACGGCCTGTCTGCTCGTCAGATGTGGATGGAGATATTTGCCCGGACAAGCCTTGTCTAGCTCAATCTTTGGTGGCAGGAAGTTTCTCTTTCCTTGAAACGTACATTTTTCCTTTTCCTCCTAGCTATTTGGTAGAGAACAGTGCAAGGATAAGCAATGTGCATAAAAGAAAGAACTGGCAGCACCGAAGCAGCCCTATGTTCTCAAACTCACTAAAAATAACTACACATAACTAATATCTGCATTTGTTTTTAGCACAGAAATTCCAGCATTTACCAGCTGAATTTTCCACGTTGTCATTTTCCCCAGGTGAATCAGAATCAACCAAGGGAGAAGGCTAGAAAACTAGGACAATGATAAGGTTTTCAGCCTCATCAGTGAAGTGACAGATCCTCAGTCATCCATTCTGGGCATCCAGCAGCTCCTCCCACAGACCATTTTGCCCCATTCCTTTACCATCTTCCAAGCCATAAAAGCTGGTCCACATGCATCCCATTTTTCTGTTTCTTTTGTCCCTGCACACATCATCCCACTATCATTAAGTGAGAAATTTTTCACTGACTATGAAACTTGACCATCTCCAGACAGACCAGCTGGTGTGAATCTCTTCAGTCTGAGCACTCCTGTTGCATCTTCATTCTGATCACCCTCCTCACCATAAACCAGCAGTCAGCAGCTTCTCCCTGAGAAAGAGCGAACATCAGGAAAGTTAGCTTGGAAAAGAAAAGGCTCTGGGGAGACCTCATTGTGGCCTTCCAGTACTTGAAGGGACATACAAACAGGAAGGGAACGGCTGTTTTCATGGGTGGATAGTGATGGGACAAGGGGGAATGGTCTTAAACTGACACAGAGGAGGTCTAGGTTAGATATTAGGAAGTTTTTCACAGAGGGTGGTGACACACTGGAACAGGTTGCCCAAGGAGGCTGTGGATTCCCATCCCTGGAGGCATTCAAGGCCAGGCTGGATGTGGCTCTGGGCAGCCTGGTCTGGTGGTTGGTGACCCTGCACATAGCAGGGGGGTTGAAACTAGATGATCATTGTGATCCTTTTCAACCCAGACCATTCTATGATTCTATGAAAGTGCTCTAGTCTAAGGGATGTGTAAGAAAGGAGGGCCAAATCTCCTCCTTGTGCACAGACACATAAATCCTTTTTTTTATATGATGGCACATCATCTTCCTATACTGAAACACAACACATTACCAAGCCTGTTAGATACATTCATCTTTTACTGTTCCGAATGCAAGGCCAAACCCCCAGTCTGATGACATTTTCATTTTCCACTCATATTTACAATTTAGATCCACGCTGTTCTATCAATCTTGTTTATTAGCTTAAATAGCCACTTCTTAATCGTGCCCTCACTAATTTGTTACCAGCAGCTGAACCCCTCCTCCATGTTTGCTTTCGCTGCACTAGGCAGACAAGCATTCCAAGTGTATTCTTGTAGATAAGCTTTGCTCAGCTTCAGTAACCCTCCTGGGCGTATTTCTGTACAGGTTCCTTTTCCTGGATAAGATTTGTCAGTCCAGAACACAGTAATGCCTCGCTGGCAACTCAGAGCCCATCAGTCACATCTGTGGGTGTTTTTTGCGACTGCAATTTAAATTCTTAGCTTCCTTTCACCACTGACTAATAAACCCGGGTATTTTCCCAGTCCTCTGCCAGAGAGCTCCTTGATTTATGGTGCAAATACCCATTACCCCATGCACGCAGTATCTTGCATTTTCTGCTACTGCATGTTCTTGTGTGGGCTGTTTTATTACCTAAAGTTCTCATGTCGCTAACAGAAATGAGATTATTCACTGAAAATATTACTAATTCCTGACCGGGTTCAGTGCCATTTCCAAATGGATCCTGAGAGCCCTACAGGAATTCTTCGTACCTTTGCCATGGAACGTATTTACATCACACAGGTGCGTGTGGTGGTGCTTTTGCTTTGGCAGTTTAATACACGGATCTGGTGGTTGGCGACCCTGCACACAGCAGAGGGTTTGAAACTAGGTGATTATTGTGGTCCTTTTCAACCCAGGCCATTCTATGACTCTATGGGCACTTCTCTCTTCTAGGCAGAATAAATCTGTGGGCATCCTACCGAGATAAGCTCGCTTTAAAGCTCTGCAGATCCAAAAGAAAAGCGGAGAGGAAAAGACACAAAGGAGACAACGCAAAAGGAAGAAGAGCTCGATGAGAGGCACAGCCCCAGGAGAGCCCTTTTCCGACAGCGTTCAGAGCAGCAGACCGGCAGCTCTGGCTGAGCCACAAGCCCCTAATGGGCACAAAATCCCTCCTCTCCATATCCGATCACAACCAGCGACGGTTAAGAAAAGAAAAATAAAAGCTCCAAGAGCCTCACAATCCTGAAGCCTCACAGTACAGACACCCGAGCACAACCACCCTGACCCCGGCGCCACGCGCCCCCAAACAGCACTTCCGGCCGCGGCGCCGCCCCGCTCGCCCCCATCCCTCGCTGCCATTGGCTCCCCTCTCCCGCCGCGTGACGGCGGCGCGGCCGCCCATTGGTCCCACGGGAAGCGCGTGTCGCGGAGCCGGCCCGCAGAGCGGCTCGGGGGCCGTGGGCGGGGCCGCTGTCTCCAAGGCGACAGCGCAGGGCGAGGGCCGGGAGGAAACCGTCGTCCGCCGAGTCGCCGCCGCTCCTCGGCGTCACGTGCCTCCGCCGCGCTGGCCCGTTGGCCGGCGCCGCCGGGCGGGGGAGGCGGCGGGGCGCGCCACGTGACGCCCTCCTCCCCGCTCTTTCTTCCACCCCGCCCCGCCCTCCGCGCGCGGCGGCGCGCGCCGCCCGGTTGGCTGTTGCCGTGGCGACCGGGGAAGGAGGGGGCGGGGCCGGCGCCCCACCTCACCCGCGCCGCAGCCCGGGAGCGCGGCCCCGCGGCCGGCAGCAACCGGCGGGAGCGGCGCGGAGCGGGCGGGGGCGGCCGTATGGCGGGGGGGTGAGGAGGGGCCGGCGGCAGGTGCGGGTCGGGCGGCGGCGGGCGGTCCGCGCCTCGCCGGGAGGATGCGCGAGTACAAGGTGGTTGTGCTGGGCTCGGGCGGGGTGGGGAAGTCGGCGCTCACGGTGCAGTTCGTCACCGGCACGTTCATCGAGAAGTACGATCCCACCATCGAGGACTTCTACCGCAAGGAGATCGAGGTGGACGCGTCGCCTTCCGTGCTGGAGATCCTGGACACGGCGGGCACCGAGCAGTTCGCCTCCATGCGGGACCTCTACATCAAGAACGGGCAGGGCTTCATCCTGGTCTACAGCCTGGTCAACCAGCAGAGCTTCCAGGACATCCGCCCCATGCGCGACCAGATCATCCGCGTCAAGAGGTGCCGTGTCCCCGCGGGGCCGGGCGGGGATCGGGAGCCGCCGTGCTCCCCGCGGCCGGGGTTTGGGGGGGGGGGGGGACTGCCCGCAGGCGGGGCCCGCGCTCTCCTCGCTTCCCCGCGGCCGCCGTGCCGGGTGTGGGCCCACGGCGGAGCCCCCGCCGCTGTCGGCGTCGCGTTGCCGGGCGGGCAAAGGAAGCGCGACGAGGGAATGCCGCCGGGCGCTCCGCCGCAGGCACGGCGCTGCCGCCGGCCGTGTGGAGGGAGCGGTGCGGGAGCCGGCTTCGCCTGGGGATGGGGCGCCGGCCTGGGTTTCTCGTTCCGGAACCCGTTTTGGACCGCAGCCGCCGGGATCGCGTGGCCCGTGTAGGGCTGGCACCGTGCGTCCGTCTGTGCTGTGGTGAAACTGGGCAGGAAAGGGCAGGCAGGGCCCGGGCCTTCGGGAGGGGTTACAACTTTCTCCTCGCTTAATACGCGCCCTAACTTTTTCATAGGGGGTATCAAGACCGATGTAATGTATTTTCTATATTGAGTTCAAAATCACTTTGTTTTCTTTACCTTTGCGATCCTTGCCGTGCACGCACACGTTATAGAAGAAGAGGTTTTCCTGCAAGTAGCGAAGGTAGGCGTTATTCACTCGTTCGCCTTTGGTTTCCCCGTGCTTAGTCAGTGCTGCTTGCTCAGGCGGTGTCTGAGTGCTGTGCCTGGCAGCGGGGCGGCTGCGCTCAGACCCGAGCTGACATCTGTAGATGCTGAAGCAGAATAGAAAGTGACTGCTACTTCCATGCTTACATTGACTCAGCACCGCTCGGGTAGGTCTGAATGCCACTTTTGTTCTTCTTCTGTTGTGTCTTGTGCCGCAAGGCTTCAACTTCTGGCTGTCAGTGAGGCTCCTAGTGAAAGACATACCAGCAAGGCTTTAATTCTAGATTTCCTGTATGCATAGTGACCTAAAAGCAGCTGAAATTCCTGATTCTATCCCGTCCTTATGTCTGCAAGTGAGTTGCAGTTGAAAGGGAGATGCTGTTGACTTGCTGAAACCACATCTTCTAATTCACTTTTTAACATTGAAGGTGTACCAGGTGCTCCCTAACCAACTTAGCTTACGGTGTGTTTGTTGTTGTTTTGTTTCAGAGCTTGCTGGAGCTAGCAGGCAATGTTTAAGACGCGATATACTGTCATTTTAACCAGTAACAGGGTGCACGCTGAACTGGAAGAATGCATATTCATGGATATGCATCTGTGCAAGTAGTTCTTATATATAACTTACAGCTGCACAAAGGCATTGAATCCTTACTGAGAGACAGGTAAACAGTCTGACTTACCCAGGGACTCTGGAGGACACATACCTGGAAAAAACAAGGATTTGCTTATAATGGGTACAAAACCATCTCTGAATTCTGAAAACAAATCAGCGAGGTCTCAAAGATACCTGTGGGTATCTTTACATTTTATGTGTTGTCCTTGGCGTTATTTTTGGTGAAGGTATTCTTGTGTGCTTACATAAGTAGAAAGTTGCTTTTCACAAGAAGTAGAAAAGCCAGGTGAAATTTCCTCTTCAAGTGGAGATACAGGCTTCAATTTTCTGCTTCCCTGGTCTAACCACATACCTGACCAAACTAAGCGAAGGAAGGCCTTCATTCCACCTGACGAAGTTGATTTACTTTACAGGAATGAATGATGTATTTACAGGGCCAGCTGAGAGAGGAAAATGTAGACTTTCACTCAACTCTGAAGTGAATTGTAAGAAGCAGTCAAGATAGCTGTTGCCAGTATAATTTTTACTAAATGGTAATTTAATATTAGAAAAATGCATAAAAAGGCTTAAACAGGACTGAAATCCAGGTCTCCCAGTTTCCAGAGAAGTTTCCCAATGGCAAAACTAAAAGTCTAGCTTTCTTTGGTACTGCTTAGTGTGGGAGCCTCACGTCCCTTTCAGGTGTGGTGCACAGCTTCATCAAGAAGAGTGGATGATGTCTCCTTAACCTTTGGAAGGTAATCAAAGTTTTTTCCTGGGAAATTTTGGTTTAAGTGTAAACTACCTTTTCCAAGTAAACATAACATTTTTGTCTAGATCTTTCTGGGTATTAATTAAAGCATTATACCTTCAGTGCAGAAGTCTTATCAGTGCTGAGTGGATGGGTGCACTGCCAGCCCATTCTGGCTAGACATAAGATGAGTAGAAGAGAAAGGTTTTTACAAGTGCTTCCTGTGCTGTGGGATGGAGTTTTCCATAGCTAAGCATGCCACCAGTGATGGATGGAAGATTGTGGTGGTACAGAATCACAGTTGGTAGTCTTCCTTCTCCAGGTGCTGCCTTTTATAGGAGTTCCTACCCAAGTGACTTGGCCATAGCTTGTGATGTACAGAGAAGTCACCTCTGCAGTGAGCTGTTCTTGCAATGCTGCCAGCCAGCCATGCTTATCTGGGGATATGCTTTAGCATGAGTATGTAGGGAGAAAGAAACTGTTGAAAGAGTAAGTGAAGCAGTGGCGTCCTTGTTTTGCAGGTTGAGGAATGTAATAAGAAGAGGAGGATGAAGGATGTGTGGTGGCTCAGTGTGAGGCATTGGGTTGTGCAAAGTGAGTCAGAGGTGTAGGGTTGCTGTCTGGATTTGGGAACTTGAGGGCACTTCTGTGCTTGTTTGAAGCAGTTATCGCTGGTGATGATAGATAAGCTTAGTTTGGGAACTCCTACTCGTAACAATTTGAAATGCATTGTTCAAACCCCGCGTGTTCAGGCACCTAATACCAGCTTCTGGATCTCACTTGTGCCAAATCTGTCTCTTAAACCTTGGCTCTTCCAGTTCTTACAGATAAGTACTTCCAAATGCTGAGAGGTGGTAGCATTGGGAAGATGGCATGTACCCCAGCATAATATTTTTCATGTGGTATTTTGCTATGTCCATTTTTAGTGGAACTCCATGAAATAGAGAAGTATTCTTATTTCTGTTCAAGTAGAAACTGAAGCACAGAAATAACAATCTTACCAATTTAGTTTGCTGTTCTTCTATTGCCGTGGTTTCTTCGGACATCTGACCAGTGCTGTGAAGAGAGAACTGTTGCGTTCAGGTCTTGAAGAATCTACCAGATAATACTTCTAGCAGCACTCTTGGAAAATGTGTTATTTCAAGTAGTGGGAAAACAAGTAAATATTAAATTTTAATTCATCTACTGCATTAGACTAGACTACGAAGACTAGAAAAAGTTGATTTAGATTGACTGAAAATGGGCTAAACAGCATAGATATGTTAAGATGAAATATCACAAGGACATGTCTAACCTGACTGTTCTTTGTGGCAGTGTTTATCATCAGGATGAAAATCTGCCTCCCGGTCTAGAGATTCAGTGTGGCAATTTAAAACAGATGAGAGAAGTAATTATTGAAATTTATTAATTGTGAAATCAGCATCTTGAGTCAATGATAATTGATGTATTTAAGTGACTTACTGGTGATTAACTCTGGAAAACTATACTTGGAATTACAGATTGCTCAAATGTCTAGTTGAAAAACGTTGTTTTCCAAATGCTATAAAGATTAAATGCTTTCTACTCAAAGATCATTTAGCACATTGGGGACCATATCCTTGTTAAAACTAGATAATATGATAATAAAAATGGCTATCAATCAGTATAGAGTTTTGAAGAGATTAAATAGTTTACTTTGTTTTTTAGCTCTTCACTTCAATTGGTGCTTTTCAAACTAGGTTGAATTTACCAGTGTTTGCAGAATCCCAGAACGGTTAAGGCTGGAGAAGACCTCTGGAGATCTTCTGGTTCAACCTCAGGTTATGAAATAACCATCTGGTTCAACCCCAGATGTTCTGAAGTTCATTTCTTTTTGACTAAAGAAAGTATTTTTTTTTTTCTGGTTTTGGGAACTATTTAGACCAGTATTCAAGAAGCAGTGCTATAACACATTTGACAGCAAACAGGCTCTGGCCTTCCAGGAAGAAATAGCTAAACACCCTGTGGGAGTTAAACTTGGAAAATACTGCTCTTCTGAAGCACTCTTTGCAAAAGAACAAAGCAAGTGCGTAGAGATTTTCATAGATGCTATCCATGCAGAGATAGAAGAGGTAGAAATAAGAAAGACTGAAATCCTTAAGTCTTTCTTGCAAGAGGGCTTTTTTGTTTCTTTCTGCTGCGCAGTGGCCTAGGTGTAGTGAATTGATTTCTCATCTTTAAGTGGAAAAGGCAGAGCAGGTAATAAGCACGGCCCATGTCCTCCATAGCTTTCCAGGCCGAGCTGCTGCCCACTTATGTGCTTGTTGGGTAAAACTTACCACTTTATTGCAAGAACAGTTAATAGCTTTTTAATGAGTGCATCTATTTCTGAGAAAACATGGGAAACGGAATGGAATTCTGACGTGATGTGAGCTTCAGACATTGCATTTGAAGAATTTAAGTATAACAGAAGTCTCATCATAGTCCTTTTTTCTTCTTTTTTTTTTTTTCTTTGAACGGAGGGACATCACAACTGTCTGCAATGGGAGGAGTAACCAATTACAGGATACAGGACATGACTCTAAAATTCATTTAGTCTTCAATTTTTAGTTTTTCTTTGTGCTTTTGTTAAATAACTGCCAGACTTTTTTCTTGCTCTGTGGAATTTAGATCTTTTTTAAGTCAATCTGCCTTTGTTTTAAGTTGAAATTAATGAAATAATTCTGTCAGATAAAATTATAGGTTTCTTGATTCAAGTGGGGAATTCATACATAGATGGTCCTCTAAAAAAGCATCTGACAGCTCACAATTTTAAGCTATAGAAGATTATTTTAAAGTTGTTCAACTTAGTCTGAAAGTCAGATGTTTAAAGTATTTATGCGTCTTTGAAACTTTAGTGCTTTCCTGCTAAAGCTTTTTAAGGGAATTTCATACTTTGTGTTCCCTTGGTTCATTTTTTCCCCACTTGCTTTCATGATACTTTGAGCTACTATGTTGAAATGATGAAAAATGGAGTGCCTTTAACTAGAGTCTTCTTATTTTAATTTTTGGCTGCTTCCCCCTTCCCCAGCTCATTGATGTCTTCTGAGAGTGATTTATTTTCCTTTGCAAGGTAAAATGACATGATAGTTTGCATATGTGGGCACTGAAAACAGATCTTATCCCCTCCTGCTCTTTGGGTGTTCCTTTGGACTTCCGTTGAGAATGCCAGGTAGGCAAACTCCTTTTCTATATGCGTTTAGATGGTGCTTGTTTAGATTACAACAATCTAAATCTGCTAATGATGCTTCTATCACTTAGCATCATTTTCTCTTTTCAGGTCTTAATTGCTGCTGTAGCTTATGGTGCTGTTGAGGTGTGTGAATACATACGGATAGCTAAAATGGTCAAGTAGTAGAGCAGTATGTGGCAAGGTTTGTCTTCAGTCATGTAGTGTTGCAGAGTGTGTCCATACTGTAAAAATGCTATGTAATGTGTTAAAGATCAAGTGCAACGGTGGCTTTAATGGCTTTTGTAGTTTAGTGCAATAATATGGCATTAATGCTTGGGGCTGAATGTCTTCTGTCTTGCTCTTCATTAAGCTGTTTTGACAGATTTTGCAGTGAGCGCTTGGAAAATGCTATCAAAAAATCATTGCTTACCAGAGTTTCTGTTTTGCCTTTGATATGTACACAACAATAACTCTCTAAGTACTGTTTTTCATATAGCCAACACAGTTGGCAGTAACTTGCATCTTTTCTTTCAAAATAACCATGATTGTCTGCTCTTCTGTTGGCTAGTATGTGGAAGAAACAAATTTTGTTGTTTTGGTCATAAATAAAACATTCTGAGTACCAGCTCGTTCAGCTGAATTTCTTCTGTTAGCAGGCATTCTCTTCAGACTAAAACTTTAAAAATAGGTTTTCTGTGACAGTTGAGAGTTTTTAGATGAATACAATTTGAAATGCCTGAGTAAGTTTGCCTGCACCAGAATGGTTAAATCCATTCTTTTTCTTTTTTCCCCTGAATTCAGTTTAAGATATTTTTTCTGCAGCTAAGAGCACACCTGCAGTTGCTGGTTATTAAATTTCAGAAATATTGCAAGTGTTGTTCAAACATTTTTTTTTTTTCACCCCCTTGTAAATTGTGTAGGTGGGATGTGATGATAACATTTTGAGAAGGAATAGGGAAGCAAATGGGACTGCGGTGCTAAATTATTTTGGCACGTAGTGACTTGTACAAAGATTTACATGATTAAGGCAGCAAGAACTGTAGCTATCTTCATGTTCTCTTAATCATTAGCTTCCTGCTTTCTTTTTTCCTCCTCAAAGTATGGGACTAGTCCTCAGTTTCTTCTACACTAAGGCAGACAGTACAGTCTAGGTACAGTTACAACAGTGGCTGTAACTCCAATGCTTTTCCTTGTCAATGACCTGTGTTTCAGCAGCTGTGTTGTCTTAAATCCTAGTCTAGATGAGAGAATTATTGGTTTGATAGGAGTGTGTTATCATTTCCTAACGTTGATGTCAGGGAACTAGCTTGATTATTGATACTGTGCTCTTTAAATGTGATGCTGGTGTGATCCTTAATTGCTTTTGTTAGGCTACCCTAGATGAAATGTCAGGTGAAGGGCAAAGAAGTAGAAAGTACTGGCCTTCCAGTACTTGAAGGAAGCATAAAAACAGGAGGGAGAACAACTGTTTTCATGGGTGGATAGTGACAGGACAAGGGGGAATGGTTTTTAACTGAAACAGGGGAGGTTTAGGTTAAATATTAGGAGGAAGTTTTTCACTCAGAGGGTGGTGACGCATTGGAACAGGTTGCCCAAGGAGGCTGTGGATGCCCCATCCCTGGAGGCATTCAAGGCCAGGCTGGATGTGGCTCTGGGCATCCTGGTCTGGTGGTTGGTGACCCTGCACATAGCAGGGGGGTTGAAACTGGATGATCACTGTGGTCCTTTTCAACCCAGTCCATTCTGTGATTGCTCAAGTCATCTGGATAGACTTTCAACATCTAAGATATAGTTGCTACCATATGCAAAAAATCTGGATGATGAGGCAAACACTATCAAAGCATTTAAAAGTAGAGTAATCAATTAGTATAATTGTCTGAGGTGAAATAGTTCTGTAAAGTAAGAGTTGTATTTCTTGAGTTCCTGTTGTGGCTCCGGTTAGCAGGGAGCCACCCTAACCGAAGATAAGTAGTGCTGGAGATTCCCATGTGAGTATCGACTGAACTGCAATTTAATTTGAGCTGGAGATGAGTTGGATCCCACTGAATTGGATGAGGGCACTGAACTTGGAGTGCCCTGCATGCTGTGAAGAAAAAGTCAGTCCCGGTTTCCAGATGAGCTGCAAAAAAAGGTGCTTTCAAGAAATAGCTGCATAGATCACTTCTGGGCAGTGTGTGGGTTTGCTGCGGCAAGCTAGTTTGCATTTTGGTAGGAGGCTGTGGATGCCATTTGCCCTCTTACTCCTAGTGTATTTCACAGGGTAGAGCAGAAGCCAAGAGTAATCAACCTACTTTCTTCTGATGAGATCTGCTTGCAGTTTCTCACATTGCTGAAACATCTTTTTAACTGCTTCACAAAGTCTTACTTGAAACATTTTATAAATATGCAAGAAAATCAGTAGGCTTTTTTTTTTTCTTTCAAAAATAAGACATGAACTTGGTAAGATCCCTTTAGAAATGCATGAACGGAGTCTGTTCTCAAGAACTGCTTTTCGTCTGAAATTTCCTTTCAATATTTTCAGTGTTAAATTTTAGAAGCTCACTGTTTTTGTCAAAATAAAACAATGAATCTGAAAGGTTTTGCTTTAATGCCATTGTCCTAAAAACTTACACATGGGGGGGGGGGGGGGGGGGCAGAATCTTCTTTTTTTCCATCCACCCACCTCTGTTTTATTGCATTTGGACGTAGTACAGAATCCTGCAGGTGTGCCTTGTGAGCTACCAGAAAGCAGTCCTTGTACACTAGGGGGTTTTCTTGGTGTGTTTTTTGAAGGTGTGTTTTCAGCCTGTGTATTATTCTGTTGCCAAAAAGACTTAATGTCAGCAAGAGTTTTCCTAATAGTCATCTCCTATCTCCAGGTTCCAAATTTTGCTACTCTTTTGCAGCAAATTGGTCAAAAGTGGAGGATTGTTGTTGTTTTTAGCTTTAGAATTTCAGATACTTTTTGAAAAGGATTTGGAGGGCTGAAGATGATCACCTTGAAATGTTTCTTCTGGAGCATTCTCTCAGATGCCTTTCATAGCCTCAGGGAAAAAAAAAAAAAAGAAATCCAACTAGTCCGAGTGCTCCTGAGCCTGATCAAATCCAAGCTCTGCATCTGGCTGCTTGAAGAAGGCATCTGCTCTGCTAGAAACAGTGAGATTCTTTGTAGCTGACATGCAGGTTACTCCCTACAATGCCTGAAAGAGAGAAGTATGAGTCACCTTCTGCCGGGGTAATGCTGCGATCCACAACCGAAATGCAAGCAATGATTTGAAACGAATTCCATTGCTTTTGTTGGCATGTTGTTAAGTTTTGGGGAGAGAGGAAGATCAGTGTGGTACCACTTAATCCTCTTCCATCTGCTTCTTTTAACAGATAACCTTCTCACTACACAGCAGGAGATTTGGGGGTGAGAGTGGTTTCATTATTATTGTGTTGGATGTGCAGGAGATTGTCCAAAGCAGAATGGATACAGTGATTCCTGATGTTGATTTTACTGAACATGTTATGCACTGGAGATGGTGTTTTTATACCTTCTCCAGTTTCGGCCTTCCCTTTTCTGGCCCTTTCATTGGGAGACAGGGAGGAACTTGCATGAGAAATGGGTATTGCAAAAGAGCTTGGTGTCTCTGTGCACTGGTTCTTTAGGAACCTGCTGTACACAGAAGTGTGTGGTCTTATTGCAGCAAACACCCATCTCCTTAATTAGAATGCCACCTCCTCAGAGGGAGGCCCTCTCACCAGTTAAAACACAGAAGTTCTAACAGCATGGGAGGAAAACAGGAACCCATATACCGTCATGGAGCAACAGTTGACCTTTACTTGAAATGCTGTGATCCCCAGATGAGAGGAGTCCTTTGGTATCTGTTTGGTGTTCAGGGTATTGGTTTTGTGATTTTTGCAGTGACATTTTAATATAAAGCGAATAAACAGTACTGGGAAATCTCTGTTTCAGTCCGTGCTATTTTTCTTTAGATTACTGTTCGTACTGTACGCTTAATCTTTTTCTGTTGTTCCCTTGGAAATTGTGAATTTGCCTGCACATATTTGTATAACAGGAAGATCGGAGCGTTTTCTTAACCTTGCTTGTAGCTTTCTCTTGGAACAGGCAAGTGAGAAGCTCCTGAGACTTAAGAAGGTGCCCGTCCTTCATCAGTGCTGCAGCTGCTGCACTGCTGTGAGATGAGAGAAACTGCACTGCTGTGGCTTCCTGTTACTCCCATGGTTTTGTGTGGAAGTGTTATCTGCTGTTGTTTTTACTGAGCACTTTCATGTTGTTGTATTACTAGATTCATGGAGGGGTGTTTAGTCAATTAGGCCTTCCAAGGGACTGAGCTGCTTGCTAGCCTGGTCTGTAAATCCCTGGAGCTCAGGTAAGTGGCCGTGTTGTGCTTCCAGTATATGGCTCATGGGGCTTGCCAGCTGTAAGCCTTCAAACTGCTCGGTCACTTGGACAGAATCTTAGATATAGGCTTGCAGGAATCCTGTGGAGCAGTCTCTCAGGTGCACCTACTTAAATTCTTCAGGGCACTCACCTACCTCAAATGCTCAGGCCTTGGAATATTTGCTACCAGGATGCTTTTCTCTGCTCATTATAGAATCGTTTGAATTGGAAGGAACCTTTGAAGACCACCTAGTCCAACTTCCTGCAATGAACTGCAATACCTAACAGCCCAATCAGGTTTCTCAGAGCCTCATCCAGCCTGACTTTGAATGTCTTCAGGGATGGGGTATCTGCAACCTCTCTGGGTAACCTGTTCCAGTGCCTCACTACCTTTACTGCTTAAAAAAACAAAAAACAAACAAAAAAAACCCACTCTTTTTCCTTATATCCAGTCTAACTCTCCCCTCCTTTACTTTGGAACTATTTCACCTTGTGCTATCATAATAAACCCTGCTAAAGAGTCTGTCCCCTTCTTTGTTATACCACCTCTTCAGATACCAAAAGGCCACTGTCAGGTCTCCCCAGAGCCTTTTCTTCTCAGGTTGAACCTCCTGCTTTGCCTCATGATTTTTCAGGTCAGTTTCATTCATTATGTGCTGAGCAAGATAATTCCTAAACACTCTTTGCTTGAATTTTATCAGTGCAGAATAGTGAGTAGAACAGAGACTTGATTATAAAGTCCACACTGTTCCCTCTGTCCTTTGGAAACTCTTTCTTCTGAGATTTGTTGTCAGTCCCACAGATACACTGAAGCCTCACATCCTCCACAAGACTATATTTACCAGTCTTCAGATGTCTTCCTTCCCTAAAATCAAGTTCTATGCATGGGTTACACTGCTGATTATAAAATTATATTTGGAGTAGAATCTACTTGTGTGGCTGTCCTTGTACAAATACTGTCTGAGGAATGATAGACTCTTGTAGGAAGAAACTGGGTAGCAGGTCATACTGAGGAACCCTTTGAGAGGCCACGGCTTTTAATGTCAAGTATCAAGCTTGAGGAAACTTGTTAGGTTAGTCTTCACATCCTTCTCTGCTGTATTTCCCCAGCCTGGTTATCTGCAGCCTTACTTAACATTAAAGCTGTGGACTCTTAGCAGACTATCTCAGTATCATCTGCTTCTACAGTAGTTGTTAAAGGTTGGCTGTGGGATACAAGTGGTAGCCTGCTGGTCTTTGATCCTTGACCATGTTGTAGAAAATGTAGACGTGTCTGCCTGTTCTGGAATTTGACTGGATCCAGATATTCCCAAATTCTCTTCAGGTTTTGGAGAACCTAGTCTGCTGCTTCTTGATAGGGTGAACATCTAGTTCAATCGTGATGGGATTAGGTGCAAAGAACTCTGTGCCTTTTCAAGTAACATCATGGATCAGATCAGAATTGTTCCTGTACTGTTTGGATACCTAATGGTCTTTAATCTGGCATGTTAAAATCTTTCCCATCAGCATCTGTATACCCTCTGTTGCTTACTGAAGTATTGAGTATTGTGGTTTTTTTATTTTTTATTTTTGGTATAGCTGCTGCAAACCTCCGAAGAATCTGTTTACCATTGAGCAGTTTTTAGTCAAACCTCTTCTAACACTTCTAGTGTTCTCTGTAACCAGATTTCATAGCAACCACATTCAGATGCTAAATCTGCTCATCAGATGAGTCTGTCAGCAGCTGTTGGTGAGAAGTGCTGTTCCTATTACCACTCCAAATACCGGTTTTTATTTAAAGGTCTGCAGCTATTGTGGAAATCGCCCTGCTGCCTCCAGGCCTTATGCTTTGCTCTGCATTGACCTCTGATTCAGCAAACGGAGGAATTGCTGGACTTGCTCTGCACCTGTGCAGTAGGGTGGTTTTCAAGAACCGCAGTGAGTAAATGCAGTCCTTAGACAATCTTCTGATGAACTGGGGCTGCTCTTTCTGTCTTCTTGGTTTGCACTGTTGTGCTTGTAGTTCCCTTGTGTTCCCCTATAGGTCAGTGATAATGCTTTATAGATGGGACACATAATGTGAATATATAACTAACCGTAGGACCCTTTTTAAAGGGAAGATGAAGTCTGACATTGAAAGACAATGTGAACCCACAAGCATTCTCCTGAAGTGCATGTTCAAAATGCCTTTATCTGCTGAAGAATTCTATCACAAGAAACTCACAATTAGCGTTGTGGTGTCTGATCTGAGGATGGAAAAGTTGCTCCTCCTGGCTGCTGCCTCTTGCCACTTCTGTAACTCTTCGATCAAACAGTTCCACATTATTCAGTTTTCCTTCCAAGTGTACAAAAGTGACTGTGTTCTGAAAAGACAAATGAGTTGTATGGAAATCTGAGGTCAGGATACTCAATCTTCTAGATCACAGTTGCTCTGGAACACAATGAGGAAGAGAGAAGGAGGGTGGCACGTGTAGGGTGTAGCACTATAGTGGGCCTATTAAGTGAAAAGCTGTGGTTACAAAGTTTTCATCTCTGAAAAGGAGTGCTACCTTGTGGACTCACTGTATGAGAGAAAATAGGATATAGGTGCTTCAAATCAGTTACCCAGTACTCTGTATTGCTTGTTCATCTAATGATTTGTTGTTTATTGCAGGACGTTCTGTTTGTTTTTTTTTTTTTTTGTTTTTTTTTTTTTAATCCCATTCCAACCCTAGCAACTATATCTAGATGATGTATACAAAAAAGGAGCATCTTTTTTTTATTTTTAATTTGAGCTATGCATATTCAAGAATAAAACATACTGCCCAGAGGTGGTAAATTGTTGATCTTGGTGTATGTTGAACTCCTGCAGATAGTTTTTATTCAGAAATGGTGACTTCAATCCTGGTAGCTCAGCCTTCCAGAGAGGAACAATGGGAAGCTCTGTCTTGGGTGAAAACTGGAAAGGTACACCTTGGAAGTCACTTATTACTAAAATTAAACACTTGTGTTGCCTTCCTCGCTGGGATAATTGGGCCGGTAATTGAAGTCTACATTCTTCTTTCCAAGATGATCAAAACACCTTCCTTTGAAAGACTGTCAGCAATAAACGTGGTTAGATTAAAAGGACTGGGAAAAGTCTGGGCTTCAAGCCCCACACATCTTTGTGTTAATTGAAGTGGCCTTTCTGCATAGGACGACTTAATGTGGAGAAAAATAATTAGTGGACTGTTTTCCAGAAATTCTGGTTACCGGTTAGTGAGTGATTCAGCAAGGAAGGTGTTACGGACACTGGGTGTGTGGTTCTTTAAATGCAGACTTTCTCAAAAGGAATCCAGCCTTTTCTCAAGTAGTTTCTTACCATTATGACCACTCTTAAGGGTTAGGTCTACAAATTACCATCCTTTCTGGATGAGAATTTCATCACTAATTAACTTTCTGAATGAGTTTAGTAAAGCCACGTTGTTTGATCATACTTCAGATAACCTAACAGTTTTCTTACTAATTCAGGCAGTTCTTTACTTGGTGTCTGTGTGGGAATTTACAGCATCTTAAAGAAATGACTTTGGCTGCCGTTTCTTATTTTTTACCCCCTGGCTGCAGGGTGACCTCATGGTAGCCTTTCAGTACCTAAAGGGAGCTTACAAACAGGAGGGGATTCAACAGGGTAGATAACGGCAGGACAAGGGGAAATGGTTTTAAGTTGAGGGAGGGAAGATTTAGGTTGGATGTCGGGGGAAATTCTTTACAGAGAGAGCAGTGAGGTGCTGGAACAGCCTGCCCAGACAGGTTGTAGATGCTGGGTTGGATGGGGCCTTGGACAGCCAGGTCCAGTATTTAATGTGGAGGTTGGTGGCCCTGCATGTGGCACGGAGGTTGGAGATTCATGATCCTTGAGATCCCTTCCAACCTGGGCCATTCTGTGATTTCTTTTTCACTCTCAGAAGAGAAGTTGTCACTGAAAGATGTAGCCTTTTGTTGTGAAAGTTTTCTTCTTTTCCCTTCTTTTGCACATGTTCTCACTGTAATGTAGCAAAGCCTGTCCTTCCTGCCAGCTGAGCCTCCATCTGTTTGCCTGATAGAAGCCATGGCAGTGCTTGTGGTTGTGACACCAGCCTGAGCAGCCAATGCAGATAGAGCTCTGGTGATGTGGCCTCATGGGCAGCTGAGGGATGATGGAGGCCTGGCAGCCAGTCTTCTTGCTGGAGACATGGCCCAGTAGGATGAAACGTGCAGAATAAAGCCACCTTCGAGGTGGTTTAGGTACCACAGAGTGTCTTGGTAGCAAATAAAATGGCTGTCAGTCATGTTAGTGAAGCTCATCTGGGAAAAGCTTTATTTTTCTTTAACCTAGACGAAACACAAAGAAATTAACATTTGTGCATGAATTAAAATATAAATAGCTCAACATCTGGGATGTTGAGCATATCCAAGTTCCTCATTCTAGCTGACTTCATTTAATAGTTGCACAAATATGAGATTTGAAATGCACATAAGGAAGAATTTTTTTGCTGTGTTATGTACTGGATATCCTACGACTGACATAATTTTATAGACATTAATTTCTTACTAGGTTCTGAATGCTAGAATAGTCCAGTATTTTCAGGGTGTTGATTTAGAAGGAAATAGTTTGTGAGATTTTTTTTTTCTGTAATTGAAACTTGTCTTATTATATATATATATATATATATATATACACATATATTACATATATGACTATATGTCAGAAAGAACAAAATAACTTCCTAAGAAAATTATGTCAGAAGTTTATGATCGACATAGAGATTATGAGTAAATCGTACTTCACATTGTCAACATAGAAGTAGTATGTAGAGGGAAGCTACTCAATACTTGAAGATGAACCAAAGCCTAAAAAAATAAACTCTCAGGATTTTAGAAGTTTTTAATTTGTGTATTGATGTTTAGATAAAGAAACAACTTCAGGTAATGGACTGATCAATTTTCTCTGGATCAAATGTTGAGTTGTTAAAGATAAGAGGTCGCTTCCAAAAACTGTGGATAAGAAACATTCTTGCTGCTCAGTTTGTCCTAAGCAGTCCTTCAGAACATTCAGAGTATCTAAACCAGGCTTATAGTAATGAAATGAATTATTATTTAAGGTAAGTTGCACCAACTTTTGAGGTCATGACCAGACGTTGGTGGGGTTTTTCTTCAAGTTAGAAGGTAAATGGTAGAAACTCAATAGGAGTAAAGAGGCTTCCAGGATATCTGTTAATGAAATAACTGAGTCTGTAACCCATAAGTTTATGGTGTGCTTTCCTTGGTGACAAACTTTATACCTTTCTTTAAAAGAAAGTTTGATTATAATAAAAAAGGTATGAAAGCACAGTGCTGCTTCCAAAGTGAAAGACAAATTGGTGAAAGTTATATTATCTCCTAAATTGGTTCTCTATTCTTGTGCTGCTACTCGCTTGGAGTCTCCTTAAAATTGTCTATCTTACAAATAATACCCAGAGTTATAACATAATTGTATTGTTGTGAGGAAAATCTGTCTCAACAGAGCATTTTTTTTTTGCAAAGTTTCCTGATAAGCATTGTAGGATGTTTTTATTAGCTTGAAGGACATTAAACTGTATTATTCTGTGGTTACTAGGGTAACAGGAAGCCTCTGCTTCGTTCTAGACACTCCAGTTCTCTTCAGGCCGTGTCAGATCACGTATGCTGTGATATTCATCTGCCTGAGGATGAACGTGAGGATTGATGAGAGAGCAGAAGTTCATCAGGTTGTTTGCTTCTTCATCCCATTATTTATTTATCTTTTCCTTAAGTTTTAAGTAACTTGGAGCTAGGTGACTGCAATAGGTCAAATTCTTCAAAAAGCAAAAGGCACTATGGAAATGCAGTTCATATCCATTTAGATATGGACTATATAACTATATAAGATATGTAAGGTCAGACTTGATCTTCTGAGACCCTTTCCAACATGGGCTGTTCTCCAGTCTGTGAGTTCTGTGATCCAGGCTTGTAGCTGTTTCCAGAGGTATGTACCCAGGCAGTGGTAAAAATCAGCAGCTCTGACTTAGTGAAGTAAGAAAGCTGTTGCCTTGATACTGAGAAGCTGTGTGGTTCTGGTTGGATGGAATGGCATGATGTTCCTAAATTCTTATCCTTTGGGAGCAGGTGATGCTGTTAAGAAGGTTAAGAATTAATTGTTAGGCCTATTCTTAAAGACTGTAAAAGTGTAATTCTAATGAGCTAGAAAAAAATCCTATTAGAATAGTTTTAAATAAGTTTTGCAGCGGGAATTTTATCAGTGATTATAAATTGTTTAAAGTAATCTAAGTGTATTTACTTTGAAGAGTGAAATAATGCTTTATGGGATTGTGATCATCCGGCCCTTTGGAAGGGCTTATGCATTTGATCATTTATGCTAGCCAAAATTTTCACTTTATCTGTTTGCTAATAACCTCTACAGATGTAATAAGGAAAAGAGACTGAAGTTGCTGCTAACTTATGCACAGGGCTGCAGTCAATTTTTGTAAAATCTAATTCAGTCAATTTGCTTTCATAATGATGGGATATATACCTACCTTGAGTTCTATAGGTATAGTTCTCAACTCAAACTAATAGCTGTAAGTAGCTCTATGGCTTTGGCATTTGTTTCTCAACTCTTTGTCTCTGGAAACCAGCATTATACAACTCACTTGTCTGCTTGTCTCATCTTCCTCCCTTACCAGCCAATAAGTTTTAAATTCTGTGGTGAAGTTGAACTAAATTAAGTGCTGAGACAGGTTCCAAAAGAGGTTGTGGAAGGTCCCTTGCTAGAGGCTGTCAGCACCCAACTGTATATGTGGCTCCACATGGGCTGGTTGAAGGTCTCCTAGCAGACCTTCTGCTGAGCAAGGAGTTGGACTGGAGACTGCCTGAAGTCCCTTTAATCCCAGTGATGCTATAGTTCTAAGTCTGGGAAGAATTAGGGATCTAAATACTGATTTAAGTTCTTGCTGAGCTATAGGTGGAAGAGAGATCCTGTTAGTGCTCAGCCTGTGGGGAAAAGCTGTGGCATGTGCTGAACTCTAGTTGGAGACTGGAGAGGAAAATAGCTGAGAAAGTACTGAGCAAAAGGAAAAACAGTAACTTTACATATCAGTATTGACCAAATCTATAGGAAAGTAGACCTACTTTTGTTACCATAAATTTCTTGCTGTTTATACACTTCACATAAGGGCAAGATGCTGCTTCAGCTCTCCCAGTTCAAATACTGCCAATATTTTTTGTCTCAAAGCTTTTTCTCTAACCCATCTACAGGCATACACTTTGATGTATCTGGATTGGTACAAATCTATTTGGTGACTTTTTGTCCCCCTCTTTGTCAGTGCTACCTTATGCAGTAAGTTTATAGTACATTTTAAATCCTACCATAATTCATATGAACATTTACATTTCAAGGAATACAGTTCCGAGAGACTTGTGACAAACTGTGGATTGCTAGATAAATGGTAATGCATGCTAGGGTCACTTAGGTTTTATGAACACAGTGATTTAATAAACTAAAAGTATGAAACAGTTGGACTCAATAGATTTGCTTTATGGTGTAAAAGAGGCTTGTATTGCTTTTAATAGGTATCTGCATTTTTTTCCTTGCCTTTGCAAAGAGTTGTATGCAATCCCATACCCTCAGAGCAAGCTGATTTCATAGAATCATAGAATGGTCTGGGTTGAAATAGACCACAATGATCATCTAGTTTCAACCCCCCTGCTATGCGCAGGGTCACCAACCACCAGACCAGGCTGCCCAGAGCCACATCCAGCCTGGCCCTCAATGCCTCCAGGGATGGGGCATCCACAGCCTCCTTGGGCAACCTGTTCCAGTGTGTCACCATCCTCTGAGTGAAAAACTTCCTCCTAATATCTAACCTAAACCTCCCCTGTCTCAGTTAAAAACCATTCCCCTTTGTCCTGTCACTATCCACCCATGAAAACAGTTGTTCTCCCTCCTGTTTTTATGCTTCCTTCATGTACTGGGAGGTCTCAGTGAGGTCTCCCTGGAGCCTTCTCCTCTCCAAGTTAAACAAGCCCAGTTCCTTCAACCTTTCCTCATAGGAGAGGTGCTCCAGCCCTCTGATAATCAAAAATTTATTACAAAACTTCCACGAGTTTGCTGTATGGGAACCCAGGGAAGAGGAGAAATCTCTCAGTGTCTGTATATGTTTATAGATACCATGAGCTCTGTTGCTTCTGCTCCAGCCTGTGTAGTTGAGGTGAGACAACATCCCTGGTGTTCTTCCCCAAAGAATCATCACTAAGATCATCATGTCTACCCGTCAACCCATCACCTACATGTCCACTAACCATGTCCCTCAGTGTCATGTCTTCCAGCTTCTTGGAGTCACTGTTCCTGGAGGTGTTTGCTACTTTCCAGATCAGCCTGTTCCAATGAATTACCAAACTTTATGCTGAAGTTCTTTGCTCTTGCCATGATGCTTGCCTAATCTAGTGGCTTTTCTGTTTCTGCTGGCAAGCTGGATGTGCAGAATTTGCTCTCGTGTATCTGTTCTCAGTACTTGCAAAGAACCCAAAGATTTGTGCTGTTATATAGTGAGTTGCTGAGAATAGCTAATATGCAGGATGTTCCTCTCTTGGAGAGAACAAACTTGCCAGCATGCTCATCGGGATGCTTGGATGACCTCTGTCACCAAGGATGGAAGGCTTCAGCAATAGTTATGTGCTATAGGCATTTGGAGGCTAAGACTGGTTTTCCACATGGAGGTCAGAGGTACAGAGTTCAAGGGACTTGGTAGAAGTTGGGTGGGAAAGCCTGTCGCAGGGTATGGCCCTGAGCCCACATCTCCTGCATCACCTCAGCACTCCTCTCACTTGATACTAATGTGTTTTCTGTTAAGAGTCAGAGGGTAAAATGTAACTCTAAGTGGTTAAGTCTGGAAAGTGAAGAAATGATTATCTTGAAGAACTGCCTTTCTTGAGAGTTTAAAGTACAAATCAAAGATAGGCGCTAGTCTCTGTAATTGTAGGATTTTCTGTTTAATTGTAGTATCTTCATGTTGTTTGTTTGATAGCTACCAAAACCCTTGATGTATCCAGTCATGCTCATTGCAGTAAATATTATTACAGAACCATTGTATATAGCTTGATGACATTTAAGGTCAGAACATTAATACAGTCATTAAGAATAATTTTCAGTTATGGATTCAAAGTTCAAAATACTTAAATATGCAGCCTAATTTTCGAGGTGTTGGGCCATTGCTACAGGTAGTTGTGGTGTTTTTTGAAAAATTAGATGCTCAGAATTAATGTGTCTGGAAATTTTAAGCAAGAGCCTTGTATTTAAGCAGCTATACTGTGCCTTATATGCTCATAGTTTTTGAGGTAAATAGACTTCTTTCCACATAAACCTGTCTCTTAAAGTATGAGACAGTAATTAAATGGAACGGATGTAGCTGTGAGAATCTCCAGTTTGTAGGGTATTCTGATTTTAATTTTTTTTCCTTGCTGCATTGGAAGTATGTCAGAAACAAGAGAACTAGTCATTATGAAAAAAAAGTCAGGTAAAAATACTTGCATTATGTTTCGTACTTGTGGCTACTGCTGCTTAAGTTCTACCAAGAAATAGAAAATTCTTACTTGAAGATTCCAGTGTTTGAGTTGTTAAATATGACTACACTTCAGGATTTCACTAAGACAATATTGATATTCTATTGTATAAGACAAGAACTTTGGCCTAAAGAAGGAACACAAGGATTAAAATACTGTATGCACATGCTCAGAGCAAACCTCCTGCTAAGCACGTAGGTGTTGTATGTCTCTTAGAGTCTTTTCAGTGCTGATAGTTGACTGCAGCATTAGATGTGAATTGCTACATCCTTTTAAGGTGAAAGCTAACCTCTTGCTTGCTAAGGTTGTCAGACATCTGAACTGCCAGTGGATGAGCATTAGTGTTACTTGTGGCATGGACTCGTTGCCAAGCTCCAGTACTAAAAGAGCTGCTGGCCTGCCCCTTCCTATGCTGGATCCTTACCTGGAGGGAACTGGATGTCATTGGATGCAATTACAAACATATGTGGGCGTCTGTGAACTTGTTGAGGTGGAAGTCTTCCAAAGATCTTACTGATTTTTCTTTAGAACTGGTTCAATACTTTAGATGAATGAATATTGAATTCTTCTCCAGTTGGGATGTGTAGGTAGGCCATTGAATTTCCAGGCTTTCTTGCTGTGGGAACTCTTGCACTCTTGCTTAAACTCTAAACTCTACAGTTTAAGCAAGTGAACAAGCTACAGACAGAGATGTTATCTGTGGTCACCTGTGGGAGCAAGCCGAATGTCTGGAAGAGAGTTGTTACTGCTCTGTTCACATGTGACATCTTAGATGTATCAATCCTCTAATGAGAATTTCTCTCCAAAGTGATTGGAAATGGCTTGGAAAATTCGTTAGTGCCAAGCATACATATGTAGATGACATGCATCATCCCGTTGCTTCTGTTGCAGAAAAAGAATGTTGGTTTGTTAGGTGCAGTTTGAGTACATGGCAAAGGGTAATATCATCTACTGTTCATGTCCCTTGCAAGTTGTCAGCCGAGAGCTGCCAAGAAATAGTGAACTTTGGTTCAAATGCACTTGGAACAATTGGGAAGCAAATAGAGTGCTTCATTACATTGGCTTTTGTTTCTTTGGCTGTTGGTTGGAAGACAACTGTTTCCTCTAATACTAACTAGACTGTAGCAGTTGTGAGCCTGTCAGACAGTTTCAGCAAAACTAGAGTTGGCTGAACTCTTTTGTTACACTTTGAAACCACACTGGGAAATGTAAGTAAACTATAACAACCAGTGAACTGAATTGGCTTTTTTAAGTACTTAATTGAAGTTGAGTTGGTTTATTTCCAGAAAGTTTCATGTCCAAGAAGAGTTTCAGAAGTCTTCTCAAAAGCACTGTGGTGTGGTGGTTATTTATTTTGCTAATATCACTCCTCAAGTCATTTTACAATTATTAATTTGATGTCCAGTGAGTAAGTACAATTATCCTGACTGTATGCAGTTATCCTCAGTCTACCCATCTGCAGAGTTTGTTTCCCGAAGGCTATACATAGAGTTCATGTCAAAGCCTAGAATGAAATGTTAGATCCCCGTTACTGCAATTAGGCCATGCCCTGTTCTGTATAGCAAAATAATTCATGGCTCAGCCACCTAATTGCAGTGGGGTTCCAATAAGCTCTTTAACATCTCCTCATTTATAGAAATGATTTTAAGACTTTCTTTTTTTTTTTAGGTGCAAGTTGTTGCTTAAGTAATTAAATCCTTACACAATATAGCTTATGAAACTGAATATTAAATGCAATTAATTGGCATACTGGAATTACTTGTTTTACAGCTGTTAGTTTCAGATTCATCTGAGAATCTGCAGTAACTTCTGTATTGTGGAGAGCTCAAACTGCAGCAACCTACTTACTTTTAGATTTGTATATATATATATATTGTCTCCTAACACACTTAATTTATGTATACAGGTACAAGCACATCTTCATTGGCATGTATCTGTAGAAATCCATGCGGAAAAAGTTCTGTAGACTGGTGTGCTGTTGATTTAACTCATGATGTTAAAATTCTTAAAACTGTCAAAATACAAGGAATCAGGGTCTGGAAAAAGGGAAATGTTCTCTCTGGCTACGTTTCTTAAGGTAAGCAGATTTATTTTTAATTGTTGAGGATTTTATGTGAAACATCCAGGGAATTTTGCAAAAGGGGTAAGAAAACGTCTTGGAATAAATTCTTTCTCTTGACAAGGAAACTTCGAGTTATGACAGATTTACTGCAGGCAGGCAAAATTTGCAAGCTACATTACAAAATAATGTTTAGTAATAGATACATATGAATCAGTAAACAGTATAATAAATTAAACTGCTATTTATAGTACTTCATTTCATAGTGCCCAGAACTATTTTACTGTGTCGTTTGGCAAGATTCTTATCACATTTTTTCTGTAAGCCTAAAGTAAAGAATAATTATTTTTTTTTCTGACTTTCTAATTTTGCCATCGTTTTCTGTAGTATCTTTACCATTTCAATGGCTTTTCTTTTTGAAATAATAAGAAACGTGTCACAAACACCATCAAAAAAGGAGGAGAGGGCAAAAAGCACTTAATGCCTATGAAGATAACAAACGTGGTTTCAAACTGAAGGCTCCTTTTGATGATTAGGAAATGTTATCATGGATAGGTGTCTTTTGTGTTTCGGTGGTCTTGGCATTTAACATGTAAAGCTGGAAGCCCATTTATCTTTTTGTAACGTTCAATGGGAATTAAGGTAGTCATAAAAACAGTCTTCGAGAAAACATTTTTTCTTTGTATTTGTTCTTATTATACAGAACATTTCTGCATCTTGGTTGAATGTGTTTGGCTTTGGTGTGAAGCTCAGGCAAAAATCCTAGAAAAATGCAGAGTTTTCCTGAAGATACAATTAAAAAGCAGGAACCCTTCTGAGCTTTTGTCTTCTCCTATACTGATCCAGTGCCCCATTTATTTATTTACTTTACAGTTTTAGGGGTACTGGGCAATCTCTAGTACAGTTTAAGGAAATGAGATCTATTAGTCAGCTCGAGGTACACTTTTCAATTCTTACTTTCTGTTCCTCATTTTATTATGTTTTCACTTCACACCATCTTTTTCATCTTTAGCCTGCGACAGCTCTAACCAGAAATGTGAGAGTTACCTGGTAAATGTGAAAGCAATTCAGATGAGCTGTTGGGTACTGCCTCTGTTTTTTCCCTTTCTGAATAAAGCTGGAGGTAGAAAAATGCGAGGTAAAAATCTATGTGGGTCATTTACATACCATTCATCTGGAGACTTTCTAAATGTTTAACAAGCTAATTAAGCTGTTACTCAAAGTATACGTATTAATCTAAACAGAAACCTGCGTGTGCGTGCCATGTAAGCTAAGATAAAATATAAAAACTGTTTATCACTGTGGCGTGTGAGTCTGCGTGGTCAGTGGTGTGTAGCTGAGCTGCATTAAACATTTAAAGTCTATGTATTTCCTGGCTCCATGTGACTGCAATGTCCATCCTTGGGAAAACCGAGGTATTTACTCTGGCCTCAGTCCCAGAAGCTCGTGAAGATGGATACCACCAGGGTAGGTTTTTTTTAAGCCTTGATTTATGTTATCTGGGACTGATAAGTATGTATTGGTTGCGTCTGTGGAGCAAGGACTGAATCTTGCCAGTAGTGACATTCTAGATCTGATGGTATTTGACTGCTCCAATGTCTTTCATGGGGCTGCAGGTGATCTGAGCTGGGTTCTAACCTTCAGGAGTTGATGCTGCTTGGCATCCATCGTATCGGAGCCTAAGCTGGCAAAGTCATTTAAGCAGGGTGATGTACCTTGTTCCTAAAGCATGTTCTACAGATGCATGTAATTGATCTTGCAAAAATTTGTTCCCTAGGAGGTCTTGAAAAGTCAAATCTTCCTGTGTTACATCTGAGTATATTTCTTTTAAGCTCCGCTGTGATGTTTGCCCTAGAATACATACTTCACTGCACTGATATAGAGGAACAGGCAGCAGTTCTCATTTTCACATGGCCCTCATCCTTTTCATTAGGAAAGATCAGTGCTGCTCAAAGCTTTACAGCAGCACTGAGAAAATTGGATTTTTCTGTTCCAGGAATGAGAGGCAGCAATGTTCTGCTTCTCTGATGTGAAGGGGACAGGTGGGGGAAGAGGCTGCCCTAAAAGGTGAGAGATACACAGCTCCTGCAGGGGACAACTGCCCTATTGCACATCCCAGGGTGGCAGCAGCAACAATTTCTGTGTTTTTCAGGGCTCTAGTTGAGGTAATGGCATTTTAGACTTTTTATTCTGCTGATATAAAATCTGGTAGGTATATACTGAGATGGAATTTGCTGAATACTGATACAGAGTTGAATAGAATAAAGACCATGGTGTCTGTTTTGGGACTGTGTGTGTCAGTAGGTTAGATCCAGCTTGAAGCTTTTGGAAGGATTTGTGGATTTCTGAGCTTGATTTTTGTAATTACACAGAAAGGTTCTGCATTGCTGTTTAAACATTGCAAGACAGTTTTTTCTTGTTCTTTTTCCTTTCATAAAGCAATTTTCACGTTGGGTCACTAAAATCCACAGGGTGAAAAGCCTGTGGGGAAGAGATGTTCTTCTTCCCTTCAGATTTCATTAGAATCACGTCGTTCTGCTGCATTTGACAAATAGCCCTTTCTTGTTGCGGGCCATCCGGGTTGTTGTATGCTGAAACCCAGGCACTGCAAAGTAATGAGAATGGCAAGTGGTACCTTCACTCAATTTGGGCAGAGAGGAGCCTAATGAGGTTCAGCAAGGGAAAGGTAGAGTCCTGCACCTGGGCAGGAATAACTGCATGCATCAGTACTCATTAGGGGCTGACCTGCTGCAGAGGAGACCTGGGTGTTCTGGTGGGCAACAGGTTTGTCATGAGCCATCAATTTGCCTTTGTGGCCAAGAAGGTCAATGGTATCCTGGAGTGCATTAAAAAAGAGTGTGGCCAGCAGGTCAAGGAAGATGATCCTCCCCCTTTACTCTGCCCTGGTGAGGCCACATCTGCAGTACTGTGTCTAGTTCTGGCCTCTATTCAAAAAGACAGGGAACTCGTTCTAGAAATAGTCCTGTGGAGGCCTACAAAGATCATAGAATCATAGAATCACAAGGTTGGAAAGGACCTACAAGATCATCTAGTCCTTCCCCTCATCACCATTGCCACCACAAGCACTAAACCACATCCTGCAGCTCCTCATCCAGACGCCTCTTGAACACTGCCAGGGACGGCGACTTCACCACCTCCCTGGGCAGCCATTCCAGTGCCTGACCATTCTCTGAGAGAAAAAGTTCTTCCTTATGTCTAACCTAAACCTCCTCTGGTACAACTTGTGGCCATTTCCCCAGGTCCTGTTTGTTGCCTGGGAGAAGAGGCCAAATGCCTTTTCATCACAACCTCCCTTCAGGCAGTTATAGAGTGCAGTGAGGTCTCCCCGAGCCTCCTCCAGACTGAACAACCCCAGCTCCTTCAGTGTCCTCACCTCACAAGTTTTGTTGCCCTTCTCTGGATGCTGTTGGATGCCATTGGCCCTCTTGGCCACCTGGGCACGTTGTTGGCTCGTGTTCAGCCGAGCATTAACCAACACCCCCAGGTTCCTTTCCTCTTCACATCATCACGTCATCCAGCCACTCATCCCCAAGCCTGTAGTACTACATGGGGTTGTTGTGCCCAAAGTGCAGGATCCGGCATGTTGAATCTGTTGAATCTTGGTCTTGTTGAACTTTATCCCATTCACTTCAGCCCAGTGATCCAGCTTATCTAGATCCCTCTGAAGGGCCTCCCTACCCTCAGGCAGATCGACACCACCTCTCTATTTTGGTGTCATCTGCAAACTTACTGAGGGTGTGCTCAAGCCCCTCATTTAAGTCATCAGTAAAGATATTAAACAAGATGGGCCCCAGTACCAACCCCTGGGGGACACAACTTGTAATGGGTTGCCAGCTGGACTTAACTCCATTAACCACTACCCGTTGGACATGGCCCTCTAGCCAGTTCCTTACCCAAAGAAGGGTAGACCTGTCCAGGCCACGGACAGCCAGTTTCCCCAGGAGAATACTGTGATAGATCATGTCAAAGGCTTTGCTGAAGTGTAGGTAGACTATATCGATAGTCTTTCCCTCATCTACCAGTCTGGTCACCCAGTTATGGAAGGAGATGAGGTTGATCAAGCGTAACCTGCCTTTCATGAACCCATGCTGGCTGGGCCTGATGCCCTGGATGCCACACATGTGCTGTGTGATCTCTCCCAGGATGATTTGCTCCCTTACTTTCCCTGGTACTGAGGTCAGGCTGACAGGCCTGTAGTTCCCTAGAAGCTCCTTACAGCCCTTCTTGTAGGTGGGAGTCACATTGCAAGTCTCCAATCCTCTAGGACCTCTTGAGGTGCCAGGAGTGCTAGTAGATGGCGGAGAGCAGCTTGGTGATGAGGGGCCTGGAACTTCTTCTGTAAGAGGAAAGACTGAGCAACCTGGGACTATTGGTAAGAGGATGGTGGTGCCCAGCAACAAGACAAGAGGCACTGAGCACAAACTGAAATACAAGAAGTTCCATCTGAACACGAGGAAAAACTTCTTTACTGTGTAAGTGGCAGAACACCGGAACAGGCTGCCCAGGGAGGTTGTGCATTCTCCTCTGGAGATATTCAGAACCCAATGGTTTTGGGTGACCATGAGTGGCCACCTGCCCAACATACTCTAGGGATCCTGTTTTAACAGTGGGACTGAGCTAGAAGGTCTCCAGAAGTCCCTTCCAACCCCTGTGATTCTGTGAGCTCCTGGTGCAGGATGGGCAGCAGTAAACACAGTCTTGAGCCAGGAAACTTGTCTGTGCCCAGCTGACATAGGTTTGCCCAGGACCTGGAATGAGGTAGGAAGCTCTGGAAGCTTTAGGGTTTGTGTGGTGTTACCAAAAGCTGGGGCCATAGAGCCTCTGAATGGAGGTCAGCGGGGGCTGATGTGGAACCCCGTAACTTCTGCTAAGGCCTGCTATGTCTGAGATGGCACTATCCAACACTGCCTGTCTGTCATCATCTTGCTGTATGGAGAATATAACACGCAGACATCTACTATGGCAGGACTGGTACTGAAATGGAGCTAATAAACCCATACTGCAGCAAGTCGTCTGCTCAGTATCCATGGACTGGAATATTGTGATGTTCCAGTCTGCATTCATCTTGATGATAAGTAATGACTGTTCTTTGTATTCTGAATGAAAAATCATGTAGTGTGTGTGTATGTAAGTATGTATGTATATATATATAAATATATATATATATTTATATATATATGTATGTTTTGAATTCATATAAATTTTAAAAGGCACGCTGAATTTACGCGTACTTTATATATTTGCTTTGTAAATTTGACTACTCAAAAATGAGGTAATAAAGGATGTATTTTATAAAAAAGCCAACCTTATTTTTGCCCTTTGAGGAAGAATTTGACAAGGCAACATGAGGATTTTGCAGGAACTTTGTTCTTTTACACAACTTAATGTTATAAAGTTGTCATTGGATGAACATGGATTATAAAATACATAAGACTATTGACTGTAGGATTTCAATCTCTTTTGAAGTGGTGAAGGTAGGCAGTGAACAAGGCAAACACAAGCTGTAAAGGCAGGAAAAACCAATACAGAAAAGTGATTCTGTCCTGTGTAGTAGCTCTTAGATGATGCTGTGTAAGTAAATTCAATTATTTTTTTTTATATCTTGTCAGCTCATCAATTCATCTTTGTGTCCTCCACTACAAAATTTCTATCTCCACCCCTTCACTTCTCAGATGCTGAGCACTCATAGCAAATAGTGCCTCAAGTCCTTAGTTAGTTGCCCTCCTTTTCTAGGGTTCTTAAATCCTAACAATTTACCCTAATATTTTAGTGGAGCTGTCTGTAAATCTGCAACAAGTGTGTGGGCTTTTTTTCCTCTTGTTTGTCAGTAAATCAGAGCAATTGTGCAGAATGAGAAGAAGTGGTGTCGTTTTAACTGTGGCTCATCCACTTTGCAGAGTGCTTCTCAAGTGACTGCTTTGAATTTCTTCCTTATTCTCACTTGTAAAATTGAGACAATGGAGAATATCTAGAAGAAGTAGAAGAAAGTTTATGCTTTGGGGCCCTTAGATATCACAACATACAGTGAAGCTGATCCTGCTTCCACTGAAGGATTTAATACTGTACAGCGAATAAAATAAGATTCATGCACCTGGATAATAAAGATTAAGAAGTACTCAATTGTTGAACACACCATCCATGTAATTAAAGACTATGCTATCACATGTTCAAATGCGGGAGGACAGATTTGCAAGATGCTTTTGTGTGTTTTGTTACTTAATGGCAACTTAGCTCTCCTAATAGTTCCAAAGGTATCATTGTGCTGAAGTGTGTATCTAGAGAGTAAGAAATGGACTGCATCTGTTCAGGTAAATGAGGGTAGGATAAATGGTGAGAAAGTGAGGGGATTCCTCTACAGTTAACGACTGTGGCCTTAGACTCTAGATTTGAGTGGTGCGCTCAGAGTTGGCAGAGAGTCATAAGCAAGCTTAAAATTTTACTTGCATCCTATGACGTGCTTGGATCAATTTTGGATACTGACTGGTGTGAGAATTTACTGTCCCCATACCCTTTGACTTGGAGCCCACAAGCCTTGTGTCAACAGGAGCACAGAGGTTCTGTTTCCGTGCAGAGACTTGACAGCTTAATTCCTTCATCTCTGGTGGGTTAGCACAAGCTGCAGGGGTACCTGCACCAGCTCCGCTCTGCTGCCCTACCTGGAAAGCAGGAAGAAAGAGGTAAATAGTTGATGTGTAGGTGTCATGTGTAACATCATAAACTGCTGCAGGTAGTAGCAGTGAGTGTTGTCTGTCTGCAGCTTGGTCTTGCTCAAATCCTTTGACTGATTTGAGTGCTACTGACCTAACACAAAGTAGAAAGTTGGGTTTGTATTAAGAGAGAGCCATCTTGTTTCTCTTGGATCTTAATTTAGTTTAAATGTTAAGAACTGTAATCAGTTTTTCTCTCAGTCCTTGTTGCTTTTTTGAGAAAACCAGTGTTGAGAGCGTTTTGGAAATCGGCCCAGTGTTGTCTTCTCTGTTATGTCAAATATGTAAATTTAAAACCTGACTAAACATTTGCTTAGCTCCGTGAAGAAGGGTTTTATGCACGTGAGGATGGAGGAGAAAAAATAGTAAAAAACAGGCATGTTAATCAGAAGGAAAAGGCAAGGATCCTTTCACAGGGATGTGCAAAGTAATAAATTCCTAAGAACTGTAGTAGTATTGCCTGGTATTTCTTTTTCTTTTCAGCATGTATAACTGGTGTAACAGTATGAATACTGAAAGAAAAAAGTTGTATCTTCTGTATTGGCTAATGCATGTTTTTATATATCACTACTTGTGTGTGTAGAAAGTACTTGAAGTGGGCTGCCTGAAATTTCACATGAATTTTACTGGCAGTTTAGTTTTCTCCCATTTATTGCTCATCTGAGAGTTCTGTGTATATTAGCCAATGGTAGATGTACCTTTGAAAGGGAGAATGATACATCTCCCTTATTGCAAGCAAGAAATGCAGTATGCTGCCTGTTCATGGAGAAGGAAGATGTAATGTTGGAGAGAGACTTGAACTTCACTCTTTTTCTTGCGCTCTGAGATGAACAACATGGAAAATATGATTGTAGTACCTGTTTTTGCAGTGTGGAAGAGCTCCAGGCAGGTTTCGTGGTGGAAGGTAAACTTCACCTAAACTTCAAGAAAACTCTGGGAGAAAAGATGTGCAATAAATCACTAGAATGATTTATTATTCTAATATGAGGCATTTTCTTCAGTGTAAAAATTTCATTGCCCACATGTCTTTCATGTCGGGTACTGTTTGCAAATAGATGCTTACACATTTGAATATGTTCTTCTCTGAAATATAACTATCACTGTGGATTTTTTGTTTTTGTTTTTTAACTGCAGGTATGAGAAGGTGCCTGTAATTCTGGTTGGTAATAAAGTGGACCTGGAAAGTGAGAGAGAAGTGTCATCGAATGAAGGCAGAGCCTTAGCTGAAGAGTGGGGCTGCCCTTTTATGGAGACCTCTGCTAAAAGTAAAACGATGGTGGATGAGCTCTTCGCAGAAATTGTTAGACAAATGAACTATGCAGCACAGCCAGACAAAGATGATCCATGCTGTTCTGCATGTAATATACAATAGCATTAAAAATGACCTAACCTGGACTTTAAATTTGAAGAAATTTTGTAAGGTGGTAAAACTGTCTACTTCACTTCCTGGTTTGTGGGTCACTTGAAATACATCTGTAGTGAAGTAGCAACATTAACTCAGAGCTGAGCATTGGAAGTCAATCACTGACTCTGAATATAATTGGGTTCAATGACCACATCTCACCCGTTTTTCCCTTTGAGTACCTGCAATGTTACGGCATAGCCAGTCGATCTACAGGGTCGTTCCATTTGAGCATACGTGTTATCATGTCCAACAGCAATGACAGCAACTTTCTGCAAAGAAGTTGGAAAGCCTTGGAGGTGGGGAACTAGAGCGGTGAAGAGGATGTCCTTGAAGACCCTTTGCAACTAGCATAAGTGCAAAAGGAGAGCTAAGTCTATGAGCATTTAATTGCTGTGCTTTGGGACGTGCGCTATCACTTGTGGCCAAGTTTGTTCAACTGTGTTGATTTCACCTGAACTTCTGACAGTGTTAGAGGAAGAGGTTACCAGAGACCTATATTGTTTGGATTTTTTTCAAAATTGATGCTATTATTTCTACACTTTATCCCACATCTTGAAATAGAGTACATTGCATCAGTGAGTGAAGCGAGAGGCAAGATCTGCAAACAGGTGACAGGTGAAGAAACAGTATGGCATTGGAATGTTTTCAATCTTTCGTTTTGCTGCTCAAAAATGGAGGATCACTTCAGGTTTTGGTCTGCAAAAAGCCAAACAAACCCTCTGTTTACAAAGCAGGAAGCATCTTTATTTATCACTTTACTGAACCAGGAGGAAGCAACTGTGATGAAAAAATTGCTGAGCCTTATTAACAAGGAACACTTTAATAGATTAACTAGTACCATCTTGTAAGGAAAATTAAGCCATGTTGCATCCATATGTTCCCTTCTGCAGAAACCTCATGGGACAGTATGAACATCCTGCATCTTTAAGTTTGTTAAAGACAACAGTTTTTTCTTGCCTTTAAGGGCTACGTTCTCTGGTGGGATCCCTAACTAACCTTTGAAAATCAAGTTTGCTATTTCATAGCTTTAATGACGAAAACTTAAATTGGATAACCATGTAAAATCATTTGGTTCAGAGCTGAAATAGTTACAGTTATGATTTCTTAAGTGAGTGTGGAAATGGCTCTTTAATTGCCTGAGACACACCATTCAAAGATTGCCCCAATTATTTGAGTGTTAAATGGTGGGAGCAAATATTTTATTTTGAAAGGATGCTCGAGCTCTGGCTTGCTAGTTTCATAGCAGTGAAGTATTTATCATTTGCATGACTAATGGCACAAAAATACCTATTCTGAAGTCTTACAATCAAAGTATAGAGAAGTTTTCAATCACAATGTTTAGATTTTACATGCTGGAGAGATCGTCTTGAGTTGGATCTCTTATAGGTAAAATTGGCCATAAAAATACAGAGTCACTGAGCCTGTGGTCTAAATAACACCATGCGTTCATTAGTTTTTCAATCTTGTGCAGTAACAGTGTAGTTCCTTGTGTTTAAATGAGTGAAAACAGGGGTGCTGGGCTGTGTGTGTATGTTGAGTGTGTATGTGTGTGTGTATATGACCCTTAGAAATGCTGTAATTGGAGTTAGGTTCGAGAGTTTTGCCTTCATCTGCAGAACTGCCTAAAAATGCTCTCATCTTCTACAAAGGAAACTTTGTACAGCACACTTAGCAGATTTTCATATGCATTCTTAACGTTTAAATTGTAGTTCAGTGGATGGTAAGCTAAGGAAATCATATTAATCGAAGAGAACGGACCATCTCTGCCCTTAATTTTTCAAAACCTTTCTACAACCAATGGATCGAAGGGCATTAGATGTCACGAAACATCATGCCTTACTCGAACGTTAATATAGCCCTTCTTCCCATCTACCTTTTGGAACTTTTGTTACTGTACTTAGTTCTCCTTGAGATATTCACACCGTTTATTTCTGGCATCTGAATGCCCACTTTGGGTGCTCTGAACTGCCCTCCTAGAGGCACCTACCTCTTTCCATTGACTATATAGCAAAGCTTAGGCTTTTATCTTCGGTCCTCTGAGTCACTTCTATGCCTAAACTAGATGGTATGAATGTTCTCTTCCCCCTTCCCCCCCCCCCTCCATCTGCCCGTTTCAGCCACCATGCTTAAGCAAGGTTTCAGATACTGAATTGGTGATAGTGTAATTTTTCAGATATCCAGTTATTAAGCAGCACAGCCTACCTGTAAAATAGCTTTTCAGTGCGACATCCACTGCATAAGCACTCAAAAAAGGATTAAAAGCCCCATAAAACTTAGAAGTGCATGTTATGCAACGTTATTTACAGAGGTGTTAAAATCTTACCTCGTTCATCGGCCAAGAAAATGGCATGAAGTACAATGTGAATGGCCTAACATGGAGTTGATAATATAAAACAGATAAACAGATGAGCTTCTAATATAAGAAGAATGGCAAGTGGAATTCCTAACAGAAGATACTAATGAAAATATACCCTGGTCTTACTTTTACATTACACTTTCACAATTTCTGAAACTCAGATTTGTGTATGCTGTCATGCAATACTGCAGGGCAGGGGGGGAGAAGAGAGGGGGAGCATAACTGTTGTTTTTTTCTTATAATTCTGAGGAAGTAGTTATGCACTATTTGTATTTCCACTAATGTGAAGATAGTGGAGCTTGAATCAATGACAGTTGCACTTGACAGAGATTTTTTCCAAAATCCAGGGGTAGCAGGAAGGTGGGTGAGTGAGCCACACAGCACTTCTGTGGCCTCCCTTGTGTGGGACTCATGCTCGTTGTTTAATTTGTACCCTGAAAGGATTACCAATTACAATCTTTGAAAAGTTCTTATAACATGCCTTAAAATATTATGATTTGTTCCAAAGACCCGCTTTTTCCTTTGGCTGTTCTTGTAGAGCTTTGTCCTTTTCTACAAAAACAGCATTTCTCTTTTATTTTTTTTTTTATTGTGCTTTTTTTTTTTTTAATGTTGCAACTTTTATTCTTTTAAGCTATGATAGTGATAGCAACTGTTTCCTCTTTCCCTTAAAAGTGCACACAAGAACTGGTCCAAACAAACGGAATCAAATCAAGAGTATTACACATAGTTGCTTTTTTACTGTTGTTTTTGTTCTCCCTCAGCCCCTTCAGAGCATCAAAAGGACTTGGTGACTTTTTCTGTTCTGGTTCTAGCCTCTCCCTAACCCCAGTGCTACAGTTGCCATTACTTTTCTGTGGGAAAACTACTGGTATTTGCTTTCCTGTATAGAATGTTGCCTAAAGATGTCAGCCATTTGGTTGGGGGGGTTTGTGCATGTTTGTTTTTTACTTTGATTTTTATTTTTGTTTTTGCCAGTGTGCCGTCAAAGCACTGGTTAGGCTTTAATTGTGAAACTCCGCAACAAAAGCCAACGTTTGACGACTGCAGGAGGCTTTTATCTGCATTGTTGTGCATCTCTTGATTCTTGATCAGGGTTTGAAGAAAGACTGAAGTGGGTGCTGGAACCAGGCTTAACGCTGTTGATTTGGAGTTTCCCAGAGGTGAATTAATGTATTTCACAGATAACTGTTGAGCTCTAATACAACTGGCAACTTAAAAAAATGAGGCAACAGTTTGTTTTGTAACAATGTCAGTTGTTAAAACCTTGATGTTTCAAATAAAACAAGAATTGTACATAGAACTCAATGCAAACTCAGCAGTTGTATTTGGAGTTAAATTATTTTAACAAATAAATTTATTTAATGAAAACTCCCCTGTGTTGTCCATTTCGATTTGGTCACCCAGAGTTCACCCAAAGCTTACTGAAGCAACGCAATAATTTTGAACGTGCTGTCTGTTCTGCTGGGATTCAGCTGAGCATTTCTTGCCAACGTGCTGCTCTTGTACAAATTAAATAGCACTAAGAAAGAAGTGAGCATAGTTTCATTTTAACAGATGGGTGCGTACGTCAATTTAAGTTATATGCTTGACAAAGAACCACAACAAAGGTTTTGTTTTCCTACTTTCTCAGATGGGTTTATGTGACAACTGTCAGTAAGACTTGGTATTGTTTAAGCTGTGCATCTTGCCATGGCAAAAGAACGTTTACCATAAAATGATAAAATGATGCAGGACCTTGGTCAATAGATGATGATTAATATCCAGTGCTCTTTTTATAGCAGTGAGGTTGTAAAGGGTTAAAAGGGGATTGTTTGTTATATCAGCTGTTTAATTGATGAGCGTTTTCGCAGGCTTTCATCATGGTACAAAAGGAGTTAGTGATGGAAAGAACTTCAAATACAATTAGCGTTGAAGAGATTTATAATTGAACAGTTGAGCTATTGCTGACAGGATTATTCTAGCTAATTGGCAGTGATCAGCAGTTTAGTCATGCCAGTATCACTGAAATATGCTGTTTTCAGTAATGGCTGGTGCTTGGTGGTCTCTTGGTTCCATGTTGCGCATGCCATAAGGAACCTGACTTCTGAGGCTGGGACATCTTAAAAGGTCTTAATTCTATGGATAGTATAGAATAGTGTTAATCTTATGCTTTTGATTTGCTGGTGCATTCTGTGGAATGGTTCTAGTGGAGCTTGTGTGGGTGGACTCTTGCAGTCCCATTAACATAAAGGTCTTTGTGCCCAGGAAGATGAGTAGACAGGGGCAACGGGAATTCATTGGGATCTTCTAAAAAGCTCCAAAAGACAGTCTGCAAAATATGCACTTCACAAATACTCAGTAACTAGAAATCTGGGTGTCTCACTCTTAACAAATGCATTCCTTGAGCCCTTTAATTATAGTAATTATTATTTTTTTAGTTACTGCAGGAAGCTAGTTGGCTCTGAGAAAGCTTCTTAAAGTATTTTAAATGGAAATGAATGTCTCATTATCTGTCCCTGATTAATATCTGTCTTACAGGTTGTAGATGTAATACTGTCTATCTTCTCACACTGGAGGTATTAGTTTAACATAGTGCTATGTGCACAGTACTTCTCTGCTAACTTAGTGCTACATAAAGAATTGGATGGGTGATCACACTCAGAGTTTCAGTTCATGGCTTGATGTCCAGGTGGAAGCCAATGACAAGTGATGTCCCTCAAGGACTGGCAATGGGACTGGTATTTAACATCTTTGTTGGCAACAAGGGTGGTGGGATTGAATGCAGCCTCAGCAAATGTACAAATGATACTGAGGTATGTGATGTGGTTGATGTGCTGAAGGGGCCATGACAGTCCTGAGAGTTGGGCCCATGTGAAGTGCACAAAGTTCAATGAAGCCAAGTCTTGCACATAGGTCTGGGCAATAAGTACAGCTGGGTGGAGAGCGGATTGAGGGCAGCCCTGAGGAGAAGAACTTGGGGGTCCTGATGGATGAAAAACTTAACATGAGCCAGCAGTGTGCTCTTGCAGCTCGGAAAGCAAATGGTATCCTGGGCTCCATCAGAAGAGGAGTGGCCAGCAGGGACAGGGAGGTGATCGTCCCTCTGTGCTCTTGTGAGGCCCCATCTGGAGTACTGTGTCCAGGCCTGGAGCCCCCAGTACAAGAAAGACAGAGAGCTGTTGGAGAGGGTCCAGGGGAGGGCCACAAAGATGATCAGGGGGCTGGAGCACCTCCCCTATGAAGACAGGCTGAGGGAGCTGGGCTTGTTCAGCCTGGAGAAGAGAAGGCTGTGGGGTGACCTCGTTGCAGCCTTTCAGTGCCTAAAGGGAGCCTACAAACAGGAGGGGAATCAACTCTTTGAAAGGGTAGGTAACTGCAGGACAAGGGGAAATGGTTTTAAGTTGAGGGAGGGGAGATTTAGGTTGGATGTCAGGGGGAAGTTCTTTACAGAGAGAGTGGTGAGGTGCTGGAACAGGCTGCCCAGAGAGGCTGTGGATGCCCCGTCCTTGGAGGTGTTCAAGGCCAGGTTGGATGGGGCCCTGGGCAGCCTGGTCTAGTACTAAATGGGGAGGTTGATGGCCCTGCATGTGGCAGGGGGTTGGAGATTCATGATCCTTGAGGTCCCTTCCAACCATGGCCATTCTGTGTGACTTAGACGGTCTGGTGGATGAGAAACTCAGTATGAGCTAGCAATGTGCAATTGCAGACCAGAAAGCCAACTATACCTTCGGCTGTATTAAAAAAAATTGTGACCAGTAGGGTGAGGGCTGTGGTTGTCCCATATTCCACCATTATGAGGCCCCATCTGGAATACTGTGTCCAGACCTGATGTTCTCACCACAGGAAAGATGTGGAGCCGTTGAAGCAGACCTGGAGGAAGCCATGAGAATGATGAGGGGGCTAAAGCACCTTCCTTATGAGGAAAGCCTGAGAGAATGGGGGTTGTTCAACCTGGAGAAGAAAATGCTAAGGGGGCAGACCTCATTGTAGCCTTTTAGTACCTAAAGGGGCCTACAGGAAAGCTGGAGTGAGACTCTTTTATCAGAAAGTATAGTGATAGGACAAATGATAATATTTTAAACTAAAAGAGAAGAGATTTAGATTAGATATTAGGAGGAAACTTTTTTACTTGGACAGTGGTAGAGTAATAGGGCACTGGCACAGGCTGCCCCAGAGAAGCTGTGGCTGCCATATCCGCGGAGGCATTCAGAGAGAGGTTTTTTGGGTTCCTGGGCATCCTGATCCAGTGGGTGGCAAGCTGCCCACATTAGAACTGAATGAGCTTTAAGATCCCTTCCAACTCAAACCATTCGATGATTCTATATTATGATCTCATTTGCAAGTGGGTGGCAGGGAAAAGATATTCCTCAAACCAGTCACCAGGTAGTACTGCAATCACTAACAGCAAATCTTCATCCTACTCTGGTAGAAACAATTCCTCTGTAGACTTTCAAGCATGTTTTGGTTTGATTTCAATGTGAAACAGTTTGGGGATCAGTGAGAATTTATTTCCAAGTTTTCACAGTATGATGCCCACGTTTGAAGGCAGCTGGATAACATGGCTGCCTACTCTTCTAAGGAGTGGAAGCAAGGTCGGGCAGCCACAGAAGAACCTCACTGAAGGATGGAGAGGGGAGGTGGGCTGTTGACAAGAGTGGAGATGCATCTTGCTAGATGTAAAAACTCGAAACTGAAAGATTGCCCCGGAAAAATTATGAAAGTAGATTAAGAACGTTATGTAGAATGAGAGTACAACCTTTATCACAGACCAAGACTTGGTATTCCTACACTAAGACATGTATTAACTTCAAGAGTAGTAGTAGAGAACTGGATTATAAAAGGAGACTTCTGTGCAAAATTTCTTCTAGATGAAAGAAATATAAAGCTGCCTCTTGAGACACTGATGGGAAAGATTCTAAATACTCAGATTTTTACTTCTTTTAGAGTCCATACACAGTTTAATAACCAAAAGCCCAATATTACCCACAAGTAGTTGAGACATGTAATTTTATCTTTCCAGCTGTACAACACAGTTTAGAAAAACAAAACTCTTTCGCCCTGCAGCTAAGAATATACGTTGGATTGATGAAAAGCTTAACACAAGCCAGCAGTGTGTGCTTAAACCCAGCAGGCCAATGGTATCCTCAGTTCCATCAGAAGAAAGGTGGCAGCAGGGGAAGAGAGGTGACTGTCTCCCTCTATTCTGCACTTGTGAGCTCCCAGCTGGAGTATTGTGTCCAAGTATGGGGTCCCTAACACAGAAAGATGTGGAGCTGTTGGAGAGGGTCCAGAAGAGGGCCACAGAGATAACCCAAGGGCTGAAGCATTTCTCCTATGACAAAAGGCTGAAGGAACAGGGCTTGTTCAGCCTGGAAAAGAGAAGGTTGCAGGGAAACCTTCCAATATTTAAAGGGAATTTATATACATGAGGGAAATCAACTTTTAACATGGGCAGATAGTGACAAGGGAGAATGCTTTTAAACTAAAGGAAGATAGTAGATTTAGATTAGATGTCGGGGAAATGTTTTACTGAGAGAGTAGTGAGGTGCTGGAACAGGCTGTCCAGAGATGTTGTGGATTCCCTGTCCCTGGAGGTATTTAATGCCAGGTTGGATGGGGCCCTGGGCAACCTGGTCTACTACTTGATAGCAACCCTGCCTGTGGCAGGGAGGTTGGAACTTGATGATCCTTCAGATCCCTTCCAACCTAAATCATTCCATGATTCTAGGTTACTGCTTTTGGGCTTACTCCCTATGCTTCTTTTTACTGCTCACCCTCTGTTCTTGCAGATGAAATAGATAATAGAACAGAATACAGGCCAACTGATGCTTTCAAGTATGAGAAAATGTTCACTTTGTTGTTGTTCCCCAAACTAACAGGGCTCCTGTTTTCTCAAAGTTATCTTTACTGTGGGTGGTTTGTTGGTTTTTGTTTTGTGTCTTTAAATATAAAGTAAAATGGTTCATCTCTTTCTCATGATAAAGCAAAGGAAAATGCATCGTTCTGCATGTGTGAAATTCTTGAGAACTATCTGTTAAGATTTGGCACCTTTCTGGTTTCAGCCATATGGAAATTGCCCTAAAGAATGCTGTCTCAGGACTTATGTCTTAACATAGCCATGTTACAAACCTCTGGAAAAAAAATGGTTAAAGTATAAAACAGGATTGAGCTAGCATCCAAATTCTTCAGCTGCTACAGGCTACGCTTTTGGCCCTTTGTAGTTCATATTTAGTAACTTCTGGGAACAAGACACCTTGCACAGTGCATGACAGTGTTCATCCTGGAATGGAAACTGCTGAGCAAAACAATTTTTTCCCACTCTCTTTCAGGGCTTTGAACAAGTCATGTAGAAAGTCTTCGCTGTGCCCTCACTGTTCCTGCTGCTGGTAGCATAATGCTCATCTTCCTTGAAGGAAGAGGGAGGAACGAGAAGAGATTGAAGGCAAGGTGCAGGCAGCCTCATACTAGCTGGGATGAAGAATTTGCAGAGAAGCTGCTGGGGAGAGCAATATATATTTGTATACAGTGGGTGGGAGCTGAGAAATAGAGTGGGAAAGAGTAGGATGAGATTGTTCAGCAGCGAGGATTCCCAACCACGCATCTTAATGTTATCTTGCTCAAGAAGCAGAAATTAGATTTGCTGGCACTGAAGTCCTCAGGAAGGGATTCAGAGCAGGACTTCACCAACACCAGCAGTAGGGGACTGGTCTGAATGCGTGAACATCATAAGCTGCCTGATGGCTCTAGAAAAGCTTTCAAATGGCCTTCATTTTCAGGATAATTTTAATTAGGAAATCTTGCTTTCTTAAAGTAAAGCAATGATAAATTAACTTTTACAATATTGAAGCATGAGATTTTAATTACAGGAACACTAGTAATTGATCAACCCAAAGAAGATAGGATTCCGCAGAGCAAAATGGAAGGCAAGTATCCAAGTGCTAGCAAGTGAATGGATGATGACTTTCAATGCAAAAGACTTCTCAAATTCTCCATGAACAACCAAGAAATGCGCCAATGTTGCTGTGAGGTGGGTAGGATACTGCAAAGACCCGTGTGTTTCTCTTTTAGCTAAAGCTTACATTTTTCTTTTTTCTGGCTCTGCAGTGAATTTGTTCTGGTGAAGACAACACTCACAATGAGTCCAATGCAGTACTGATTTTATATTTAGTTTTGTGTTTTAAGATGGAAGGAAATAACTGAAGTCTCTGCCAGTTCTGCTTAACTTATCAGAGAAAGATACAGCTGTGAAGATTTCAAGGCTTTCCAGAAGTCTTCTTAGGAGTTGACACCTTCCCTCAAAATGAACTCAAGGGCCCTTTCTTGACGAAGATGATAATTGTGGCGATTTCTGGGAACCTGCCTACTCAAACACTTAAAAGATCATTAAGAGTAGGTGCCCTACACCTTGTTTACTTGCTCCACTATGCATGCTAATTTACTCCAATTATCCTTAATCTCTGTCTTTAAAGTGACCATACACTCATCAGGTAGGTATCCTTCCTCCAGCAGGACACCATCCACCATGAGCTGGGTTTTATGAGATGAGTGAGGAGGAGGCCCTCAACACTGCTTTAGATCTAAAGCAAATTGCTTGTTTTCTGTGTCACTTCTCCCATTCACAAATGGTCTGAAGAGTAACAAATACTGTTTTCTCCCCATCTAAAGATTGAAGTTCCAGTTTCACAACTCTTTGGTTTGTCTAGAAAAATTGGCAAAAAACTTCAGATTTGTCTCTATGGAAAAAGAATAGTGATAAGGAAGGCTTCTTACACTGATAATCAATGTTACACAGTTCTTCACCCTAGGCATTTGCCATTAGATGGGCATCCTGTTTCCATGTTTCATTTTTATTAGGTGAAAAGCAACTTCATTCAGTGAAGTGGAAAGAGATTCCTCCCCCATCTCACCGTTTCATTTTTTCTTTCTTGACTTTGTACTTTGAAGCCATTATTTGGCAAACTGTTCTGGAAGCAATAGCTGATGGCAGAAGCCACTTAATCTGCTCTCAGTAATGCACACAGAGCCTATGCCTCGCTAAAATTATGCATGTTGCTTGCTTGTTTATAAATGGCAAAGTTTTCCATGAAATGAAGACAGCACTTTAGAAAAATTTGTAATGCTGTATCCTCATTAAAATATCCCATTTGTTCTGCATTTTGCATCCTGGTCTAAAGCTTTACAAACCAACACCGCCAGAAACAAACCAGAAAATTAGACAGAAAATAATCCAGGTCCAATTCTAGTTTCCTTATCTGAGTAATTGCCACAAATAAGGTTTCTGCTGCTCACCTATGAATGTGAATAAAAAGGAAAGGAGAGGAAAGGCTTACAGGGGGAAAAACAAGGGGTTCTGACAGCTCACTGTTTTCAGGTGGCAATATCAAAATAATCCATAAAGATCTCTGATCCAGCAAAGATTCTGGAAGCAGGTGATCACTCTGGACTAAGTGGTAACAATAAAAATTCCTTCTTGTCCACATACAAGTTTCCCTGTAAGGAAGCACGTGACTCCAGCACCAAAAGGCTGGATTAGCATTGCAGCAGCTGCTGGATTCACCAACTTTAGCAAAGATTTGATGTGGGCCACAGCTGGGACTTAGTATGTTTCTTTAGGTGTTGTCCCTCGCAGAGGAGGGCTGGGTGCATGGTGTCCATCAGAAACTGCAAAACCAGTGTATGCTGAATAATTAATCTATCTGCTAGTGCTTGCTCCTGAGCACCTACATGTCAGTATGGGCCTGAACTGCTACTGCTATCACATCTCTTCTGAGTAGGAGGCCTTAACCAGAGCCATCTCTGTCACACCATCTGGTATGCGTAGTAATTGACTGATCCAAAGATCACCAGGTCACTCTTTTCAATCCATGTGAAAAACAATGTTTGAGATTGGCCCTCAGACTAATTAAGCAGAGATTCCCCCTCTAATCCCCTCTCTTTGCCCTGGCTTTGTGCAGACAGACTCCGCAACAGTTCTGTTCTTTACGTCATTGATGAAGCACCACGCACTGGCTGAGTTAAACGTGCTGCTGAAGCTGTACCTGTGAGATGTGCTGTCAGATGCATTAGATCTCAGTGCAGTAATTTTGCCTACTTGCACCAAGAGCAAAGTGCCTTGATAACCAGGAGTGTAACGTTCTGCTTCTGCTGGGCCTTTAGCACCACGCAGAGCAAATGACTTCGCACTGTGGAAGCATTTCATAGCATGGTGTAATATCCCGAATCAGAAGGGACCAACAAGATCACGGAGTCCAACTCCTGACTCCACACAGCACCACCCAAAATCAACCCCTATGAGCGAGAGCATTGTTCAAATGCTTCCTGACCTCCAGCAGACTTGACACCATGCCCACCACCCTCTGGTGCAGAACCTTTCCCTAGCCACCAGCTGCCCTTCCCCTAATGCTGTTCCCTTGAAGCAGAGCTCAGCGCTGCCCCTCTGCTCCGTGTGAGGAGCTGCAGCTGTCATGAGGCCTCCCCTCAGCCTCCTCATGACAGCAAACCTTGTGTTAGGGCAGCACGCAGGCTGTTTTACCTCCCTTTACACCTCTCTTACCAACATACCTATCTCACTTCATCGAGAAGACAGGGTATTTCCCTCAACATGCACAATGCAACACCACCACTTTGCAGATCAGTGTTGACTGTTCCAACATGGGACCAGAGTTTTTCCTGCAGCTAACTGAAGGACCATGAGGACTGGAAGGTTTTCTAAAACTCCTGAAGAGCCAAATTAAAATTGAACAGAACTTGGCTCTGCTCCCTGCCTGGTGATTTCAGTGCAGCAGTGTTTAACGCACTCTGCCAGGACCAGTGAGCTGCTGATGGTAAAAGTAGGCTTTCGAAGGCCTATCTTGAAAGTCTGACAAAAAGTAAAGCACCCTGGTAACATCTGCTGAACAATTTTAAGTAGGTAGTAGTTGATCTGCAGCTAAAGTGAGGTTAGTCTCCAGCCAAGAAGACTTTTTTTCTTCTTCTGTACCACTATTGTAAAATGTCTTTGGAAAAAATGAGCAGTCAGCTGAGTGTCTCCAAGGTGAGTTAAATTCAGGGCCCTGGGTCAAAACATCTCAAATGGCTCAGGCTTTAAACCTCTTTTCCTTGCTAGGGCAGGGAGACCTCTGCATACTTGTGGTGCTCAGGCCTGGGAAATAAGAAATCCTGTTCTCTGCTGATGCTTTGATCCATCAGCAATTTATCTGGGCATGCATGTAACCTTTATCACAACTAGCTTTTTGTTTTAATGGCCCAGCAACTTCTAGAAGGGAAATTTATCTGAAAACATATGGCTTTTTGGCTTCTGAGCTTATAGACTATGTTGATATGGTGTCAGGCACTGATCTTTAAACTCCTGAGTAAGCTGAGAGAGTTATAGCCTCTTTTTATGCCTGTGAGAAGTCTTATAGAGAGTTACTCACCCAAAGGAGCCCCACCTCGTATCTGAGAAATATTCCCTCCTGCGATGAGCACAGATCAATGGCAAGAATTAAGCTGAAACTGAAGGGGCTTGAAAAAATGCCAGGTTAAGAAGCAGCTTTAGAGCCACCCCTGCTTAGCATGGGGAGAGCGTATGGCAACAATGCTGGAAATTAAATTTGCTGCAGTTTTGCTTGCAACGAAACATTTCAGCTTCAACCTTCATTATTCCTTGTTTAGAAATCCCAGTGATGTAAGAATCAGCTCTTTAAAATTGGTACTCGTGAAAATAGCCTGGGTGAACATCAGCTGTATTCCAGTCCTTCTAGTGCCGTCTGTGGGGAAAGACACAAAGCATTCTGAATGCTTAAATGGGGACAGGAGTCTTCTGGAGAGGGAGAGGCCTGGTTAGAGCCAATTTTTATGATTCCAGGAAAACAGAGGCCTAGGCTTAATAAACTGGCCAGGATTATTCAAGAACAGCTGTTAGAAATGGAGAATGGCATGAGGGCGACTAAGATGATCAGGGGGCTGGAGCACCTCCCCTATGAGGACAGGCTGAGGGAGTTGGGCTTGTTCAGCCTGGAGAAGAGAAGGCTGCGGGGCGACCTCATTGCAGCCTATCAATACCTGAAGGGAACCTACACCCAGGAGGGGAGTAAACTCTTCAAAAGGGCTGACAATAGCAGGACTAGGGGAAATGGATCCAAGTTGAAGGAGGGAAGATTTAGGTTGGATGTTAGGGGGAAGTTCTTTACAAGGAGAGTGGTTAGGCCCTGGAACGGGCTGCCCAGGGAGGTTGTGGATGCCCCGTCCTTGGACGTGTTCAAGGCCAGGTTGGACGGGGTCCTGGGCAACCTGATCTAAATGTGTATGTTTGGTGGCCCTGCTAGGCAGGGGGTTTGGAACTACATGATCCTTGAGGTCCCTTCCAACCCGGGTGATTCTGTGATTCTGTGTGATTCTGTGACAGTGTGCACCAACACACTTCTGCTCACAACAGTCATGGCTGAGAAATACAAATACTTGGTTTTGGTTTGACATTCAGGCTCGGTGAATGGGAAAAGAGGAAGCAAAGAGGGGATGCATTCCTGGCATGCATTTTGATCCTACATGCTGGAAGTTTCAGTGACAGTGAAAAATTAAAAAAAAAAAAAAAATGGGGGGGGGGGGGGAGAAATGTGGGGGGAGTGGGGAGGGCAACACATTGTAAACTCAAGAGGAGGAGAAAAAAAAAGTAAAGCTCTAAACGCTTTCTCTTTCCTAAAGGAAAACAAAGAGGCAATAGCAGAGATGGCTGTTCTCACCAGCTGGGCTGTCTGGTTCTAAGAGCTTCTCTGAAAGTCCTGCTGAGGTGATTCAAGCAGGCAGTTTCCATTGGCCTCTACCTATAGGCAAACACTGTGTAAAGTTGCTTAAAACATTTAAAAATAACAATTCAGCCTGATGCTAGCTGACATCCCCTGGTAAAACCACTTTGCCTGAAATGGCCTCCAAGAAAAAGAAATAGAAAAAAAATTCCTCTTGTTCCATACCCACCTGCCTTGAAGCTAATGAAGAAAAAGGTCAGACTGAGTGTCATCACTCATGGTCAGTGCTGCAGCACACCCCAAGAGTCCTGTGGGGTGGAATCCCAGCTGGGCTTCAACTAGTACTTACCATTGTGGTTCATTTATTTGATGAATGCTCTACTGATTAATTAAGTAATCATCATCATCAACTGGCTATGACTGCTAAGCAGACCCATGGGCACTATGGCTTTGGCTGTGACTGTATCCCAGGTGTATTGTGTCTGCAGCACTGATCTGGAGCAAACTGAGACCTGGGGGACAAGTTAGAGAAATGCAGAGCCAGACATGCTCCAAAAAAACAGACTGTCTTGCTCTCAGGAGCATCACCAGGTCATTTAATGGGCCTGGTCATGGGGAAAAAGGAAAGTTTGTTAATCTCCTGTTTAGATGAGTGAGAAGTTCTGGTGACAATGCTGTCATCTGTTCCTTCACACCACAGGTTTTGAGTGAGCAGCGCAGCCCAGCCCATGTTCTCTCACTGTTTGCTGCGAGCTTTGCTGTGGCTCATTGAGATTCACGTCACCCCAGTAGTACTGATGGGATGTGAGGTTGCAGAGTATATCTATTCCCTGATTGAGCATGGCTTTTACAAAGAACTTCCTTGTGCCAATGCTTGGCATGAATTTGAAATTCATTTCCAGCATGTATTGTGCGTGCATTTAAAATTCATATATGTGAGCTCTCTCTCTCTTGTACGTTATCTTGCAGTGTTGTCTTCTTGGGGTGCCCTCGACTCTGCAGGCAGTGATCATCATCTGGAGTTGTGGGTGTGTGGGTGGGATGCTAACTCGAGCTGCCCTTCACCTTCATTAACACAGATAAAGAGGTCACTGGAGCCTTTGAGGGGTTTTTGTTGGGCTTTTTACCTGGCTGTAAACAGGAAATATTGCCTCTAGAGCTGAATGGGCGACAGATGCTGAGGAGCTCATCTTCCTGCCACTGCCCACCCTGCACTGTGCCAGGCTGTGTGCCCTCCTCAGCACTGCCAGTACTGTGATTGAGTCAGCAGAAACCTGCTGGCAGAGAGCTACTGGCACTGCCAGACCTGTCAGCCCCACTCACTGGGTGAAGGTACTCAAGGTGCTGGAACTGCAAGAGCAGGCAAAAGATGCTTATGATTATCAACTAAAATAGACAGGAGACAATGGAGGTGGGGAAATGATTCATTTTAATGCAGCAAGAGATGAGGAATTGGGTAGGCTCTGCATCTGGACTGGCAGCAGTGATTAACAGAGCTGTGAATGACCTGGAGCAAAGCAGCACTGGGGCAAAGCTGGCTGGCAGCAAAATAAACAGAATCATAGGATAAAATCCTAGAACACTGCAAGTCAGAAGGGATCCACAAAGATCACTGATTCCAACTCCCAGGACCACCCAAAGTCAAATGCCATGTCTGAGAGCAGTGTCCAAATGCTCCTTGAACTCCAGCACTTGGGGCCCTGCCCACTGCCTGTTCCATGCCCACTGTCCTCTGCTGAAGAACCTTCCCCTACCTCCCAACCTGACCCTCCCCCAATGCAGCTCCAAGCTGTGAACTCCAAAAAAAAACATGGGAGGGAGGAGAGTCAGGTGCTAGCTGGGGAAGCCAGACAAATAGCACAACAGCAAATGAAACTCAAAATGCACATGGAAAGGGATTACTTGAAAGTGCCCATCACACATGAACCATGTGTTCCAGACTAATTCAAATTGCTTGGATCCAGCTATCACTGTACTCTATTGCATTTGGTAACCTGGCCTCAAAAGAAGACAGCAAATCTGAAAACCTACAGGCTGCCAAGCTTCTTTATAAATAAGTTGTACCCTTCACTTGAGTTATTACCATGCCATTTCAAAACAGCCATCAGCAACAGCAAAGTAAGTCAGAGACAAGACCAATAAGGATCGATTATAAGCAAAAGTTCTGGTGTCAACAGTGGGAAATTAAGAATTGCTTGAATTAGAGATGAGACAGACACAGGGGGCTGACAGGTGGAGATGCAATAGTGAATATAGGTCCAGCAGAGCCCATTCACCTCTGTGTTCCAGTGTCAAGAAGGAAAACAATTAAAAGGAGCACAAATACAAGGTGGTGGAGTTTATTCCACTCAGTAACAGTCAAAGAATTGATAACTGTGAATTGGAGATAACACTTAAATGGATAGTGAGAATACAGGTATTTGGTAAAATACATAGCGTGTCAGTGAATGGTACAGCTGAGAAAGCTGGAGGAAGGGCCGTAGCAACATGCAGGTACTCTGGAGATGCACAGATGTCTTCTGAGAAGTCTGCAACTGCTGCTGGAAACAGGGCAGAAGACCCAAGTGCTCTGCCCATGGTGGAGTTGGCCCGGTGCAGGCAGATAAACAGATGGTCCATGCTGATGCTAAATACACCTTAGAATTGTAGAATCATAGATTTGTTGGAGTTGGAAGGAACCCCTAAAGGATATCCAGACCAACTACCCTGCAATGAACAGGGACACCTACAGCTAGATCAAGTTGAACAGAGCTCCATCCAGCCTGACCTTTAATGTTTCCAGGAATGGGACTTCCATCACCTCTTTGGGTAACATGTTCCCGTGCCTCACTAGCCTTGTAGTAAAAAATGTTTTCCTTATATTCACTCTGAATCTCCCTTTCTTGCCCAGCAACAGCACAGATATGAGGTCAAACTCTCTAAAGGAGGGCTGCACCCCTTCCAGAAGCACCAGCAAACACCGGTTTGGATCTTTTAAGGAAAGGCCAAGAGCTCCATCTCATTATGGAAGTATGATGCTGCTTTGTGCTTCATGCTGTGGTTATTAATGGTCAAATCCTCCTGCCAGCTGTTGGGTAGCTGAGTCAGAGATCCCCATGTAGTGCCTGCTCCATGGTGGCCCTAACACTGCATCCTTCTCCCCTCAGATCTCCAATGAAAGGACAGCTACAGAATAGACTTGGCTCCATGGACAGTGAAAAAACGCTATATAATGTTAGTTACATTGACAGAAGGGAGAGGGAGAAGGCTATACAGCATCATGAAAATTGTGACCATTTTCCTGGGATGCACATCTTCCATCCCGTACCTTGAAAGCAGATGAGGAATTTGTGAGTGACTCCCAGGTGTGGCAACAAGTCTGAGAGCAAGAAAACTTGAAACAATGCAGTATCAGAGTTCAATAAAAAATACTCCAGTATTTGCACACATGAATCTGAAAAGCCCATCCTACAAAATGATCTCTGACAAGAGTAGTAAAATGCATCTACAGTTTTAAAAGCAGCACCTTGATGAAGAGATGCTGTGCTTGGCTGGGAGTTATTCTAATATATGCCACATGCAAAAGAAATCACTGACCCTGCCTGCCAAAAAAATGGCTCATCTGAGTCTCCCATTGGACTGCTGTGCTCTCAGGCAAATAAAGACAATTTCCCTAGATTGTTGTTCCTTCCTTGTTGTTCAACCAGCTGCCCCTCCACCTCACTGCAGCCTGTTGCTGAATTGGCCTGGGGATGCGGCATCCCTGAACAGAGCATCCCTCTGCAAAGCACAGCTGCATTCATTGAGATTATAAGAGGAATAGGCCCCTCTGGTCCTGTTCCATGCCCTCCCATGCCCCATCCCCAAAATACCTCAAAAAGATACCTAAGAAGCCATTTTTCAAGAGCAGGAAATTAACTCTGAATAATAAAAAAAAAAAGTCACTTCTCTTGTGTTGTTCAGACATGAGGATGTCATGACATGAGATCATAAGAGGATGACTTGACTCATGTTCCAGCAACTTGCGTAGTTAGAGCAGAACCCAATGATCTCCTTCTGCTTCTAACTCCAGCCTCATGTCTCAGACTTAGAATAGAAAAAAAGTGCTGCTTTTAATTGAGAGAACTTTGCACCACCGGAAAAATGTGCCTGGCAGCCTCCCCCAAAATCCTCATCATTTTTATTAAAACGTTCATATTTATTTTCACTTTCCGCTTTGTTAATGTTTTAGGCAACTCAAACGAAGCCCTGGCCATCAAACCATCCCACTAGAAGTAATGACAGAAATTACATTGTTCTCAAGGGCATGGAGTACCCAGCTATTAAATCTAACCATGGGAGCTTGGCAAATCTTTTCATATCATAGAACCATTGAGTGGCCTGGGTTGAAAAGGACCACAATGATCATCCAGTTTCAACCCCCATGCTTTGTGCAGGGTCACCAACCACCAGACCAGGCTGCCCAGAGCCACATCCAGCCTGGCCTTGAATGCCTCCAGGGATGGGGATCCACAGCCTCCTTGGGCAACCTGTTCCAGTGCGTCACCACCCTCTGTGTGAAGAACTTCCTCCTAATATCTAACCTAAACCTCTCCTGTCTCAGTTAATATGTGAGACAGCTGGATCCTTTTCCCCCTGCCTCCTCTACCACCCCTTGTCTTGCTTTGCATATGTAAGTATGCCTGCTGAGGAACATCATGTACCCAAGGCCCCCTGCCCTGGTGCTCAGCATGGAGCCAGGTCTCTTCCTACAACACTCGGTGCTGCCAATGAAAGCATTCTGACTGGTGTGTGCTCAACATGATTGTCTGCCCATGTTGGACTGCCCTGGGCAAACCATCGGAACAGAAGACTGTAGCTGTGAACATCCTACTCCAAAGACACCTCTTTTCCTCCTCAAATTGCCCTGCCATCAGTGGCAATTTCCACACCATGCATAGGTATTCAATGAGAATCCTCTATGAGATGGCTGATTTGCAGTCAGCACTGTTCAGTGTGCACACAAAAATGGCAATGTGCCAGTCACAGCTTCCCCATGGGGTGGATGTGTCCCACAGAGACTCATTGCATGCAGATCCAGCCTCTACACAACAACAACAAAAAAAATGGAACCCAAGCTCTGAGTCTTTTTCTTCAGTAAGATCTGGCACAAGCAGAAAATCTTCTCTGCTGATGAACTTTTTCCCATGCAGCAGCAACTAAAATAAAAAGAACAGCACTTAAATGGAATTTGTTAGTAGACAATCAAGGTTAAAAAAGGTTAAACTGTGGAAATCAAAGTCTCTCTGTTCGTATCTCCAAGTAAATGGATGTCTGAATGTCAGAATCAGGGATAAATGTCCCTGTGAAACACCCTTGCTGGCACTGCAGTGCAGAAAAGCAGGCACTGCAACCCTCCTGCCTGAGCTCTTGCGGTTCAGAGGCTGGTTTTCAGACAGAGATAGAGTGGAGGGGTAGTAATGCAAGGAACATGTGGCATGAAGCCACTCTGCCCTGGCTCATGGAGGTAAGGACAGAACCACACGCCCGCAGAGATGCCATCCCCACCCAAATATACAGGATTTCTCCCCAGATATTGAACTGCATGATTAAAAGAAAGAAAATAGTAAATGCTTCTCAGCCACCACCCATTGGAATGCCCTTGGAGATTATTAAGGTTTTATCAACCACCAACAGCAAGACTCGGTTCCAGACTCCTAAATTTATTCCTCTCACCTTCTAGTGGACACTTCAGTCTGGCCATCTGAACCATCCTCCAGGATCCATTAACTGCAGTGAGGGTGTGGATATTTGCTTCATCGGTAGCTGCCTGCTTTTAGGCAACTGTATTTAGTTTACCCCAGCCCAGATGCTGATCCCTCTACACCTACACCTTCACCTGCCTCATGGCCTTAAACTTGAAACCCACAGGCACCAGTGGCAAATTCACTGCAGTTTGCTCACAGGCTGAAGAAGGCAATATGTAAGTTCAGCAGCTAACTGCTGAAGCAGAAGTAAACTCCAATAAAATCTAAATGAAAGTAGATTAACATCGTTGATCTACATTTCAGCTTGATTAGCTCGCCCCAGATAATCAGCATTTTCTTATAAGTTATTAATAATAATACTGGAAAGAAGCAGTTGCAGTTCTTCAGGGAGGCAGGAGAAAGAAAACACACGTATCATCCCTCCTAGCACTAGGGCATGAACTGAACACCACCAAGGACCTTGCTGAAAGAACAGACATTCCAGGAAAAGGGTTCACTCCAGGAGCAAAGGGGCTCTACCTGCATGCTTGAGCCACCAATCTGGTGGGATAAGTGCTGGCAGGCCTGGAAACAGAAGAGCTTTCAGAACAAGAGGAGTAGGTGAGACTTGGGGAAACCACATGTTTTGTTTTACCACTCTCATTTAATGTGTTTAGTTTTAACACAGAGAGAGGGAAAATAACTTCAAAAAAGAGAATTCAATGGGTAAAAGAACAGAGGGAGGGAAAAAAAAGGACAGAAAGAAAAATTCTACTACTGAAAAAAGTTTTAGCATGATCAGGAATGCAAGTGAATGAAGGACTGGTTCTGCTGCAGGTAGGAACACAGACAAGACCAGGGAGACACAACCATAATGTCTACACACCCATTTGATTTGAGGTCAGACTGTTCATCATTAATGTGAGAAATGTCTTGCATCAGGCCTAGTGAAAACCTGCAAGGATCAAAAAGAAACAGCAGAGCCCTCAGGAGCTGTCACATGTGTCCATAGTTCTCTAATAGTGCTAACACACCATGTGCAACCAGGGCAAGAAGAAGTGCCCTCTTGCAGCAAGGGGGAGAACCAGAGGAAAGGTAAGGTTATAGGGCTGCTTAAGCTATGTTAAAACTGGCAGCTAAATCTCTCATCTAAGAGACTGGAAAGAAGATGCTCATAAAAGCACATTTTGTCAAAGACAAACAAAAAGTTGCGTGGGATATTGAGTGCTTGGGCTATGTAGTTGTTGGGTTGAGGGGGTTGCAATGACAGCAGCCCCCAGCTTCTTGCCTTTCATCATGGACTTATTAAGTCCCTGCAAGCAGACAAGAGCAACTGCATCGAAGCCACTCAATTTCTCCTGTTGATTTCCCCTCCTAAATGAAATTATCTGTGAGATCCTGACATTCAGTTTCCTGCTCAGGTTAAAAGGAGTAACAATTTATTTAGGTCTCAAAAAATAAGAGACTAGCTTGCCTGTGCAATTCAATAAGAATAATTATCTAGACTGCAGGGTCAGAGCCAGGATGACTAATGGAAATGTTTAGAGAAATGGAAATTACCCTGCTGCAGATTGAAGCTAAACTCAGAGTTTAATATATTCCAGCTAAAAAGACCAGATAATCTCCATTCCCAATGCTGAGGGAACTGGCCCATGAAATTGCCAGTCTAATAGTAAGAACTTCTGATCTATCAAATCAGAGATAGACACTGTAAGACAGGAATCCAGCAATTGTAGGAAATGGGAGGGAGAGAGCAATCCAAGCTGTTTACACACTCATTAATCTATCCTCAGAGGTTTATAACCACGTGAAACAAATTTTGAAGGAACAAAAAGAGTCATAGAAAGGCTGAATTGAAAGGAACCTTAAAAGGCCATCCAGTTCCAACTTCCTGCCATGTGCAGGGTTGCCTCTCACTGGAGGATGAGTGAGGATCTTCACTAGAGGATAAAGTTGCCCAGAGTTCCATCCACTTGCTCAAGACTTGGCAAGAAAATAGGGCTAAAAGGTAGCATGTGCCAACCAAGGGATGGCCATTGGCCAAACTACTGGTGCTAGCAGCTGATGTCCTGTGGGATAGCTGCAGGTTGCTAGTTGTAAAACTGGGAGCAAGGCTGTTGCCTCTCCCTGGACTACTACACCCTAGGGACAAGAAAGGAGGGTGTTGGTGGCAAGTGCACCTGAGCAATTGCATAGTCTTGAGTTTATGGAAGAAGGCCTGAGCTCAGCTCTATTGACAAAGCCTATCTTAATTTTTGGTGCTCAGTAACTCAACTTTGCATTGCTTTGTTGACATACGCAGTCTTGGTGTTTGCCAGCACAAAAAATTACAGATTTCAAATGCAAGACTAGCATAAATATTAGCAAGTCTTTCCTCCCTGTTACTGTATCTCATGAAGAGTGATTTTTCTTTTCTTGCCTTTTTTGGAAGCCATTGGCAGACAAAGTTTAAGGAATCTGATTTTTCTTTTTAACATGAAAATTTTGCTTCATTTGACTGTTGCACCTTTATAAATGTTTCTTCCCATGGTTGGTCTTCTGTGAGAGCAGTGGTATGGCAGGGCCACACAGCTATCAGCACTGGAGGTGATGGAAAGGAGAGGAGCAAAATGATGTCCAACTGCTCTGTCCTTACCCACTCTGGCTACCCAGACACCCTGCTCCACACGCAGAGTGCCTGGCAGAAATTTGGAGATTTTTGGTAATTGCCCAAAATAGTCTCAGTCTGAACAAAAGATTTTCCACATTTTATAACTCTGCAGAAAAACCTTGTCTGAAAATGGGTCTTTCAGCACAGAGACTGTCAGTATGCCACAGCAATTCTGTGAGGCTGATTGTCCTGACTGTCCCACACCTCATTGAACATTACTGCCAAGATACTTTGGCCCTCTTTTAGCAAAGCGCAGGCCAAAATGTGTGATCTTTTGCTGCTACATCACTCAATTATTTCTGAGCTCTGCAGCTCTCTCCTAGCATGGCCATAATTCCTTCTCAGACAGCCTTACTGTAGCCAATAAGTATATAGAGAATTAACGTTTCAGTCTTGCATTACATCTACTAAAAAAGATGAGATACTGCAAGATCAAGGAAGAACAGTACACACACACACATACAAAAAAAAAAAAAAGAAAGTACTGTTGTGGCTATTTCTCCAAACTCCCTTTTTTTCTGGAATAATGCATGATCTCAAAATAGAAAAAACTGTACAGATGTTTCCATCCCAACATCCATAAACACGCACAAAACTTACTCAAGTAGATCTGGACAGATGGAAGAAAGCTTTTTACGGGATTGCTTTCCCATGTCCCCTCACTTCTTCTCCTTGCTCCAGACACAGCATCTTTCCAAATCACCACCATTGCTCTTACAGGCTTTTCGTACATTTAATACTTTAACAGTAGCATGTTTGTTACACCCCATCTCAAAAAGCTCAGGAAAATGTGTGTGCTCACCTGAACAGCTGCTGAAGCCAGGATGATGCTCATCAAGATGCCTGTGTAGAAAGGATATTTCAGTGGGCCATGTAGGGGTTGCTCTGGTCTGCAGCAGTTTTCTGCACTATACCAGACAGAAAAAGGCTTGAAATCATCACCTCCTGATAAAAGGACTGGAGACATCATCCTTGGCCGAGAGTCTTCCCTTACCTACCATATGTGTTAATGATGTCCGAGATTTCCAAACTGGCTGATGGCATTGCCATCCGACCATACCAATGGCAACTACAGCCATGGGCTTTGCCGGAGGGTGCTGCCCTGTTCCCTTCTGCCACCTTCGAGGAATGAAGGTAGACAAACAGGCAGAGCTGAGGTCTCCTGGAGCTCATCAGTCCTTCAGAAATAACATTTAGTGATGCAGTACACTGAGTATGGCTGATTCAGAAGCCCCGGGCACCAGGACTTCTGTGCAAGTGCCATCAGACAGGTACAGTTCACTTCTATCTATCTGATGAATGTCATCAGAACATCCCATTATGTATTTTTTGCACAAACTTATGCAGGGGAAAGCAGCAATTTTCTTAATTTGGCAGCTATGTCAATGCACACAAATGTCCAACTGATAGCCATGCTACTCACAATACCAGCAGTCAGCAACGAATGCTTTTGCAGCTGAGCTCTAATCCCTTTGACTGTGATGCTATCAAACTCCTGTCTCGTATACATTTATTTTATGTAAATATGCATTTGTGTATTTTACATATATGCATATATATATACATAAGCATATATATAAATATGCTTACTTATATTTACCTATATATATATATATATATATACATATTCAGTGCTTTTTACCTGCTGTTAAAGTGTAGTCACACCCATAGCAAGCACTGTCTCACTAATGATCACGGTGAGTCACAGACACTGAAGCACATGAATACACTTGTATTTTGCCTGACCTCGTTAGATACCTATTCTGGAAACGATTTTACAAAGGACACTGCTAGGCTAAAGAAAGCACATCCCTTGCAGTGTTGAACAGAAATACAGGCCTTAGAGTGAAACCAAAGGAAAAAAAGAATAATACAAGCAATCATATCTGCCTCTGACTATTTAGGCCATTGGCAAAAACATCAAAATGGGGTATTTCATGCAGAGGTGCAGTACTTGCCTGGCAGCCTGGGTGATGTCTGGTCCATCCAAGCAGCAACATCATGCTGACCAAGGGGCAACCTTGTCCTGGGGGCATGCCAGGGGTTGGGCATTCCTTGGAGGATGGACAGGGAGTGGGAGCACAATGGCATGATTAAGCAAGTGGCTCATGGAAGAAGTCACTCACATGCCATGGGTTTGCCCTGGAGAGGCCGATGCGAGACTCTTCTACATTTGCTGTCTTTCTGACCTGACACATTTTTTAATGTGGTTATTGCTGGCAAAGTGGGATCTCCAAACATGCACCAGCAAATGGCTTCTTTTCTTTCACTGCCATGCTCACAGAAAAAGCAACCATGATGGTTTTTAAAAATGAACTCAAATAAACATATTTCTTTTTTTTTTTTAAACACTATATTTTCTTTGACTTTGGCTGACAATTTCTGTGTCCTTCTATTCCCGTTTCCCAGTGCTACAGCAAAGCACTGAATATCTGTGCTTCCAAAAGAATTTTGTTTCTTTTTTTGCAGATGACACCAAGCTGAGTGGTGCAGTCAATACATTGGGAAGGAAGGGAAGCCATCCAGAGGGACCTGGACACGGTTTTAAACTGAGACAGGGGAGGTTTAGGTTAGATATTAGGAGGAAGTTTTTCACTCAGAGGGTGGTGACACACTGGAACAGCTTGCCCAAGGAGGATGTGGATGCCCCATCCCTGGAGGCATTCAAGGCCAGGCTGGATGTGGCTCTGGGCAGCCTGGTCTGGTGGTTGGTGACCCTGCACATAGCAGGGGGTTGAAACTGGATGATCGTTGTGGTCCTTTTCAACACAGGCCATTCTATTCTACTCTGTTCTGTTCTGTTTTATCCTATTCTATCCTATCCTATCCCATCCCATCCCATCCCACCCCAACCCACCCCCTCTATTCTGTTCTGTTCTGTTCTGTTCTATTCTATTCTATTCTATTCTGTTCTGTTCTATTCTGTTCTATTCTGTTCTGTTCCATTCTGTTCCGTTCTTTTTTCCTTTCAAGATTTATTTCTCCTATGGAATAACTATAAAGTTTGGAAGGCAACAGAGGTTGAATAAATGCTCACCAAGTGAGAGGTTCACAAAACAGCTCTGAAAGGTCTTTTAACCATTCACATGCTGCACCTTGAGGTGCCCCTGCTGTTTTGGGTCTGCTGGTTGGATAGACAGCAAAAACCAATGGGCAGCTCAGAGTGGGGCAGGACAGGGCTCTTAGCTTCCATGACCCCATTTCACACCCACTGCAATAAGTTTCACCTCCCAGAGGAACTATGTTATAGAGCGTACATCTATACCCATAAGTTATCAGGTGTTTTCAGAGATGTCTGTTCTCAAGCCTGCAAATGAGTGCACTTGCATTTAGCTGAATGCAGAGAAATCTCTCTGGCTGCACTAAAACTCATGACTGTGCCAGCGGTTGACAGCAGCAGCACACAGTGCATCAGAGTGGGTTTAGCCTCTCTTTGTGCAGAAAGGTAGAAAAAAACAATAAAAATAAAGCCCGAACAATGACAGTGCTGATCTGATAATCAACAGAAAGGTTTTTCTCTTCACAAACTCAGGTTTGGAGCGCTGTGAAGAGAGATGACCTCATCCACTGAAAGCAGGTCCTGAAAACAGTTGGCTTCCCAGATGAGGAGCCAGGGACAAACAACCACAATGCAGAAGGGAGCTCTGCAGTGGGTGGGAGACAGATACTCTGGGAAAGACCATGGATATGATGAGCAGAGGGAAGAACAGAACACAAGACAGGAGAGACAATCTGGGAAAGCCATTAAAAGCAGCACCAGGGGTTTTAAAGCTCATGTTAAATCGCGGACTGACCTGGTAATGCAAAAGGAAAAAATGTGAGCTCTGAAGGAGAACAGAAATTCAAGTGCAGCAGCAGAGAAGCATTTCTGTGAGCCCTGCACAGATGGTTTTGCTGAGCATGGGCAGAAAATGGATCTGCATTTTTCTGTTGCCTTTCCCTAAAGCAATTTCAAGACTAGCCAGCCCTGCCAGAAATTCCCATGTTGCTGGGCTGCTGCCCGGGATCTGCAGGATCCATGAAAGGATGAGGCAGCCCCCACAGCCCCTCTGGCACATGTTCAGCAAAGGTCTGCAAACACCTGGGCATGGCAAACATCCTTCCTGGTTTTGAGAGGCTGGAGGAGGCAGAAGCTGTATGGATGGGCCCAACTCTTCAAGGGGTAATGGCACTGGTACTGGGCTGGTATGAGAAGTGCAGCAAGGCTTCCCTTGGAACCAGATGCCCAAAGGCTACCTAGAACCTGCCACTTAGAAATTAGGTGGCTGCCTGAAAACCTTGGTTCTTACCCAAATGCAAGCCCTAAGCCAGAGGGCCACACTGTGGGAAGGACAGTAGCCTGGCTTGTGCAGACACTGGGTTTTTGGTGCAAATTTGGGATGGGATTTCAGTTTAACTCTATTCTGGCAATACTTCACTCTTCTCACAGGTAGGGCTTGTTAGTATTTTCTGATTAAAAGACATTAGCAACAGGTGAAACAAGGAATTCAGCTGGTGAGCCTAGCAGGTCAAGCATTGCACACCAGTACTGAACCTGAGCGCACACTGCAGACTGAGAGCTGGCAGTGACAGCTCTTCTCTATCTGGTTTTGTCAGAGAAGGACTGACCCAGCACAAGCACACTGCAAGCATACACCCCTGCTGTGGGCCAGGAAGCACTCACTCAGCTTCCTAGTCTCAGTTCAAGCATCTGGAAGGAAAAACCTTTCCTCGCTCCACACCTGTTGAGTTTTAACCATGGCTGCCACCATGAGAGCTGAAGGCACAGGGTCAGCAGTGAGTAAGCACACCACCACCCACCTTTTCGTCATGAAAGCAGCCACAAAAGAGGACTGCAACTTTATATACATAGTTTTGTCTCTCTCTGTATCCACACACAGATTTTTTCTTTTGTATACATATATCAGCACAGTACAACTGAGTGCAGTGCAGTGCAGTGCAGAGCAGTGCATAAGGCCACACAGCTTTCCTACACAGCCAGGAACCAGCCAACCCCAGTCGTGTTTACAGGCAGAAGCTCTCCTGCCCCTCCCTTATTTAGCAGTTAATTGAGAGGCTGTGTTTACAAAATTAGGCAGAGATCTTTGAAAGGCTTGGCCTGGCAGGTGTGGAAAACACGAGCCTGAGAACAAGCCATAGTGAGCCTCAGCAGGCATGGGCTGTCTGGCTGAGAGAGTAGGCTTCCACAAAGGGAGAAAAAGGAGACCTTGCTTCTGCCTTGCTTTTTTAATTGAATGTTAGAGATTTCTCTTTTATGTTCAGCCCCGTTTTGGTAGAGTGGAGCGAGCTGCCTGCTCTCTTCCGTGTCCTGGTGCAGGTGCAGAGCCCTCCAGGCCTCAGTGAGTGGCACGCAGATGCATTTGGGCTGGGAGGCAGCAGGGCAGGGCAGGCCTGGCCAGACTTGCCCTTTCCGTGCCACAGAGAGCCCATAGCAGCACTGCTGAGAGCAGGAAGAGGTTTTGGCTGTCCAAAGTAATGAAAATGCCTTCTGAACGCACCAGCGCTGTTTATGCAAGCTGAATATCCTGGTGGCCTGCTGTAGCTCTAATTTCCCACCTTCAAATGGGGCCGTACAGGTGACTCCATTTCTCTTTCAGTTCTCATTAGCTTAATTTTATAGCACAGCTGTGACAGAGGCTGCACCTCCCCAGGAGGTGAGCAGTGCAGTGGGGTCTGTTCTCCTCTTCACTGGGTTGGCATTTGGTACATGGCACCCAAGCCCTGAGTTTCTCTACCACTAGATTTTGGTAGGGGATGGAGGGCATCTTCTATGTTTGTGCCAACAGATGCAGATGGTCTCCAGGCAAAGCCCTGGAGCAGCAAAGGCTTGAGGGGCAGGGTTCCCTGCTTGTCTGAGGAAAGATGGAGGCCCACTTTACATCACTAAGTTTTAACTCTGTCCGTTTGCACTGTTTCAGCCTTTTGACTCCTTTATGTAAGATGACATAAAGATGTGTGAAGAGGGAAGGGAGGTGGAGTGCCTGCCCATGGGTTTGCGCAGCTGGTGCCCAAGCGTGCCCCATTGGGCAGAACACAAACCAGTGCCTGGGAAGGTCCTTGGGGTTGTTGTTTTTGTTTTGTTTCTGGTTTGTTTGGTTGTTTTTGTTGTTTTGTGGTGTTTTTTGTTGTTGTTTGTATGTGTGTGGCTAATACATTTCTAGCTGAAGGTTTATTTTTAGCTAGAAGAGAAATCATTGTTATGCCATGGCAACCAGATCTGGGAGGTAAGTTGGAGCAAGCAAGTCTGACTAAAATATATCTGAAACCATCCCAATTGATTACATATCCTAAAAATAAAGATGATAGCTGTTAGCATAGCTCAACACTGATGTTTGTGATTGAGAAACACAAACCGTTTCCATTACAGCATGCTTTTTCCTCTGCAAGGGAAGGCCTTGGAAAGCACAGCTGATATTCACCAGTGACGAATGCCACTGGGTGGGTGGGATGCTGTGCCATAGATGCGAGGAAATAGGGGCTGCCAATAGAACTTTCCTGGCAACCCGTGTTGGAGTAATTGTCAGCACTGCTTGGGGTGGCTGGAAGGTGTGAGGTGATGGATGGGCTTTCTTCTTTCACACATTAAATAATGTGTGAGGCGACATGGTAGTGGCCACCAAGTGTGGTGACAGCCATGGATAGCCCTGCTTTGGTACAGGATGGAGCTCCTCTGCCCTTGCTGAAATCTCCAGCTTGTTTTGAGATGACTGGAACTGGAGAACCCCAAACTAACAGTGCCGGAGTGTACAGGGGGTTCTCTGTGCATGGCCATGTCCACTGCAGGCTGTGGACCAATCCATGCTGAAACACTGAGTTGCTTCAGCCTTCAGACATCCCTTCTTACCTCTCATCTGAGGTCAGTGATGCTGTTGGACCTTGTTGTTTTGTCCCATTGGGTGTTGGGAGCTTCCATATTTGGAGACTGCTTGCCCTTTTAGGGCAACCCATCCCATTGCTTTATTATCCTCACAGTATAATTTTTTTTCCCTTATACCCAGCCAGCCCCAGCCTCACCCTCTTTCACCCAAAATATTTTCCAGTGTCAAATTGTTGTGGCAAGTAGCTTAACATCACAAAGCCTTTCGCTCACTCTCTCAACCATAGTGAGATGGGGGAAAGGACCAGATGAAGAAAAAAAAAAACCAGGTAGTACTTGTAGGTTAAAAACTATTTACTAAGACAGGAAAGGAAGAGAGAAATAACATTAGTAATAATTATATATGGATAAATATACATTTACAGAACAAGTGATACACAAAGCAATTGCTCGCTACCGTGGCCAACTCTGCTCAGTTTTAAAGTTTTTTTCCACAGGATATCATATGGTGTGGAATTCCTGTTGTTCAGTTTAGGTCAGCTGTTCTGGTTCTGTGCCCCCTCAACTCCCTTGCTGGCAAGGACATTACAAGAAGCTGAGAAACTGAAAAATCCTTGCATCTGTGCAGCAGTGCTCAGCAGCAACTAATATGTTGGTATGTTATCAATGTTGTTTTTCTCCTAAAACCAGAACATAGCATCATACCAGGCATTATGAAGAAAATCAACTCATCCCAGTTGAAATAGGAGCACAAACGCACTTAAACTCTTCTTCCTTATGCCCTTTTCAAATCCATTAATAGAGCTCTGAAAGTCCTCCATCCTTTCTGGCCCTGATCCTAGAGCTGAAAGCATTCCGCCAAAATTACAGTAAAGGCCCTGGAATTAAGCCTTCTTTCCAGCATTTCATAATTTGGTACTGCATAATTTTTACCTCTCAAACTCTACTTGTTGATAGCAAAAATACTTGGGGAATATTGTCATGGTCCAGAAGGCATTTTGGATCATATTTTTTTGTTGCTCTTGCAGCAGGCTATCTATCCAGTTAAATATTTCATCTTGATAAATGGTGTCAATATTTGTGAATAGCTTACCATTTTTAAAGAGCATCTGACATGCCTTAGGATGTTAAAAATGATATGTACAATACAATCCTTATATTTCAGACTAAGAAAACTATACTTCACTCGTAATTAATATAGAATCAATAGACTGTAAGGTTTTTTTTTTTTAATTAAAGATAAATACCCAAAATGATAAATGAATCTCTTTCAGAAAACTCCCTGTAATTAGACTTCTCTTGACCTATGTTTTACAGACATTTTTGCACCTTTTACACATGCTTTTTTTTTTTTTTTTTTTTTTTTTGACTCTCTGTTCTAAGATATTCCTTTGCTTTGACACACCAGGAAATAATCTTAATGACTACATTAATAATTATGCACTCGGAAAACCAAGACTGATCACTAAGGTGAATACTGGGACAACAAAGTTTTCACATGAACCTTTCAGTGGACTGCAATAATCTATTCTACCTGCCATGGCTACAAGAGAGTAAGCATTTTGTAAAAAAAGACTGTCTTTGGTTGCAGCAGGTTACAAAGAAGGGCCTTGATCTTGCAAGTGGCTTTGAGCAGATTCCTGAACCAGTATAGAGCTAGTTGTGACAGCATGAACAAAGAGCCCAACCACAGCTTTGTGCCTCAAATTTTTCCTAATCAGAGGATGAACCTCCATCAGCTCTTTAATGGAACCATCATCTTCCTCATTCCAAGTGGCTCACATTCTAGTGCCCATAGAAAGGAGTGGCTTTGCTCCATATTGCAGCTGATGAAATGCTTCTGGCTGCTACAAGGGAGGATAATGGTCCTGTGTAGCCCCACCTTTCTCTCCTTACCCTGGCCCATGCTCAGATGTGTCTTTGCCATGGTCCTTAGGCAGCATGAGTTTTTTCTGCAAGGGCATCAGCAGGATGAAGAGGAAAAAGCATGGGCAGATTTTGGTGAATGGTAGCCATTAGCTGGGATTAGCTGGAAGGTGACTCCCCATTGCTGTCTACACCCAGAACGAGGACCATAGCATGCACGGTACCCGGACTGGGTGCTCTTAGGCCATGATTGTGCTCTCAAAAGGTAAATACGGACCCAGCTACAGATGACATGAGTTTAAGGTGAAACATTATCTAGAAGGTTTTGCTGTGCCGTACATATAGATGTGTTTTCCAAGGGCTGTGGACAAACAGGATGCTTCTGTGGGGCAGCAGAGCTACAGCATGGTATCTGTGGGGCTCTCCTTCCCACAGAGATGCTGGCTAGTGGGCTCCCATCAGGGTGGACAGCACAATCTGGGACCTCCAGCCTCCCACTCCTACGTAGGACATGGTGCCCATCTCACTTCTCCTCCTACCACACTTCCCCTTCCCCCCTTAGTTGCCTTTGCACTCTGTTTGTATAGCTCCTGTCACTGCCTGGACTATCAGGTGCTGCAATAATGAAAATAAGATGAAACAGTGCTGGGTTCATTTGGTGAAGTTCTATAGGTTGAATTTAAAATTGATTTTTAATTTTTAATAGGTTGACAACACTCATGGGCATTGCAGACAGTAGTTAAAAACTACTTTGCGCTGGAGTCAGAAAGTCAGAACTAATTAAAGAATATGTCCACAAAAGCACTGCTAATAGACTGAAGGGAAGACCTTAATTAGAAATTTGGGAGGTAGTAACCCTCCTGTTAATAAAGCTTAAATGACATTTGGGAGCCATGCAAAATAAGTAAACAGCTCCTCTCTGCATAGCTGCAGCCAAAGACAAGACACCAGAAGAAAGATCTAAACAGAGTCTGGATGCTGCCACTCAGAGCTAAAACAACCTCTCCTTAAAGCAGTCATCAGCCGTGTTCTCCACTCAGTAAGAAACAGCACTGCAGCACTTGAAAAAATCTGTAGAGTACAGCAGCAAGGTGACTCCAAGGACTGCAAGGCATGAGGAGGAGTATGCAGAAGCTAAAGTACCTCAGCCTCGAGTATGACTTAATTCTGCTCTTAAAGCAAAGATCCAGGCACATCTTCAGTTTTCTGGCAGGTATAGCCAACCAGGATTCAAGAAACAAACAAAATATTTGGGGCATGTAGATGATGATGCAGTGGTTTGCTGATGACTTGTGTTGGAGGGATAACAGTGGCAAAAAAAAGACAATGCTTTGTGAGATTTCCTTTCTATTCAGAGAAATATATATAAATACACACACCCCAACACATGCACACAGTTGGAAACACTTGCAGTTATGTGCTAGAAATCAGGACAATGTGTATTGCTGTTCCTCACCATCACTGACCCCAATGCAGACTGCTCCTCTAGGCTGCCTCCCTTACTCATCTGGAGCACATACCAACCCTGCTGCCCCCTCAGAGGCAGCCAGTATGGCATCTCTGAAGCACGCATAGCCTACTCTGGCTGTCCCAAGCTCCTTTTCTTACTCATTTCAGCCCAGGATGGCTGTGCTCATGTAGCTGCAGAGCTCCAAAGATCCCTCTGCCAGTCAGGTGCAGAATCCATAGCGGGATTTGCCTTACTACGTGTGTTCTGAGACACTGCAAATAGCAATTGGTGTGTTTGGGCATGGTATCTCTTAAAGTAGAGAAGCACCATGGACTTCTCTGTATCTTTTGTGTTCTGGCTGCCAGTACAGAAATTGATGTGAATTACAGTATTGTGTAGAAAACAAAGACCACCAAGCAGATTTAATGCATGATAGAACCATGCAAGGGAGATACTCTCACTCACTTTTAGCTTATTACCAGAGCTGTCCCCTTTCACTTCTATCCTATGGGACAGTAGTGGTTTGAAGTTTGCAGTGTTGTGGGTATTGTGGGCATAAATTATTGTAATGATGCTCTGTCTGTTTGCTGATGCCTGACAGTTTCATAGCACCCTTCTCCAGGCACTCTTTGCAACTACGCATAAGTACACAGCTCCAGATATATTTAAAGATGGAAAACTTCATCAAGGTCACAGTTCTCTCTTCGTTCTGATTTTCATTAGCAAGCTGATATTATTTTAATTTTGTGAAGCTTTCAAGTAGTCATTTGAAAAATATCCAATATGGGCAATTACATGGCAGAGTGCACAAACAACAAGCTTGTTGTATATCTCCGCCAGGAGCACACTTCAGAGCTCCATGTACTCAGAAATCATTTCTTCCACCTACACAAAGCAGCCACCATGGCAGGAGGGCCATTACAGACTGAAAGTTGCACCTGGGGCTTTTATGGGGAAAAAAAGAAAGAAAGAAAAGAAGGCTGGTGACCTCCAGCCAAAATGCAGATACTAAGATCGGATAAGAATGAGGGAATTGAAGTGTTGCGCCACCTGCAGAATGCCACATAGGTGGCTGAAATGGAGCATCTCCACACACCAGTGTCCTATTTTGGGATATGCTAGAGGCAGGACAGAACCTGCAGTCTCTGAGGTCTTTATTTGGATGTAAATCAACAGTCATTTGTCTGTGGGATGTGTTAGAGAGGGGTGAAGATGTTTTGAGCGCATCACTGGGTTAAATCCCGTTCACTCCCAGTACCTCTTTGTGACTCCTTGTGTGAGGGGCTGACTATGAATACCTGGTTATGGTCGTGTGGGTTTGAGAAGTGGGCCTGTGCAAACATGAAGTTCATCACGGCCAAGTGCAAGGTCCTGCGTTTGGGTCAGGGCAATCCCAAACACAAATAAAGACTTGGTAATGACTGGATTAAGAGTAGCCCCGTGGAGAACTTTGTAGTACTAGTAGATGAAAACTTGAATGTGGAACCACCAGCATGCACCTGCAGCCCAGAAAGCCAACCATATCCTGGGCTGCATCAAAAGAGAGGTGGCCAGCTGGGCAAGGGAGGTGATTGTCCCCCTCTGTTCTGCCCTTGTGGGGCCCCAGCTGGCATACTGTATCCAGGCCTGATGCCTTCAAGACAAGAAAGATCTGGAGCCGTTGAAATGAATCCAGAGGAGGCCATGAGGATGATCAGAGGCCTGGAGCACCTCCTGCGAAGAGAGGCTGAGAGAGTTGGGGTTGTTCAGCCTGGAGAAGAGAAGGCTGAGAGAGGAGACCTCATTGCTGCCTTTCTGTACCTAAAGGAGCCTACAGGAAAGCTAGAGAGGGACTCTTTAATCAGGGATATAGTGATAAGACAAGGGGTAATATTTTAAACTAAAAGAGAGAAGATTTAGATTAGATATTAGAAGGAAATTTATTACTTGGAGAGTGATGAGGCACTGGCACAGGCTGCCAAGAGAAGCTGTGGCTGCCCCATCCCCCAAGGCATTCAAGGCTGGGTCCCATGGGGCCCTGGGCAGTGTGGTTTGGTGGAAGATGTCCCTGCTTATGGCCACAGGTTGGAACTAGATGATCTTTAAGGCTCCTCCCACCCCACTCTATTCTGTGATTTTGTCACGAAATGCTTTGTTATACATCTGGAGCTCCCTGCTGTCTTCAAAAAATAAAAAAGTTAAAGTTAGTTAAAGAAAGTTAAAAAAGATAACAGCAAATGCTATTATTGCCATTTAACAGGGTTTAAAAACTACAATCATGACATTAAAATAACTTTATATCAGCTCTCACTTTCCTTTAGCAGGGAAAAACAGGAACCCTTGTGACAGGTTCCTGAACACCAAACTATAGAAAACATGCAGACTGCATGTTTCATGCATGATACATGCATCACAGACAGAAAAGACAATTTTAGACAGCTGCCCAAAACAATCCAAAATCTACTTCAGCATAAAATGTAGCATTGCAAATTCATGTTAAAACAACTCAGTTGTGCCAAATGTCCTATTGTGAAAATATGACATTTGTCAGTGGGGAACCGGGCACCTAGTCACCAAGAGAAGCTGAGGGGGATCTCCTGTGCTGCACTTTGCAGAGGTCGACAAGAGATCATAGAATCATAGCATCATAGAATCATAGAATGGCCTGAGTTGAAAAGGATCACAATGATCATCTAGTTTCAATACTCCTGGCTATGGGCAGGGTTACCAGATGACATGGAAGGAACTGCAGCCTGCTTGCATCAGCCAGCCTGAGCCTTTCAGATGCTAAGCTGAATTATCAACTTAGTCGGAAAAAGAAGAGATTCAGAAACAGACCATTGATGGTAATTAACAAGTGCACTTTGTGGGCTTTCAGTCTAATGAATACACAAATGAAAAATCAATGGAGGAGGTTTCCAAAAATGAACATGGCAACAATCTTAATCTTGGAGTTGGCTCAAAGACAGCTCCTCCAAAACCAGCTTTAAGGCTGTGTTCCTACTGTACATTTCTATTATTTCATTGTACGTCTTTCCCTCTGGGGAACTCATTAGTCCTTTTTATTGATAAAATAAATACAAGTTTAATTTCCAAATTAAAAAAAACATTAAAATAATTACATCTCCAAAGCCCTAGTTTGAAAATGATAAGAGATCAAATCAGTCATAGGCTAAAAATGATTCCACATCTTCTGAGGGCCGTTTTAAAAATTTGCTCAGAATGAAGCAACCACACTGAGCAAAACCTTAAATAAAGAGGATTAAGCACTGCAAGCCAGCAAACTCGGCTGAAGCTGCAGTTCAACATTATAAATGGCCAGCTTCATCTCCTTTTTGTTGGAGAAATACAATATACATTTGTCTTTGTTACAAAGGGGCTGTGCAGTGTTCATATGAATACGCTACAGGATGGGACAGCGCTGGTCCCAGCCCAGCATGGGGGAAGGCACAAAGAGCAGTGCCCAGTCTTTCCCTTTGGGACTGTCACAGAGCCTCCATTACCTCCCTATGGCACTGTCAGGCACGGGTCTGCTTCATACCTGGTATAGCTTCTGAATTGTATCTTGCCTGGAACAAGGTTTTGGCAATGAATAATACCACTTCCAGCCAAATGAGTTATCCTTGAATTCTGGGAAATACTCACTGCCTGGGAGAAAATTGGAGAGGTGTAACTGCTAATGAAAAACCACTCAGGATAGGAGGCAGTCCTGGTGGTCAGGGCCGGCTTCTGAGATGTGACTTAAATCTCCTTTTATGTTTTTCTGAGCTCTGACCCAGACCTCAGTCTGCATCCTCCTACAATTTCCACACTGCTGGGTACGATGCCCTTTCACTCCCTACTTGTGCTACCCCATTGCTCTGAATAAGAAAACATTACCTAAATGATTTGGGGGCTGAACAGAACAGTTAATTTGATTCAATAAATATTTAATATTTATCTATAATCCAGAAATATTTTTATTTGAGGTGGATCCAAAATGAGATTTTGCATTTAGTGTCATCACAATGTTGTAAAAGCAGTGATTCCCACCACTGCTCCCTTTCTGACAGCAATTGAATCTGATTGTACATGGCACATTTTGTGCTGCTTCTGCCTTCGTTAATTAAATTTTTCTGCAACCATGAAGTTGCATCCATATGCAAGTAGAAGGAAAACTTGGCATGATCTTTTCAGGTACTTTGGGTCAAGTGATAATTTGGCTCCCAACAGCTCAGAGGCAAATACCATTATCCACTCAGCAGCACTTCATCTGTATCAGCTTTCCAGCTGCAGAAAAATTTTTGTAATTAGGAGGCTTTGGGACAGAGAGAAGTGGCTGGATGCAGACTCAGATAGGGCTTTCTAAGTGTATTTGTTGCTCACGGCCAGTATACAATTCTTGCTCTCAGTGCACTCAAAAGTGAGCAATGAGCAGGAAAGAACAGAACAACGGGGCTTTTCCCACCTCCTGCAGCAGGGCAGAACAGCTCTGTTTGGACAATGACTGTTACTTCCTGGTCATTTTAAACTTGTTTCAAGCTCCTACTCCTAAGTTTGTGTGATCTTACCACCATTCACCTTTATCTTAATTGCTGCAGCAAGCAAGACCCCGTATGCACTGATTTGTCCTTTTTTTTTTCCTGGCACTCACTAGTTTTCTGAATCCATGGCTTAACCAGGACCCAGAGGTGCTGAGGAAGCTGAGCTTGCTGCTTGCCCAGCCACGAGAGGCCGGAGATGACCCAGACAGGGTGCAATGCACTGATGGCTCTAACAAAACCACAGGGGATGGTTTTCCTTTTGCTCTGCCCATCAGGACAGCTAATGGTGCTGCTGATTTTCATGTGTGGACCACTTTTTCAAAAGGTTATTCAGAACTGGAAGGCATAGGCACATTGGAAAACAAAGGCAGAAACTTCATATCTGCTTTAAGCTGAGGAACAAATGCAGTAAACACATAAGCCAAGCAGTTCAAGTTTAATTCTGTTGCATATTGCTGAAGATCGTTAAGAATTAAAATCAGTCCTTTTTTCTTAACTGTATTCATTCATGATGTCTTTTTTCAATAATCACTGAAGGAACTGTAGCTCAGAAACAGCCACCCTGCACCTACCTCCCTGCTCATGTCAAGCACAAAACCTCATTTTCTTTCAGGTGCTTTAGGAATTGCTCTGTTTCTGTGCAATGTGCCCATCCTTTTTTTTTTTTTTTTTTTTTTCTTCATGGGAATCTGCTTCTTCTGTTCTTCAGAAAGCACCCAGCAAGGGTCCCCTCTCCCACACAACTAATGTCTGGAGGGTCTTGGCAAGCAGGGGGTGGCCTGGGTGTCACAAGCCCCTAGAACTTGTCTTGGATCCTGCAGTCATTTAACAGAAGTGAGTGACTGTTGCTTTACAACGATCCTACGTAAATTGCAGCACAGACTGTGGCCATTGCCCACACTGTTTCAGTGATGTTTTGTCCTGACAGCCTCTGTGCTGTGCTCTGAGCAAAGAACGGAGCCTTCTTGGTTTGCAATACCAGGGAATTGCTGGTTAGGTTCACAATTTCAGCAGCACCTATCTCATTCCAACCTTACCACTCCAAACTTGTACCTTTGAAGCAGGCCTGCAGAAAGAGAGGTTGCTTTGGCATGCTGTCCAGTGCTTACTTTGCTCTTGGAATCTCCTGGGTCAAGTAGTTCAGAACAAATGAGAGGTAATAAGCCAAGGATGGTCTGAAGAAGATCAAGGCTGGAGAGCCTACACTGGGGCCTCACTGCCATGGAGTTCTCAACTCACATCTGAAAGAGCTATGTACGCAACTGCTCTTGAGCACAGCTTATCCAGATAAAGAACTTTCCTCTGAGAACATGAATTAACAAGCAAGTTATAACCAGTGTATGTGCTTCCAGCATACAATTAGCTGGATTTCTCCCCATTAGATTTCTAAAGCCATGAAAGCCACCAGCCTGGTGAGATCAGCATGCTAACCTCAGCTGGAAAGTGTTGTGCCCCCACAGCACCTACCTGTGCCCTCAGAGTCTCACAAAACATAGAAAGAAAACCCACAAAAATGCCACCCTCTTCTGGGAGAAAGATGGGCGGAGAGCTATTACCAAAATACAAAAGTTGTGCATTACAGTAAGTCCTTGTTCTCAGAGTTCTCAAAGGAGTTTCATGATTTCCTGCTCTGAGGAGTAGAGCAGCAGCAGTTAAAGCTTGTTAGGCTAGGGTTCATCCCATCGTATGTCCTCTGGTTCTTGTATCCATCTTGTTGGCAGTTTGTCCTCTTGTAGATGTCTGCTCACCTGAGGGGTGAGGGCATTGCCCTGCCAAGCAGCTGAGGAAGAGCCAGCACTGCCAACTCAGGCTAGAAGACATCTGAATCTAGAGATGAATGCATGAAGAGAATGGCGTGGCCAAGTCTAGGGCAAAGCCTGTAACTGGCCACAGGTGTTCTCAGACTGCACTCAGTGCCTTAATCTTGTAACCATATGGACAAATGACGTGCTAGATCAGCCTGACTTGAAATAACATTTCAGCATCGTAAAGCAGAACAATGCACAGGCGATTGCAGCAGCACCAGTGTATAATGACTTTAAATTGATCTACTCAACTGTTTAGAAATTTTGCTTGAAAGACTTCACTTCCCTGCAGTTGTTTTTTGGCAAAATATAGCTGCAGCGTGAATGCTAGTGCTTGTTCTCTACATTTCCAAAACGAGGCTGATAAAAGGGACATCTTGCCCTAAATAATGCAGGACCATGAGGATGGTGCTGGACATCAGGGTGGGCACACTGAGCTCTTCACAGCCAGGTCAGCCCCCACCAAGGTGAGCATCAAGGGAAGCTGCAGCCATCTGTGCACAGTTGGCTGACCTGCCCAGAGTTAATGGACACACAAAGCAAAGGTTCAGACAACTTCCAGCCTGCCACCACTAATTAACCAGCAACTTTATTGATATTAATTGATACTGCTGTTGTTGCAAGACAGAAGCCAGAAACTGATCAGGAACGTCGCTCTCCTCTTCCCCAAAGTGAGTATCCTGAGACATAGGCTGAGGTGTGTTAGCAAAAAGGTGAGAAGTGGCTGTGCCAGCCTCTGCCTGATGGCTTCTGATGCACAGCAGTGCAGAGGATGTGGTCCCAGGAAGGTGTCATAGAGGATGTAGACCCACAGAGGATGCTCACAGCCATGCTCCCTTTGGCCACCAGAACAGGGCAGTCCCACAGCGGTGTCATGGCAGCTGCACAACGGGTATGTAAGAGAGACAGGAAATTGGTACCTTATGCTGTTTTCTTTACAGCTCATCCAGAGAGAGCCACGCAGATGAAGTTATTTGATCTGCCTGACTTGTACTCACAGAACTGAGCCAGGCATTGCTGCTGTTCCCACCTATTCTTCTGAGTACTCCTTTTTTTGGAACTCTTGAGTTTGCCTTTGGGAGACAATGACTCTGGCACAGCTTGTCAGATGTGGACTTCTAGATAAAAAAGAACAGCTGTGATTATTGTTGATCAGCTGCTAAAGTCAGGATGGTATTAGTTATGACCAGGATAAGAAAGTGGGCCTCACTCTGCTTAGGAAATGGAGTGCTGGCTAAACTCCCAAAAGCAGTCAATAGCTTTCCATAAGGACATGCTGGAGAATGGGGACGCGCAGTGTTTTCCTGCATACGTAGCCATGCCAGCTGTGGTGCCTTCCCATTTGCTGGCAGAAGCATGATGGGGAGGTGTTGCCCTGCCCCACAGAACCCAAAAACGAGCTTGAGGCAGAGCCTTGAGTCCTGCAGCCCTCCAGGCACCCGCTTCCCACAACAGCTTGTTTGCCTCCAGTTTTCCACCTCTGTAAGACCACAGAAGTCCAGCCTACACTCACCACACACCGTGCAGGAATGAGTCAGTCATCGGGGCTCTCAGAGGTGACGCCAGCACCACTGGCATGCACACAGCCAGCGTGTGGGATGGGCGAGTGGCAGAAAAACGTTCTGTGAGTGATGTGCCAAATCTGTTTGTGTCTGCTGCAAAGAGCAGTTCTGTCTGTCATAGGTGAGCAATAGCGTTGGTTAGTTGTTTTGTTTTTGGTAGCAGCAGTTGCATAGAAATCTGTGCCACAAATGAATCAGAGTGTGTTCTAATGGGAAAAAGCATGGACTTTTTTTTTAGAAAGATCAGGAAAGTGAGGCATGTTCATCTACCATACCTCATTATTCTGTTTTGTTGTCTTTTCTGATAAGTGGGTCTTTGATAGGAAACTTCCTTCATTGCTTCCCTCAAATGTGGACAGGATTTGTTTTCCTCTTATGAAATTGTTCCTGTACACACAGGTCAGTAACTGTGAGCCTTATGATTATCAAGTTAAGAGAGATGACCTTAAGTAGTGAGTACGGCTACAAGGAAAGGCCTGCCCAGATTTCACCCATCCAGGTCTGGGCACTGAACCACGCACTGTGGTTTGCCTCTGTTTTCTTCACTTGTTTTCAAGAAGTTGATAGTGCCCCTGTACCATCCATTCTCAGAGAACATCTGATTTTATGCTATATAAAAGATTCATGGATTATTATGCTTCAAGGTAGGAATTATTCTCATGTATGACAGCCAGCCTTTCTTAGTCTGAGAGACATCTTTTTCCACTCAAGCAGTTTTGGAGCTGCTCCGTTAAGCACAGGACCCTCGGGCTGGGCACGCAGACCTACCTCCTGCTTCCACCTATTAGTGCTACCTTCCAGAAAAAAAAATACTTGTTTTAGCAAATACAGACTCAGCAGCAATATTTATGATCTAAAGAGGCTGTGAGAACCAGCTGGTTCTTCTCATACCAGGCATCTTGCCCCTTATCCCTGACAGTGTTGGCTAACCCTGTGGTGCATTGCTTGATGCCATCAGACAACACTAACAAAGTCACTTTATCCCAATGCTGAGAATGGACCTGTGCTAGAAGAGCTGGGTGATGCCTAAAGCGTTGCCCCTCCTGCCTACAAACTTCTCCCCAAAGCCTAATCCACCACAGCACAAGCTGAGCTATCTGAAAATCTGGAGCACTTTTACCATTGTATCTGGTTGCATTAAATCTGACTGACACAGACTACTTCACTGTGCTTTTCTTCTCTGGTATCACAAGAAAGCACATAAAGAGTTAAAAAGCATCGAAAGATTCCACAGCCCTTTTTCTATCTTTTTTACAAACGCTGATTTAGATTTATGACACTAAGCTGGGAACATTTTATAGGACCTCTGACTTAAGGCACTGGCAGCACATCACCACAGAGGTCTGCCTTCCTTTTTCAAAAAAACATGGAAATAACAAGCTGGAGCAGGCTGAGATGGCCAGCCAGCTGTCTGCTATTTGAATCCCATGAAAACTCAAATACAGCTGCAGATTCAACTTTGTTCTGGTCAAATACAGCAATCCTGGAATGTGCTCCATTCCACTGGGGCATGAATAGTGTCAAAATTAATGCTGCTCTCTTAGCAGTATGGATTAAAAGCTGCTTGGCAGTTCTGTAAAGGCATTTGTAAATGGGGAATTACTCAGGAGTAGATTGGTTTCTTAGGAGGTCCCACTAAGATCAATTCCGGACTCTTTTTCTACCAGACATTTTAATCACTGATTTGCAGTAAAACAGAAATCATGATTGAGAAACTCACTGAGAAACTTCACTTGCTAGCATGGACATGAGAAACCCATAGGTGTTTTAACATGGCCAAATGTGAGAACTTGCAACTGCAGATTCTAGGTTGAATTTTAGAACTTGGTCTTGTAGACTTGCTGAGGCTCCAAAAAAGACTTCAGCATCTTAACATACTCCAGCCACAGTGCACCATCCTTCACCTGCACCGTGATTGGGAAGGGCTTTGAAAATACCAGTAGAGTTCTGAAAGAGAGAAAGGGAGAAAGAGAGGAAGAGAGAAGAAAGGAAGGAAAGGAAGAAAAGGAAGGAAAGGAAGAAAAGGAAGGAAAGGAAGGAAGGGAGGGAGGGAGGAAGGGAGGGAGATCCAACCCCAAACCCTGAATAATATGACAGTCCAGGAGCTCCTCCTGTTTTCCTCAGCAGGAGGAAGGATATGGTTGCAGTCTGTAACCACTAGCCTATGGAACAGGATTTTGAAGCCTCTTTATTCTGCATAGAAAAGCGTAACAGCAGTCAGTGGCTTGGTGTTGAAAATAGAAAGGTTAGATGAGAAACAGGATGCAAATCATTAAGTATGGAGTTCTCCAAGTCTGCTTAGCTTGTTGGTTTCTACAGTACTGGAAATTTTGAAATCAATTTAATTTTTTCTGGAACAGATGCTCTTGCTCCAATTAATTTGAAGAAAACTTATGGTCTGCCATATGCAGATAGTCAGAAAGACGGTCACTAACAGTTCCCCCTGGACTTATAACTTATGAGAATAAAAACTGAATCGTTATATGCAGTTGATTCATATTTGATGCAACACAGAACTCTGTCACCTATGTGTGAGTGCTGATATAATTATGCCCCTGATGGATTTATAGCTGCTACAACAGGGCTGGCTTTCTCGCTTGCTTAAACCGAGACACTCAAATTCTGCTCACAGTACAGCACCATTATATCACTGCTGCAGTTTTGGGCAGCAGTGATACAACGGCAGCATCCTGTCAAGGAGGCATGGGCCTCTTGTCCTCCCACCCCAGCTGTCCTACCTCCTCTCTGGCTGAGGCTGCACGTGTTGGCTTGCCAGGGACCAGGCAGCCTATGTTTCACACCGTCGCACCAGGGTTTGGGAATAATTGATGTTTGCATTGCAGCGTGCAGCCTTGGTGCATTCCCAAATGCTAGAATTAATTCTAGCAACTTGCACACGGCTTCTAGCAAACAAAATGAGGTCTACAAAGTGCTCCTGAGCTGGCGTGGTGCAAAGAACAAGTAGAGGCACAGGAAGGGATGAGGTATGATTTTGTGGTTACATCTGTTGGTAATACTGACATCCAGGAAGCACCACAGGGCTTTTTGCACATTGGGCTTTTTTGTTGTTTTTTTTCTCCCATAAGAATCCTGTGCCCTTGGTCAGAAGGAAATGCCACCCCGGAGTGAGCATATAGTAAGCAAACAATGGGTTTTATTCATACCAAGAATCCTAAGCCTCTCCAGTGCTAACAAATTGAAAAAAATGAAGCGAGGATACTGGTGGATGTGCAAGGCACACTGAGTGACACACTGCTAATACAACTAATTCCCTCTCCGAACAACTGCGGATCTCACAAAGGCGTCTCTCCTTTGAATAGAAGAGCTTGAATGAAGGAAAAAAACGGTGCCGCTCATATAACCTTTTTTGTATGAATGAATCATAGTTCTGGTGCAGAAAGTTAAAAAAAGGTCTTTAAAAAAAAAATTTACAGTGCGGTAACCGTAAAATTTCTGTGCAAAGCATACAATGAGTTCCTTTATTAATCTTTATCTTGCAAATCGACTGGTATTGTTCCCTCCTGTTTTGATCTTACTTTATTTCCTGTTTAAAGCCAAAAGGCTGCCAGTCGAGGGCTGTTTTAATGTATGCCCTGAGTGTTATTATATTTGCATAACAGTACCTTTCAGAGAGGCTCTTGTTTTTCACCAGCCACACTGCTGTCTTGCTCTTTGTGAAGGTCTTGATTGGATTTATGGCCGATTAAGAATTCTGTGTGTTAGGCTCCCAGCCCTGCAGATACCTCAGCATATCTTCATTTTCATTAACAGCCCCATTCAAGTAAACACAGCCACTAAAGGGTACACAGTTAGATGTAAGCGTGCACAAAATCAGACTCCTGGGTGCCATTATCCATTCATAGCTGTGAGAGATGGCGGATGGAGAATGAAGTGGTGAGGATGCCCACTCACTCCAGCTCCCAGCCAGAGCTCTCAGCTATTCACTCCATCCCCGTGTGAGAAACGTGAAGGGGAACTTGATGTGGATAATGAGCTGCTCCACAATATGATATTTCAGCAGTGCAGACCCTGTGGATAGTCCAACATTGCTCAAAGTGATCTCTGATGTTGTATTTGACTTGAATGGTCTGGAAAACTGAGTACCTTCATTGTGGATGAGTTGCTCTGAAACATTAATATTCTTCACTGCTTACTTTTGACAACAGGCTGATAACTAATGGATAATGCCAGTCTATTACTGGATATTGATCTTGAGAAATTTTTACGCATTTCATGTTGATTAAATTATAGTACTTTCAGAAAAAGCTAATACTTCAGTTATTAATATAGCCAACTTGAGAAAAATCACTAAATCAATCATGACACTGTTATCATGGCTCCAAAATAAAGGCCTGATTGAAACCTGGAGGGAAATTATTTATCTACATAGGAAAAATTACCAATGAACTCACAGCATGGTTCATTGCCTTTATTAACAAAGGACTTCAAGGCAGATAATTTATTTCACAATTGACGTATTGGGATATTCATGCTAAGTCATTGTGCAGTATTAGAGCATTTTGGCTTCATAAACTTCTGTAGACAAAATTCTTAATCTCCTGAGCTAACAACAAAGCTTTCACAAAATTCCTGCAAATTACCTCCTCATACCATTTTGCATTCTGGAACTGGAAGATTTCCATCTTCCCCAGTTCTCTCTAGGTGTGGGAACCCCAGTGGCCAAATCGCATAAGCACTTGTTTCTCTTCCCTTGAGCAAGACAGCTTGCCTCTGTCCACTGCTAACTTCTTAACCAAGGTCCATTCCCTTCCCAACACTGTGGATGAAATACGCTGACCATGCGTAGTAGAAGCCACAGGCGCTCACACTCCAGGAGGAAGGACACCCTGTCACCTCACTGACTGTCTTATGTACTAAGAATAAACTGTAAGTTACTCAAAATTCTCCAGAGTGCATCTTCAGCCATCTTTGATTAGTCCTGTGGTTTATAATATGCAGTGCAATATCTCAACTCCTTTGTTGTGCTCATTCCCCATTAAACAAATCACACATTATCATAACAAGCAACCCTTCTAGCCATCACTGTTCCTGCTATTAGGTCTTCTTCAGCCTCTTCATTACTCACTCACAAAGATTTGCCTTATGACTACGTTTATTACTCCTATTTTGACACACACAGACACACAGTGTATGGTGATGACTCAGTCATCATTACCCCTAAAATGACTCTGTCTTTAAATATACAGAGTCTTTCAGAATCCACATACCGTCTTCAATCTGCAATGCACTTCATGTAATAATTTTGTATGCTTGTCTTTCCATTTCATACGTATAAATTTCTTGCATTAAATCTGAGTCGAGTTAAAAATCCTGAAAATGTTCAAAATCAAAAAGCATTCTAGTTTTGAAGCAGCAAAAATGTTAAATTACCTTTTTCAAAGTCTATATTAATCTCCGTTTGCATATCCTCTAAACTTCAGCGCTTTCTTTATTTTCATCAAGGAAAAATTGGCTGCTGAACAAAAAACTAACAATAAGCTGAATATTTAATGTTCCTGAAGACTGCCAGCATTTACACAAGTTGGGCCACCTTAGTTCTTGCTTATGATTTTCGTTAGTCTGCCTCTACGCTTGTGTCAATGCTGCCTAATGTTACTGCTGCAGCACCTGAAAGAAAGAAGGAGGTGGGACTGAGACAGGGGAGGCTGCCCTGTCCCACACCCTGCATAGATGTTGTGAGTTTTGCTTCTTTGAGGTTTTGTCACTCTTGCTCTTCTTTCTTTTCCCTTCAACTCTGCAAAAATGAAGGACTAAAAATCACTTCTATTTAATCTGGAAAGACTTCTTAGCACACCTTCTTAGCAAACCTTCCATCAGTCTTCTTTTCATGTAATTCATTGGCAGCCTTAGAGAAGCATCACGCTGCCAGTCTGTCTATGTCTCTGAGCTGTGCATGCCCTCGTGACCATGAGCTTCTCCTAGCAGGTCTGGTGCCATGTGGTGCATACAGGACTCAGCAGTCTTTTATTTTTTGTTTTAAGAACTCTCACTTCAGCTGGAAACTGATGGCCTGATGCCCTGATGAAGCAATATGTAGAGAATTAAAGCAGATGCTTAGAAGTCCTGTTCTGTGAGGTTCCTCATGTAGTGTCTGGGATGATCTTGAGGACTGCATGTCTCATGCCTTCCACCTACACACCTTACTCCAAGCAGATATGCTAAGAGCAGCCTCTCAGTTTTTCAAAACCTGAACATTTCAGTTTGCTTCTTAGTCCATCTTTCACAGGTCTGCATCTTTGCTGTTAGGAATCACAGGATTAATATTTTTAAAATTCATGCCAACCATATCATAGAATTGTATAGCCATTTCAGTTGGAAGAGACCTTTGAAGGTCATCTAGTTCAGTTTCCTGGCAATGAACAGGAATACCTACAGCTAATCAGGTTGCTCAGAGCTGCATCCAGTCTGACTTTGAGTGTCTGCAGAGATGAGACTTCCATCACTTCTCTGGACAACCTGTTCCAGTGCCTCACTACCTTTACTGTAAAAAATGTTTTCCTTATATCCAGTCCAAATCTTCCCTCCTTTAGTTTGAAACCATTTCCCCTTGCTCTACAACAGACTTCTCTAAAGAGTCTGTCCCCTTCTTTCTTACATTTCCTCTTCAGATACTCAAAGGCTCCTCTCAGGTCTCCCCGGGCCTTCTCTTTTCCAGGCTGAACAGTCCTAGCTGTCTGCTATGAGGAGCTCCCCTCCTCATAGGGGAGTTGTACCAGTCCTTGAATCATTTTTGTCACACCCTTCTAGATGCACTCCAACTGGTCCATGTCTCTCCTGTACTGAGGACTCCACATCTCAACACAATATTCCAGGTGAGGTCACACAAGCGCTTAGTAGAGGGGTTGGATCACCTCCCTCACCCTGCAGGTCATGCTTCTTCTGATGCAGTCCAGATTACATTTGGCTTTCTGGGCAGGCTCATATCCAGCTTGTCATCCACCAGTACCCCCAAGGTCATTTTCAGGGCTATGCTCCATCCTTTCATTCCTGAATTTGTACTAATTGATAGTGGATGTTGCCACAACCCAGGTGCAAGACCCTGCACTTGGCTTTGTTGAACCTCTTGAGGTTCTCCCGGGCACACTGCTCAAGCTTATCTAGGTCTCTCTGAATGGCATCCCATCCCTTGGGCATGTTGACCACACCAGCAGCTGGGTATAATCCGCAAACTTGCTGAGAGTGCACTCGATCCAACCGTCACCATGGCTGAAGATGGACATTGAGCCATTGAGCACCACTCTCTGGATATAATCTCACAACCAGTTTGTCGTCCACTAAACAGTCCACTCATCAAATCCATATCTTTCCAATATGGAGAGAAGAATGTTGTGGGGGACAGTGTCAAGGGCCTTATTGAAGTCCAGATAGATTGTATCAGTGGCTCTCCCTTTTCTACTGGCACAATTACGCCACCATAGAAGACCATTAGATTGGTCAGTCTGGACCTGCCCTTGGCGGAGCCATGCTGGTTATCCACTATCACCTCCCTATCTTCCATGTGCCTTAACATAGCTTCCAAGAGAAACTACTTCATGATCTTACCCAGCGCTGAGGTGTGGTTAACAGGTCAGTAGTTCCCTGCATCATCCTTTCTACTCTTTATAAAAATGGGTGTGACATTACATTTTTCCAGTGACTAGGGACTTCACCCGACCACCATGACTTTTCAGATTCATTGACAGTGGCTTAGCGACTACATCAGCCTGTTCCTTCAGGACTCTGGGATGCATCCCACTGGGATCCACAAACTTATGGATATTCAGTTTTCTGAGGTGGCCACAAAGTTAATCTTCACTTGCAGCCCCATTCCTGATCCGTCTCCTTGAGGAGTGTGTAATGGGCAGTTACCAGTGAAGACTGTGGCATAAAGTTGTGTTTCTATCCTTGAAAAGGATTATTTTAACCTCCAAAATGTTGGTATGTCACAAACCATCCCTGCTATATGAATTGCCTCTTTTGGAGCATATCTTTAGAAGCCTACATGGCATCCATGTAAGGATAGCTGCATTAGGTGGACTAAAGACAGCTGAAGTCTTCCACAGCGAATCTAAGATGGTACCCCCAGTACAACCAGCCCCATTCTACACATTCAATACACTCAATGCATTTGCTCTCTGAATCTGTGTACTTAGTGGAATATTTTGATATAAAACCAAATCCACATTACTTCAAGAAACCTTCAGTCCCTAAAACTAGATTTGCCTGCTCACGCAGCACTTAGAAATTAAACTCTCTGCCCTTCTCTTTTGTCCTTGCACTGTCTCTTCCAGCTTCTCTGCTCTTTCTGGTTGAGCCCTCCTGAAAGCATTTCTGAATCATGTGTTATTTCATCTGACATTTTTGGTCTTGTGCTGCATCATTGATCACATACCGAGAAATTCAACAATCTAGCTTCCAGGCTTGGTTTCTACCTAAGATACTGGTGTACACTGAATCACCAGATCTCTGTTGTTTTTTCGCGTTTGAACTGCATAAGCCAGTCTCAAACAAGAATGCGGAACACATGCTTTATCAACACATATCCAGCAGCGTGCTTCAATATCTCAGTTGTTTGTATTTTGACCACATTGTTCACACACAACATCTGAAGGCTTTCAAGAATTTTTTGCATATTTTTAGGGATGTGCAGGAGGTTCTGAAGATTTATGGGTTTTCAGTGGTGCTTTCATGTAGAATTATTGCTAAAAATTAATTCCAAGACAGTGTTGGCATTTCTACTGCAATATAAACTCAGCCTGGTTTTTCTTCAATGTGGAATGATTTATTTCCCCTCCATTTTGAAACTCTGATTTACAGCTATACTAGGGATCACGGCAGAAGCTGGTTAGTTAGCAACAAGCCTCTTGCTTTCAGGTAGGCTGTTATATTCCTTTTACCTTTTGTTCAGTGACAGCCACTGTGCTTTTCATAAACAACCAGGGCATAGACAGCTTTAATATTCCAACAGCTCGGGGTAGATCTCAAGCAGCAAGGAGAATATCATTTGTGGTTTTGGTTTTAATGCTTATTTGGGGGTACATCAATTAGAAAATCTATCATCCAGGTCCGCAGGGACTTCCTGTGCTTTCACTTTGGAATGTCACTTCACATTTCCTGAGAAATCTGTAGTATTTATTTAGTGGCTTGCAGTTATTTATTTTGCGATGAATTTAGTACAGAGAATCCTAAAGGGAAAAGCAGTTACCATTCTGTTTGGCTCGGTCTGAAGTTTTCAGTGTTAGCCTAGGAATGGTACATTTTCTGTAATTTTGCTGAGAGGTTGTTAAACTCAATCTGAATATTTTTCTGACATAGAATCTTGATACAGATCTTTCAAAGAACACATCGCTCTAATGCTGTTTTTCAGTATATAGCGAGTGTTTCAAACAACATCAACATCAGAAAAACTGCTGCACTCACTTCAGCATGCTAATAGTTGGGCTTTGCCAGCTGTCAGAATTAGACCTTTGTTGGTGCTGTGCATCTACAGGTGTGAAGGATTCACAGAGAAGAGGGCATTGTCAGGCCAGTGAACCAAAGTCACTAACAATCATTCAGTGTCAGCACCAGATTCAGCTGTTCTCTCTGGGTTTCTGAGCTGAAACCCACGACATAGTTCATTTTTCAGCTGTTGTGCACATTCACATAATGTAGCTCATTCACTCTGTGTTGCCCACTTCACGTATGAATGTGCATTCACTTGAAAAGCCCATGAATACCCTTAGGTTTACAACACAGATACTGTAGTGTAGGGCATTCAGCTTATCTGCATAGCTTTAGGACTCACATGGCAGTATGAATTAATCAGAAGTAGAATGGTTTTCAACTTGAAAAGATACCAAAATGCTGTTAAGAAGATTTAGTCACTTCGTAAAATACAGCAAGATGTATTCATAAAGTACAGCAAAGGGAAATCAGAATTCTTGTATGGAGTCTGGGCTGCTGTAAATTTCCTCTAAAAGTGAAGCCGAGGAAAACAGTCTTCTTTCTCACATCTAGAAAATATAAACATAAGAAACCCTCAAAAATATGTGTAAATATGTATACTAGTAATAGTCTGTTGGTTTTTTTTTTCTGAGATATTCCTGCAGCTGTGATAGCATGAGGATACAAGGAAGGAGAGGTTGGCAGCTGGAGCAAATATTAATTACCGCAGTATAAAGTATGACATCTATGTACAGAGGTTACTTTGATACTATTTTCTGTTTCTCTTCACCACTGACTTTAATATATATTTACCACTAGAGCAAAAAGGTGCATGTCATCTGAAAGAAAATCGTGCAATTTTCTGGATAAAATGCAAGAACACTGTAATTATGCCCCTGTTTAGTAACCAGATAGACCTACTATTTCTTCAGATCTATCCTCGTGTTGTAATAATCTTTAATTGATGTATTAAGTGCTCAGAGGGCAGAGTTAGCACTTCACTGTCTTCACAGATGGTAGAGGGAAGGCCCTTTGCATTTTTAGAGACTCCAAACCCTACTGCTTTCTCCACATCACACTACATCTTCTGTACTCGCAAAACCGCTCCTGACTGACCCCAGTGCCTGCACCCCATCAGGGAATGGCTAACACAAATGTACAGCAACACCCTTACCAGCAGGCTGAGTGAGCCCCTGCTTTCTCTGAGGTGTGCTGTCACAGCATAATATGAGAGTCCAGCTAGAGAAGGTCCTTGCTGTTTGGATCAAAACACATATTTGTCAAAACCTGGCAGTCAGGAGTATCTTACTTCTATGGACATCTATTATCCTGATGTTGCTGAGAAGAGTGATACACAAGCCTGTGTAAAAATCTAAGATGAAAGCAATCTTAAAAAGAAGCATTATAAATTGTGGAAAATAAGGAAAAATGGTTCTGCTCTACTAGCTGTGTTTCAAGACCTAGAATTATTTCATCATCCCCTGATGCTGTACGGTTAGGAGATACAAATGCATGTGAATATGTGAATATCTCAGTGATGAGATGTATGGTGTCCTGGACTTTGTGGTAAGAGAAGCTAGCACATGAGCATATTTTAGTATGACTGTTTGGAAGCATTACAAACCATTCATATTCCTGAGATATCCTACGAAATGTGAAGGATCTGACTGGCTGCAGGAATAATCATCTGTGGGCTTAAAAAAAAGAAAAAAGACCAGGTAGAAGAAATTCACTTCATTCACATTCACTTCACTTGATAGTACAGAAATATTCTATAAATCTTAATATCTGTATACTTCCACAGTGTTTACTCTTTTCTCCTGTTGTTTCTCCTTTGAATTGTGCAACATCTGTAATAGTTCAGTATTATTCCTTGATCATCAGTTGGAGGCTACATGAGACCCCATGGCCATCTGAAATACCACTAGAGTGCTGTGTTGAGGGAATTCAGGTGAGTCCTGAGTCTTACCATTACCAATTGCTGAAAAGACTTCCGCATGGAAGCAGAGGGTATGAGCAAGAGACTCTTGGCACCATGCATAACTCAGTGGATGTTTTTAATGTGCCTTCCAAAAGAAGGTTGATGCAAACCAAAGAGGTGAAGGAAGTGCCACCAATTAAACTGAGTGTTGTTGCAACAAAAACAAGACAAGAAACATGCAGAGATCCAAAGATGCTCAAGTCAAAAGGACAAGTGCAAATACAGGATCTGCAGCAAGGGTATTAAGGACATCTTCACATTCAGAGGTGGTGCTGTTTGAGTAGAGCATGTATCATTTTCTGAGAAAATGGGAAAATAGTCAGTGCTATGCTGGGTCATTGCTGTGGTCTCAGTAATTCTGGTGGATCATTGTTGCAGTCTCAGTGGTGTATAAGGCGTTAGAATAGACTTTAAAGGTAAGGACAATGAAAGATATGGAGAAAAATAATTAAAAAAAAAGATTTAAAACTCACAGATTTATCAAAAGTGTATACCTGATATCTTTCCTTGATAGGATTGATTTTTCAGACAAAGGAAATGTATCTATTGTTCTGTAAGACCAAAGGAATTGTGCTGCATTGGAAACCATCAGTAAAGATCGATGTTGGGATAAGAAACGTGAGGCAGAAGAGAGCACAAAAGTAAAAGAGATAACTCCTGGATGAAGAGAGGTTATGAACAGAGTTCTTCAAGGTTCAGTCTCAAGATTAATGTTAATTAATGTTTTCACTAATGAACTTGATGCAAAGACAATGTGCTGGTGAAATACGCTAAAGACATTTAGGTGCAAGGTTTTAAATATAACAGAGAAAAAAATGAGTGATTTTGCAGACTCCCATAATAGAAACGGAATGACATGAAAAATCATGAGAGAGAGGAGTAATGGACATCCAGGCACATAGCAAGATTTCTGCTATAAACCAATGGTAGTGTGTATAAAGGACAAAGGAAGAAAGGGACCCAGTGGTATTGGTAATCACCTTGACTGTGGTAAGTTACTAATTTGCTGAGGCTGTAAAAAAGGTAAACGCAATCCTTAAACCTTGGTATAAGTAGCAGAAATGGAGAAGTATTAATGCCACTGTCTTAGTCATCAATGAGATATCATCTGTGCTACTATATACAGTAGGATACGTGAGTAAAGATGAAAGTCAGCTGAAAGACAGACTATCGTGAAGGTGAAGAGAATAAACAGTTTGTTATAAGTGCAGTTGTTAATACCATGGTTTGCTCTGAAGGCTGGCGTTAGGGATGTACTCTGTGCAGGAGCAAAGAACTCAGAAGGAGAGTAGAAAACAAGTGGGGCTAATGCAGAGAAGAGAAACGTGGGGCCTATAACAACTGAAGACCAGGCCTGATGATTTTGGATTTCCCTTTGTGCTATTTGCTGCATATTGTATTGACTTTGGCCTACAATACCAGCATGTTGACTGGTTGAGTAATTGCACATACCACTGGCACTATCCATTGTATTTATCTTTATAGGTGAATAACTGGATATATGAAGAACTGTTTGAATGGGTCAGGCCAAACAGGTGGGGGTCTGTGGTGGATTATTTGTAGTCACTGCGAGAAGGGATCTGCCTGTCAGCCCTCCCTTCCTCACATCAGTATCTCCCTCCACACCTCCCGGAATACTTTGGTGCTTTCCTCTGTGCTTCTTGTGATAGGCAGACCCCAAAAAATTGCCCCCAGAATTTTTAGATCTCAGAGCTGAATGGAGTCAAAAGATCTCAAAATTTGTCTGGTATTTCACTGGCCGTGAAAGATAACACTCCCACTGGAGGAAAACAAAACTGCAACTTACAGTCCTGAGGGATTAGATTTTGTTCTGCCTCCAAGGCTGTCTTTAATTATTTTTCTCTTCAGGTCACACCCCAGGAGTGTTTGTTTCTCACATTCCTATTTACATGCCATACAGAATGGAAGCATGGAGAACAGTCTTTCTTCATGGCCTCTTTGCTGCAGAATAAGGCTACAGTGCTCAAGGAGCTGCAATGCAGATGCAAAAGGCAAAGAATAAGGGGATGTCATTGGGGTACTTGCCTAACACTCACCAGTCAAAAATGAGAAGTGAGAGGCAAATCAAGCAGGTGGCCTGGGACTAAAAACAGCCTAAAATTCTCATTATTTAGGAAATGTGAAAAAAATACAAAGGAAAAAAAAAAAGAGAGTGAGAGAGAGAAACTGAAGTCACAATCATAATGGAAGGAGCAATAGATTGCATTTGTCAGTGCTACCCTACACTGGCCAGATCCTGTACTTAATGGCTGCTGGGAGAACTCCTGCTGCCCACCAAGTCCATCAGCTGTCAGTGCTTAGTTCAGCTGAGCACTCATGCTCAAGATGCTCACCCCGCTCTGATGCACCACAGCTTCCCAGAGTCTGATGCCGCATTTCCCCACTGCTGGTTCTAGTGTGCTGTCAGAAGCTGATCTGACAAGTAAGCAAAATACTGCATCTCTGAATATAAACTGTGAGAATCAATGAACTGGGGAAAAGCCAAGCTAAGTGGGAGGAAAAGGCAGGAGGAAAGAGCATCTGGAGTGTATTTAAAACTCCGAACACTTGAATGTATATAATCATAGCATGTAATCCCATGGGACAAATCTTGTGGCGATCCTTCAGGGGAAGTTCCCAGTTGCAACACATGCTCTGTTCCTGTAAGGTCACGGAGTCTATTGCCTTCCCAGAGTTCCCAAGTTTTGTAAATGCATACTATATATACATACACATTTAGGATGACACTTCCCAGGAGAGAGCATCTGGGATGGTGGGAAAGCTTGTGTATTTCAGTGACCTGGAGTGATGTGACAGGGGTTAGTTCCTGACAGGGCTGTCCAAGCCTCTGACAGGGAGCTAAATTACAGAAATACAGAGGAAGCTAAATTACAGAAATACAAGGATGGAGGCACCCTTTCCATCTGCAGATGTGGGTGGCAGGGGCCTTGGTCACACTGCACAGATCAGTCTGTTGTGTCTAATAATGAATGGAAGGAAACTATCAAAAATGAAAACACAAAGAGATAATGTGTCCAAGCACCACTTTCCTGGATAATTAATATTAGTACCTTTGTTAAACTTGGATCAAATTCCACTGCCTTCTCCACCATTCTGCACAATAAGGGCTCTGCAACAGCATGTGGATTCCTTTTCTTTCCTTCAAGTGATGCCCAAATCTTACCTCAGGGCCAGTCAGGATGATTTTTATACTCAAAATTAAGTTATGGAACATTAAGCCAAGAAAGGAGTTTGGGGGGTCCAAATGTTGTAGAATCACTCAATTTGTTTTGTATTCCCTGACTGTATAAATACACACACACACACATGCACACTGTGGGGTTGTGAACAGCTCAGAGGCAGGTTTACCAGATGGTATATGAACCCTACTTGTGAAGCCCTTCAATTTGGAACTGTGGCCATGGCTAGAGTGCTGTGTAAGTGAATGCCCAAAATGTGGCTTTGAGGTCTGTGGGTAAGAAATCCCTTAAATAAACACAGTTTGCTTGGGAGTTTCTTGCAGTCTTGCTGGGAAGCTCCTGGGAGAAGCCCTAAAGCAAAGAGCAGAACTGACAAGTAGGCTGATGGTCAGGAAAGCTGTTCCAGACATTTCCATGGAAGGGTGAGGATGTTGCAAAAAGGGAAAATTGGGGCAGGACATGAGCTGCCACCAGGCTGAGGCTCCCAAGGGACTGGCCACCAGCAGTGCTGCAGAGTGACAGTCCCAGAGGCACTTCCAGCCACAGGCCAATCTCTATTTTGCCACATGGGAAGAGTCCCAAGGCCCAAAGAGTCCAAAGCAGCTTCTGGGGCAGCCACGGTCACATCTTTCAGTTCTCAGTCTCACCCCATCACTCTCTTCCACCCACAGATTTGATCTGATACAAGGGGCTGTAAAGGAAGCAAGCATCTATGGATTTGTTTTGGGCTTATGTCAGCTAGCTGCAGAGCCACATGCTATGGCTATCATTATATCTCTTGCAGACTTCCTCTGGCAAAAGAGGCTTGTTGTCCCTGTAAGGTCTGCGGGACACTGCTTACTGTCATCACACCCGTATCGGTATAAATACTGTCACATCCTCAAGACAGTGTGACAAATCCTGTGCACTGGCTGAGCCACTCGCTGGCTCTCCAAGGATTCCAGCTTCATCTTCAGACTTGAATGTACAACATGTTATAACAGTGCTGCTGCAAAAAATGTGTGCAAGAATTTTGAATGCGTGTTTGTTTAGTTAATGACAAAGGATAATTCTACCTCTGGGGATGCACAACTCTCTGAAAACACTGTATTTCTGTTTTTAGTGAAGTGAGTGTTGGTACCAACAGCAATTAAGCCGAAGCGTGTGTTCAGTGAAGCCTGGTAGTTGGTTGGCAGAGCAGATGGTTATAGAATCATAAAATGGCTCAGGTTGGAAGGGACTTCAAGAATCACCTAATTCCAAGCCCCTGCCATGGGCAAGATTGCCACCCATCAGTTCAGGCTGCCCGGGGTCACATCCAACCTGGCCTTGAACTCCTCCAGGGATGGGGCATCCACAGCCTGTCAGGGCAGCCTGTACCAGCAACTCACCACCTGATGTTTCTTTGTTTCAGGGAAAACTCTTCAGGACTAAAAGTCTGACTGCAAAGACCAGCACTGTGTAAAAACAGCTGTGCAACCTCAGTTACTTCAATTATTCTGGCCATATCAAATCAAAAGCATGCTTTTTGATCGGGCTAATTTACCTCTCTGTACCCTTTGGAAAACTCTCACATTTCCAGTGCTTAATCAAAGCTAGGAAATCGGGTCTCACAGCAAAGCAAGGCAAGCAAATTCCAATCAAAATGCACATGATGCAATTGTATGAGACCTGCTCCAAAAGTAATGCCTCCTGTTTTATTACGTTGGCGCATGACATGGATGTTGGTGGGATGCTGGTGGTATGGCAGTGGAGGTTGAACCTTCCCACCAATATTCCTTTCCATTTTGTTGCCATGTGATAGATGGCAGCAGAGGGGCAGCTTGGCAGAATAAGTCTGGCATTGAAATGCGTATGAAGTGAAGGTATGTCACTGAATTCCTTCATCCAGAAACACATTCATCAATGCTTGCTAAACATCTATGGTGACCAAACAGTGGATGTTAGCACAGTGGCGTGATGGGCGGTGCATTTCAGCTGAAAAATTGCTGTATCAGTCTTATCATGATCTTTGTATCTGTTGTTTGCATGGAAATAAATAGGAGGCATTACTTTCAGAGCAACCCACATGTGCTGGACAAAGACCTGCTCTGCCTAAGTGCACACATGTTGATGTGTGTACACACATACAGGAGATAAGGGCGGCTTCTCCTCCCCCAGCATATAGCTGATGGAAGTGGCTTGGGTGATCTTTTGAGTAACATGGGGGGTTGATCATGAATTTGCTGGTTTTAGATTATGCTTTATAAAGCAGCCTTCGGTGGCAGAGAGTAAATGCATAAAGACAATGTTTACAACAGCCACCACTAAGACAATGAGATAAAGGAAGAACTGAATCCTTGAGCCTGTGAAAACAAAGGGTCTATTAACAGAAACAGGACATGTATGAAGTGGACCATGTGTGCTAGATTTCTGATAACTCACATGCCTGAAGTGTGAAGTATGACATGCCTCCTCTTGGACCAAGAGTGTCTCGTTCCCAAACTCCATCCTCTGGAGGTGTGCTACCTGCAAAAACAAGCTGCGGACAGAGGTCAGCCCTCCATCCACACAAAGCCCAAACCTCCAACCAACCTGCTTCTTCCAGCCTGGAACAAACCTTGGCAAAATTATTTAGCCCTTCACCTCCTTCTCCAGATGAGTCTGGGGTTTCACTGTGCTGCTCATATAGGCTCTGTGATGGCCATGTCTGCCTTTGTTAGCCCTGTGTTAGGCATCCATCCATGTTGCAGCCAGTGAAACACTCATATATGTGTCCTGTTTATAAGCACCCTTTTTTTCATATTCCTTCCTGTTTGACATTCCCAGCTGCCAGACATTTCTGTTTTCTTGGCCTCTCAGCTGTTTTCAGGATTGTTGCCCATACTGCTGTTCCTCCTAACAGTGTGGCATCATATCCTGGAGGAGGGCTGCTGCAAGGTAGCTTTCCACTTGAGTCATCTTTTTGTTTAAGCAGGAAGGATGATTCCTTTCTGTCATCCCTACAGGCACTCCTCCAGTGACAAACCTGGAGTTTTATAGTATTTATTATAATGATGAATTTTCAAGCAAAGACCATGAAGCAATATAAATCAATACCATTTTTCTGGCTTCAGAAGAGCTGTTCTGACTTACTTCAAGCGAAGATGTATCCCTCTCTGCCTGCCATAGTAGAACACTTCTCCCAGAAGAAAATTACATATGGTGGGATTTCAGGCAGTTGGATAACTCCTTGGATTGCATATTTTATTTCTTTCGCTGTTATTTTTTGTCATTACCCCTAGATTCCCTACAAGATTTTCAGCTAGACTGAATGAAATTATGATTCAGGCTTGGCAAAAACTCCTCTAACTTTGACATACACTGCATACCGTATCTGTGACTTCTGCACTCCTATTAGTCAGTCAGAAAAATTAGCTTTGGAGCCCGTGGTTTCCCACTGACTATCTCTGAGGAGGCTGGAGATAAGACTTCCTCTACATTTCCACCCACTGGGACATCATTAGTGCGGCTTCCTCATGGATGTGAGCTCTCTGTAACATGCTGTTCCCAGGCACCCTCTCCTTCTGGACTGCTTTGGTGGAAATGTGATTTCCCCTGCTCCTCCACCCCGGTATTTCATTCTCTGGCAAGCTTGTAGGTTGCTGTGGTACACTAGAACAGGGCATCCCAATGCTAGATCTGGAGACCATCCTGACCATATCTTGATCTATATTGAGTGCTTGTGATTCCTCAACTGTACAGCATTGCCATTTCTTCCATCTGGTGACATGGCTCCAAGAAATATTGAAGAGATGAGAAACCTATTTGTCCTTAAGCAGTCTGTTTCCTTTTTGAACATTGGCAATGAAACTCCAGCCAAGTGCCAGAGCTGGTCCATTTTTAATTTTCAATTCAATTAGGCACCTAAGAAAAGGGATTTGCACTTGGCAGTTGATGCTCCAAGGTCCTGGTTGAAATAATCGCCCCTGGGAAACACTCAAGTAAGTGAAGGGCAGAAGTCTCAGCTGCCTAAAACCTTCCCTTGTGTCACCCCTCCTCATCTGCCACCATCTTGGGCCAAAACATGGGAGGCAATGCAGAGGAACTGGACATGGGAAGCTGATGTACATGAAAACTGCTGAAAACTGTACAGACAGCACACTCTCTATGCAAAATCGCTCAGATGAGACTGAAGCCTTCTTCTCAGACTCTTTTAATCGTTACACAATACAGCTGTTGGTGACCCTGATAGTAGTGCAACTCTGCCCATGCTACAGCACCCGTCAGGAGCACCTGGCTTACTCTGGGGTCTCAACAGTGTCCCATTTCTCAACCCCAAGGGAGCAGTGAGGGTAAAGGTTTTGAAGGATGCCAGGCATTTGGTCTGTATTGATTGTTTTATTAATCTTTTACTATAAAAGGGAAGCAAAGAACAAGTTACCCAGACAGGTGGAGGAAACCCCTTTCCTGGAGGCATTCATGGTCAGGCTGGATGGGGCTCTGAGCAGCCTGGTTGAGCTGTAAGTGTCCCTGTTCATTCCTGGGGTTTGGACTAGATGGCCTTTAAGGGTCCTTTCCAATTCAAATCATTCTGTGAATCTATGATCTTCTTAAAAATGGAGCCTGCCCAAATTTCCATGCTTAAATATGTTACTCACACATACCTACAGCTCTAAACAGATTAATAATTAATTGACACTAGACAGGCAGTGATGATCTGCAGAAAGCTTTTCAGAGATGTTTGTTCTAAAAAACCCAATACATTTCTCCTCATCCCTGAGGGATTCTACAGTCTGTAGGAGCAGCAGAGTCTGCCCTCTAAGGACAGATAAGGTCAAAAAGGACTGTAAGGCATGGAAGGAGCAGGATGCTGTAGAAGAACAGTTCCATGGGCAGTCTACACATCTCCAGCGACATACAACATATGTAACTGTCACCTCACTCCATACCTACAGTTTAACGTGCTTTCAGCAGTGCAGTGTGCTTCTCTGGTATAGAACCTCTTGGGGAAAAAAAAAGAAAGAAACAAAAACAGAACAACAACAACAGAAAAAACACACCACATGGGAATTCAAGAGAAAAAAGAAAAGAAGAAACACGAAAGATCAGTGGAAGGATAACTGAACTTTTACAGGAAATCAGATATTTGAATGCCTCTTCTCTCATCCCTGGTCTACCAGATGTAAGCCTCTGTCATCTACTCTTCTTTTGAACAAAACTTCCCTATCTGGCATGCAGCTGTGGAAGTGCAGACAATGAATTTACATGAGGAGAGCTCCTAGCAGCTTCCATGCTTCTTTGGCAGATTTGTACAAACTGGTTATGACATTAGCAGCAGCCAGCCACGTCTTGCTCCAAAAAACACTGCAATTTATTATTGAACTAAAGGGGGCTATCTCAGCGAGGGCTAGGGAACTGAACACTGCTGGCCAGTGCATGAAGTCATCTGGTTTTACCCAGATCTGGGATGTGACAATGATAAGTTTAAGACAGGAGAAGACACAAGGGTCAGCTCTGTCTTCAATTCAGAAAACTGAATTTTGGCTACAATTCCTAAAGTAATAAATACTCTCACCATGCACCTTACACTCAAACTTCATGAAAGTCCTACCCTTGCTATTAGGTAATGCTCTACAAAACCTTTCCATGTTTATTCCATTTCTTCACTGAGTGGCCATAGCGCTCCTCCTGTTTCTGTTTCCCAGTAGTACTCTTCAGCTTTGTAATTGGATTAGATAAGAGAAAGCCCAAAGCTCTGTGTCAGCTGGGACAGGATTCTTTCACACAAGAAGAGAAAAGGTATTCTACTTGGTTCAGTTATCACATCCAGAAAGACTCCCACAGATTCCTTCCTTTGATACCAAATGGCTATTCCAATTATCTGCCATTGGGGTCCACTTTTCAATGGCACCATTCAAGTTCTCTGCATCCCAAAAACCTCGCAAAGAGACTACAACATTTCTGAGCAGAAACCCAGGACCTCTGCAGTTCTGCAGCAGGTGATAAAGGCAAGACACGGGCTGTGTTCAGGCCAAGGCTTGAGGAACAGAAAAGCTCTGGAGGGTCAGAAATAGAAATAGGGAGCTAGATCTCAAAGGAGCCAAAAAGAGGAGCCATAGTATTTCTAGATGTATGATTGAAAAACTGTTTCTTAAGGTGGGGTCAGATAGGGCTGAGTTGCAAAGGCTGAAGGAATTAGGCCTTTGAGATAGGGCTCAGCAAGGAGAGATCTTGAAGGAAGAGTGTCGATAGAAAGTGTCTCCAGGCTCATTTTCAGGCAGATAAGATCCCATGGACAAAGTCAGCATAAGCTGTCCTGGACTGTACACACCAGGTGGCTGGGATGGTGGTAGGAGTGTCATGTTGCGGGATATTAGGAGCTGTGGGCAACCCAAGCAACACCCTTAGGATCAGGAAGTACATGCTGTGGAGGGTGGCTCATATATCCCTGGAAAGCCAACCCCAGGAGAAGGGTATCTTCCTCATAAGAAGGTTTCCCATGGAGAAAATGAGACAAGTCAGCCATGTCTGAGCCTGGGATATGGGCTCAGACAAAGTAGAGGGTTTGGAAGGGCGTTCTTCAAAGCTGCTAAGGCAGGACAGACCCCAGGCCCTTGGCAGCTGGTGCCCAGTGTGAATTTTCTGGTATAGCCTTCCAATAGCCATATGTTATCCAAAAGGAGTTTCTTTATGGAGTGGAAAAATATCACAATATGCAGTACCGCTATTATTCCCAGTCCTTACCTTTCCATATTAAAATCATAATCCTTTCCATCATCTCACCCTTGGCTCAAACAGGCCTTGTGACAAGATATATTTATCTACGTCTCTATGAAATCTCAAGACTATTGTCCAAAAAATTTAGCTCATATCTGCTTTTCAGTGCAGTGCATATTGATGTGCCTGACAGGCAGTGGTTTCATCACACAAGCAAGCTCACTATAAATATTTTTGACAGTGGCAGGACAGAGCATTCAGAGAGTGGAGATGACAGCACAGTGGAAAAACTATGACATGTATCTGTAAAGCTTCTACTGACTTTCAGTTTTTCACGTGCATTTGGTGAGCAAACATCAATTCTGAGGCAGAAGAACAGTCTGAGAGAGCAAGTGGGCAAAGGGGGACTGAGACTGAGGGGGACTCACATGTGTCAAGAGCTCCTCAAACCATGCTTTCAGCTGTGATCCCACTCTCCTTTCCCACTTGGGCCCTCACAGAGCGACCCACTCTTATTCCATAGAAGCATTCCTTTCTGACATTTTTTTGTCTACAATCAATACTGCCTAATTTTCTCCTCCTTTTCCATGAACAAGTCCCATTTATTCAGCATATGTTTGCGGGGAGTCTTTCCTAACTTGAGGTAGGCCAATGGGAGGCAGTTGTATGCAAAATACATATAAACTGAGGATAGACCATGAAGGGCCTTAAAAAATGAGACTTTCTTCATTATGTGACACAGTGAAAACAGAAAGTCAATGGAGAAACACAACCAAACATGCCAACATCAAAGCTTCTATCAGAAATAGTGTTGCAAGCAGAAGCAGGAAAGTGATCATCCCTCTGTACTCAGCCCCAGTGAGGCGGCATCTCTAGTACTTTGTTCAGTTTTGAGCCCCTCACTCAAGAAAGACTTCAAGGCCCTGGAGCATGTTCAGAGAAGGGCAATGAATTTGTGAAGGGTCTGGAGCACAGACCTTAAGAAGAGCGGCTGAGGGATCTGGAATTGTTCAGTCTGGAGAAGAGGAGGATCAGGAGTGATCTTATTGTTCTCTACAATGACCTGAAGGGAGGCTGTGCAGAGTAGAGGGAATGGCCTCAAGTTGCACCAGGGGAGATTCAGATTGGACGTTAGGAAAAATTTTTTCTCTGAAAGAGTGGTCAGGTGCTGGAACGGACTGCCCAGGGAGGTGGTGATGTCACTGTCCCTGGAGGTGTTCAAGAAACACTGAGATATTGTACTGAGGCACACAGCTCTATGAGGAAATATTGTTGGTAAGTGAACGATTGGACTGGATGGTCTTGGAGGTCTTTTCCAATGTTGGTGATTCGATGATTTTAAGCTTGAGCAGAGCAGATGGACAGCTGGCCTTCAGAGATGCCTTCCAACCTCAACCATCCTGTGACTCTTAGATTCTGTGAAATTATCTTTGCAACAGCTTTTCAGATGAACACCTGGAAGGAAAGACACTTGTATTTACCAAAGAGAGGTGGTGATTCGGGAATCAAGATGTGCACTTAATCTCACAAGCGTGTGGCCAACATTTTATGAAAGCAAATAAACAGAATGAGTAGAGTGCACATAGATATCAGAAAGATCTAAAAAATGGTTAAAACAGAACTGATGTCCACAAAAAAAGCCTGCCCTGCAAGCAACTCAGTTGCATTTTCCAGTTTTGAGGCATGTAAGGGTTCTTTCTGGATGTCTTGTTCTTGATCAAATAGCTAAAGAGAAGGAAAAAGCCTGAGATGTTAGTTTAGACAGGAAAAGAAAGTCTGCAATTGAGAAGAGGTTAGGACATTGTACTAAGGTACTTCAACTGATTGTGATTACCTATTTTTATAACAAACTACTTGCATCTCTTCTTAAAGCAGTGCATTTCTGCACATTTCTCTGCTAGATTTTTTCCAGAACTGAGTTATCTAGCTTCCATATGAGGATGTCAAGTGTAATAACTCTACAAAAGTCAACAGATGACAGGCTCCGATTTTCTCCTGTCTGCCAAACTCGTCCAAAAAGATTAGATTGGTTCCACATGAGTTGTTCTTGACAATTTCCCTTTCGTTTTACCTTTCAGTTGTTCAACAATAGCTTTATAATTTCTTCCAGTAGTTTTTAGCAATCTAAGCTAGGTTGACTGGCTCTATCTTTTCTCCTTGAAAATTAATTACAGCAGATCCCTCTTCCCAATTATCAATGGCCTCCTACATTTTCCAGAGTTCTCAGCTATAGCACCAGCAGGCTCCGAACTGCTTGAGGTTTCTAAATAAGTGATAATGAGCTTCATCAGATCCCAGGAACCTGAGAACATCTGTCTTACGGACATTTTCTCTTTCCCTTTGTTGTTATCCATCCAATCTTCAGAAAGGGCAAAAAGAAGGATCCAGGGAACTACAGTCTGCTTCCCTTCACCTTCATCCCCACAAAAGCAAAGGAAGAAGAAATTTTGGAAAACGTTTCTAGGCTTCTGAAGGACGAGAAGGTATCAGAAGTAGTCAGCATAAATTCACAAAGACAAATAATGCTTGACCAACTTGATATCCTTCTATGATGAAATGACCTGGCTTGGTAGATGAGGAGAGAGTAGTGAGTATTGTTTATCTAAATTTCTCTAAGGCTTTCAGCACCGTCTCCAATAACACCCTCACAGAGAAAGAACTGGGGTGATTTGTTGCTTTTAGCTTCAGGAACACCCAGATAGATAGGACTGGTGACTAAACTCTTTACAGCTTCAGGCTGTTGGAGTGCACAGACTCATGCTCTCAATCTCTTTTGCAGCTGCACTCATTATCAATATGGTAATGTCCAGCTGTATGCAAAAATAAACACTGATGTAAATATACACAGAGAAGTTTGATATCTTATTTAAAATGGTGCCTGCTTGGCAATATGGTCATGTAGAAATAAAGGCAAGGAGGTGAATAGCTGACTGGCTGCAGTGCTCAAATCCCCAGCACTAGCCTGTCACCTTCATTTGCTTTATTTTTATAGCCAGCAGTATAGCTAGGATCCTCAATAGCCAGGAGGTCACCAAGCCAATGCTGAGACATCTCTTTAAAGGCAATCATGTAAAAACAGAAGGATTAAAAAAAAACGAGTGGAGCAGAAAAATCTTGCAAGTTCATAATCATCTCTGTTAAAGCTTGTTGCAGAAACACAGATCTTCCTCATCAAAATTTTGCATATTGGTTGCATCGACTTTAAGACATCAGCATCAGCTGAACTTTGGATCCAACATGTTTTGGAAAATTTCCTAAAAAGTGTTTTAGGATTTCCAAGCACTCTCTATCTCAAATATAAAAATCTTTGTATTTGTATTCTTTAGAAAATGCCTCTTGGATAAAATTTTCTTTATGGCATTTCAGTATACTTTTGGCAGTCAGTATTTCCTCAGTATACCAAACGTATTTCTGATGCAAGTCAATGACATAAGTTCTTACTTTCAGCATGTATTTGTTAAAAATTTTTTACAAGTTTTTGTTGAGATTTATGTTCAATGTCATACAGAACAGGTTGAGGTTCTCTGATGTTGAAAAAACGCAGATGTAGAGTATGTTGTACACCAGCAATTACCCCTGGAAAATAGACCACATTAGGGAATTCCATATATATTCTGAATCAGTTCCTTGTAAAGAATAAAGCTGCCTGAGAATTAATTCCAGAGTGAGAAAAGCAAAGACTGAGTGTGACCTTTTGCCATCATCCTGGAAGCCCATGACCAAAACTAGCCAAGTGCTGTGTCATGGCAGATACCAGCCAGCAACTTACATGCTGTTAATCCATAGCATCTGACCATTCAGATGCTCTTTAACCTTCACCTGCTACAAAGGAAAAGGAATTCGCTTTAACCTTCATGAAACAAAGCCACTTCCAAGAGTTTTGTTTATGTGCTCACACCTTTCCCTTTCACTGGCATACATTGTATTCAGGCAGCTTCTACCCCCTGGAAACGTTCAAAACTTGCAAGCGACCTGCTCAGATTTTTTACTGCAGGAGTTTTTCTTTCTTCCTTCTCTTTCCCTGGCTAAATACCCCCAGGCTCCTGGAAGATTGAAGCCCTCTAAGAAAGACAGATGGCCTTTTGATAACTTCTAATGGAATGTGTAATCTAGGATTCCTTTCCATGCTGAACTCCATGACCCAGAATGAATATGTGCAAATTTCAGAATTCTACTTCAATAATTAAATGAAAATATAATAAAGTATTTGAGCCGTTCTATTGCAAACTTACAAAGACAGCTACAAATATTGGAGTAAAATGGAAGATTTTACATGGGCAATGACTTTAGTACGGAATCATTAATAGAATACATGAAAAATGCACTCTAGTATTGAGACAAAACTACATGGAAGGTAGTCTCCTTTCCAAAATAGTTAACTAATTGCACAGATTAGCAGGGTCACTGGGATACTCAAATGCATTACAATCTATTCTTTCAAACACAATTAGGAGCATTCAATTTAAGAACCAGTCTAAATGGCCTCATTTTATTCCATTATTTCAATCCAGCTAAGAGTAAATCAGTGAATAAATCAACATTTCACCATTAGCTGATTGTTATGGAATTAACAGGAAGCTGATACTACCAAGTAGTCCTTCATAGATTGGCATTCTACTGCAATAAGCCTTGTTCTGATTAAGCTGCCACTGTGCTTTTATGTTCTTTCATATTTTCATATGCTTCTGAAAAGTAACATTGACTGAAGAGGATATTGTGTATGGCCCAGATAAAGCCCATAATGCCCCTTTCTGTTTCACATAAGATATTTGTTGGCTTTTTCAAGATCCTCTTTACAGTATTTCTAGTATGCATGACAAATTGAGCTTACTGGCTGTTTGCAAATCTTACAAGTCTTTGAGTGCTCAAAATATGACTAGGATGAATTAGCCACAGTAAAACCTCAAGCCCCAAACACTGACTTCCTGAGCTAGAAAAATGAATACCCAGTCTGCTCTGAGTAATAACACTTTTCCCATTATGTACATCTGCTCATGGAAGGAGAAATAAAACACTTAGCCTGCACGTTCCACATGTGTAAGCATCTGACAGCGTGCTCTAGGCAGGCTCTGACCTGTCACATTCAATACTGGAAGAATTCAAGTACAGTCATGGGAATTTTTATGCAAGATCTACTTAATACTTTCAAAGTGTTTCACACTTTGTAAGTAAAGAGTTCTCTCGCACAAGAGCCGGATGAGTTAACAAGAATGAGAGTAGCAGAGAGTATTATTTGGTTTGCTGCACCTTTTCTACCCCAACTTCCCCCAAAAAAAGTTAGTAATGAGGTCTTTCTGTCAAAATAATGACAGACCATGTAAAAAGGCAAAGGGAAATCTTCAGCAAAACTAGATGAGCTGCTTACAATTATTTCTGCCCGCAGTTGATGGAACAACTAGAAATAATGGACAAATTACTAAATGTTGACAGATGTCTTAAGTTTCAGGAAGATATCACCATATTTAGTTCCTAAACATATCAGTAGTCAGAGAAAACTATGTGAAAAGATTATGTTATCCCAAGGAGGCTGTGGATGCCCCATCCCTGGAGGCATTCAAGGCCAGGCTGGATGTGGCTCTGGGCAGCCTGGTCTGCTGGTTGGTGATCCTGCACATAGCAGGGGGATTGAAACTGCATGATCATTGCAGTCCTTTTCAACACAGGCCATTCTATCATTCTACGTTCTTTATCACAGACAAAGAACATATATGATATTAGCAGGGTAAAGAACATTTTCCTGGATAGAGCAGGATCAGACCTGTGCAGTAAATGTAAAACTTGTCAACGCAGTTTCAGAGACACCAGTACATAAACATTCCTTCAAACAGAGCCATCCCAATCCAAGGATCTCTCTGTGTGTATATGTCACCCAATGTCTATGGAAACCGTAGAGAACCCAAACAACTCCTGCGAGACAGAATGAATTCTCATACCGAAAAACAGGACTATTCATTTGAAAATAGCAGTGTTTCACAAAAAAGCCACCCCATCTTCAACCTCTTGGTCTTCATCCTTAAAGAAATGTCCACAAAATCCAGTTGAAGAACAGCCCTGGAAACTGCTATTCATAACTCAAGTGAGTTCTAAAATCATTACCTTGAGGCCAACAATGCTTTTACAACACTTCAGACTCTGGTCCTTAATCCTTCCAGAGAAGCTGGGTGTGGATGGGCACCACAACTGCCAATCATAAAAGAGAGCAACTGCTTGAATTGCACTGTCTGCAGACATGGCTTCTGGGCTAAGCGACTGGCCTGGGACCAGGACTTCTGTGGGCTTCAACAAGAAGAGCTTAATTAGAAGTAGCTCTTGGACTCAGCTGTTAGTTAGATATCAGGTAGCTTAGCTCTTTCAAGTAGTAGGAAGATGCTGCCCAGACTTGCAGCTATACTACGTGGGGGCTGCTCGTAACTGTGTTCACTGAAGGTGCTCTTGAGAAATAGTGCAGACAGTCATAGAGTGTTATCTGCATGGGCGTGCTCCCACCTTCAGACATGTTCTGAAAATATGCCACCTCCACTTTCTTCAAGGCGACTTATTCATTTATCTCTTTGTTTACTGTATTATATTTAATTGTATCACTACTGTAGGATGCAAGGACACTGAATTGCCATTACTTCGCCATTGATGTATAACCCAGAGAAAACAAAGAGGGCTGTTTCAAAAACATGAAATCACAACACAGTGTTGTGAAAGTGAATAGGAATAGGAGTTAATTTGAAGATTTTTATATTTCAGTCTGGGAAGTAGTTAGACATTCGACAGTGGAAAGGTGGATAGATACCACAGTAACATAAAATAAAATATACACTTTCCCTAATGAGAAACAGTACATGGGAATGTAGCATTCTAAAATAAGAGAAATAAGAATTAGCTATTAGCTAATTATTGCTTTTTCAAATGGAAGAGAACACTACTTCTCTGAGATCATAAGCTGATTATTGCCTTTCTGAAACAATGAAAAGAAGTAGAACATAACAGCATAGAAGCAGCTACTGTCTTTAAAGATTACCACAGGAAGAATTTTAAAATGGAGTTCACGTGTTTGGGATTAACAAAAATTAGCCAACAAAGAAGATGCAGTGACTTAAATTACGCTGGGGAGATTTGTCTGAGCCAAGCTGACCAAGTACCCTGCTTTGTCTGCTCTGTCCTGCATAATTAACTACCTTATTAACTACACAATTGATTCACTACCTTACTGATTGATTGTTGCAGTTGCTCTCTGTTTCTGCTTTTCTTTTTTTGCTGACAAATTTATCAGTTTAATTGCACTACTGTCTCCTTAAGTGATTCATTCCCAAATCAATTCTCCCACCCACTGCGGAGCCCATCTCACCCCGCTCACTGCTCGGCTGAATCCTAAGCCTTCACCTGCCTGATCCCCTTGTCATGTGTGACAAGTTGTGCAGCCTCGCGGGACTCACACCACGGGCTCTGTGTGATATTTTGGACATTAAGAGATCTGATATTTATTCTGTGTTTGCTAGGTGAAAAACTTCACTGCAAATTGGCAGTGATCTGCCTTTTTGCGTCCGGTGGTGACTGGAGCTACAAAAGGTTGCAATACAGGAGGATTTGGAAGCCGGTGGTTCTATTTATTACAGAGGCCTCCTTTAAACAACTGACTGCTATCAAACTGCCCAAGGTGAAACTGCTTTTCAAATTTTAATTACAGAGGACAAGCCAGTCTGCTTGTTGCAAGTCCAGAAGAAGACCATTAGCCTGGCTAGCTGGCTAGCTAAAAAGGGCAAGAAAAGCCACTTAAAAATTAACTCTGCTTGCCTTCAAGTGCTGAGCATCTCCACAGAAGGAGGCTCCACCACTGCTCCAGGCAGCTCATTTCTGTGCTTGACTAACTTCTTGATAAGAATGTTTTCCTTATCTCCAGTCAGTATTTTCTCTGGTGTAACTCTTGACATTGCCTGCATTTCTCTTGCTGTGCAACTACTATGCGAGCTGGGATCCATCTCCTCTACAACTCCCCTTCCCATAGTGGAGGGCAGCATTTTGATGTTCCCTTGCCCATCTCCTGCACATCATGTGCTCCAGCAATATGACAGCATGATAGCAATACGAGAAATTGCCAGATGTTGCAAGCAATGGAAGGGCAAAAGTGGGTAGACAACTCCAACCTGCAACTAAACTAATAAAACAACAGGAGAAACTGATAGATATCACATGCAGTGAAAGGAGAGCTTTGGGAAATCCCCTTGGATGAAAGATATCATAAGATAGTGAGAACAGAGATCTCCAAGCTTACCAGTGCCACTGACTAAGGCCAGAACTAATAAATAAAAATGTACAATCCCCAAAACCAGGGCCAGTGGGAAAAAAACTGTAGACAGGAGTGCTTTTTATTGTGGGGGAAGAAGAAAAAGGAATATAAAGGGAATCAAATGATGTGGTTGTGCAGTTCAGAGGTCATCAGCTAGACTTGCCCCTGCCTGAGGCTGCATGACAGCAATCTGGTTTTTTTCTGTCCATACCACTCATGTCTCTCCGTGATGAGGGAGACCTAAAGGGTTTCTCTGACTGTTAATAAAGGGAAGCTCCGGAGGAGATGGAGGATCAACCAGACCTCTCCCAAGTATTCAGTGCTATATGCAGGACTTTGTTCTTTCTACTTCACTATTTCTTATCACTAGCTCTCTATACTTTCACTACATATATCCACAGTCCTTCAGGTTTGCTTAATTTCCACCATGACCTCATCTTCCACCTTTTCTTTCCATGTCAATTAAGTGGCAATGCAAGATATAATAGGAAATATTTCTGTCTACTATAATCAGTACTCCCCGCTTCAAAAGAAATAACTTGATCCACTAAATTTTATTAGCTTTCTGTCTTGAGAAAGTGAGTTTTCAGCTGTGTAGTGGAAATGGTAAGTGACAGCCTGAACTGGTGATTGAGCACCAGGTGGGAAGGCAGGGCCAACCCAAGTGAGCTCACATGCATGCAATGCACCTAAGTGACCAGAAGGAGTGGATCCTTACCAGACCTCATTTAAGGGTTGGCAGTGGATGCAAGAGTGTTTTGCTGGACATCCCTGAATGCTAGGCCTTCCAAAGGTAAGCAGCTTCTTTCCTTTGTTTCTGTGCCTATGGCTGTTGTATTTGAGCAAATCCTCATTTACTGCAGCCTAGGACCTTGCTGCTCTGTTGTCACTGCTATGCTTTCCATTGCGTTGCAAGCAGTTACACTATGTCTCCCAGTTTTTCCTAATGCATCTTGAACTCACAGGTTTTTAAAGCAAATGTGGAGGAGCTCGGGACAAGTGAATTCCTACAGGTTTTTTAAAAGCCTGTTGCTGAAAGAAAGCCGGGCAAAACTTGGTGTTTCCATTAGCAGAAAAGCAGCCTAAATGCACATGCTGTGTATCATCCGGTAGGCCAAGTCATAGGCATGCTGTACTCTGAAGTGTTGACAATGTTTGTGAGTGGGGATATCACAGGGGACTTAGAAGAGAGTTAAATTGAAAAGGGATAGCTTAGATGAGAGGAGACGTAAGTTTGTAGGTAATTCTACTGATTAGGGAGTGGCTTGGCTCTTACATCTGTAAAAATGCAAAGGACTTCAATCATATGAAACGTAACATAGAATCATAATTTCATTTGAGTTGGAAGGGGCCCTTAGAGGCCATCTCATCCAACTCCTAAGCAGTGAATAGGGACACCTACAGTTAGGCTGGGTTGCTCAGAGCTTTCTCCACCCTGACTTTGATTGTCTGTAGGGATGTGTATCCACCACCTCTTGGGCAACCTGTTCCACTGCTTCACCACCTTTATGGTGAATTTTTTTTTCTTTATTTCCAGTGCTAAAATTTCTCTCAGGATTTCTGCAAATGCCTGATTGGAGCTATTTACTTAAAGTCTTAAAAGTGTACACTGTTTCAAATTGATAACAGGATAATATTTTAATTAAAAATGAAATGTAAATTCATTATAAACTGTGCCATAGCTGTGCCTTATCTCTAATTGAGAGAATAGTTACAGGCGAAAGAACTAGTGAGTAAAACACACGTCTTTACCTAGATAATATTCCCTCCAAGCTCCGATACTACATCTGGTATTAAAGTTAAGCATGTGCAAACAAGTATGCAGCACTGGAGACTACTGTTTACTTTTTACTTTAAAGCAGCTTTTAGAGGCAGAAACTTAACAGTTTGATTGTGAACCGGCAGTAAACAAGAACTGCTTGATTTCTTCATAATCAATGCAGATCACTTTTTTTTCCAAAAGGTGGCCAGGATCCAAACCGAGCTGGTTTTCTATACACGTATCTAAGCATCAGATCTAAGGAAGCAGTCCTGAAGGCTCTTCAATAACTTGAGAGCCCCAGTCCTGCCCAGTTTCCCCTGCAGTGTGGAGCTTAGTGTCTCATTCATCCTAGGTGGGGAGATGCAATACGTCCACAGTTGCAAGCACTTGCCTTCTACATTCCCACTTATTTTTCTGAGGAGGTGTATTGCTTTCTTACAGTAAGGATGTCTGTGAAGCTTTGGCATAGACCCAGTGTCTCTCCTTTCAGAGCAACTGTGAGCATTTTAAGTTGGAGATTTCCAGGTGTGAAGGCATTTTTTTCTGTGAAATGTGAAAGTTTAGAAGGCGTTAGGAAAAAAACCGAAAATGCTGTCACAGGTCTTCCGCGTCTTAAATTTAAGGTGATGCATTTAAGGTGACTGTGAACATTTATTGACATTCCAACTTGCAGAGAGCTTAAACAGTAAATACTATTTAGTTATTTTACAAATCATTTTTGTCTCCCTTCGTGTATTCACACCTTAACCTCCCAGCCTCTTCTTAGTTCCTCTACCATCACCTTCCTGCCTTCCCTGGGCCAGCATCCCCAGATCACCTCCCTGGGCCTCTTTCTGAACTCAGCTTCTTCAGCTCCAGCCTCTAGCCTCAGCTTTGCAAAGTCAGGAAATTAAAGCTTTTTGGATTAAAATATAGAGGACTACATGCCTGAAATCTTTCTGTATGTGATTAAAGCAGAGGCCTACAATCATTGTTCAGAGTTCCATTCTTGAGGTACCCCCAAGTTTAACTTTGGATACGTGGTATCAACTCCTCCAATGCTATTAGGACCCACAAAAATGATGTTCTTCCAGACCTATGCCTAGTGGGACTGTATCTGTTGATTGATCCACCTATCCAGTGCACTCAGATATCTGTACCTCTGAAGGTGCTGACAGTCACTACTCCTGAAGAGGGGCTACTGCAGAGGAAGAAAACAAAATCATTTTTTTCATGCAGCAGCCTGCTGGATGCAGTGTTCAGAGAAGGGAAACTACAAGCCAACACGTAACCAGTTGAGGGGAAGGGATTGTCCCACTCAGTGCTGATGCAGCCTCACCTTGAACGCTGTGTGCAGCTTGGAGCTCCACAGTATGAGGAGGACATAAAGCTGTTAGATAGTGACCGAGGAAGGGCTATGAAGATGGTGGAGGGTCTGTGTTGGGTTTGCTCAACGCGGAGCAGGGGAGCTGAAGTGGCTGCAGCCCTTACGGGGAGCAGAGGGGCAGCGCTGAGCTCTGCTCTCTGTGACAGCAGCAGGGCCCGAGGGAACGGCATGGAGCTGTCAGGGAAGGGGCAGTTGGGGATTAGGGACAGGTTCTTCCCGGAGAAGCCCACCAGCCCATAGACAGGCTTTTCCCAACCTGGTAGGTCCCCCCAACCCTACTGCAATCGTGGGCCAGGCATGCATGCAAAACATTATGCAGTGCCCAGGTTTTATTTTTAGCTGTAAAAGGGATAAGTAGCAAGTCATTGAAACGACATTTCTCTGTTGCTTATCTCCTTTTGCGAATACAGATCAGCCACTGGGAAAGATGTTTACAAGGAAGCCATAGTGCATTGCAGGCTGTTCAACTTTTGTGGAAAATCCAAGTAAATACATACGTAACTCAGCTTTCTACTTTGCTGCTACCAGCTAATTACCAGAACCAAAGAAACAGTCATCAGCTTAAGGCCAATTGACGTTATTTGGCATACTTTGTTTTCCAAACAGAACGCGTTGTTTCTCTGAAATGAAGGGCAGATTGGGTGCTGTGTGAGGTCAGCACATGACTGAACATTTGATTAGCTGCGGTTAAGGGAAAGAGCCGTGGGTCGTCTTCTCTGGGTAAAGTGCACCAGGCATTTTTTTGCATGTGTTTTTCTTTTTAATCCCCAGCCCTTCACAAAGTGCATTTATGTTCAAAAAGATATTTCATAAGCAAGCTTTCCGTGTACAGCAGTACTTCAGCTGCATCTCAGAAATTAAGAGTCGCCTGTGTGAGATCTGCCTTAATGACTAATTTCCCTACCATAGAGTTTAAAGTACAAAGAACTGCCACCAAATTGCTGCACCAAGCTTTCAGTTGCTATGCAACACTCCTGTCGCAGGTCTCCCTTCATCTTTCAGTGCTTCTACTCCAGTTCTGTTCTACATGGATGAAAGTTATGCAATGCTTTCTAGATACTTAACAGCAGATGTATTAAATTTCTAATCTGATATAAACCAGACTGCAATTTTGTACTAAAAAAGTCACATCAATGAATTTAATAATGTTTTAAATTACAGTCTTTGATAGCAGAGTATCTAGTTTTCAAATTTACATTATGCTGATTTTCCCAGTGTATGAATCAGCGACAACTCTCTTTTGTCTATGCCTTCTTTTAAGTGCATGTGGGATTTTGCCAGTATTTTGGGGAAAAATCTCACCTGAAATTTCACAAACTGCCTGTTGTCATCTTAAATGGCACCAAGTGCAAAGCACTTGCTGATCAGGAGGCAGAGATTGACTCCGTGACTTCTGTAATGGTGGCTGCCTGCTTGTCTCCTTCTTCCTGCTGACCAGACTGGAGATGTCTGCTATAACCTCTCCTCCCATACTGGTCAGGCCAATGGGATTTTCTATCAGCTGGAATCATGTTTGAAGCAGTAAAGACAACATAGATGCTTTGATTGTTTTCAGAGAAACTCTGAGTCACTCAGTTGTCTATGCTGTTGCCATTTAGCTCAGATGATGTCTTCCCATTTAGGAAAAGGGTAATTTAGAATTATTTGTGAATTGTGATCAAAATGTAGAGTAATCTAGACATACTAGGGCAGCTATGCATCCATGCAGGACTCCAGAGCAGCTCTCTGTTGGCATAGGCAGCCATTTCAAAGCACAGCAGCCACTAATCATCCAGAAAATAGTGCTGTCATGTACAGAAATATGATTTCCCTTTCTTTTCCCTCTATGGATGAATGCACAGGTTCTCTTGTAGTGTGTTCCAAAATCTATTTTGAAAACACAAGAGTCTCATTCTATAAATTAGGGGAGAGGTTTAAATTTCATGTGGAATGAAACTGGTGTTAAATTGTCTCTTTGCTGTGATGATGGATATTAATAACTTCTGTTCTGCTATTTGAGTAATAGAATTACACACTAGCAGTTTTTTTTTATAATAAAAAACATTCCTGAAAATATATTACTTACAATGTTTAAATCATGTTCAGAGATAGTCTGGATGTAGGCTGCAGATCTGTTTATTTTCTTCAGTTGTTAACCTGAGATTTATAACAAGCTTTACCATTCAGTGCATTTGTCTGGGATCAGTGGCTCTCTTTCAGCACAAATGCTAGGCTTTGTAAGGCATAAAGCATAATAGGCTGAAGGCTTTTGTGAAGGCAGTGACAATTTAAAAAGTTAAAATTCATAAAGGCAGATTTGCTTTTTCCCACTGAAAGCTTCACTCTGCTGCAGAGGGAAGAGCAGGTGAGTCAAGAAAACAGAATGATTTTCCTTGCATTCGTAGCTTGTGAGTGAAAGCTCCTGTTTTCCCCATTTCTGAGAAGCATCATGTATGTCTTCTCCTAGCAGGTTTTCATGAGCCAGTTGTTTTTTCATAAGGAGCTTCTCCTCCTTCTCCATGCCATTGGTTGGCCAAGGCTGGGCCTCTCCAAAGTCTCTGCTGGTAGCCCCAGCTGCCTGGCAGCCCCATGTGTTTTCCCCTCTCTGCACTTTTGTTTCTGTGTGGAGAAGAAATCCGTGGGGCTTCTCTTCTGAGCATTTTGGGCCCTTTATTTTTCCTCGCAGCTGTTCCTATTTTCTGCCTCATTCTGTTCTCATAGCAAGGATCCATAAAAAAATGGTGGCCCCTATCTGGACAAGTAAGAAAGGTTTCCTCTTCATTGCCATGTCGCTGTTGTTTTGCTGATCAGTGATGAACTCTGTGCATTATATATTCTTTTATATAAGTAGAGGAAGTACAATCAGTGTTCAGCTGATAAAGTCAGAAAGTCTGAATGTAAAATCTTTAGAAATCCTGGCTCCTGTTTGGGCTGATAAAATATAGCAGTTAAGTGAATTTGACAAGACAGGCTGAATATAATACACAGGGGAGAGCATGGTACATAGGCTTTTGTTAAGGAGCATTTAATTTGACAGTGACCACCTATCACTAGGTATTTTCCCTTGCTCTGAAGGAAACCTTTACCCTTACTCTTCTCTTTATGTTGTTTCCTAAGCCTAGGACTCACTTCTGCAATAAATAGCCTATTAGGTGGCTCTTAAGTTTGCAGTCTCCATGGGAGCTGTGCTGCATGTTAGCTCAGCATCTCCCGCACAGAGCTTTGTACTGCTGCTGTTCACTCATAACAAATTAGGGGAGGGCATGGGCTGAACACCGACTTTCCATCACCCATACTGCTTGCTAACTCCCTTTGTAGCTGCTGTGCAAACAGCACTCTCACAGATGTTGCCCAGGTACAGCACAAGAAAAAGCATATGTCATGGAGGTTTTCCATCAGCAGCAGGGACACACAGTTTGCCATAGGGTTTGACTTCATGGCCAGAGTGTGAGCCCCGGTCTGCTTGGCTCAGGGATGTAAACAGAGCCTAAGAGGCTACAGCCAGCTTTGCATGGAGCTCCCAGGTCCAGCAGCATGCAGTTGCCAACATTTGCTATTTCCAGGATGTTAATCTTGAATCAAAGGCTGCCTGCATTCCAGCAGTGCACAAAATCTTTCCTTTCCTTATAACAATCTGATGAGCTGTAGGGCTCTTCTGGGGAAAAAAGTGCTATCGTATGTAAGTTCACTGGAATGGACTGCCTAGGGAGGTGGTGGAATCACCGACCCTGGGGGTGTTCAAGGAAAGACTGGATGTTGTGCTGAGGGACATGGTTTAGTAGGAGCTATTGGGAATAGGTGAACGGTTGGACTGGGTGATCTTTTAGGTCTTTTCCAACCTTAGTGATTCTATGATTCTATGATTCTATGATTCTAAGTTACATGGTCCCCACCCTGACCCTCCAATTAAAAATAACAGCAAAAAAAAAAAAAGAAAAGAAAAAAACAGAAAGTTGGCATGCCAAAAATGTATGTGCGGCAACCTGGCATACATACTGTGCTTCCCATTTGTTTGTGACGCAGAAGCTGTAATGCACATTGCATTAGGGATATTCGGGCATCAGTATGTATGTATGTGGAAATGTTCACCTGCCACACACCCATGTGTAAAGGAGCACAGCGTCTTGGCAGGCACTGCTGCACTCAGTCTCACAACTCCTTCCTCTGCTGTGCCAACATTGTAGCAGTTCAAATGCTGCGTTTCAGCCTACTTTATGACATTCCTTTCCAGTGGAACCTTAGCAAGAAATGAAACGTATTGCTCTCTGTTTGGTCTCTAATTGGAGCTGGGAAACAAGCATGAGCACTTCACAGAATCACAGAATTTCCAAGGTTGGAAGGGACCTCAAGGATCATGAAACTCCAACCCCCCTGCCAAAGCAGGTACCCTACAATAGGTCACAGGCATCCAGACAGGTCTTGAATATCTCCATAGAAGGAAACTCCACAGCCTCTCTGGGCAACCTGTTCCAGTGCTACATCACCCTTACCATAAAGAAGTTCTTCCATGCATTAGTATGGAACTTCCTATGTTCAATTTTTAGGCCATTACTCCTTGATCTATCACTATGCACCACTGAGAAGAGCCTGGCCTCATCCATTTGCCTCCCACCTCCCTTCAGATACTCATAAACGTTTATCAGATTCCTCTCGGTCTTCTTTCCCCCAGGCTGAGCAAACCCAGGTTACTCAGCCTTTCCTCATCCACTTCTGCTGAATGTCTTGGAGAATGGAATCACCTCTGTGACATTAAAACAATCACGTCAGTTTAAACAATTACAGCAAGAAATTAGATCTCGGATGTCTCTTCCAGTGGTGAAATAAGCATCTAACTTTGGTTAATCTGCTATCGATCAGGTGAGAATTGATTCTGAATTATGGACTTGAAAAAGTCCATATTGGCAGTGAATGAGAGAAACATTGCATGAAGATAACAAAATGCATAGCTTGTGAGGCTCTCCAGCGTACAAAGCAAAGGACAGAATAAGAAATATATATGTGGATGTAAAGATGTACAGTAATTGATAGTACAGTGCCACGTGAAAACTTTTTCCCTAAATTAAGATGTGAACTAATTAATTGCTTTCTTAGTTTGCAGTTACCAGAGCGGATGAAACTTATTATGGATAGCTTACTGGAACACTGCCAAAAGTATCCCCAAACCCTGGGAATCTAAGCAGTGGATTTGTCTGAAGACCAGATCAAATCCCCAGTTCTCAAGTTTGTGCAGTTTAATAACAAGAGACAAAAAGAAATCGGGATTGAAGTGGCTGGAATTCCAATTTTATTTTTCTAGATATGGAGAAATTATAACCAGTTTTGCTGCCTTCGGATCCAAATGAACACTTCAGTTAAACAGTGGTAGTGCTAGTATTCTACTTAGACTTTTTAAGTCTTTGCAGTTGGTTTGTTAATATGAAGTCACTTTCAGTGGTGACACTGCACATGAGACAACATATTTAACAAGGTAATTAATGCAGACAGCAATAAGGGAAGAAACCTTGACTTTTCTAGAATGGGGGATAGAACAAAATCTTGAGCGAAACTTTCTTTATTTAAAGAAAAGCATTTCTTATTTTTGGTGAGTGCTCTCACTTGTTTGCTTTCAGCTATAAATATCGAGTTCCAAAATATGCTACATGTCAGTCAAACTATTGTTCCAATGGGCTATGTAAATAAATGTAAGAATGTATTATTTAAATTACACACATCTACTTAACTTTGTAAGAGGGAAGCATATTTAGAATGCCAACGGTAACTTGACCCACATCAGACACAGAGCACAGACTAGACCTGGAATTGCAACATGGGGTTTGATTTAAATATGCAGAAACACATCCTTGTTTGTTGAGATGCTAATACCCACCGTCCCAGCAATATTACATTATGGAAGGACAGTGCCAGGAATTTCCTAACAAATCACAGGAAGTCTCATAAACCCCCAAATCTGTTGTTCCTAGTGCATATTTTTTTTTCTTCTACAGAAAGATGTTTATTTTTGGATGGACTAGTCTTTTCATATGGGGCTCATCTTACGAACCTTGCAGTACAGAGGGCCTTCAAAATGTATAGATTCTGCTTTGCTAAATTCAGTCCCTGAAAGTCAGAGATACCAAAGCAGGGTTGTATGTGTCACGCTGAGGTCAAAGTAAGAAGCAAACGTGCTGTGGATAGATGATCTCTGTTCATTTTGAAGTAGGAAGTTGTAAAAACTGAGTCTGGGTGAATAAATACTCAAAATGTCTCAAAAACTAAAGCCTTGGCTATTTCATGGTTTTGGTGTGAAAGCCTCATCAGTGCTGGGCCTCTGTTAGAACCATTGTGGGGCATCTGCAAGTTGAACACCTTTGTGGTCTCGTTATCCTTCCAGGACAGCACATCCTATAACCCGGCTCCCACTCTGTTGTTCCACTTGCTGCTTGGTCATGCTGGACAAAACTTTGAGAACCATCATCCTAGACAAGGGGCCAAGAATCCCCTTCTCTGTCATGTTGGAGTTAAGAGGTATTTTTACTCTTTGGAAAAAGGCAATGTCTATTCTGTCTTACAATTTAACAATACTTAAAGGGAGGCACCTAGAATTTGTTCTCATCAGCACTCTGGCTTGCTGGCTGATGACAAGCAGACTCAAGGTTTCTTTGCAGTGTAGTCCAAACCAACATTTCTCCCTGGATATCTGTGAAGGATGATGACTTGGCAGTACTCACAGTAGCAGGATGTGGGGGGAGAGCAAGAACAGGGATGGGAGTAGTACAGGCTTGAGAAGTCTGAACACTTGGCTCCAAAAAGAGCAGAGGTTGGGGCAAAGGAAGGGACAAGTGCAGAACCTTCTGAAACCCTATTCCTTCCTATCCTATCTCTGTTAGTCCAGGGGATTTCAGGAATGTGGCATTTTGGTTTTCCAGAAGTTTAAGTATGTCTGTCCAAGCAAGCTGCTCGATGACTGTGCAAAAAAATGAAGAAAAATTCCTCTGTTGTCCCATGTCTCCTTGTTGGGAACAAATACCCTTGGGCTCTTGGCTTTTGTCGCCAGCTGATTGCATTGTGCAAGTTGTAAGCACTCACTAATAAAATATTGGCAACAACTCACCAGGGGTATGGACTGAGGCAATTGTTTGATTTATTAGTACCAATAGCCGAGGTGGGATCGCACAGCCAATAAAATCAAAAAGCTGTCATTCACCCATTGCTGGACGTTGGTCCCTCAAGGCAGATGCATCTGATCTGCTGTGTACCAGCTCCTGAGCTGCCACAGTTTCCAGTCCAGAATTAAGTTAAACTGCTTCATTTTTCCTTATCATCTCTCCCAGAGTAGCGATGTTCCCCTGTGGGCTTTTTTCTTCCTCCTCATAGTTCAAAATATGCAGTTTCTAAGTGAAACGCTTGAAAAAATGAAGAAATATTTGGGAGAATCAACCAGAGTTGTTGGTTTTCTGTCCTCCTGAACCTACACTGCTGCTAGTCCTTGAGTTACCAAAGTGAAATTAGCTTTGGTGTCTCTGCGCTACAGGATTGTACTGGCCATGTACCCTGTCTTATGAGTTCAGGAGCGCCTGATAAAAGCAAAAAGCTCAAGATTGGGTTGTTTTTCTGAATGGTTGCTCCCAAACTAAGCTTGTCTCTTTCTGTTGCAACAAAATCCAACAGCATTTTGCTCTAAATGGCTGAGTAGCCCTCTCAAAATAGGTGCTGCTGTTCACATGTTGAGTACTTTGCCTGTTCCTATTTGGTCTTATTTATAACAAACTTAAGGGGTTGCATTGCATTATTCCTGAATTCCTAAAAAATAACAAATAACTTTAAAAAAATCTGCGGAACTAATTAGAGGATAGTTATCCCAGCTGGTAACCTTTTATCTTTGCTGGATACTTCCATTTACCAGCAAGGCAAAAAAAAAATAGATAACCGCCGTCACTAACATTACAGCAATCAAATGGTGCACGCTGCCAAAGACAATTTTTTCCCCAATAAAACTTATTTCTTTTAATGAGAATAAGTCCTTCCAAAGCACATTTTCTTTCTGATATGAATAAGTGGTTTGAAACAACAGCACACGCTTGCCTGTGTGACGTCTTTTTAACATCAGATTTCTGGGCTCCAAGGAAACCAAGCGTGCACACAGTGCACAGAACTACCAAGGACAAGGTGTTTTGTTGGCTTTTTTTTTTATTATTGCACTATAGCGGCACTCTTTTATCTATTCTGGGCTGTTAGATACCATTTTGAGATAAACTACTGATGGTAATATTTTCACATTGGTCTAATTTCAGGAAAATCATTGTGCAGACACAAGATGTGCTTTCTGAGGTGTCTCTAGGGAGGAAAGCTTACAGATGTCTCCTTCCATTTCTCATAGGCCATCCAGATAGAAGGATAAGAGTAGAAGAACACTGTGGGTCTGTTCAGGAAGACTGAGCAGCTGAACCAATAGAAAAAAAAAATGAATCATCTTGTTTCAAAAATGCTCCTTGAGAGGATTTGCTACCACACTGTTGTTGCAGGACCAGCTGGCATAGAGGACCAAAGGCTTCCTGAGCAGGCCATCGTGGGGCTCCCTGTTCCCCAGGACTGGAGAGATGGCCCCCTCACTCAAGGGTCCTGCTGGGGTGAAACCTTCCCAGGCTGTAACAGTTGTGTACAATAGCCACACTGTCAGTGTGTTTTAGAAGTGGAAGAGCTGTGTTCTGGGTGTATGAAGTAGTAGAGGATTTACACCTGAAAAAGCTTTGGGATTGTGGTTTTGCTTTATTTTCTCATCTGGGTGAATCATAGAATCACAGAACTACAGGGGTTGGAAGAGACTTGTGGAGGTCATCTGGTCCAACCCTCCCTGCTAAAGCAGGCTTCCTTACAGTAGGCGAAGAAGAATTCTGGATTCAGGTATGCTTTAAGAACCACAGTTGTTTTCCGTTCGGTTCCACCCCTATGAAAATGGATGTTTCTAGCCAAGCAAGCAGCAGGTCAGCTGCTCCAAACGCTTCCCCTTCTAGGAGGCAGCTTCCCAGGCTCCAACTAAAGTATCCTTGCAGCTAAAATTCCCGGTGATAGAGAAGAACAGAAGGAGAATGTAAAATAGGGTTTTTAAAATGAGGAGGCACGTGTGAACTTGGCCCTAAAGCAACCCTGATAAAGGGCAGCGAGTTGTTAATGTGCAGCACAGGTAGCTGCCCAGAGGTTACCTTTAACCAGCAGCTTAGAAGAAAACATTGTAATGGAAATAGATGGGCTGGGGGAGGAAGCAGCACATGCAGAATGTGCGGTCAGTTGTAAGTATGCCAGGGTGCAAAAAAGCCCAGAAATGCCTGGTTGGCTATGTCCAAAGGAGAGGAGAGGGTAAGAAAAAAGGACATTTACAAGTATCAGGAGAAAGCAGCTCTTTAATGTGGCTGGATGTGGCTCTGGGCAGCCTGGTCTGGTGGTTGGTGACCCTGCGCGTAGCAGGGAGGTTGGAATTAGATGATCTTTGTGGTCCTTTTCAACCCAGGCCATTCTGTGATTCTATGATTTAATAAGTCCCAAGAGAGAAGACTGAAGGAAGACTCTGAAATGCAAAATGTTAATTTCTATATTGGGTTTGTTTTCATAATGGAAAATAGATAAATTTAATGTCTTGCCTTAAATGACTCACAATGAGCAAATTAATATACAGACAATATATAATCATTCATTCAAACTAATGAATAAGAAGAATAATGAAGAGAACAGTCTAATCGTGTTTATCTGGCTTATTTCTCACTTAGCACCGTCTGTCAGTCCTTGATGGAGCCAGAGCAGAACATTAGCTTCTCCCCTGAGGTGTCTGACTGCTAGGTGCTTCTTAGTATACTGGACCCCTCCCTGGGGCCCAGTAGCTGGTAACAGTCACAAAATAGGCAAGCCTTCATCTACCTTTTTGCAGAAACATCATCTAGAGAGCTCTTGCTCTTTGAACCGTACTCTTCTGAACTCAAACCACTGTTTTTATGACCCTCGTGACCCAGTAGGCTTTGAAGGTGGGGTGGGATCCCCTGGTCCCAGAAGCCTCCCAGGAGCTCTCTGGGATGCTCCACGCTTCAAGGGAGCAGGGCAGGAGCTCAGCTACAGGAGCCATCCCTCAGCCACACGCTCTTCTGGGAAGTAAATGTTTCTAATGTTTCTCTCTGAGACCCCTGTAAGAGAGAGCATGGCTCAGATGTTCTGGTTAGGCATTCCAAACCCAGAGTGCAGTGCCGACTGCTGAGGATGTGCTCTTTTTCTCTCTCTCTCTCTCTTTTTGTTTCTTCTCCTTTCATGGCTTGTCTGTAACCTCCAGATCTTCATACTGAGAAGGCATTTTCTTTGACAGGAACCAAGCTAGCAGATTCTGTTTCCTGTTTGATGAGTCCACTCGTTACATAGTTACAGCTGAGGCCATAGTTACAGTTCCAACTCTTCCACAGCAGGCCCCGTTTTAATAAGACCAGAAAATTCCTATTTCTTTCCAGAAACCTTCTGGTCTGATTCTCTGATGACCCACATGAAGTGTGTACCTTCAGGCTAACTCTAAGATGGGGCAGAAATAAGGTCCTCTGTTTGGAGCAAACACAGCTCAGAAATAACGGCTGCTTCCAGGCTGGCAGTAGGGCAGCAGGGAAGTTGTCCTGCTGGAGTCCCACACTGGGCTTGAAGAGATGCTCCATAACTATAGCTCCATGCTAACCTGCTCCCAAAATTGGTTTGTAGTGCAATGGAGTCAAAAATGCATCATAATTCTGTAAATATCTAATTGTGAGAGTATGTCATGATTGGAAACAAGCAAACAAACACAGACTAAGCCATGTTTAATTCCAAAGAACAGCAAGTCTCCCTGAGGGCTCCCGTCCTTTGACACCAGTCAATACCAGAATGAACACCACACTCCGATGCCACCGCTGCGTTTTGCTGTATCCTCCACTTCTGACTGTCTTTCCCTTTGATTTTAAGAAGAGTCTCACTGATAGAATTTAGAAAGACTGCCGGACTGACAAGAGGCGCATGCAGATGTATTCTCATAGCACAGTGAAGTACAAGGGAGGAACAGCAATTTATTTAACACAGACAGTAATGTCTGTCTGAGGCTTGCTTTTGTGAACTGCTTATTGTAGGCAAAATGTTAATTAATAAGGTATTTCAAGGGAATAGGCAGGCCTCCAGGAAGTCCTCGGGTTTGTCTGACACTAGCTCAGACTTCAGAAGCCAACATTTGTCATCAGCAACAATCACAAATACGTTTTTATAGTGGAGTTCCTTGTGCATTAAGTGGATTGTGTTTAATCCCCTGATGACATGCAAAACGACATTAGTCACTATCACTTATATAATGAATCACAAACATATCATTACAGACTCACCCTCCATGAGCACAGACTCTGGCAATGAAGAACAGCATGCCAGTCTAAATAAAGGTCATTCCCAGCCGTGATGGGGAAGAGGTGAGTGCTTATCCCTCTTTCTTACTGCCTTTCCTTTTGAGGAGTTTTCTCAAGACAACTGGAACCTCACAAGAGCTCCTGCCCTCACACCTTACCACTGAAGCTTTGTTTCAGCTCTGTGGCCCGTTGCACCCATCTCTCCACCTTACAAAGCCTGTGCTGGTGGTGCACTGCACATGGGAATGGGGAGTGTAACACATTGCCTCACAGACACAACCAACCTTCGGTGCTGGTTGTGTCTCATTCAAACCAGTGGGTTTGCTCAAAATCAGATGCTGGTTTGGGGACAGAGTTTGAGAGGGCTTTTTAACATTTTGAGATGGGCCAGCTGTGCCAGCAGAGCCCTTGCTCCATGGATGCCAGCTCCTCTGGAGCTCCATGGAACACAGTTACAACCAGCTTCCTCATGTCTCTTCTGAAATTTGGCTTTTAAGAGCTTCAGGCTTTCTTCTTAGAGAGTTCCTACCTCGGTGTCTCTGATTTTATCCCTATGTACAGGAAAAAGAGACTCCACTTAAGGAAGATGAACTTCAAAGAAATTAGCATATCCATTAGCTGTCTGACTACCAGCAACACAATACCCTCTATCAGGTATATCAACAGCTATAAATTGTATGAAGGAAACTCCCATATTTTGCCCAGTGCTTATTACTTTCCCAGCTCGCTAGAAGAGCTCAGAAATAATTTAGGGATTCAATAAACTCATTAAATACTTCCATTTGCAATTTAGAATGCTATAATCTGGTCTTGCTGATTTGCATAAATTATGTCTTTCTGACTCATATCATACCTGTTTCTTTCAACCTAGGTTTTTACTTAAGAGATTTACACTACTTCCTAATTGCACATACTCAAGTTTTCTTATTCAAGACAGGTTTTTCTGGAAGTATTAGAATAATTTTAAATACGTGATTAATGGTTTGCCCTTTCTCATTAGTAGGCCGATCTTTCATTTTTTTCTATTCCTAAGACATGTTTTTAAAGCAGGATAAGAACTTCTTTCACTGCCCTTAGTTAAGCTGCCACTGCTGCTGCACTTACACTTTTGCTCACTGTTCATAGCCCTATGCAAGGCACCTTCCATCAAATTTGACCTCAGCTCTGAAAGGCACAAGCCTAAGGCAGACAAAGAAATAAACCAAAGGTTAAATGAGGAGAAAAAATACAGTCAACACAGAAAGCAATTTGTTTCTCTGTAGCCAGGAGGCTGTTTCTGACAAGATGTCAGTGCCAAAATTTCTCTGTATTCAACCAAGTTCTCAAACATGGGATGTAGTTCAGCATAGGGTGAAACTTTTATCGAATAAGAATGAACTTGTGCTTATGAGTGTTTAATTTACCGAGCTGAGAGTTTGTTCTGTTCAGGCTGAAGTCAGTGGGAGAACTTAAAGTACACAGGGCAGGACGCAGCACTTGGTAACTTCAGATACAGAATTTCCAAGTCATGAAACCAGAGATTTGAGGTCTGCACCAGAGACAAGTGACTCCCAGTTACCTTCAAAAAATTGACCGAACGATGTTCTCATGATGATGGATTAAGGTCAAAAAAATTGGTATCCAAATGGAAACTTGTCTCCAGCTGGCTTCCATTTCATGAGCTAACTTGTACAGACATTGCCCACAACACTTGAAAACCAAAAGAGCCTCAATGTGTTACTTCAGAACTCTCAGGATTTTTAAGCTGCTGTCGAAGAAGGCTTGAGTCAAGCAGGCAGTATATCTGATACAGGTTGTGAAGGAGGAGGAGGTAGGTATAGGCATGGCAGATGCACCTTGAAAAATTGAACTCTGTATCATTGTCTCCAGTTGGGCCTGAGGAAAGACAAGCCACAGCAAGATGGGGCTCCTGCCCCACTGTCACTTTCTAACAATTTCTCAGGCATGTTCCATGTCCGTATGACAAGGAATATGCAGCAGGCTGCAGGCCACAGAGGCTTCTCCCTTGGTCCCTTCAGCTTAGAATCATAGAATAGCTCAGTTGGAAAAGACCTTGAAGATACTCAAGTCCAACTGCACCCTAACTCTAACAATGCACCACTAAATCACGTCCCTGAGCAAATCATGTCCCTCTCCCACTATTAGGAGAGAGGATGGGCTCCAAATCTGCCCAGAGTCATGAATCATTTCTTCTTTGTATTACATTATGCATAGCTCAAGGGTCCATAGTGTTCCCACAGCCCTTTCAGCTCTGAGCTTAATGACATCATGTTATGTTTTCCAAAATCCTGAGGAATGGTGCCCATTCCTTACCTCTGTAATGCCTACTCTGGGTTTGTGAGATCACAATCGTTCTAGATATGCAGCTCTCATATAACCTGTGCACCACATAAGCTGGATACCTTTGAGGCTTTTCAGTCCTCAGGATAAGATTATTTCACATGTCTTTCAGGCTGTGCTCCTGGTTAGAAATCTGGGTAGGATACTTTAACCCTTAGCAGCAGTACGTCAGCACCTAACGTCCATCTTTTCACCTCCAGCAAACCCAAATCTTCTCCACCCAGGATTGTTAAGCTCTGTTGCAGGCTCCAGCCATCACCACTGAAGTCCTGGTGATCGATAACACACAGAACATCCTGCATCATTTTATTTGCTTCATCATTCTATTACAATAAAAGCCTGTGTATCACTTGAGGCTTCAAGAAACAATTTCATGTTTTCTTCCGTGAACTTTCTCTTTATTTTTTTCTCCACAATTTGAATTCAGAAATCTAAATTTGGCATACAAAAGGCCATTTCTGTCATAGAGAACAAATATAGTCCCTATGAAGGAAACAGAAAACAGGCAGCACATTTATTATTTTCTTTTCAATTCAAATACTTTCTTGAATACCAAAGAAACAGCAAATTAGCATACGGGTGGGCTTGCTGATATAATGGACCTGAGAGCAAATCCACATTTTGCTGTAAGAGCTACAGAATGTGTTTTGTCTTCTCCCACCATTTTTCATGCTGAATTTCACTACCCTTGCACTTAGGGTGGAACAAAGTTATTCAGTGGAGCCTTATATAAGAAGCACGTGGCAGAGCATGTTAGCAACTCCTGCAAGGATGTTAAAATGAGTGAGCCTCTGTATGAGTAAAGCAGTCTGACAGGAAGACCAAACAGAAAGACAAAGATGAGCTTTCAGGTGCCTCTTCCTGGATGTGCTGATAATATGTTTATTTTTTTGAATGGAGGTTACCGTCAGTGTCAGACACATACAAAAACCAAGGGCAGATCAGCTCCTGTGGGAAAGATTAGCATAGTTTTGGTGAGGTTGGTCAGTCAAAAATAAAATGAATAAGCAACACAGATTTGAAGTATGTGATGAATATATCCTTTGTACTCTCTCGTCCTTATGTAAATAATGAAAAGCAACTCCGGTTATGAATCATGATATTTCTTTAACAATGAGATTTTATTCTCAGTGCCACATTATTTAGTTAGATGCTGCTCAATCTTTACCGTGTGAGAATTTCTGTGTCTTTTTTTCTTTCTTTCTTTTTTTCTTTTGTGAAGCTAAAATTACAGAAATGCACTGAAGGGTATTTAAATTCCTTTAATTTGAGATCCAACCATAAGCCCACATAAGGTACTCTGCTTAGCTATTCTAATAAAATGAATTTTCAGGTGCAGCATCGAGATTGTATCAGGGCAGAATTGCTTTCTATCCAGATTTTTAGCCAGGCTGAATGAAGCTCAGTAAAGCTTTCAGTTCAATACATAGCACCTTGAAGCCACGGTTCAACTGCTTTTAATTTTTTTTCCTAGCACTAGTCACCATATCATGAAGCTGCTTTAAGGCAGAGCATGGAAACTTTTGGAGGCTCTGCACAATATGACTGAAGAAAGATAGAGCAGTAAGACGCCTACACATCTGGCCTTTCTTCAGCAGCCTTTGGCAGGTGTGGGTGAGCTGGTTCTCATCAGAGACTAGTGAGGACTCTGAATGGGTCATCACTGTGTGGGAGTAGATGGCAAAAACAAGCTAGAAAAGAAAAGAGAAAAGTTTGTTTGCTGGTGGAGGAGATTTAAATATTTGTGACCTCTCTCAGTTCAATCTACTGTGGATACCTGTTGTCCACACTGCCCAGCAATGTGTAACTGGTTTAGCAGCCAGCTAATTCACACTGTATATCGCTGGCATTTACCCAAATTGTTCATGTGTTTCCCATGTACTTCCTCAGTCCTTTGGGTTGCCCTTACATCTCAGCACACACATCACTCTACTGTCTGTCCCGGTCTGCAGTGATGATGAATCCCACACAGTAATAGATGCTTCCTACTGCCCCACCAAAGTACCTCAAACCTGCCCAGTGTGTAAAAGTGCACTGTAGCTCAGCTCCAGCGTTCATAGAAGTAAGCCCATGCCAGCCTGTGCCACGCAAACCTAAGTCAGCTGTTTAGAGCCACCAAACAGTAGGGACTTCAGGACACCAGGACTTGCCAGGTCAGCATATACATTGAGAATGAATCCACAAGTTTCTGAAGCTTTTAGAATCTTATTGGTGACTTTGTGGCTGCCAAAATGTGTGCCATTCATGTATGGCACCATGTACTCTACTTCCTAGTAATCTCAGAGATACTGCCAGATTACACTGATCTGTGGCTTTACCAGAAAAAAGAACTTGCCTGGTAATGTTTTTGATTAAGTTGGGTTGTAACAGACAAGATCTAAAGACACAAAAGCATGAAGCTCTTGTACTACTGTACAGTAATTAATGTACAGTCCTTTGCAGGGGCAGGATAAGGTTTCTCTTTTCAGCTTGTAGGTACAGGAGAGTTTCTTGCAGCAAAGGTGACTGCCTGCAAGACAGGCTGGTCCGCAGCAGGGGTGGGCACTTGGTCAAGGCAGAAGAGTGTAAAACCATATAAAAGCAAACAGACCCAGCTGACTATACTGTACAAAAAAACCTATGCAGTGACCTGGAAATCCAGTCACTCCTTCAGTCCTTTAGGAAGAGGATGGGATAGGAGGCCTTAACCAAACCTACAGCATACAGCACTTCCATCCTGTAAATCAGGCTGTCACAGTTCACCCTATCCCTTCTGTTTTCCAGGAATTATAAATCCCTGGCCTGACTTCAGCCCTGTAAATCTAGGGAAGCAAAATACTTGTGTTTCTATGCAGCAGAGAAGATCTTTGCTGGCAGCACCGAAGGCGTAGAAACAGCTTCTCCAGGTTTCTGCTGAATCACTGAGCCGCTTGCACCAGAGTGGTGACCTTGCTTTGAGGTAAAGCACCATGCACATTAATGGATGGTATTCAAAATAAGGCTTTTCCATACCTTTATAACCTTTACAGATGATAGATCCTTTTTTGAATGGGCAGCAAAATTTCCTTTAAAGGCCCTGTACACATGTGGTTCAGACCACCTTTCTTTCTCCTTTTTCCACCCATAAGAATGCGCTGGCCTATGTCTGTGCTGTGATCTGCAAGGGCTTCTGTCAAGTGCTCTTATCACTTAACTGTAGAATAATCAGTTGTCACCTAGTTATGTGTTTATGGCATATACATTATACCATTTTGGAGATAAGAAACGATTACTGGCACGCACACCTTCACTAATTCACTGACAGAGGAGTGAGAGTGAATACAACTGTCAAGGTACAATGACAGAATACATCAGCATTAGGGTGATCAAACAATGCAGGCAAATATAGTCTATAAACATAAACCTGTTACAACAGCAGTACTTTATGACTTTTGGCAGCCTCAAAGTCATCAATAAGATCCTAAAAGCTCCAGTGACATGTGAACTCACTCTCAATAGATATGTTGTCAGAGCAATTTAATTTGCTTTGTGGTGGTGTCACTCTTTGTTGGAGAAGGACCTTTCTCACCCTCAGAGTTCATTAATGACAGCGTCAAAAATAGTCTTATTGCCATGACAACAATGAAGAAAGTTGAATGGAGACTACTGGATGGCAGAAAGCAGATATTTCACGTGGATGTACTTGGCAGACATGCTCAGGACAAGCAAAATGCTGTTGCTTAGAAAATATGCTAAGGTGAGTTCAAATTCAATGTGTACAAGCAGCTTCTCAGTCTTTAAATATGTCTCCCTCTGCATAATTCTTTTAACAGACACCATTTAATAAAAATCATTTTCATATCAGAATATTAGAAAAAGAAGTATTCAGTGATTTATGTCAAAAAACCTGCTCAGCTTCACCATTTACAGATGGCAGTATTTTTAAGGCCCTTTTCATCCATCTCATGTTTTTTTTTCACAGCAATGATGACCTTGTTTATATTGTTTCCGTTGCTCTTCTGCTTTGCAGTTTAGTCACACGAGCAGCATTTGATGGAGTATAAATGGTAAACACAACTCTGGGTTAATGATTTTTACGGTCTAATTATTTTTTCTGTGGCAACAAAATTCCCTTCTATCACTTTGTAATTTTCTCTCTGTGAGACTCATCGACTGTCACCAATAATGCAACTCACAGTAGGTAGAACCTTACACAGTAGCAACCTGAGTCTCCTTATAGGCATGGATTTAAAGCTCTTGGCCACCTTCAAAGAGAGTTCAAATTCTGAATAGCAGCTGCAGGTTCCACCAGGGTAAGTACACAAGAATTATACCTATTTTTGAAATAAATCTTTGCCTGGTGACAGCCCTTTCCTCCCACCAAGCATTCTTGTAAGGCCTCCTCACTTCAGAGGTCAAATTTAGGATCCTCACCCCAGAAAAGAGAAGGTATGTCTGTGTGCATTTTTCTCCCTTGTGGAGATTACATTCATGACTGATAGTTTCCCTTCACTCTTTCTGTGCCTGCTTTTGGTCTCTTCCAGAGGAATTTCCAATTTAAGGTAGCTGCCTCCAGATTCCATCAGTTTAATAGTGAAGAACTTCTGTATGTTTTTGAAGTTGATCCATTCCCTGAACTACCTTTTTTACTTCTTGGTCATGGAGTTTGAAGGTTTTGGGCCTGTTCTGGAGGGATTTCACGTTTAGGACAGCAGATGTTGAAAACTATAGGGTATGTTTTTGTAAATTTTTCTCTATTTTAGAGGCATACCTGTTATCTATGCCTGCTCTTTTGGATAGATTTTAAGGCTTTTGGCCTCCTTCAGAAGGATTTCATATTTAGGATAGAAGTGCCATAGATTTCTGACACTCAAATAGAACAAAAGTCAAAGAGACAGAAGGCTCTGTCACCGGTCTATTTTGATGGTCTGTTTTTAGGAGTTCCAGTGTTAGCCTGGAGCACTGAAGAAGGGATGGAGGGGTGAGAGCACTCACTCGATGGCTGTAGTCTCGAACCAGCAAACAGCAATGATGACCACCAAGAAGATAAAGAAGTCAAAGAAAACTCCCCAGTGTCCCTCTTAGGCATCCTTCTGTGCCTGCTGGGTTTGCAGGTGCACTATCCCAAGGTCATAAACAAGCAAGCTCACAATAACAAGTTTGTCAAAAATAAGTCTATAGCAAAACTTTCTTGCGGGAAAGGTATGCTGGTTTGTCAACAAAGCAGAACTATCCCGTGAGAGAATAGGATCGCATACGTCACTGATAAGCTCCTCTGACTTGTTGTCATGGTGATGGCCTTGCACCGCAAGTGTTTGAGACATACCAAGCACACCCCCAGAAAGTCAGAAAGTGTTTTTATTGCTCCTTTACAGGCATTAAGGGACAGGGTTGGTGTGCATAGTGGTGACAGGTTGACGGTTGGACTAGATGATCTTAGTCATCTTTTCCAACCTTAATGATTCTCTGAATCTGTGATTCCAAGAAATGAAAAAGTGAGTAAGCCCAGATATTTGACATCCCTGGGTGAGGCACTGAATCTAGGTACATACTACGTCATCCAAATCAGAAGCAAGCTAATTCCAATTAACTGCATTTACCCTTGTCTAAACCATTGATTTTCCCTTATTCTTGCCCTCCCAACCTCATTTCTCCTGGTCATCTGCTGTTTTCTATCCTGCTATCATGCTCCCGCTTCTTGTTTCAAAGGGAATGATCTAGATCTTGTAAAACATTCTTTCTGCTGAACATTTCTATATGCCCATCATTTGGTGATTAAACTGATGTAATTCTAGACCATCACTAGAGAGCATGAGCACCCAGTCCTGCACATCCATGTCCTGAGGGAGTCACAGTACTGATCACATAAGAGCAGTGCCTTGGTTTCTTTTTCTATTCTCCACATCAAATTTTTACCATCTATTAATCTGACAGGATTAATTAGTGATAGAACAGGAGGGAATGGCTTTAAAATGAGACAAGGGAGGTTTAGGTTAGATATTAGGAGGAAGCTTTTCACACAGAGGGTGGTGATGCACTGGAACAGGGTGCCCAAGGAGGCTGTGGATGCCCCATCCCTGGAGGCATTCAAGGCCAGGCTGGATGTGGCTCTGGGCAGCCTGGTCTGGTGGTTGGTGACCCTGCACATAGCAGGGGGGTTGAAACTGGATGATCATTGTGATCCTTTTCAACCCAGGCCATTCCATGATTCCATGATTCCATGATTCTATGATTCCATGATTCTATGATTCTATGATCAGTTTAAGGACAGAGGCTGTATGTTGCCATCACATCCAAGTCCCCTTCCTAATCAGATACAGACAAAGCACTGTAAGGCTAATGAGTAAATCATGATTTTCCCTTCAATTAGTACTATATTACATTAGCTGACGCAGAGCTCCACCTGTCATTTTGTTCACCTTGTTCAGTTCTTTGGACTTCCACTCAACATTCTCCACTCATTACAGATTCAGAAAATATTATCCAACAGATCAGGGTCTGGGTACTCTTCTCTTAGTCTTTTGCTTTCTTGCAAATGAATTCATCTAATTCTTTATTTCCTATTTCTTGGCCTTCGCTCCTAGATAATGCGTCATTTCTCTGCACAGAAACTGCTGAAGTTTTTACACTTTCTTCTAAGGAACCTTTCCCTTACCTTTTAAAAGTTAAAATAAATTGTTTTTTACTTCTTGATTCTTTATGCTGCCTTACATTTTTACATTGCTTTACTGACAGATTCAAAATATTCCAATGTATCAGTGAGACACAATTTCCCATTGCAAAAATTGGTGGATTGCCTTTTCCCCTAACACCTCCTTTTTAATATCTTTTTCTTAATGCTTTTTTTTCGGAGGTATGAGACATGATTGCAAAAGCTATTATTATAATTTTCAGCAGCTGAAGTCTGAGAATATTATGAAGAGATGAGACAACTCCAGGACAACCTTTGATATCTGACTGCCATGTTATTCTGGCACTCTTTGCTGGGTTCATCTGCTGCCTGCAAGTTGATTAATCAAGTTCTTTGAATACTAAACTGCAGTGCAACCCAATTCTGCTAACTTAGCCTCTACTCAAGCTACATGTTTTAGTCTCTCACACAGGTACCCAGCTGGAAAATATTTTTGACACAAAGTGCAAAATGAAAAGCAAGGAGAAACATAAGAAATGCCAGGGAAGTATCATCACTGAAAGTGAGGTCATCGGATTGCTTCCAGAACCCAATCGGGCTGAGCAGTGCCAATACATTTGCATCAATCGTCTTCCTTAGGTATAACCATTTCATCTTTTTTTTGTTTTTCTTCACCAGTGAAAAGGCAAATGAGTGAGTAAGGTGTGAAAGACACAGCAGTTTGTCTGACCAGAGATATCCTATTTGTTCTGCCTTGGCTGTGGAGAAGTCCTGCAGCATACCTTGGGTCCTAGTCTGGAGACCCCATTAAATGTGCTGAAAGGGTTTGAACCTAAGGACTTCTCTTGGCTTCTACCAAAACAATTTCCCACCAGCAAGCCCTTGGAGGGCCTACTCCTGCTGCCCCATCAGTTAAGCACCTGTCAGAGGTCTGTGGTCCTTGCTGGCCGCAGTCATTCATTCCCTGTCATTATCTTGCCTTTTAAAGATAGGTTTTAACTACACATTAATTGGCCTTGCTAGTGAGGTTCAAAACCTTGATAAATTATTCAGTGAGCTCTTCAGCCATATTTACTCACTGAAAGGAGGATGCCAAGTAGCAGGGAAAAGCTTCTGCCTGGTGTGTTTGTATGGAATGGGAGATGCAATACAGGGGTATTTGTGTCACTTGCACAGAAAATAACAGCAAAAGTCCATCTTTTTTGCTTGATGAAATTTCTTTGTTGTAGTTGGAGAAATTTATTTTAGGTTATGGCTGATGAGAAGTAATGAAGATCTTGCCTTATGCTCACAAATTATCATGCTCAAGCCACAAAACCGTTGCCTTTTCCACTTCATTGCATCCAAATGTTGCAACCATGTCCTGTTCAGGGAGAATATTCTGGGTTATTTGCTCGTATGTGTAAAAGTGTCTGAGATCAACAAAGAACAGAAGACCAGAAACCTAGTAATTAATAGTATTGTACTGTGCCAATGAAAAGCTCCTTGTGAAATACTGCAATAAAAACATTAACACAAATTTCCCTGTGCAAGAAATGTGTACCAAAATGCCTTGCACTCACATCTTATCACCTAAGAGGAAAGGGTTTGCTGCGGTTTCAGTGCTCAGTTAAATCTCTAGCAGGGTGAACAAAGGTGTGTCCTATGGCTGCGGCACCACACAGTCCCACTAGGCTTTTAATGGGAGGGGGCTGCCCTGAGCATGACAGCTTTTAATTTGTGCTGGAGCAGATAGAGAAGGCTGCAGTCAGGTTAGTCCCAGCTGAAAAGGTTTCTGTGAAGGTGTGTTGGGTCACAGTCAAGTCATTTCAGCTTACCATTAGCAAAGGAGGTCCTGTGCCCTATGCACAGGTCTCTGCCTGCTGCCCCATCACTTACACGCTTCCCTGCACTGAAACCATTTCTCAGGCCAGGCTATTTTGAGGCAGGCAAATATATCCCCTGACCATGGTCCTCTGCCCCTAGCCACTTCCCCTCTGCTACCAAGCCAGAACATGTGGTTTCTGAGTCTGTTGGGATGGTAACTTTTTTAACCTTTTTTTTTTAATAGTGACAAGATTTCTCTGTGTACTTACTTCACTACGCAGCAGCACATTTTGCTTCATGTCCTCCATCTGTGAGTGCTAATATAGGTAGCAGAAGATTAAGAGGCAGAGAAAAAGCAGAAAGTGTAAGGCACAGATGTGTGAATGGAGAGATTTAAAAGGTTCTGTGAGGTAAGAGATTGTAAGACATGAAGGGAGTCATTCTTTACCATGCAATCAAAACTATGATCCAAAATTTAGTGATTGAAGTGTCTATCACATTGCTTATCTTCTGTGTGCAACAGTACATCTGAAGTCCCATCTACATCGGACGATGCACAGGCTCGTGCTTCAGTGAGACAGCTTACTATCAAGCATCTGTATCTGTCTCATTGGGTTTTACAAATTGAAGTGTTTTGCCTTCAGAAATCCTACCAGTCACCCTCATACTGTAGCAATATTCACTGCAATCGTTAGCATGTGAATCATGGATTCAACTCTCAGTGGAGCCTGGAGAGAGATCAAGCTAGGGAAATGTTTGAGAGATCAGGAGTGCTGAATAGCTCTCTGACCTCCATTTTGTTGACCGAGTCTGTGACCAAGTTGCCTAAAGATAGTCAGTCTGGTGCCATTAGAGTGCCCTGAATGGCCTGCAAATCCTTATCTGGAAGGTCTTCAGCTGTATCTGTCTTCACCAAAGGGCAACCCAACTGCCACCAGATGCCTGTATGGGGGTACCTGAACCCAGCTCTTGATTTGGATTGACTATAATGGGCTTTGATGCTCCTGCTTCACGTGCACTCATATACACTGAAAGTAAGTGCCTGAAGAAGTCATTCTCTTAATCCCTCTCTCAATAAGAAACAATTTATTTGTTTTAATTGTGTAACTTTAACTGTACAACTCCTTTAAAAAAAAAAAAAGCCATCCTCTTCTGTAAAGGTAATGTAGTAGATTTATTCTATGTAGATTAATCAATGCATGTCAACTGGAGGTTGTAGGAGTGAATAATGAGTTGCAAGGTCTCTAGAAGGAGATTGAATGGCTATTTTTGACAGGGTAAATTTGCATTATTTTTACACTGTTTTTAATTAGATCCTTTTTTCGGATTTTCTACATGTTCCTTACAGTGGACAGGAAGGTGGGTTTTGTCTTGTTAATGCGTAACTTGACCTCTTAGGTTTTTCTTCCTCCCTTGAATGCTGGAAAAACAGACTAACTCCAGAAATGGGATGACAGGCAGGGTATGGTGGTAACACTTAAAATATTTTAAAAGTGTGTTTATGTGTTATGATGACAAGCTTGGGTTTGAATGGATCAGCAGACCCAGAGGTAGGAAGGAACATCCTACTAAGTCAAAGTGACAGCACCAGTGGGAGAGAGGCTCATTGCTTGTTCCTCCCTGCAACACTGATACAATCCAAGTCCCAGCATCATATAGAATCATAGAATCAAAGGTTGGAAAGGACCTACAAGATCATGCAGTCCAACTGTCCTCCCACTACCATTGCTACCACAAGCGCTAAACCACATCCTGCAGCTCCTCATCCAGATGCCTCTTGAACACTGCCAGGGACGGCGACTCCACCACCTCCCTGGGCAGCCATTGCAGTGCCTGACCACCCTTTGAGAGAAAAAGTTCTTCCTTATGTCTAACCTAAACCTCCTCTGGTACAATTTGTACCCATTTCCTCAAGTCCTGTTTGTTGCCTGGGAGAAGAGGCCAAACCGCTTCTCATCACAACCTCCCTTCAGGAAGATGTATGGGCCTTTATTCCTTACAAACCTTCTCCCATTGTAGCAACCCAAGTCATTGGCTCTTTACTGTGACCTTTCATTGAATTTTTAGCTCTTTGGCTTTTGTACTGAAAGTAAGGCACATTTGCAAGGGGCTTGCAGTATTTGATCTGTGTGGAATGGGGGTTCTGCTGACCCTTATGAATTAAACATCTACTGTGTGAGGGCTTTTAATGTCAGGGCACTTGATTGATGATACAGTGACCCTCATGTTCCATACCCGCTAATTCCTACAAAATAGTACAGTCATAATCCTCCCATTTGTATATGCTGAGAAGGAGGGCTTGTACCGCGATAACCACAGGGCAGAAATTGCACAACTATCTTAGGACAATTTTTTTCCAAAACTGTTTGGTAAAATTCTTTCTAAAAAAAGTACATGCTTGTAGAAACACGTTAAGGGGAAGAGTCAGAGATTTCTCAGCTCTGAACAGACAAAAAGTAACTTTGACTCAGATGAAATTTTCTTCATATAAGGGTGTTACTATAGTGTTGCCTTTACATTCATCCATGTCACTGTCAAACAACGTTAGTGATTCCTGGCTGACTCCTCATAATCCTTTGTTGAAGTTATGAGTCTACAACATCCCTTACTCTGCTTACAGCGTGGGTGCCACTGAGCTACATGGGTCTAAGATCAGCAGGAGACAAGCATAGAACAAACACACTTGCTCATTAAGGGTGGGCCTGCAGACAGCAGGTTTAGATGTTTGCCTTGAGGTCAGGCGCCTGATCAACAGTGGTTTCACACATACAGTCAAAAGAGGATGAATGGAGTTTGGGCTCATGGTCTCTTGGAAGGTAGCACCACTGAGTCAGTGTGGCTGGTCTCCATGGTAGTCATTCATCTGAGACAGAGCTAGCCAAGATGCCCCAGGTGAGGCTGTATAGGTATAAGCTATACCTTTCAGGAGCAGCTCCTGGGCATTATACAGTATCTTTTATGGCACCCTGAATGACACTACATAGCTGCAATGAGGCAGCTAAGCAGTGCTGCAGACTCGCATGACCGTACATTGCACTTCCACTGTGTGATACGTTATGTCTTACTGACCTAAATCGCATCTGATCTCCCTGTGTTATGCTCAGCTTTCATCCAACTCAGTACCCCAGTAGGCATCAGAACAGAACCAATCTTAGCCTGCTGTTTAACCGAGTGGGAGTGTTTCAGTGCCACACCAGCTACAGTGCAGAAAAGATAAAAAGAGAAGAAACAGGTTAGTTAATAGGTGCTCTGTCCTGTTTTTCTGGATGAGGAGCACTGCGATATTTTTGTCTCCTCCGTCAGTAAGGATCCATATGGATGCACCAGTTGCTTCAAAAATAATTGTCAGCTTTCACCAGCATTCAGATGGGCCCTATTTCAGGCCCCATGCACGTAGCAAACAAAAGGTGCCACCTAGTGTTTCCGAGCTGTATCCTAAACCAAAAAGAGAAATCATTCGAACAGTGCATTTCATGTCTACTTTCTCATCAACAGACACAAGTCTAATCTTCAGGATGCACAAGCACTTCAATTCAGGCAAGTTTAAGCACTCCAGAGCTTGTAAGTCCTCTGCTTCCCTTTACTTTGTGCTATACTTCTCCAAAGTCTGTGTCTGAACTTACTCAAAGATATGGATATCCAGGAGTAGGATCCATTGGTTCCTCTGCATTAAACAATTTAAAATCATTATAAACAATTATTCATTTTTTAACAGGCTGGAATATGAAATACAGACTTGCAAATGACTAATAAATTTCTGACTTAGGGTGTTTAATTTCATTTGTCAAGTGGAAAAATGTAGTCATTTGCTGTTCCACAAAGGACAAAGAGACAGTTTCAAAAATAATAAAATGGACAGTAGAGTTGGATCTATAACAGGCCTGAACAGCTTAACTCTAATCTAACTGCTTCTGTGGATGCCTTTGACAAAGGATCAGATCTCTGAAAAACCACTGAGATCCCAACTATACCTTGCTGTTGTCCTTGCAGTGCTAAATCCATCAACACACACGTCAAGCCAAGTGCTGCAGATGGGCAGACGCAGCAGGAGGGCAGGTGGGAGTCCTGGGAGGAGGCAGCTGGAGGTTGGGGTCAGCGCTGGGAGATCGTGCTCTGCAATAGAGGTGGACGGAGAGAAGTGGTGTGGCCAGGTCCATGCTGACTTTTGGAACTGACCCTGACCTGAACCAGCCCTTCCCGCATCTTGTTTTGGAGAGAATTGGTTTCCTGGGAATGAACTGTGAAGCCGGTTTTTGAGGGAGTAACAACTTTTATCTGCATCGACAGACACCAGTGCTATATCCAGCTATTGAGGACCATCCTGCAGCACCTGAAGGTTTACACTTCAGGTAACAGGTACAAAACGGATAATGCAAAGCAAAATATAGTAGCTGTTGGCAGCTTTGGCTCTGGTTCACAGTAAGGGATTACTGTTCTTTTTCTTTTCTTCAGGAAAAAAAAAAAAAAAAAAGTATAAAACAACATAACAGAGATGCTCTTTGAAAGAACAGGCAAATATGTTGCCTGTTTTTAATTTGCAGGAGTCTTTCTATCTCCTAGACTCAGATAAGGCCAACAAGAATGGGTATCCCATCTGAACATCTAGGAGCTCATATTACTTCTCAGCTTGCAGAGCATAAGTAGAACAACTGCAGTAAAACAAAAGAAAATGAAAAAAAGCTGCTACAGATATATTTCAGCTTTTCCTCCCTTCAGGATTAAATTCCTTAAAAAACCTCTGCTCCATCCTGTTTGTTTCATGGGCTGTATTCTTAAAACTAAATATTCAAGGATTATTCTGTAAGAACAAATGCCATAAATTATACTACTTTTATTTCTCCAGGACTGTTTTTTATTTCGGAAAAAATCTGAACTGCTGGAAGAGCTTTCACGGTTGCTATAGCTCTTTTTTCCTAAAGCAAATTATATGTGAACTATTCTACAATACATTTTACTCTCCAAATCTTTTCCTTGATTACTGGGATATCTGTATGTATAAATAGACGCTGCTGGTTTTGCATGTCTGATTCATTCTGCAATGCCACCATCCAGTGTTAGTGATGCTTCACTGTCATTGTGATGATTCTAAAATCCTATATAATGGACTGGAATATAGCTGAACATTTCAGAAGAGGGTAAAAGCTGAGAAAATGAAACTTTTAGTATGTTCCAAAAAGCACATTAAAAGGAGAGAAGGAGATTTTGCACACCGTTATGAGTCACATTCACTTCTCTCATTCACAAGCCTAATTCCATAGCAGGAGACCTGTGGGCTTTAAGCATTCTGTTGCCTTCTTTTGGAAAGCCAAGACATGCACATGTAAGATTTCCAGAAGAGATGTTCTGGATCCTTGAGCTGAGTCCCCTGGGGAGACAATGTGCAGCAGACCTTCCAAACTGATCATATTCCAGGTTAGAGCCAGTAGGATGTGCATTTCATATGGAAAACTGTCACTGGTAGCTTAAAGCTTTCTTCTAACTTCCAGAATAATTGGCGCATAGCCAGAAATCACAAGCTCTTTCTATCAATATTTTTCCTAAATATAAATGATAGTTCTTCCTTCCTGTACATTCATTGATATCAAACTCAGATTCTTTGAATAATAAAGATGGGATAAATCCAAAAAGCCATACAAACTATTCCACTGTTCCAAGGTAGGATCATTAATAACATATTCATACCATCCCTGACAAATTCATGTATTATCAGCAACTAAAGGCCTTCACTTATGGTAAACATTAAAATCAATTAGGCAACACATTCCAAACTGTAGTTAGGGAATTTTTTTCTTAATGCCTAATCTGCTTCTTCCCTCCCTGAAAAATTTTGTCTGCTTTTCCTTGTCCTATCCACAACATACATGGAAACCTACAGAGGACTTCATTTTACAAGCAGTATTGGAAGACTGTTAGGATTTTTCCCTCTCTTATTCTAATAGTGAAAGCTATACAAATTATCCTAACCTTTTCACATAAAACATGCTTTCTAGACATTCAGCCATTCTGGGCAGCTTCCAGTTGGTGCCTATTACAGCAAACTGTGCTGTCCAAGAATGGAGGCAGTAATAAGATATCTCTACGTTACGAAGTTTGAAATATTCTGTTCCCTTCCATATATGTACTAACATGACCTTTGAATTTTTGAATCATGATTATCTTGGGATCCACTTTGACTGCCATATTTCCTGAAGAGCTGCTATATGGCTATTGTTCCCTACCTCAGTTCGAGGGTTACTGCAAATGGAACTCAGTCTTATTTTCCACCCAATTCCTCAGAAAACAAAACACACACATTTAGGCAGTTGCTTTATCTGCTTTACCTGAAACTTTCTCATTCTCTTCAATTTTCTTGGAACTCATTTGCTTCTCTGATTTAGTTGAAAAGCAGCATAGGTATTAAGTTCTTTCAAGCTGCGTGAAAATCAATGACCGGATAGAGGAAAAAGATGAAAATTACATCCGAGACAGAGGCAAGGTTGCAGTATGAGTGCACTGTGTGTTTATTTTGTCTGGCTGGTAGCACAGAGCAGAACCAAGCGAAAACATGTGGTGATGGGAAACAGCACTTTACAGGGAGGACAAAGAAGACGAGGAGAGGGCATGTTCATGCATCTCACATTGCAGACACAGAAATGGGAAATAAATCCACAGCTCTGTGAACTGGCTTGACTCCAAATTGTTTCTCCTATCACCAGCATTGCAATTTCTCTCAGGTTTCGGTCACAGGCAAATTTAATAAGCATATCCTATTTCCTCCTCCAAGTCATTAGTAAAACACCGAGTCAGTGCACACCAAGGAGGGGGCTGCTGGACCTCAGCACTGCCCCTTTTCTGCCAGCAATGTAACAAGCAGAACATTCTCCAAATATCATTTTTCAAACCAGTGTTGTTCCTGTTCTCTTTCAGGTTCTTTAAGCAGATTACGCAAGTGAAGCTTTTCCATTTCTTCTTATGAACCACAAGATAATGGTCTCGATAGCAAGTGCAGTTCATCTTCATTGAGTATGGTCCTTCAAAACTCTCTTGAACAAGGATAACCAGAATTGCAGAGTGCAGAAGGGGTGCCATGGGATTACTACTAACGGTACAGCCTACTTCATCACTGCTGGAAATAGTCTTCTTAGCAGGCTCCAAGATCTCATCTGCTTCTTCACTGTCTCTGTTTTCCCAGCGCCTTCACATACAGCTTGCAATCAAAGAATACAGGCAGTTTTTCTTCAGTTCTGCCATGTCTGACTGATGCATTCACAGTTTATAGGCAGAGGTAATAACAGTTTCCATTCAGTAAATGACCTCCAGTGTCCCACTTTATCCTGTTTTTACTGCTGTTTGGGAATACAAAAAGAAACACTGTCTATTCTAATTCTCCTCTGTATTCAGAGTGCCTCTCGCTTTCAAGTCAACAGTAAATTTTGTTTGCATACTACAGACATCTGAAATACTAACAAATTCCCTTCAATCCACTTTTTTATTTTTAAATGCAGCCTTTTCTTCACCCTTGATGTAGCTGCTCTACATCTAGCTTTAAAAAGCATTTCATCAGCAGTAAGTAACAACTCTCCATGTTGAAGCATGGCCTGCACTTACTGACCCTGAGGGAGCTGGAACCTTCATGTCACACTAGAAATCTTCATCTCTTTATACAGTTAGCATCATTAATAATTTAATTAATAAGAACAACAGTCCTACACAAACTACTAGTAGAGCCACTTCCATGGATCCTGCCCATTACAAAGAAGTAGAGACCATTTTCAGACATGTACTATCTGTGCTTTTGATCCTTCTGGGTACCTGTTGGAGAAAGACCCCTCACTTGTGTGGCCTTTATTCAACACCTATTTGATGGAATAAATCCATAAGAATTTCTCATCCTTGTGTCAGGACCTCATTTGCAGTCTTGTGTGTGGTACCTGTCAGCAGCCACAGCAAATCTCTCATTGGCAAGTCTGGAGTCAGGTCAGCCAATGCTACTTGGGGCATCTCTGCACCCCATTTCATTATACAGTATATATCCATCCTAGATGATTCGATGGAATAACAAAATATGTTATTTTTATGAAATTAATGGTTTGTTTTCTTCCTTCTGTCTACCCTGTGTTTGTTGTGAAGGCAGAGGAAGCACAGGTTTCTTTCCCGTCCTCAAGATCTAGCAGTCACCCAAGCACCCAGGGAGAACTGGAAATATCTGCAAAAGTCTGATGTAATTTGCCTTTCAAGCAGCATCCAAACTGAACCACTGTGGTTTTTGCATTTCACTATCTGGAGCTAAGTAGGAACTAGCTGCATTCCTAATTTATTGGAGGACTTAATGGACTTGCCTCCGGGAAATCTACCTTTTTTATTCACAAACTGCATAAAGCAGAAAATATATATTCATATGTTTTATTTTATTTCTGAATGCTAACTGCAAGTGTTTTACAAAAAAAGTAAGCTCCTGAAATCGTTCTGCATGCAGCGTAGACATCTCCCATGTCTGGTGACAGAGGTCCTACATCATTTATTTCCACATTTATGCATTACGAGAATGTATTATTTCAGGATTTTAAAAATGTCTCTCACTATTGATACCACATGGAGAACTGGAGAAACAAACCATTTCATCTAATTATCACGGCCCCCAAGTATTTTTTTTCTCCTAAGTAAGGCTGGTATACCTTCCAGTCTGTTTTCAAATCGAGACGAATATCCAGTGTATTCACAGAACATATTTCACACCTGCTTTTCATCATTTAATATTCTTTCAGCTCCAGACGACCAGAAGTGCATAACAGAACTCACTTAATGCATTCACTGATGTGCTCTGTTAGAAACAGCAGATCTGAAAGCAGATGCACAATACTGGGAAGGATGTGCGCTGCTGCTGGTTTACATTTTAGCGTTAGCTTTGGTCCCTCTTCACCTGTAGATAAACTCTGCCCTTTCATTAAATCAGATGTTTCAAATAAGGAAAAAAAACACTCAGATCCTCTTCCCAGGACTCTGGGGAAAGGTTTGAAGGTCTTCACACCAAGAATGTGCCTGAAGCCAAGGTGTTCTGCTACAACAGTACAGACAATGACATTCGACAGAGCTTAGATATGAGACAAAAAGGAGAGGAGCTGAAGAGGTCCTTCCAAGATACACCAGCAAATCTAATGAAAGCAGATCTCAAGTGTGGAAAAATACATTGTGGTTTTGAAATATGGCAATCCCTGGTATGCCATTTTTTTTTTTTTTACATTAAACCTGTGTCCTAAATCAATTATTCAGCCTTTGGAAAGATTGTAGAGAGACAGCTTGAGCCCAAAGGTTCTGCTGCATTAAATGAATTTCTAGGAGAGTACTGGTAGCTTCTGTAATCCTGCATTTCTATAGTGCATTGGATTTTTTTTTTTAGTCTATCTGATAATTCCAGTCAACATGATAATGAAGGTGGTCCTACTGACACAACAGTCTTTTTTTTTTTCAAATAATGTCTTCCTTTTTTCCTTTCTGACTTTTTCTTATTTCTCCTTTTCTTGATCAACACCGGAGACAATTGAATGATTGGACTCAGAAATTCATTTGTTTTCCTTCTTCTTCTCTTAATGAAATAGATTGCAAACATTTGAATATGGTATTTACTGTACAGCATGATGTCAAGAAGAATAAAATTCCCTCGGAGGAATACTCTGAGGGAAGCAAAGGCATTTTAAGCATTAGATATTTGGCTTTTGTATTTCTAACTATTTAAGAAGCAAAAATATCATGACATATTCACATGATGAGAAATATTTGTAAACAGAATATAGGTGGCTTAAATCCCTCCAGAGATTCCTTGAGGAATTACAGACCTCCCTTCTATTTACTGAACAGCTTGCCTATTAAAATACTAGAAAGCCAATGCCTTCAAGCCAAAACTCAGATGCTCTCCTCACTTGCACTCTCCACATCTATTTGCATACCCAAAAGAGGATTTAGAAATGCTTCACAATATCTTTTTTTGAGAGCCAATGCCTTTATTTAACTTAATCCTCAGATTTAGTGGGTGGCAACCCTGTCCATGGCAGGGGGTTAAATCTGAATGAACTTTATAAGGTTCCCTCCAACCTAAGCCATTCTACGATTTTATGATATTTTGAACAATACATACGATCATCTAAAAATAAAAAAACTACTATTTCAGGAAGGCTGAGAATTACTGCCCCTCCATCTACCTGTGTGTCTTTCCCTTTCATCTCACTAACCAAACATTTCAAAGCGAAGCTTCAATTTAACATTTTAGATGAGGAATGGAATATAATTTTAAAAGGTGGAGTATCTTATCAAGGACATTGATTATTTGAATGGTATTATCTGTTTTGTAATGCCTTGCCAAAGTACATTCTGGGAACATAAGCTAGGGAAAATTAATTACAGTCAGTGCTTGGGTACTCCAATGCAAAATCACTGCAAACTGCACCTCAAAGCATCTAAACTGTCAGAAGTGTGAAGAAGTGGATTTGAGATTCTTCTGAACTCAATGAACTGAAGAATAGAGGTTTTTACTGAATACACTAATGATCAATGCCACTACAGTCTCATTCCATTCATTATTCTAGCTTCAATTAATGAGATGGCATCTTTAGAATTCTCATTGTTCTGCTGAAGAACTGTGGATGTAAAACTAAACTGTAGCCCATGGGAATTGGTTACGTTGTATTTTTGTTGCTCTGAAAAAATATGAAGGAAGTGCAGGCCTCATAAACATGACTCATTTTCCTACTAATTTTCCTAATATAGCCACAAATGCAGCCTTTGGGTTGTTCAGCCTCGCCAATTGAAGGACTTTTTATATAATTTCAATTATCTCCCACTGTGGGCTATGCCAATATCATCATCCATTATTATATTTATGGAATAATTCAGATGTTCATGCAGGTAGTGTAACTTGTTCTAGGAAAAAAAATAATGGAGTGAGAGCACAGCTTTGTGCGTCACTGATGCTTGTATGTCCAAACTGCTGAGGGAGAATGGCTTAACAACCTTTGGTGAAGAAACAGAAAGAACATGCACGCCAGCATCAGGAGTTGGGGGACTCTTGGTCATTGCAATTTTATATGAATATCTGCCACAATCGCTTGCAACTATTGAAGAGTTAGTGTTAGTAAAACTGTTCAATCAACCCAAAAATGTTTGGAAAAGGACACAGCTGCATATACCTGTTGAGATGCTGATTTTTTAACAGACTGTAAGAAGAAACTGGAGAACACTCTGGTACATGTTATCCTCACCAGAATCAGAAAGCAATTGAGAATGGGATAGTTTGTGTAAAGATAACATTCCTATTCCCTAGGAAACAAGGAGGTTGAAAAAGATAATAAAAATGGATATCAGGAAGACAAACTTCAAAAAGCACAGAGAATTTGTAAGTAAAATCTCTCAGATCACAAATATAAAGAAAAGAAAATGGTCTTAGAAGAGCTTTTAAGTGCTCTTAGAAACCTTGTGAGGCTACAGATGTGAGTTGGCAGGTGATAGCTTTACCAAGGCAGAGGATGGTCTGAATCCACAATGAGAATTGAGTTTAGCTAACTCATGGTCTTTCTGATTATATCAAATGCAGAAAATAAGTACACACCCATGGAAACTAGGTCAGAGTGATTAAGGTGTATAAAAAACATAGCAATTGCATAAACAACTGGGGAAAAATTCAGAAATGTCCAGGCCAAAGAGATTTGAGTAGATAAGAGATTTCAAAGGCAACAATGGATATCAAGTAACAAGATGACAAAGAAAAATGCTGATCTGTTGCTTGATTGAAAAGAAAATCTTTTGACAGATGGCATCAACAAGGACCAGATGCCTTCCTGTATTTGTCTCCACACTAAACCAGAAATCAATTAGTTAATGAACCAAACAAGAATGACAAAAGGGTTAGGCCTGTGATTAGGCTAGCATAAGACAAGTTAAAATGTATTCAAAATCAAGAAGGTAGTATGTTTTCTTTAAATCAGCCAGGCCTCATGTATATTATGCTATTAGAACGTAAGTAGTGACATTAGGATTCTTTGAGCACACTTGGAGGCTGGAGTACTTACTATGAAACATGAAAAGGGAAACTATGGCACCTAGCTTTAGAAGATGATAAAAACAAGATGAAGTATGGCTAGTAGTTTTCAGTTCCCCTGGAACACTGAGACAAATATCCTCAAGAATCTATAAAAGAGGGAGATATGTAACTAAAACTAAGAAAACTAAAACTAAATGACAATAGTTACTGTCGCAGACTTACAGTCCTGCAGGACTGTCCTAGACCTAGCACTATCAAGTACTGAAGGAAGGAGGAAAAGGAAATATTCCTATCAAATAATGCAAATATTAAAAAAAAAAAAAAAAGTGTTAAAAAAGGCCTGAAGATTTACAAAAGGATTAGATTTCAAAGTAATTGACAATCAGAAGAAATTATTTCTAAAGTAGCATAAGATTCATCAGGGTCAAGTTAAAAACAGTTTACATTTATGCAGTAAGGGACGGACGATAACGAACGAGAGAGCGCATCTGCAAAAAAAGACTTCAAGTTTCAGTGCACCATGAGCAGAAGAGCAAGAGTCAATAACATCCAGTGCTGCTGCCAAAAATTATATATCCTACCATCATAACTACAGGAATATAGCCCATAAAAACAATAAGTTATCCATCTGGGCTGACCATGCTTGTTAGTTATGAGCAGGAGAAATGACTTACATATCTAACTCTGCTTTTCATGACAAATAATGAAGAAATTACAGAGTAGAGAAATAAGAATGAGTAGAGATCTAGAAAGGAAAAACAAACTGAACAAGTAAATGTTGCTCAGACTGGAGAGAAGACTGAAAAAGACAACCTGAATCCAAGAAAATCCCAAACTGGGAACAGGGCTGTCTACACAGAATGCGAGCATGAATGGGCTTAAACTGTAGCAGAAAAGATTCAGATTGGACATCATGGGAAAAAATAACTATAACACTGAGGACATAGAAGTACAGAGTAAGCCATAACAGGATGTGGAAGATCCAACTTAAGAGGCATTTAAAAATAGGTTGCGTTACTGCTTGTCAAGGAATGATGCTCATAGAGGCACAGGAATAGACTGCATGACCTCTTGGAGTCTCTCCCAACAACCTTGTTTCATGATTCTGTGCTTCAAAAGATGATTTGGATAATCAAGCAAGTTAATTAACACGACTTTATACATCTTAATTCTAGTCTCAGATTTGCATCGCTCTATTTCTAGATAAACAGCTCCAGTAGATTTGCTTTGCAATCATAACACAAGGAATGGTCTTTTATGAAAGCTGATACTGTAGCACCAGTCTACCCAAGTCTACAGGCAAATGGCAAAGTAAGGGCTCCAACATGGAGGCATAAGGAGCTAAAGGGTATGATCAGCTACTGGCAGCTCCAGCAAAGTGCTGCTGGTGGGACTCACTCTATCTCAGCTATTTGAAAGCCAAACAAATTGCTACTCACATGTTTTTCAGTACATGACCTGTCATCTTACAGTCTCATCCTGCTATAAACTGCATAGTTAAAAGCAAAAAAAAAGTTATGTCTTAAAACTCCAGCAAAAAAATTGTCTTAATTTTATTTTATACCTAAACAGCATAGTTACATTCACTGCATCACACAGTCACATTCACTGTTTTGTTTTTCATCTTTACTGATTCAAATCCTTTTACTCTATTTTAGAAGTTGTTTGTTTGCAATTTTAAGCTACTTAGAGCTGTTCTCTGCCACAGGCAAAGCTGCAGTAAGATCACTCACTCCACACTGTCATTCTTAGGAAGGACAACACAAGTTCCTACAGCTCTTTAACGAAAGAGATTATGGTGTGCATATTGTATTCACCACTAGATGGGAGTGGAACATAATCTTCTGGCTGATCTCTAATAGCACTGATAATGTTAGAAGTATAGTTTCTCAGCTGATTATTAAAGAATCATGCTATCAATAGAGAATTGCTTCACTATGTCTAGAACAAGCAGTGGGAGCAACACTTAAGTTTTATTTAACAATTTCATAAAGTAATTATAACTCAAAAGAAGGCACTTTGCCTCCTAATCAGAACACAATTTTTTAAATTGCTTTTTAGTTTACAGAAAGAATTGGAAGATCCACTTGTTTTTCTGTAAGTTACATACCGAGCTGATATATTTTCAAGGAAGTACCTTGACTCAGCCCTATCACCTGTTGTTAACGTTTTTCTCTCTTGTCAAAATTGAGAACACTAAAATTCAAACAGATTTCACAACAGTTTATATACACATGGAAACAGTGTGCTTCTTTTTATCATACAAGGCCCTCTCTGGTTTTCTTACAACTTTTAAAATCAGTTTTGAAAGCCTCTAGACTGGAGTTTCTATACAATAAAATACCTTTTCATTTCCTCAGATGACTCTACCTGACTTGAAACTGATATCCTTGCAGGATCTCAGGCTCTCATTAGTAGTTATCAGTACTTATCACATTAAACTATACATGGATCATCAAAGAAAAAATTGCAATCATGAGTTTCAGCCCATTTCTTCCTTCTTTAGAAAGGAAAATACTTTAAAAAAAAAAAAAACTATTTTTTATGGTTCCACTTTGTTTTTACTACTGTTGGAAAAATATAAAGTGTATGTTAAAAGAAATACACTGGAGGTTTCTGGCATGATGTAAGGAAGGTGAAGACTGAAAGATTTCACACTGCCTTTCTCAGTGCAAGAGTTATGGGGCATTCCAGTGAAGATAGTAAGGAGCTGATTTAAACAAGCAAGAGGAAGCATCTTCTTATGTAATGTGTAAACTGCTGAATACACCATTAGGGACTACAATGAAGACAATATATAATGAATTCAAAAAACTGATAAGACATATGACGAGTAAAGCAGATTCCTGAAGAATGTATCTGTTAGGTTTTGTCTTAGGGTGCACAAAAGTATTAAAAGCAATGGCTAAGATGCAACAACTGTACTGGAACTAGTACAAACTGGAGGAATGTAGTTGCTCTATTTTTCTGCTTTTCCCCCTTATTTTTAGGAGTATCTCCGTTCTTGTTCCTGTTTGAACCTTAAAAATCCAGCCATGCTTTGGGGACAGCTCCCCAGTGGCACAGAAGAGGCATGGTGCCAGTGGTAAAAACGTCAGTGTTTTCCTCTGGGGCTAACCACGTCCAGGGCAGCACAGGTTTGTGTCTCACTATTTGTTGGCTACAGGCTCATTTGGGAGCAAATGCTAAAGCGTATCTGCTTTCACACGTATTCAGGGAATCTTATTGTCATTGTTTAGGGTGTAGCCCTTCTCCCTCAGGGTCATCCTATTCAGCCAGTTTTACCATGCGCAAAGAGGCTCTGCCAGCAAGATAGACACGGCTTAGAAGGGAACACACAAAGCAGCCATTTCTCAGTGAATGCACACAAAAGATAGCTGGGATTTAATGAGTTACCAAGCTTTAGGGCACTCTCCACTCTGATAAGACCCCTAAGGAGCTTTTGCTGGCCTGGAAGGCGTCAGGCAGGCTGGGAAGACTCAGTTCCTCTTCTCTGCACTGCTGAGTTACCTACTCCTCATCTCTGCTTTTCCTGTAGGATTTCATACCTAGGTAAAACAACACAGTGTTTAAAACATGTGCGTTCTCCAGGCAGTTCTAACATAAATTTAGCCACCCTGAGCCACTAGCAGTACTTCTGCAGTCAAAAACAGTAGGGATGACACACAGCCTGCTCTCCTCATCTCCCTAACTGCATATCCATGACAGCAGGCCTGCAACAAGTATGTACAAAGCTGTCCTGTCAGTCCAGTGTCAAAAGGGGATTCTCCTCCCTCATGTTTTACCATACAAATTTTGGTTCACGCCATGCCATGCAAACTCAGGGCAATGCCATACAAAGTTTGGTAATACAGAACTTCCTGAGGTGCAAAATCTGTTCCACTTTCAGCCAGGGTCCATAGCAAGGTACCACAGAAACTTTAAATGAAAATGGTTTACACGGAGATCAGAATGAAGCCTAAGGTAAAGCTGCTGAAGTACCTCCTCTGAGCTCTGGGAATATCTGGACACCTGCATGAAGAGGAGGCTCAGGGGAGACCTCATTGCACTGTACAACTTCCTGAAGGGAGGTTGTGGTGCAAAAGGGTCTGGCCTCTTCTCCCAGGCAAATAGTAGGACCCGAGGAAACGGCCAGAAGTTGTACCAGAGGAGGTTTAGGTTGGACATTAGGAGAAACTTTTTCTCTCAAAGGGTGGTCAGGCACTGGAATGGCTGCCCAGGGAGGTGGTGGAGTCGCCGTCCCTGGCAGTGTTGAAGAGGCGCCTGGATGAGGAGCTACGAGATGTGGTTTAGTAGCTTCTGGTACTAATAGGAATGGGAGGGTGGTTGGAGTAGATGATCTTGCAGGTCGTTTCCAACCTTGTAATTCTGTGATGACATTTAGATTGTTAAAAATTTTGGCCTAAGATGCTGTTAATGAAATGAGAAGTAGAAGAGTTTCAAATCATGATACACTGACAAATTGGCTACAGTAACACACTGGACCTTTCTTCCTAGCACCCCTCATCTCAGAGCCAGCCTATCCACACACATACCACGTACATCCCCCAGCCAGGCAGGAGGCTTCCATTCTCCTGCTATGCAGGAGTCAGAGGGCTGGAGCACCTCTGCTATGGAGACAGGCTGAGGGAGCTGGGCTTGCTCTGCCTGGAGAAGAGAAGGCTCCAGGGAGACTTCACCTCACTGTGGCCTTCCAGTACTTGAAGGGAGCTTATAGGCAGGAGGGAGACTGACTTTTTAAGCAGTCTGATAGAGAGGGACATGGGGGAATGGGATGGGCTTTGAGGTCCTTTCCAACTCAAACCCATCTGTGGTTCTATGATTTCCACAGTCTCTTCTCTCCCTCACCCCTCTTCCTTTTTTTCCAAGGAAGGATTCAGTGTCCCCTTTCCTGCTTTACATTTTAGCCTAATTTTAGGTGTGCTGCTGCTTGCAGCTGTGAGCTAGTGGGAAAAGGGACGCTTCCATAATTAGCAATTTTTAAGAGCAGAAGCAACTGCTTCTGGGACATTATGACTTCTGTGCAGCAGAGTTCAAATTTGTAATCAGGGTTATTGACAGAGGCCCAGGCATGCTGGGGGACAGAGGAGGACAGTTAGTAGGACGGAGAATGCAGCGCACGCTGGCAGTGTCCCAGAGGAAGCTCCTTCACTGGGATGTGTTTCATTAGAGGAGGTAGTGTTACTTTGGTGTGGGGAAGCCAGGTCGTATCAGCATATAACCAGTGTACAGTCCTGCACTAAAACAAGGCAGTTTTTACCACAAGAGCTTTAAATGCTCATACAACTCATAAGAAAAATGTATTTTTCTAGTTCACACCAAGAGGCTTGACTCAATCCAAGCCAAAGCTAGTTCTCCCTCAATCTATATTTACATACATTTATCCATATTTTAACCACATGATCTAACTGGGAAGTTGATCACAGAATCATAGAATTGTGGGGGTTGGAATGGACCTCAAGCGATCACCAAGTCCAACCCCCCTGCTGAAGCAGTCTCCCTACAATAGGTTGCACAGGTAGGCATCCAGAAAGGTCTTGAATATCTTCAGAGAAGGAGACTCCACAGCTTCTCTGGGCAACCTGTTCCAGTGTTCCACCATCACTGTAAATTAGTTATTCTACACATTTTTGTGGAACTTCTTGTGTCCCAGTTTTTGTCCACTGCTCCTTGTCCTATCACTACAAACCACTAGAAAGAGTCTGGCCTCATTCAACTGCCATACCACCAACATCCACCTCTGACACTGTGGGCCAACATAATAAAATAGGAGGCACAACTTTCAGAGCAGCCCTTGTATATCCTAAACAGTATATCCTATCATATCCAACAGCTTCGCTTTCAGCAATAAATTTGTGCTTGTAGTTCACCCTTATAAATGACTCACACGTAACACAAAGCAGTTAAAAGCATGCTGTGGGCATTTCATCAACTTTGACAGCTCAGCTCACACTCCTTTTATTTTGGCTGGGTCTGTCTAATCAGAGCAGAGGGCAGGATCAGGGGCTGTCATCTCCATAGGGATGACAGCTGCCTCTCATTTGACTTATCTTCTTTTTATAACAGCTAGAAGTAATCTGAACTGCATTCATCTCACAGACCCTGGCTCTCAGTTATTTCAAATGGAAGGAAAGCAGAAAAGGAAAAAACTCTTAATGAACAGCTAAAATATGGATATTACTTTCATGCAGTGAGACTTCATTCATTTTTAATACTATTTGCATTTTTTTAACCTTTGCTGCATTTGGTTAGTAATTCCATTTTTGCACTCAGAGTAAATGACTCCTTGTGATGATTCAACTACCACTAAAGGAAGAACGTGAAAGATTTTTAATATCATAATGTCAGCTGACAAAACGCTGATACACATTTGCTTGGAAATGATGGGGTTAGGTGCACGATAATTCTGAAGAAGAATAAGCAAAAATTCCAATTAGGAGGAAAACTGCAAAATATATCCAATCAAATGATCCAAATGACAGGGAAATAGAATCATATATTTTATCTAAGATAGTGACTGCTATAGCTAAAGCGATGGAATAATACTTCTCTTGACATTTTGAAATAGCTCTGGAGAGAAAAGCTTCCAGGCTGGAAGCTTAAAAGTTAGCTTAAAAGTTCAGAACTGAGGTGCTTCTGGTGACTTGTCGTTTTGAGAATTTCCATTACAACAATAAACAGAAATACAATATAAAGAAAAATTTAGATGATTTTTTTTTCCCATAAATAAGCATACACAAAAACCAAGCTAGAATAAACAGAGCAAGAGGATTTATATGGACTTTGTGGGCTTACACATTTGATTTTTGTTTTACAAGTGCAATAGAACACAATAAAAGAAACTTTCCTTGTCATCAAATGGAATAATATAAAACTCAGGGGAAACAGTTGACCTGAAAGCATGTTGGAAGGACTTGCTAACTCCCACATCAGTTTGTATTACCTTTTACACACTGGTGTGGGTGACTCCTTCATAGACAATACAACTTCCAATTTTCTATATGGGCCAAAAAGATTTTCTTTAAAGTTGCCAATCAGAAGGCAGTCATGAGTTACTACTATTCTTCTGAACAGAAAAGAGAAACTCTCATGAATCAGAGCCATGAAAGAGTGAATATACACACCAGAGGGTTACAGAAGGCACACAAAAAAGACCTGACTCTTATATCAGCCAATGCAACACTAATGCACTGGCAGAATGAGATGGCTTATGTGTACAAAAGATGCACAGCTTTCTGTCAGAAACAAATGTGTGCCTGGCCCATTCATTCTTCTGTGGGATTTGGCTGCACTGAGTAAATGGCAGAGGTAACACAGCCTACCCTGAAGGAGCCTCACCCGCTGGCAGTGAGCTTGTTTAGACTGGTTGCTGTTGCTGGCACTTCATGCCATGTCCTGGGCACTGCTCCTGCTACCTCGCAGGATTTAGTAGAGCTTTTGGAGGTAGCGGTGTTTTGTTCACCACTTCTGTAAGCCCTGAAAACCGAGATAACATTTTTTTCTACATTTTCATGGCTTGGATAGCAGAGAAGGAAGTATATTTATGATTATAATCCTTTCATCTCACACAGATACATATAAATGATAATGACACAGATGATATATCAATGATCACTCTTTCTCTTATCCTTTGTCCGGCAATGTAGTACACACCAAACCCACTGGCTTCCACGATGCTGTTTCTTCCAGATCTGCTTCATAGAAAAAGGAAGGCAGAGGAGAATTTGCAAAAGATCTTTAGAATGCAACCATAATTACTGCACCTTGGCACACAGAGAATCCAGCATAGCCTGCTCAGCAAGACATCCCTCTCCCTTTCTAGAAGTGACACCAAAAACTGATGTCATGCATACCACATTCTTAGCATTTAATTTGATTAACTCAGGAAAGCCAACTTGACCAAGTTAATTCTCTAGCTAATGTCCAAACAGACTCCTCTGCAGCATTTCCTCAAGACAAGCACCAGTGATGGACACTGCAGGCTGTATCTGAAGTCTACACAATGATTTCTGCAATGATGAACCTCTCTGGAGGTCATCCACAATTCTGAGCACAAAGACAAGGGAATATGATTGCAGATGGCAACTGCCCCAGCTGCCCAGCCAGAGGAGGAGCTGCCAGATTGCTCACATTCTGTTTCCCAGTCCACTGTCCAAGGCAAGGAGCTGGCAAGAGCTCTTGAAAGTTAGGCATTGTCAGCAGGTATGGAGGAGAGCTGTCCTCCTCTCAGCTCCTTCCTAATGGTGTGCCTGACTGGGAATTCAGTCATCATAAGGCTTCATCCACAGAAGGAGAAAGTGAGGCACTCCCTGGGACAATTCCAAAGCCAGATGAACTGAATTGCCCTTGGGTGGCAGCTACTTCTCTACTCTGAATAAACAGGGAGCCTATGGTAACTAAACACCAAGCAGAAGCCTGGTCGGGAGAGCTTCTGCAGAAGTACAAAAAGGGATCAAAAAGGAGAGGAAATGAGAGAGACACTACAAGCAGCCAGTACTTCCACCACTACAGCTGCCTGCATTTGTTTTTACTTTGATTTTTCAGGTAGCATTTTGAAAATTAAAACAGCTAATTCCCTTTCTGCTAAGAACTAGCCATCTCCAGTTCACTGATACTAAATTTTGCCTTAGTGTAGAAGCACGGAATTAACGATACTCTTTATTTAATCGCCAGCTGTCTTCCATTCAATTGCAAAGAAATAAGAACTGGTAGCCATACTCAAAAGTTTTCTTGAAGTACAACAATGCAGCAAGCAACCCACACATGCCAGTAAAATCATACTCAGTACACTCAGGCTGCCAAGCAGAGAGATTTACATACTATATTTGGCAAGTGAAACTGATACTTCATTTAAGAAATGATCAGTCATTGCAATCCATAAAATGAATCTGCCAGAGCGTATTTGTGCAGAACAGTTCTCACTCCAGGAATTTGAAACACTTGGCACACCTACAGTTCACAACCACTACCCCCAAGACACCCACACACGTGTTCCATGCTGTTGGGTTAATCCCAAAGAAACACACACTGGTAGCCACTCAGTGCATTTCTCACATGTGGCACAGAAAGGTGCACAAGCCTTACTGGAACACCAATGTTCACATGTTACATGTTACATGCAACACCAATGTTCACAAATCCATGGGACCTGATGGGATTCATCCACGGGTGCTGAGGGAGCTGGCAGAGGTGGTTGCTGAACCGCTTTCTGTCATCTTTGAGAAGTCTTGGAGGACGGGGGAGGTGCCTGAAGACTGGAAGATAGCCAATGTCACTCCGGTCTTCAAAAGAGGCAAGAAGGAAGACCCAGGCAATTATAGGCCAGTCAGCCTCACCTCTGTCCCTGGAAAGGTGATGGAACAGCTTGTACTGGATGTCATCTCCAGACAACTGGAAGAAGAGGAGGTTATCAGGAGTAGTCAGCACGGGTTCACAAGGGGGAGGTCGTGCTTGACCAACCTGGTAGCCTTCTATGATGTTGTCTCTGGCTGGGTGAATGGGGGGAGAGCAGTGGATGTAGTCTACCTTGATTTCAGCAAGGCATTTGATACTGTCCCCCACGACATCCTTATAACAAAGCTGAGGAAGTGTGGGATAGATGAGTGGACAGTGAGGTGGGTTGAGAACTGGCTGACTGGCAGAGCGCAGAGGGTCGTCGTTGGTGGTGCAGAGTCCGGTTGGAGGCCTGTAACCAGCGGTGTTCCTCAGGGGTCTGTGCTGGGTCCGGTCTTGTTCAACATCTTCATCAATGACCTTGATGAGGGGATAATGGCCACCCTCAGCAAGTTTGCTGATGATACGAAGTTGGGAGGATTGGCTGACACGCCTGAAGGCTGTGTTGCCATTCAGCAAGACCTGGATAGGCTGGAGAGCTGGGCAGAAAAAAACCGGATGAGGTTTAACAAAAGCAAGTGTAGAGTCTTGCATCTGGGGAAGAATAATTGCATGCACCGGTACAGGTTGGGGGATGACCTGCTGGAGAGGAGCTCTGCGGAAAGGGACCTGGGTGTCCTGGTGGATGACAGGTTGGCCATGAGCCAGCAGTGTGCCCTTGTAGCCAAAAAGGCCAATGGCTTACTGGGGTGCATTAAAAAGAGCGTGTCCAGCAGGTCGAGGGAGGTGATCCTCCCCCTCTACTCTGCCCTGGTGAGGCCTCATCTGGAGTACTGCGTCCAGTTCTGGGCTCCCCAGTACAAAAAAGACAAGGACCTCTTGGAAAGAGTCCAGCGGAGGGCCACGAAGATGGTGAAGGGCCTGGAGCATCTCTCCTATGAGGAAAGGCTGAGTGAACTGGGTCTGTTCAGCCTTGGGAAGAGAAGACTGAGAGGGGACCTGATCCAGGTCTATAAATATCTAAGGTGTGGGGGGCAGAATGGCGAGGCCAGACTGTTTTCAGTGGTGAGTGGAGACAGGACAAGGGGAAATGGCTGGAAACTGCAGCATAGGAAGTTCCGCACAAACATGCACAAGAACTTCTTTACAGTGAGGGTGACGGAGCACTGGAACAGGCTGCCCAGGGAGGTGGTGGAGTCTCCTTCTCTGGAGATGTTCAAGACCTGCCTGGATGCCTACCTGTGCGACCTGCTGTAGGGAACCTGCTTTGGCAGGGGGGTTGGACTCGATGATCTCTGGAGGTCCCTTCCAACCCCTACAATTCTGTGATTCTGTGGAAGACTTTCTGATTACACAAAATCACTGCTTGAGGTTCACTCCATAGGAAAAAAAAAAAAAAGAAAAAAAAAAAAAGAAAAGGCAGGGGAAACACTCTTTGACTTCACAGAGGTTTTCTTGGAAAATCCAGCCAACCTCAAATGCAGTCATAGAAACACAGAATCACTAAATCATTGGAGTTGGAAGGGACCCCTAAAGGTTGTTTAGTCCAACTCCCCTGCACTGAACAGGGACACCTACAGCTAGATGAGGTTGCTCAGAGCACCATCCAGTCTGACCTTGAATGTCTCCAGGGATGGGGCACGTTCTTGAGGTAAAGGCTCTTTTTCAGCTGAGAATCATTATAAGGGAATAACTGTAATTGAATTTGTTCACAATCTAGGAGCCTAATTAAGCAACCCCATAATCTGGCTCAGCCCTATCTTTTTTGTAGCACTTCTGTAAGAAAAATCTTTTTCTGATCCTTCTGCAAACTTATTTGTGCCACTTCCTTCCTCTGGGAGTGCTCAGTTAGGTGAAGAAGCACACATTGTCATGGAATCCTGAGAATCCTCGGAGATCAGCACTACTGGACAATCTTCATTCAGCTGTTCCATTCCTAGTGTTGCCTAGATAAACTTCTACAATTACAGCACATCCAGGATCTGAAACTTGGATTGCACCAGACACAAAGAGTGACTGAAACATGCCCTGCCATGACTTACCTTGGCCATGAAGCATGACTAATCTGATCCAGCTGTGCTCCACATTCATCCTGTATCTCTTGCAAGGCCTCTTCTGCCTCTTGCTCCTTTTATCAGGAAAGATGTTCTCCCCAGTCATTCAGGTTCCAGCTCTCCAGCCAGGTGTGCAGCATCTCCCACAAATAACACAGACCCTCTGCTGGTGAAGGTGCTGGGCATTTCCAGGCTCATGGAGAACTGCCCTGTAGGAGCTCCAAAAGCCTGTTGTGAAGAAGAGCCGTTGTCATAAACCCAGCCAGACAATACAAAGAACTAGTGGGAAGACTGCTGGTAATCACATGTGCTTCCAGGAATGAGCCTGCTGTATGGGATCTGAGTGGTTTTGACACAGAAATACATGGCATGTGGCATAAGACATCTAGAAGCAGAGATCAAACAAGCCAACTGCAGTGCCGGAGCTACTGCTGGTTATGAGGTGTGTGTCTGAGAAGCAGTGCTGATGCCTCAGAGCCTCATCATCTGCATCCAGACAGGTAGGGGCTCTGGAGGCTGTGCATGTTTCTTAAAGTGGGCTAATGCTCCAGGTGAATCACTGCCAAGCACTTTCATGCCTAAAGCATCACGCTGAATGCTTTTAGTCAAAGCAACCACACCTCATCTGTTGTATCCTCAAAGTTCCTTCCTGCTATCATAGAAACCAGATTGTGTTTTCCTGGGAAATTCAACTATTTTCTGTCACAAAAATCTTGGCAGTCTTAGACCTAGCAAGGAAACAATGTGCTGCTGCTGAATCTTCACGCTATTCTAGATCTATGTTATGGGAAATCAGAAGAACTCCATAGTTGGAAGGAACTTCCATTTTTCTACTTTTAGTTGCTAGAGAAAGGCTTCTGCCTGAATACCTCTGGTTTAGTATCTTAGATACTTTGTCATCACACTCTGATGGATATCCCTGATGTTTTTTTTGTGGCAGATGCTTGGTATAAGAGGAGGCTATGCTCTGCATAAGGAGGCATGCCTTACCATAGAAAAGTAAGGCATGCTGGGGATAACAGGAGAGTGAGGATCTTTGGACTCTCAGAAGGAATCCTAATACAATCATAAGTTGCCACCTCCACCACTGAATTTTCCCAAGGGTGCATCGTTTTTATTTTCCTTTTGGAACTTTGTTATTTGAATAGCCTGATTTTACAAAAACATGGTGGACATGGTGGTGATAGGTTGACAGTAGGACTAGATGATCTTAGAGATCTTTTCCAACCTTAATGACTCTATGCTCACAAGAAAAGCATATTTGCTCAAGACTGTGGTTCCAACAAGTCCCAGTACTGAAAAAAGTCATGAAAATCATAGAATCATGGAGTTGGATCTCAGGTTGGAAGAGACCTTAAAGATCCCATATGAGGACAGGCTGAGGGATTTGGGCTTGTTCAGCCTGGAGAAGAGAAGGCTGCAGGGTGACCTCATTGCAGCCTATCAATACCTGAAGGGAACCTACACCCAGGAAGGGAGTAAACTCTTCAAAAGGGCTGACAATAGCAGGACTAGGGGAAATGGATCCAAGTTGAAGGAGGGAAGATTTAGGTTGGATGTTAGGGGGAAGTTCTTTACAAGGAGAGTGGTTAGGCCCTGGAACGGGCTGCCCAGGGAGGTTGTGGATGCCCCGTCCTTGGCCGTGTTCAAGGCCAGGTTGGACGGGGTCCTGGGCAACCTGATCTAAATGTGTATGTTTGGTGGCCCTGCTAGGCAGGGGGGTTGGAACTACATGATCCTTGAGGTCCCTTCCAACCCGGGTGATTCTGTGATTCTGTGATTCTGTGATCATTGAGTCAAACCACAACCTAACCAAACTACCCTATCTAACAACCCTCTGCTAAATCATGTTCCTGAGCACCACATCAAAACAGTTTTTAAACACACCCTGGGATGGTGATTCAACCACCTCCCAGGGGAGCCTGTTCCAGTGCTATTTCTGCCCCCTTTTTCCAAACAACCCCCTTTTCAAGTCATGCACGGGTTGCCTAGAAAGACTTCTGTAATTATAGCACATCCAAGACCTGAAACTTGGATTGTACCAGAAAAAAAGAGTAACAGAAGCAAGCTCAGCTTCTGAATAACAAGCACAGAAACCACAGAGGTAAAACATCACACAGCCACTTTTACTATAATCATACGCCTAAGGGGAAAATTCTGGGGCAGCTTCCTGATGATTCAGTGTGTCATTAGCTGCCCTTGAGAATTTATGAGAACCACAGAATATGTCTGTCCCTACATTTTTGAAGTATCTGTATCAGAAAGTGGGAAAAAAAGTAAACTCAGAAAACAGTGAAAGAAAAAACAGGAAAAACCTTGCATTTAATTCTTCTGCAAACTGGTCACACTTTCCCACAGATAACCTTTATTTCATTTTCTTTCACTGATCATAAACCAAAAGAAACAGATGTTGATTCAATTTTTTTCCTACCATTTTATTTGATCCACTGTTGCTGTCACCACTGCTGTGATGCATCGTCCACAACCTCACTGTACTCACATCTACTGGTTGGCCTCCAAAAACATTCAGCAAGCATCTATGAATATCATGGCACATCAAATGGCACAGTGGGTGCCATTTTTTCTGCTCAGAGAAATTCAGTGACACACCTTTTCTTCACATGCACTTCAATGTCAGACTCCATTCTGTCAGACTGCCCCTCTGCTACCATCTGTCACGCAGCAACAACATGGAGCAGAATATTGGTGGAAAGGTTCAAACTCTGCTGCCATACCAAGATCCGTTTCCGACATCATGAAACAACATAATAAAATAGGAGGCATTACTTTTGGAGCAGCCTTCGTATTACCTGCAGCGTAGCTCACTTGAAACAGACTTGTCTACTGATAGAAACCATCTAGCAATAGCACCTGCCCTTCTTGCAAGTGTTTTATCCACTCTTCTAAGAGTCACTCTTTTTCCTCGACTCCTTCATTAAACATCTGTCTTTCTTCTTGTTACAAGAAAATCCCCACAGTAAATTACTGTTGACAGCCTTTAAAATGATGATACTGTGGAAGATTTGTTTATATTCTACATTATTTTTTGCAATCTCCTGAAAGAGAGAGAGCAAGAAAAAGGTAATATGTTTCACCAATTCATCCTAAGAAAAATCCAACATAGACTCTCAGGAACATAGCAGTAACAAATAAATATGTAAACAAACAAACAAACTGTATTTGTTACATTTATTGACATATGATATTAAAATAAATATTAGAACCAGTGGCTCCTATAACAAGATAAAACCATTTAAAACATGTTCCTATTGTTCCAGAAATTAATCTGATTTTTTTCTGCCACACCAGTAAGAAGCAACTGCTATACAAACTAAAACATCGGCACCCTATGATTCTGTTTCAACAGATTCATGTGTAAGGCACAACAAAGAGATATTCGAAATGTTTTTCTCAAGCAAAACTCATAAATGTTTTCAGGCAAAACTTGAGAAGTTGTTAAAAACGATAAGGGGCAGAAACAGCACATCAGCATGGGGAGAAGAGATACTGTACATTTCTTCCCAAATAGCAGGCATGATCCAGCATTATTTTGCACACATTTCAATATCACCTTTTCAGTGTGAGTGCAATGACAAACACTGTGCCCTATCTTTAGCATAAAATAGAAGATGACAGACTCTAAACAAATTCAACAAAAGAGCAAAGAATACAGATACATATACTATAGATAGCATACATGAGATCTATTTGATTAAAAAGAAGTAGAGAAATGCAGTGTTGGAAAGCTAAAAGTGACAAGAAAAATAAAGTACTTTCTAGCCTTCTAAGATAAGTTTAGTATTCAGGGCAATTAGAACTAAATTAAATCTGAACTAGATTAGACTGAAACTCTTTGGAGCTCAGGATGTCTTGCAGACTGTTCTCCATCCCTGTTTAAAAAAAAAAAAAAGAAAATCAAATCTTTTAATTAAAAGATTTGACCTTCATTCTTCTTTGGGAGCAACTTTCAGTTTCTAAGGGATAATGAAAAGTAAGTGACTGGAACCAATGCCATCTCATACTCTGTGTCTAAGAGACCCAAGAGCCACAGGCAAGAATGGCATGCCGTAAGTGGAAGATAGCTGGAAGATGACAACATTGTACGACATGTCATAACTAAATATCTTCTAAGCAAGAAGGTAATTAAAGCACAATACAAGCATGGTGGCACACCTACCACTTCTTTAGCTTTATCACACTCTAGATACCAATATTTTCCATCTTCGTTTCAACCACATGGATTGATTTCATACTGAACAGTTTGATTTTTCCAAGAATGTTACTAAAGGACATTTTGCTTCGACCTCAACAAATTCTTACCAGTTTTCCTTTGAGGCATGCCTGTTTGGAAGGGCTTGAAATTTCAGCAGGGGAAATTGTTTAATGCAATTGTATGGCAACTATCTGTGGAGAAAAAAAAAAAAAAAATTAGCTTAGCTTCCAAAATATTGGTCAACCTTAAAAAAAAAAAAAAAAAAAAAAAAAGTCACAATATGAATGCTGACTAAAGACTTGTTACAACTTCTATAAGAAAATATCCTGAAAATGCTGATAAGAGTGATAATCCTGTAGTGCTCTACTGGGCAGGATTTTTGCTCTGCAATAGTACGCCTGGAGCTGGCTTTGGCCAGGCAGCTGGAACTAATCCCTAGTACCTGGAGAACACAGAGATACTCACTCACTGGAAGGCCAAGTCAAAGACAAGGCCATACCTTTGCCATATTCTGCCTGAACGTCACAGAACACATATTTCCATTTATTTTTTTTATGGTAGTTTAGCAAATGATTCAAGTTCACAAGGTCAGGCACTCAGGATTTCGAAAATACTGAAGTTAAGATTCTCCGTGCAAACAAATTTCATATTTTTTAACATTATTCTTTATTATCATGATTATAAATTATTATTAATATTTATTATTATTTTATTATTTATCAACAATATCAACATTAGGAGCATGGCCAGCAGGTCAAGGGACCCTCCCCTTCTACTCTGCCCTGGTGAGGCCTCACCTGGAGTACTGTGTCCAGTTCTGGGCTCCCCAGTGCAAAAAAGACAGCAGAGGGCCACAAAGATGATAAAGGGCCTGGAGCATCTCCCCTGTGAGGAAAAGCTGAGAGACCTGCTCAGCCTTGAGAAAAGAAGACTGAGAGGGGATCTGATTAATGTTTTTAAGTATCTTCAGCATGGGAGTCAAGGAGATATGGCCAACCTCTTTTCAGCTGTCTATGGGGCAAGACAAAGGGAAACGGCCATAAACTGGAGCATAGGAAGTTCCTCACCAATATTCAAAGGAACTTCTTCACAGGGAGGGTGACAGAGCACTGGAACAGGCTGGCCTAAGAGGTTGTGGATTCTCCATCTCTGCAGACATTCAAGACCCACCTGGATGCCTACCTGTGCATCCTGCTATAGGGAACCTGCTTTAGCAGAGGGGCTGGACTTGATGATCTGTGGAAATCCCTTCCAGCCCCTACAGTTCTGTAATTCTGTGATTACAGTACAGTTACCTGCATGCATGGCCTCATATGACCAAAGAATTTCAAGGAGGATTTAAAAACTCAAGTTCAACAGCATAATTCATGTTTTCAATACATACCATGGTAATTACTGATTATCTCTTTTAGCTTTTCCTTTTAACTGCTTGCTCTTGGCCCCCTAACTGTAGGCCAGAGTCTTTACTGTGATAAGCACAATCAATTTTCATCAAAGGGAACAGAAGTGCCAAATACACAACTTGTAATTCGTGCTTATGTTCACTACTTTCCTCTGATCACAGGAGGTGGTGCTTCCCCAGCAACGATCATCTCTCCACTCAAGCTCCTCTTGCAGCAACCCAAAATTATACTGCTATTTTTGCTACTCCATCACTTTACAGAATCATAACTAATTTTCTACCTATATTGTGTGCATACATCCTTCCACCTGCTCGCCAAAGATTTTGACCAACTGATTGAATCTCCTTTCTTTTTTTCTTCTGGGTTACTTAGTGCTTCTTTACGCTGACTCATGCTCTCATGTTTTTCTTAATCTCTCGTAAATACTGGCAGTTTAAAATTTCAGTTCATTAATTCATGTCTTCTTTAATCTAAAGGTCCAAAAGTGTTCTTCCAGAGGTGAGTTGGAACAGGTTAGAATCACAGAATATCCCGAGTTGGAAGGGACCCATAAGGATCATCAAGTCCAACTCCTGGCTCCACACAGCAAAACACCCAAAATCCAAACCCTATGTCTGAGAGCATTTTCCAAATGCTCCTTGAACTCAGGCAGCTTGGGGCCATGCCCACTGTCCTAGGAAGCATGTTCCAGGGCCCAAACACCCTCTTCCTAACCCCAAACCTGACCGTCTCCTGACACAGCTCCATGCTGTTCCCTTGAGACCTGTCACTATCATCAGAGAACAGCAGATCAACTCCAGAAAGTTGTGACAAATGCATTATTTTACACACACACACACACACACACACACACAAAAAAAAAAAAAAAAAAAAAGCAAGAGATTTACAATATAAAGCATAGAATAAATGAAATTTAACATTCAAGGCATGCCTGGGGCATGTAAATCTTAGTAATTTGGAAAGGTACTGTCTGTAATTATGTGCTTACAGAATATGCTTCCTTCCAATAGACTTCCCAATTATAAGTCAACTAACATGCCAAACCAATTAATGTTCTGCCTAATGCACAAACAATTACAAAATCGAGTTCTCCAGAGAGGTCTGTTTTTCTATCAATAAAGCAAAAAGGGTTGAATTTTTACCGTTCAGCAATCTCTTTTCTCCCACACATAGAGAGGCTGGGAGTTGTACAGCACTAAATCAGAATCAGCCAAATCTTCAGGCAAATCAGCATAAATACAGTAGTGATGTATTTTCACAATGATTTTCATGATCTTTCATGGCTTCTGAATGATATCTGATAAAATGCCACACATAAAGCAGTGCAGCTAAGTTAGACATGGTACATCACAGAGCTTCCACTTTTTTTCTGTAGGAAAACAAAAATTTTGGCAGGAGCTAAGCAGGTACTGCACAATATCTTGCTCATTATCTCAGAAAAAAAACCCAACCAAACAAAAAAACCCTCTGTTTTCATTCTGCTTACTTCTGAAGCATGCTATTCAGTAAAAAAGGATAGTGGTTGACTAACAGAAATGTATCAAAATGGTTGTAGATCTGCCTGTTCCCATGCAACTTGGCAAGATGCTTCAAGCACAAAGAGTTGCCAAGTAAATAAAAACGTAATAAGACCTGCCAACATTCACTCATTCAAAACTACATTCTTTCATACTGAATTAATTTTAAGATTGTCAAGCTTTGCCCTGAAGGGATAAAGGGCACTTACTGCGGGTATTATGAGACATTGACAAAAATCTCACTGCTATTCATTCCCTGAGGAGCCTGAATTTGTGATTGAGGAAACTGCATTTCATCTAATAGCCCACACAACAGCAACACACTCATTTTGGAGTAATTCTCTTCATGATCATTTCTTGATTTTAAGAGTGACGCTCCCTTTCCAAGTCAGGAAAAGCATCGTCCATACACCTGCATGCCTAGCACTGGCACATGGTTCTAGCGGTCTGTGCTAACACAGGGAGTGTCAGAAAGCTTACTGACATTGCTCAAAGCCTCTGTGAAAAGGCTTTGTGCAGACCAACTTGTTAGACTGACACTTCTGACAAACTGTCGTTAAAAAAGCAACAATACCACTGAATTCATCCAGAAGTCTTCGCTGTAATCACTGAATTATAGAATATCCATATTAATTATAAGACGGAAATTCTTCAATTAACCATTTCTTTTGTTTTTGGTGAAAGCAGATCCCCTGTGTTTCAGTGTCTCAGAGAGTAGTTATGTCCCTCCTTACCAACCCTTGCCATTATAAGCTAATTTGGAATCATAATTGAATATTTTCTCATTTTTGTTCCAATTCAAACATCATGGGTTATTTTTGCATTTTTCTCCACCTCACTGTTAATGTATCAAATCATGTGGTCCTATGAATACTCATTTCATAAATGCTGGAAAGCTGTCTCCTAAATTGATAAAATCGGATGGTCTTGCATTGAACATAAAAGTCCATGTTTTTGATTAATGCAAATATATTTTTCTCCAGTGGAACTTGCAAGTTCAGCAGGTTAGCAGCGCCAGGTACTCATGCTGTTCATTAAAACGTCCATCTTGCCTTATGATTGCTGGATGTTGTGATGAGGGACATGGTTTAGTGGGAGCTATTGGTAATAGGCGAACAGTTGGACTGGATGATCTTTTAGGTCTTTTCCAACCTTGGTGATTCGATGATTCTATGATTCTCTGATAAGTCAGTGTAGGGTTTTATGAAATCCACGCCCCCCATAAAAAGAAGTCTTCCACTTCTTCCACACCACTGCTCTTCAGTAAAATGGTCAGTGAGTAAACCCCTGTTTGAGTAGTCACTCATATCCACAGGTTATCCCAGCCAAGTAGACTTCATTCTGTAAGCTCTGGTGGTCTTTGGCAAGGTTAGTATGCACTGCTTTATCAGTCGTATGTGGTCTATCAGAAAATGACACCTGATACCCATAGAAATCCCCACAAACTCTGCTGAGTGGAGCAAAAGTCTCTCAGTCAGATATCTTTTGAGGGATATTTGACTTTCAGCAAGTAAATCTGGCAGAGAAGTCTGAGTTGCCACATTGCCAGCTGTACATAATGCTCAAATCTTTTTGATAAATACAACAGCATTTTAAATCCTTAATGTACAGGATCTGCAGTGTAACTTGCTTGTGAAGTCTCTCTACCTTGTCATCATGCTTGTTAACATCTAATGACTCTTGAAAGTTCTCACCCAAGAATTCTGTATCTCATTAGAGGCTGATGGCACTCCTCCAGACTCCCAACACCCTCGTCACCTGGTACTCCTATCAGCTCTCCTCTAGGCATGGTTGTATCATCTTCATCAAGCCCAGCTGCACCTTTGCAACGCAGCAAATCAGCAGAAGCTATGTGCCAGAGCTTCTTGGAGTATCTTGTAAGAGTTAAGGAATATAATATAAATATATACATAAATATATATATATATAATATAATTGGATACAATAATTGGATATAATAATTGGATGGGGCCCTTGGCAACCTGGTCTAGAACCAGATCTGGAGCTTGGTGCCCCTGCCTATGGCAGGGTGGTTGGAACTTGATGATCCTTGGGGTCCCTTCCAACCCAAGCCATTCTATGATTCTATAAAGAGTTGAAAGAACATAATCTCTGTCATCACATGTTTTACAAGATCTGTAACTCCTACAAAAAAAAAGCAAAAAAAAAAACCCACAATAAAACGGATGAGAACAGTTTTCTCACAGAAACACTGCCAACACTAGTTGAGCACCCACAACAGCAACAGCAGTACACCCAGAGGCCAAAGCCAAGTCTATTACTGAACAGGAACTCCTCCCATCCCCGTGCTCTGAGTACAAGAAATAGATGAATGAAGGATGCGTGAATCCTGTCATCTCATTACAGACAGGCTTGTAGTTCCTTACCTTATCCTGCATTTTGGCCAGCACAACACTCAGATGTTGCGTCCTCTTAACGGACAGCTTGCTCTGTGCCAAGATAGCTTCAGCCAGCCCCCACTGGAACATAGCTTGCTACTGACGTCAACTCACTCTGTTTGACTTTTGTTGAAAATCTGCCTTCACGAACTTTTCAATCTCTTCCTGGGCCTCTCAGGATATCAAGGCTGTTGTTTCTTGTGATTCATGGTCCATATAGACCATCAACAGGCACTTTACAAAGATAGTAGATCTGATACAGATGAACATCTTAAGGATTCTAGACATTCTATACCTAGTAACTAGGTTTGGATTTATTTTGCTTTATCTTCCTTTCGGACATGTATCTATTTCCCCTTAATCTCATTCTTTGCTTCTGAAAATTACCGTATATCAAACAGTCACCAAACACTTCCCATATAAATCAGTATCAGAAAATGTTTTGCAACAGCCAGAGACACCTTTCCTTATATTGCCTGTTATCCCACACCTCCTATTACTCTGGCATAAATGTTACAGCATTTCTCAGGTATAATAAAACCATTGTCTCCCAGCTCTCCCTCTTAATAATCCATTTGTTAGCAGAGATGTGAAGTTTAACAGACAATTCCATAAAGTTATTGCTTTCCAAGGATGTGAATTTCCAATTTTTTCATCTGCCAGCAGAGTTTTAAAACACCAATGAAGTTTCTTTGGATAAGCTACACACTTCTTCAGACGAGGCTGTTACAAGAGGTCATTGTACTCTGACTTCTGCTATTTAATGAGCATCCTCCTTTCTTCCAAAATGTGAAATACTTTTCAGTAGTTGTACTGTCTTTTTCCTTAGTTTAATTGAGACAGACTGCAGAAGCTGGGCAACGTCCAAGAGCACCAGCACTGCTGTGTTTTGTGGCTGCATCTGTTTGAGCTCTTCTCAAGTGCGATTTCAAACCATCTTTGGAGCTGATACCTGCTTTGTTAGCACAGTTTCTGGCAGCTTCTTGCACTTCAGCTTTGAACTTGCCCCAAGTGAGAAGGAGCAACTGACTTGGCAGACTCTCTGATTACACTGCAGTACTGACATTTCAAACTCCTTGAGATGCTTTCCAATATCTTAGCTAGTTTCTACCCATATGAAGCTTTTAATCAGATATCACCAAATTCTGGTAGTGTTTTAGGCTGAACAGCAATGATATGCTGGGTTCTTCTCAGCTTATTCTCAACTCGGTGGTGATTTCCCCTTCTGTGCTTTGGATACTCTGGAGAAATGTATTCAAACGCATTCCAAGAGCACTGTTCTACCTGGCTTCGTTGATTTATCATACACACATGTAGAGAGACCTCCTTCCTCAGCTTTCTCTTACAGATTGCATTGAGTTGCTCCTACCTTCCCCTCCTGAGGGAGCTCCGACTGACTGTCTTTCAGCACTGGACCAACAAAGACGATTTGGCAACTGTGTTTTGCATGCTTGCTTTTCTAATTCATCTTCACTTTGCATCTGTCTGAGCTTTCAGTCAGCTTATTCTCCAGCTCTGCTCACAAATCTTCCATAATCATGTCATGAAGAAGTTCCTATCTCTTTCTGAACAGACTGTGGGCTGCTCCCTACTGTTGTGAAAGCCCACATCCCCAGGCACGGCCCAGCTGCACTGCCTACCCGGGGGCTGTCCAGCCATTCAACCAGGCCCCACCAGCTCACCAGGTCCCAAGCAGTTTGCCAGCATGCTACCAAGCAAGAAGCCCAGGAAGCTGGACAACAGTCATAGCCTGAAGATATGCACATCATGAACCAAATACCCCAAGTTAACACGGGGCTTACTAACTATGCTTCAATCAGCCACATTCCAGGGCTTTATCCAAAGAAGGGTGGCTAGCAAGGCAGGGGAGGCTGGAATACCTCCCCTACAAAGACAGCTGGGCTTGTTCAGCCTGGATTTTTGAAGGCTCTGGGGAGACCTCATTACAGTTCTAGAAGGGAGCTTATAAGCAAGAGGTAAATCAACTTCTGACATGGGTAGATAGTGATTGGACAATGGGAAACAGCTTCAAACTAAAAGAGGGGACATTTAGATTAAATGTTAGGGGAAACATTTGTAACTCGGAAGGCAGTGAGGCACTGGCATGGCTGCCCAAAGAAACTGTGGTATCCCATCCCTGGAGGCAATGAAGGCCAGGTTGGATGGGCCCTGGGCAGCCTGAGCTGGTGGGGGGCAACCCGTTGGGGTAGCTGGAACTGGATGATCAAGGTCCCTTCTAACCCAAGTCATTGCATATCATAGAATAAGGCCGGAAAGAACCTACATCATCATCTGGGTCCTTTCCAACCTTGATTTGATGACAGCTGGAATTCAGGAACGCAGCCGACTGCAGTTCCTTGAGATAAGCTGTAACTTTGGCCTAATCATCAGAACAGCAGCACACCCTTGGGAGTATCAGAGTGGGACCCAAATAAAAACATGCATAGGAGGCAAGCAGGTGGGTTGGATGAGACACTGACATAAATACGTTCTACCCGCAGCTCAGACCCCAGGGAACACAAATTTGCTCGAGTGCTTCAAACACATGATTTACGCCACTATTTCAGAGCAGCGCCTTTATTCAGCCGCCTCCTAATCACTCCAGCCAGAGTCTCAGACCCGCCCCACTCCCGCCCCGACGTCACCCCGGGCCGAGACGCGCCCAGCAGGCGGGGGTTGGGTCACGTGACGTCACAGACCAGGCCAGCAGACGCCTCACGATCTCCCGCGCTTTCCCAACCCCCCCCCCTTCTCCGCCTCGGCCCCTCCCTACCCGCACCGCCCGACCGCGCCTCTGACCAATCCTGCCGAGACCGTCAGAGGCGCCATCCAATCGGAACGCAGCTCGGGGCGTTTTCCCGCCTGTGCCTCCCGCCCCCGGCCCGAAGACGCAGCAATTGAAGGCGAGGAGTCACGCCCCCCCCCCCGTTTTGGGACGTCGTCCGGACGCTCTTCCCCCGCCGCTCGAGTCACGGCTAGGACGTCACAGAAGAGTAAGCCAATGGGAGGCGAAGCCCCGCGCGTTCCAGCCAATGGGAGCGCAGGAGAGTACGACCGGCCCCGGAGGGAGAAAGTGTGCCGGCTGCTCCTCCTCCTCTCCCCCCCTCCCCGGCTGGGCTGGCAGCGCGGCCGGCTTCCCCCGCCCCTCCCCGCCCGCCTCCCTGTCCCCGCCCGCCCGGCCTCCCTCTCTTTCCCTTTCGCAGCAATGGCGGCGACGGCGGCGGAGCAGGAGCAGCAGCAGTTCTACCTCCTGCTGGGCAACCTGCTCAGCCCGGACAATGCGGTCCGCAAGCAGGCCGAGGTAACGGCGCCGCCCCACCCCGCCGCCGGGCGCCGCGCCGGCTGTCAGCTCCCCGGGGGGAGCCGGGAGGGGGCAGGGAGGCGGCGGGGCCGGCCGTGCCCCACGTGTGAGCGGCGGCACGGCTGCCGGCGGCCTCGCGGCCCGGGGGGTGGCGGCGATAGGGCCGGCGCGCTGGAAGGCCGCGGCCGGGCTTCGTTCCTCCGCCCGGCGGCTCCCGGGCTTCCCTGCTCGCCGCCAAGCAGCCGCCAACGCACCCCGCCCGGCGGGGAGCGGGACCTCCGGCTCGTCGAGCCGAGAGCTTGTGGGGTTAACTCGGGTAAAAACCCCAGCGTTCCGTCAGCGGGGAAATATTTCACCCCGAGCGACGTTTTCTGCTATCAGCAGAAAGTTTTCCGACGCGCGATTCCGGCCGGGATGCTTTGTGGTGCTAAGCCACGTTAATTCTGTGTGTGTGTGCGCGTGTGTCACGCTTAAGGCTCTCCATTGTGGAACGCGGCGGAGAATCGCGCCCGCCGGATCGAATCGATGCGCCCGACACGGGGCGATCAGGGGGGCCCGAGCTGTGACAAAGGGAGGGCTGATGGCTGATGTCCGCCCTGCCCGACCCACGGCGTGTGGGGCGGAGGAGAAGCCGAGCTTCAATATCGATTGCTGCCGACGAGAAGCAGCAAGTGGTGTTCCCTCGTCTCTGAGTATGGGGGTGGAACAGAGGGCACTCCGCAGCAGCACCTGGATTTTCAATTTTCCCTTTTTTTGCGTGTGTGTGTTGTTTTGACTCTGTGTGTAACACAGCATCTCTCACGACTTTCTGAACTATGCTAGCATGTGAGACGTTAGGTAAACTGAAGCAAGTTCTTTGGAAAGCTGTGCTGTGAGGCCTGTGAGATAACAACTACTCTTGAAAAATGAGGCTAAAGTGTTGACTTCTATCACTAGTGTTTTTGACCAAGAACTCGCTTGGAACCACTCTGGAATTTGGTAGATCCACCCAGACAGAGGGCTCTGCCCATTTGGGTCCTGAAAGCCCCCAAGAAGGGTAAGATGGCACAGGAGCCCTGAGCAGTCTGCTCCTGCTTGACTGCTCCATACAGCCCAGAATTGTAGAATCATTAAGCCTGGAAAAGACCATTTAGGTCAACCATCAACCCATCACCACCATGCCCACTAACCATGTCCCTAAAGAAGTGCCAGTGGATCAGGCCATGGGCAACCTGATCTAGCTGTGGTGTCCCTGCTCATTGCAAGGGAATTGGACTGGATGGCCCTCAGAGGTCCCTTCCAACTCTAAGGATTCTATGATTTCAATTCATGCCTGCTAAGAAGTCAACAAAAGGAGAAAGGAGAGTATTGCATCCAAATTAGAATATCTACTTGCAAAAATCATATAGGACTCAATCTTTTATGTTAACCACCTGCATCATACAGTTTGCTACACTGTGCTATTGGAAAGCAGTATCAGATTGTACAGGGAGTCAAATAATTGGAGGTAAATAGAACAGCTGGCATTTGTGCCCACTGGAAAGCAACAAGATGAGAAGTGGATGGGTGGGCAATTGAAGGATGCGTGCTTGGGCTGTTTGTTTTAGGTGAAGGCTGCAATATGTGGAAGATTGGACTCAGAGGTGGAGATGTGTCATTCCCTGTTTAGTGGGCCAGAGCACAGGGAAAGCTGTAAAAATCAGAGCTGGGAGGAAAATCTAATCTGAACTATTAGTTGAATACTTATGTATATCCATTTGTGTGTGTGCTAGCTGTCCTGTATCTACCAGCACGTGGAGCAAGTTCTGCTGTGGGCTGCTCTTACCTACCTTACTCTTATGCTCTGAAGGGCATTCTCTGAAATCACTTTGCTGAACTGGCAGAGTGATCCCAGTTGGCTGCTAGGTGGGTTGCTGCCATTCCTAGCAAGTTCAAGTAACTCCAGAGAGACCATCATGTTTATCAGAATGGGTGCGAGCAGGGATTCAGGTGTCTGTGGAGCTGTGGCTTCAGATCCAGGCAGGTCTTTTACTTACAAAGCCTTCTTGTTGAAGTATTTCTTGTTAAATTGTTTATAAACAGCAGTGCAATGTAAACATACACGTTGGTGGAAATGGTTAACCTGCAAAGACTTTGTCTTGACCCTAAACCTCATTTAATTTTGCAGTCTCCATGAAATGATGAGATTAAATGCAGGCATTCATAAGGGATTCATCTCATTGATTGCAAGCATATACTGGCATCTAGCATGATGTGCGAGCGGGCTCTGTGAATGAGGCCTGCTAGGAAACTGGTGCAGAAAGTGGAGGCAGATGATGTCTGATATGAAACGTTACAAGCTACTTCACTGAAAGCAGCAGGGGTAGTACTGAGGTGCTGCAAACTTACTGGAGTGTTGGTAAGAACCGGTGCAATGGTGAATGTGGGGAAGCAGGCAGGCGTGGAACTGAATGAAATGAACCATGACTTGTATAGAAGGCTTGTGCACTGAGTTCAGGCTGGAGTAGTGATTGTTTAGAGAGCAGGGGGGTATTTACCTTAAATATCACATCCATGAAAAGTAGCACGCTCAGTATTTGTTATATTAGAAACTAGAATTTACACTTCTAAAATGCTGATGTATACAATGTTTCTGGTAGCAAAAGTTTTGTTATTGCACTCACTGGAGCACTTAGTAACTATCTAAGAAAGCTATGATGGGTACAAAAGTGCATCACTGGAGTGTGTAAGGCAATGTAACTGAACTTACTAAGCTTCACCTTTTATTAAGGGGTTTTTTCCTGATGAGGGAAGGCTTTGTGGTCTCATTTCCTGGCAAATTGTGCTTTGAGAAAGGTATGTAAGAAAGTATGCTTTAGAAGTGGACAATGTGAAATTCAGGTAGGAGTTTTAAAACCAAAAGTGCTTATTCAACTTGTTGTAGCTGAGTTGTGTAAGTCACTGCCACATGACACTGTGAAGGCAAAAAAAAAAGTTCAGAAAAAGAACTGAACCAAATGCATAGACTGCAGTTTGGTCAGTGGTTATTCTTGTTCCTAGCTCAGTTCTGTGCTTCTGAGGTTCTTAATCCTTTGATATGATAAAAGCTAGGGTGAGTTGCTGGGAGAATGTGTTCCCCTTCAATTGCTTCTTAACTCATCTTTCAAGTGGCCAGTAATGGCAGGCCTTCTTAGGTCATTAACCCTTCATTACAGTTTTAAACTGGACCAGAAAGCTTTACTTGAGAATTTCTTTTTTCTTTTTTTTTTTTTTCTTTTTTTTTTTTTTTTTTTTTAACTAAGTTATAGGTCTATTAGCCTGACTTCAGTATCCAAACAGTTGTTTGAGAAAGTAAATCAGCTCACAGTTATTAATGCTTAACACATGTTTTCTAGTAATTACTTACAATAAGCTGCATCCTTTTTCATGCAGGAGACGTATGAGAATATTCCGGGTCAGTCCAAGATCACCTTCCTCCTACAAGCAATCAGGAATACTGCTGCTGCTGAGGAGGTATGTCTCAATCTTTGAGTTCTGCAGTTCTCCAAAGGAACTTGGAAGAGGAGGGAAGACATCAATTACAGTCATTTGGGGATAAATGAAGTAATAAATTAATGCCAAATGAAGTTTGGCATTAATTGAATCAGCTTAATTTACTGCACACTTTTAACCAGAGTTCACTAGCTCAGACTTCATGTGGGATACTTAGTTTAAAGAGTAGTCTTTCACTGACTGCTCAGACCTCCGTTGTTTTCTGGTTTTGTATTTTGTTTAAGTGAGTTAAGCATGTAACAAATACCTGAGTGTTACTGTGATGTTCCTTTGAGTTACAATTGAGAAACACTTTCCTTTTTCAGGTTCTGTGCCTAAATGTGATAAACTTTGCTTACGTATGGTCTGAAAAGTCTTGTGCTTCTTAAATTAGAATGGGGTGAGATAAGGTAGCTGATTTTTGTATGTTTTATTCAGATGACTTCTGTATTTTGCCTTATCTGGAGAGGATATACTCATCAAGTCATCCAGCAGTGCTAGAGAACGAATGGTTGGCAGTGCAAGCACTAACATAGTTGTAGGTTTTTTTGATAGTAATATACTAACTGTGGCTTCTGATTATTCCTTAATTATGTGAAGGCTCACATGCTGCTACAATCAGGTAGTTCTTGTGGTGAAAGTAGGTAAACAGAGCGAAGCACCGCTAAGCTTTGAAGATATTGCAAACTTAAAAATAAATTAAAAATCTTGGACTACTTTTTCTTCATGTGTAGAGTTTTACTGGGCAGCAGAAGGATGTACCATGTAGAATTTCTGAATGATATTGTAAGGAGACTGTACCAGCACTGTTCCTTTCTGGATAATGATTGTTTCTGGTAGATAGCCATCAGTTTCAAGGTAGACTGTATTTGTGCTTTTTGATGCACAGAGGGTATCAGCTTACTAATACTGATGCTTATCTACACACAAAGCCATATTCATCTGACAGCCCTTCAGTATTATACTAGCAACTGGTTGCAGAAAAGCTGACTAGTTTTCCATCCTGCTGCTCTGAGATGTTTCTGATGACAAAGTAGTAGAGTGATCTGTCCTGTATTTAAATTTGCATGGAAAATAAGATCCACTGCTGCTCCTTTTTCTTCTAAAGGTGATACTGTGCCCTGGAAGCCATAGCTGTGAGCACATGCTGCTTTTTTTTTTTTTTTTATTGAACTCTTATGATAACAGTCTGAGTTGACAATTATGAAGTCATGCTTGTGTAAATAAATATGTAATCTGTATTGTTACTGATTTTTTTTTTTTTTTTTTTACTCCTTTTATGTCAGCTGATCAAATAGTCCAGAGTCTAAAACTTATTCAGAATCTTGCCAATGACTTGGATTCCAACTTGCATAAGTGTTAAGTATCTTCTTTCTACCTGTAGAGGTAACTTTTACCGAAAGTGACAGAGATTAGCAATTGTAGAATAACTGGATAAACCAAAGAAAGGTTTAAATGTTTGCTCTTAACTTAAGCAGGCGTTGTGTAGGCATGCCAGCACCAATGTACACTGGCTGCTGGAAGAAGACTTAAAGTCCTGCCAGCTAAAGGGAAGCTGTGTTCAGATCCGTGTCCATCCTGAAGTCTCTCTCTGCATTGCTTTTCCCTACCTCCTGAAAACAAGGCCAAAGAAGAGTTCTCCATCCTCTCTGCTATAGCTGGGCTGCTCCGTTGTAGAGACTGCAAGATTTATAGGACTATTTGTGCAGCAGTTGAGGGGGATCCTGCTGGTAACCTGGTCACTTCTAGCATTTAGATGGTGAAACAGGGATTTAGATCCTGCTTTAAGGACAGCTTGTATTTGACATGGAAAAAAAACGTTAAGGCAGACTAGAAATATCTTTTAAGAGCTATCTGTACAATAGCTTTTCTCATTCTGAATAATTGCCTAAATTGTGGAAATCATAGAATCATAGAATGGCCTGAGTTGAAAAGGACCACAATGATCATGTAGTTTCAACCCCCGGCTACGTGCAGGGTTGCCAGCCACCAGACCAGGCTGCCCAAAGTCAATCCAGCCTGGCCTTGAATGCCTCCAGGGATAGGCATTCACAACTCCCTTGGGCAAAATGGTCATTTTTTCCCTCTGTTCTTATATCATGCTTTCCTGGTAGCAGAGTAACACTGTTCCTAGAAGTGGACTGGAGTACCCAACTTAGTAGTGAGAATGCTTCTCTACCCGATGATTGAGGCTTGAACCACGGGTCCTTGATATCTGGAACCCTGAGTCCTCTGTCAATCTGAGAGAGGAACAGAAATGCATATTCTCTTGTTTGTTTTCTTACTGGTTAACTCTAGACAGTTTTTGCTTTTGTCCTAATTTACAGCTGAGAACTTTCAAGCACTGTGAAATTTGGGAACAAATTGTGCAAAACTGAGTTTCTGCTGACTGACAGCCCTCTTAATATTTCTGAATGTTCTTCCTCTCCATATTGTCACACAGAAACTGCATTTCTTAATCTGAAAACTGCTGTGGGCAGCTTCCTCCTCAGTATTTGCGGAGGAAGGCGGGCAGCCGGCAGACTGCTGATGCACCACAGTTCTCCCTTTGGGTTGTATGGGAACCTTAGGCACTGTGCACTTCGAATTCCACGTGGGCCTGGGTCCTTGAATGAAGTTCTGCAAGTTCCATTTTGGATTTCATCCCAAGTATTGATCGCTTTCACCTATGCGTGTTTTCTTCTTTGAGGAACTAAGAGCAACAGTAAAACAAAAGCAAAAAGAAGCAAAAAACGCAGTGACTGTGTTGCAGCAGTGCAACACAAGATGGTCAGTCCTTTTCTTACAAAAAGCCTGTGATTAACTAGATGCTTTGCCAGTGAAGGCACAGTGTCCCAAATATCTTTTCATAGTTCTTGTGCTGCCCTGTTCTTCACGTTGGTTTGCTTCTTATGCCTGTTTCCTTATGCTTGTTTCCTTAAAGCAGAGAACAGTACTGGATCTGCTGCTGATTGAACCTGTACATCATAATTAAATTCATGAGTAGTTTACATATATAGATGGGTGCTTGCTGAGGAAAATTTGCCATTTATTTCTAGAAGTCAGTTGCTTCTGACATTCCTTGAGATGTTTGGCTTTACTTTAGGAAACCTGGGTTATTTTTTTCTAAACTAGTAACAATGGCCAGGAGCTAATTCCTGCAGGGCAGATCTTTGTGTTCTGCCTGCCTTGGTGCTTGTCTTTAACTTTGCAGTACATCTATATTTGTCTTCCAGTATTTCAAATTAAAATTCTTCAGTGATGGGAAGTAAGATCTCTTAGACTATATGTTTTAAGGAAATGAGCTGTATTCCCTGTTTAGTATTGATTGAGTGAAGGAGTGAATGCAATGCAAGTCCAGCCATCATCAGATGTCAGAGAATATATGGAGAAACATAACGCAGTGTATGAGAAGGTGTTGAATTGGAGTTTTTGCCCTCCTGTTTAGTCCTGGGGAATTTACTCCTCAATCAAGGCTTCTGTGTAAGTTCACACTATGAGTGAGTAGCAATGTAATCTTTTACAGTCTCAGTTTTTCTAGGAATGGGAAAAGGGAAGGTACTATTAATACTGTAGTGCCATTAAATTTTGGGGGTAGGTTGTAAGGGGGATTCACGGAAGTGGTGATGAAAGAATCTTTTTCCTTACTCACTCAGTTCTTGTATTGTCATACGTCTGTTGAAGACCTTGGCTTATTATGGGAGCTACGACACAGGCAGACACTGTGACCCTCTTCACTGACTGTCTTCAGTAGATCTAATAAGGCAGATCTACTAATCCTACATGTGTGGTGGTTTTGGCCTGTGCTGATGTGGAGGAGTAGAGTAAGGTCCTGTTCTAGTCCTTCCCTTCTGCAAATATAGAGGCATTTGGTGTGCACTCTTTGTGAAGAGGAGAGCTAGACCGCAACAAATACACATTGAGTCTGCAGACTGCAAAACACAGCATGACAGCATCTTTATTACAGCAGTACCCACCGTGTTAAAATTGGAGACTTTGCAGCAGTGTTGGTGCTTCTCATGTACAGCTTATGCCATAGCAAATCTTTCAGCAGTATTGCTAGGAATCTGACTTTATTAGTTCTGCTCATTGAATGCTTTGGAATTCCGAGGGCTGTCACTAGTGAAATTGTTTTCCATTCAAGTACACGTTAATCTAAGAATATCTTAGGAAAAACAGAGTGCATTCGAGTTCGGTGAATACAAAGTTTGTATTTGGAATTTGAAAATAATGTGTTACGTTTTGTGATTCCACACAACATTTTGTTCTATGTGTTATGCTTTAGAGATTTGGGGGATTGTTTGTAATTACTGCTTGTCCATCTAGAATTAGTAGTTAGTGAACAATGTATTGTTATTCAGAGTGCTTTGCACGTCTTTTCAGTAGATTTTGTTCTATTCATTCAGAAATACTTGGCTATGCTTCTCATTTCCAATTCTTTCACAATTGTAAATAAATACAAATATGTAAGTGACACACTTGTGGAATTGCTGTATGCAAACAGGAAGCTAGAGAATTATAATATGTACTATTTGAGGTTCCTATACTCAAATTCACACTTAAATTGAAGCAGTTCATTATAGGCCTGAGAGAGGCTGAAAGCTTTGGCTTCTTTTTGTTCAGGGTTCATGCTTGCTTGTCGAAGTCTTACTCTAGGTTCCTGAATATTTAGGGTGAAACCTTGCTTGAGAAAAGGCTTACAGATTGTCTGATAAAGACATGAAATCAACTCTTTAACTCTTTAATTCAAACACCTCTTTTTGGATAGTAAATATCACAGTGAGCCAAATAGCAAAAAGATGCTCTACAAACATCTTTCAGTAATGTGGCTAAGTTTTTTGTCTTGTCACAAAACTTTATGTCAGAAGTTCAACTCCAGGAAGAACTTAATCATGAAACCCTCGAAGGTGTTATTTCTTTGAGTAATAGCTGTGATAGTAAAGGAGCATCGACTGAATTACACCTCTAACGATGATTTTACCAGTTATTGTAATTGCCATCTGTTGCTTGAGAGGTATTTTGTTTACCAAACAAGTGTATACAGTGAAAGCCAAACAGTAGAAAGCATTATACCTGTTATCTTTCATCATGAGAGCGTGGCTTTTCTTTTTCAATGCAGTTCAGAGGCAGATATTACAAAATACAGAAAAAAAATTGCATAGGGACCCTCAAAACAAGATAGGTGCTAAATTTCTAGTTGTTGTAGTTGATTTGCTCACTAGTTCTGTCTCGATATTGTTTGTAAAAATCAGTTGGTTTATGGAGCGCTACAGTTGCTCATGGAAGAGGTTCTCTCTTCTCTCTTAGAGTTTTGCATCAGAACTCTTTAACATATGTGCTGTCTCATCCAACAGGCAAGACAGATGGCAGCTGTCCTTCTACGACGTCTTTTGTCTTCCGCTTTTGAAGAAGTTTATCCCGCTCTTTCACCTGATGATCAGACCTCTATCAAAACTGGACTGCTGTTGATTATTCAGTTGGAAACGCAGTCCAGTATGAGGAAAAAAATCTGTGACATCGTTGCTGAGCTGGCCAGGAACTTAATAGGTATTTTATTTCAGCAAGTATTGTGGCAAAAGGTGTTGATGGTTTTATTCTTCTCTTGTCTTGTATAGCACATCATGTATTAATTGATTTGAGAGTTTCAAGTAAGATGTAACATTTGCTTACATTATTCTTGATCAGACAAAAGTAAGATTCCTTAGTTCTGCTTGTTAAATTGCTTGAGTGAAATTGAGTAAAGTTTTAGAAAAGGTATTACATTTCAATTCTAGTGAATGCTGTGCTGAGCTGTTGCTCTTGAGTAGAGTTATAGCAGTAAATAGAGATCACTTTGTGCCTTTAGATCTACCATTTTAGCTGTATCTTACACTGTGATTTGTGTGCTTCCTCACATCAGCTGTTCTGAACTTCAGTACTGACAACTGTTTGCCCTGCATAATTGAGAGAGAACCACTTTTTGTTTGCTTATCCTAAAATCCCTGTTGTGTTTTATCTAGATGAAGATGGAAACAACCAGTGGCCGGAAGTTCTAAAATTCTTATTTGATTCTGTCAGTTCTCAAAACGTTGGACTTCGTGAAGCTGCTCTGCATATTTTCTGGTAAGCTTTCAGGCTTTGCCACATTTTCACAGATGATGCGAGTCATATATGTAAAAATAGAGTAAACACTGTCACTACTTAATTAACAAGTGAACATAAGTTGCATTTATTTTGTTCTAAGAGTTCAATAAACCCCAATATGTGTATGGTTGCAATCTGTATCTGAAACGATAGGTAAGTTTAAGGTAGCAGTTACAGTTGAAGTGTGTGAAGTTGCATTAATGTTCTGATCTTCTCTTTGCAGGAATTTTCCTGGGATTTTTGGAAATCAGCAGCAACACTATTTGGAGGTTATTAAAAGGATGCTGGTTCAGTGTATGCAAGATCAGGAGCATCCTTCAGTAAGACTGCTGTTTTCGATTGTTTTTCTCCCTCCAATATCCAGGTTTATTGTAGTGGTTTCCAAACATTAGGATTCCAAACATTAAGAGAATTGTGTTACCTGAAGTCAGTGTACATCTGGAGCAGGTTTTAACTATGCCTACATAAAACAACAGGGTCAAATGTTCTCATGGTCCTAAGGTGGGCTCACAGGCTCGTATCACTGCATTGGCCAAAACTCTTGCCTAGCAGTTATGTTTGGAGAAACCTATTTGTAGTGACTAAACGCAGAGCCAGGGGTTTTAATCAGCAGTATGAGTGATCAGAAAGTCATTGTTAAGCTCACTTTCTGGCCCTCATGTTTAGCAGAATAAATACATTCTGTACTGGTCATGCATGGTTTGCTCTATGGGCATGTAGAAAGCCTTGCTTTTCTGGAAGGGTTCAGATTTATTGATTTGTTCAGAGAACTGTACTTTGAAAGTGTTTCTCTTGTTCAGGAAAATGCTGGGCAAGTGTAGGAAACCCTGCTGTGATATATGGGCTCAGTTTTCTGTTCCTCTGTGGGTTACTTTTTCTGACCTTTGAAAGTCAACTGAATAACATTTTTAAAAGTACCACAAATCATGCCTTTTCACAGAAGCATATTTTACGAATTTAAATCACACTTTTTGAATAATGAGACTTTGAAGTTGGAAAGGAAGCTGGGGATGAAAGCTTTTTTGAGGTGAAAAAATGGGAAATACATGCAACTCAGAAGAATAATATGATAAACTTTTTGCTATCTCTGAGGACATAGGTGCTGAGAATCTAACTATTTTACCTTAATTTAAAGCAAGATGCAAAAGTCCATGTTAAAAACTGATTTCTTTGTCTATTAGGAAAATGTAAGAAGAAAATGATTATCTAGCTTAGAGTCTTACAGTAGGCATAATGTGAGAAGAAAACATATACGTGCTTTGTTACCAGATCCTCATGTTTATTTCTCTAATCCTGCCTTCTAGATCAAGACTCTGTCTGCTAGAGCTGCAGCTGCATTTGTTCTTGCTAATGAGCACAATATTCCCCTTCTGAAACATTTTGCAGACTTGCTACCTGGAATCTTGCAGGTAAGAAACCACACAAGTAAGCAATGAAGTGCTGTTAATGTGTCTGTGTTGATGGGACCCACGCAGAAATTGTTGACCTGCAAACTGATGTTGAGTATAAATCTTTTCTGAGACCTGAATTAGTTTTATGTGTTAATTAACCTGACATTGGTCACCAGCAAGATGGAACCCAAAAAGGGATTTTATAAGTAAAGGTAGTTGACAGGGTTTAAGGAAAATGGTTAAATGCTGGTAAGTGGACGCTGTGTAGGTAAATAAGTTTAAAGGTATTCAACTGAAAATTGTACCACTTGTTAATTAACTATGACATTGAAATATGCTTTAAATATAAGCTATCTGGAGGTTTTTAGTAGACAGTTAAAAAAAAATCATTTACCTGCGATATGTCATACCTCATCAGTGTAGAGGAAAGCACAGAATTATTCTGAGCAAAGATCTCTAAGTAAGAATAGCAGTCTGGATAGAATGATCTTTGATAAATTGAATTTGCAAGCTGAATGATTTACTATGCTTCATACGATGTCTGAGACTTGATTAGGACCATTTCAGGAGAGAGGCAGTTGAGTTTGATTTTTGCCAATGGCATCTGTATTGCTCAAATTGTAATTAAGAGGACCTTGGCTACTAAGTACTGCACGAGTGGGAGCTGGGCAGGATTGGGGTAGGCGTGCCATTTGTCTTGATGTTCAGCAATTAAACAGTAAGCTGTTCTTAGGCTACAGATTAATACCCCACTTTGCGTGATAGAACTCCGAAAGCTATTTTAGCTTTGAAAAGTGCATGTTAACTATTGCACTGCAGCAACTGGCTGGAGTTTTCAACTATTTTGCAACTGCGGATCGCAGGGCTATGCTACACAGGCTGTGTTTTAAAATACCTTATTGTGAGGAGGACTTGATTCTTTGGCTGCGGTAACACAAGATGGGTGTGAAAATCCCAGTTTATAAATAGGAGATGGGATGTGTTAGAATAGCAGTGAGTGACCTTTGGAGACAGTTGGATGCTTGTTGTTGTTGTTGAAGTAGTACTGTGATTTTAAATTGCATACAATTAAAAATCTGACTTAGCAATTCAGTTCTTTCAGTCAAATTTCTGTGGCAGTTATATTGGAAGCTAAAAACTTTCAGAAATAATTGTGGACTGTTGTATCGAAGAGGTTGAACTTGCAGCGGTGGTAAAAAGTGACTGGAACTTCAGTTGAGTCTAATTGCTGCTGTTTTATACTACTAATAACTGCCTCTACGTTTTTGGACCCAACGTGTGTTTTGACCTTGTTATGCAAGTTCAGAATCCTGGTTTTGTCTCATTCTCTGTTAGTGTTACAATGATTGTAGAATCTGGAGTTCTAAAGAGACTTCCAGAAAGTACTGCACTGTGCCTATTCAGAATCAGAGAATGAGTGATAGCTGCAAGAAAGGAAGACACAAAGAGATTTTTTCATAACTGTTTTGATGTTGAAAAATGCTGCTTTGACATTGAAAACGAAATTGTGGACTACTTCAGTGGCTTTATCAAAGGCATTGGATTCTGGATTGAAGTACATAAAAAAAAAAAAAAAAAAAAAAAAACAACTAGCTATTCACTCTAAAAAATGCTGCTACACTAGAAAAAACATCAGGTACTTGATTAATGAAAATTCCTTTCAGAAGCCCTTGAGGTGTATATGAAAACTATCTGTTCTTTGGAAGTTTTGGGGTTTTTTTTGTGTCCTACTCATAGAAATTGTGAACACCATCAACTGTGTGATGCTCTGATACTTTTAACTAACCAGTTTGATAACTTCAGTAAGTTTTAAACTTCAGAGTGTGGCTACAGAATAGGAAAGATACTTTTAAAAAGAACTTGATTTCTTTTTCTCCTTTCCTGCGTCCTGTGATGGAAAGCTGAAAGTTCTGCTTCAACTCAGTGACTCTGCAGAATTGAGTGGGGGGAAAAAAAAAAAGTTACTCAAACTTGGAATTGTGGGTGTTTGTAAGTTTAAGCTATTCAAAGCTATTCTCATGTGACAGTGAAAAAAGGAGTTAGGCTGGCTTTTTCCTTCTTTTGGGGAAGAGTTGAGGTTTTCTGTATTTAAAATGCCTTCTTGAAGTTGTAAATGTCAAAGCATGGGGTTCTTTTTCATGTTGGCATCAGACTTGTCTCCTTGATACTTTTTAAGTTTTAATCTGATAAAAAAATAATAGTATGCTCCATAACTTACAGAAGGCTTGTAGGTTTTGGACCCTGTATGTGATTTCTGCACTGGCCATCTGGACACACTCCTGGCTCAAGAAGGCCAATGGCATCCTGGCTTGTATCAGAAATGGTGTTGCCGGCAGGAACAGGGAGGTGTGAATCCCTCTGTAGTCAGCCCTGGTGATGCTGCACCTCGAGAACTGTGTTCAGTTTTGGGCCCTTCAGTACAGAAAAGACCACTGAGGCACTGGAGCCTTTCCAGAGAAGGGCAGCAAAGCTGTGAGGGGTCTGGAGCACAAGTCTTATGAGGAGAGGCTGAGGGAGCTGGGGTTGTTCAGTCTGGAGGAGACCTTATTGCTCTCTATAACTACCTGACAGGAGGTTGTGGTGAGGTGGGGGTCCTAGGAATAGAACAAGAGGCCTCAAGTTGCACCAGGGGAGGTTCAGGTTGGATATTAGGAAATGCTTCTCTGAGAGAGCAGTCAAGTGCTGAAATGGGCTGCCCAGGGAGATGGTAGAGTCACTGACTCTGGAAATGTTCAAGGAATGTTTAGATGTTGCACTGAGGGACATGGTTTAGTGGGCAACGTTGGTGATAGGCAGATGGCTGGATTATATGATTTTGGAGGTCTTTTCCAACATTGGGGATTCTGCAACTCTATGATTCTTTGTACTCCCTGTGATATGCTGTTCACTTGTCATTTAATAATTTTCTTTTTATCCCTTACAGGCTGTAAATGATTCCTGCTATCAAAATGATGACTCTGTCCTGAAGTCCCTCGTAGAAATTGCAGATTCTGTTCCGAAGTATTTGCGACCACACTTAGAACCTACATTGCAACTAAGTCTGAGGGTAAAGCTGGGAACTTTTATTTTAACTGGTATTTTTGTTCCTTTGAAGCATCTGCTCTAACTGTTGGCTCTATTCTTTTGAATTGTAGTTGTGTGCAGACACCAATCTCAGTAACATGCAACGTCAATTGGCTCTTGAAGTAATTGTGACCTTGTCAGAAACTGCTGCTGCTATGCTGAGGAGGCATACAAACATTGTTGCACAAGCCAGTAAGTATTTTGTTCATTTTCTCTGTTGAAATAACTTGTCTTCTTTTACGTTATTAAACTGACTTTGCAGATGTTCAAGTAGCAAAAATGTATCTAACCTCTTTTTCTTTTTTTTGCTGTTGTTGGTAACTTGAAGTGACAGAGTTGAATTTCTTATGGAGAAAATGCTTTTTTATTATGACTCTTCATAAATGAATCTCTGCTTATGCAGCCACCAGAAATTTGTATAAAATTACAGTGGACTCTCATTAGGTGTTTCCAAGGAAAATACAGCTTTCATGCTGTTCTGCTGGCTTTGGGAATTTGTAATGTTAAAAAAAAAAAATAATAATGTTGATGCATTCAGTTCTGAAGTCCTACGTTTGGAGTTTGGTATGTAGGCCAGATACTCTGTGGTGCTGGCAATTGCATGCTGAAGGAATTCGGCATGCATGTTGAGCTTCAGTGTTGACTTAAAGCTGTGAATTTAAAAATCAGATGCTCATGTAAACGCTTGGACTAATTAGTCTATTGAACTTGCAAATGGTAAATTCTCTTGGAAGGGTGCTTTTTTAATCATGGGTTATTTGAGATACTAAAAATAACCCTTTTGGACAGTCCAAGCAGCAGTGCTTTTAAACGAGCAGACACTGGTATTTCTCTGCCTTTTAAACCCTTCTTGCGAGCAGATGAGGACACTGACACAGCAGAGTGGCTGTTCTTTGGAAGGATTTTTTTTCTGCACTTGCACTTCTTTTTAGTCATAAGCTTGGGAAAGTTGTGGATGTATGAATGTCTAAAGCAATCACGAAACTTCTGGAAAACGTTATAGCTGCATCTGGCATTATTGAAACTATTGACTAGGTATTTTGTATACTTATAGAATAGTTTTCTAAAGAATGGAAACTGTCATATTTTAAATGTTTTAAAAATCATTTTGTGTTCACTCCATCCTGTAGCTTGCTGAGAATATTAACTTGAAACTTGCTGAATGTCCCCAAATCATTATAAGCTTCTTAGTTAGTCAGGCAGCATAGCAGAGAAGTCATATTCCTTTAGAATTGCTTTACTTTTGTATTGGAGAGGTAATTGCTGCTTTGGAAGGAAACGTTTATATTAAGATACTTTCTTAGGATAGGGCACCACATGGAAATGAAATGCCTTTGGTTTGCAACCTGCTGTAAAATCACTCTTAATGAGTCACTAAGATTAAAAAGAAAATCCTTTTGCAGAGCTCATAAAGCAGTTATGTTCAGAGAATAATAAAAAGGTGACAAAGATGGATTACTTTTGTCTTGGTTTTGTGTTTTAGTTTAAAGGACTTCCTGTTTTCATTCAACTAAAAAGCTGCTGAATCTCTTCATTTTTCACAGTTAGAATCTGATCTTAGGTAATACTGTCACCTTATTTTGGGTTTGCAGAATGTGACCCTGATTTAGGAGCAAGTGGTGTCCTGTTAACTGTTTTCTGCTCAGGAATTCACTTGGGTTCACATTTCCGCTTTGAGCTCTGTCTTCAAGATAAGAGGGGTTTTTTTATTTGCTTATTGCCTAGAAATTTAAGATGCAGCCTAGCTTTGGTGGTAGTTTTTCCTTAGTGCCAAGTCCTGGCATGCTTCAGCAGTAAGTAAAGCTCAGTTGTCTTCATTATAAACAAATAACCAATACATTGGCAGCAGTTAAATTTTGAGGGCCTTTTGGGACAACAGATTTTACTGCACAACTCTAAGGTTAAAAAAAAATTCTCTGTAATTCATATTCGATGAACAAATGTTTACAGGCTTTTAGATGCAATAACAGCCAAACAACTTGTGATGCTGGTATGTTCTCAGCCCTGCTTGTTAGCAGTGATTAAGATTGATGTGTGTTGTTGGGACTTTATAGCATTGGTGGCAGATTGACTTCCACCTTTCTGAGTTATGTCAGTCGATCATTTTCACATGTGCTTATGAGTGTGTGTCTGAAATGCTTCTGGGCTCTAATAGATTTTTCTTGAAGGAATTATTTTCAGTGACTAGTCAGTATATAGGGAATTCTGACACCTGTGTGTCACACTAGAGAGTTGTTAACATCCATTAAGCTACCTTTATATGTCTGGCTGAAGATGCATAGCCACATCAAGCAAATCAATCCGTGATTTGATCTTTTTTGTACTTGTTACATGATACTGATATTTTCATCTGTTGTCAGTCAGTCTGGCAGGAGTTTCTCATCTATCCAGCTGTGCAGTGAGGTGAGCTTGCTTAGGACTGTGCCTTTCTTGTAGCTAACAGTAGTAGAAGTATTATGAAATTCATCAGTTGCAGTATACCCAATCAGGCAGTGAATCTTAGCAGCAGCACAGGCAGTATGATTTTTTGATATGAAAAACTCTCAGCTTTTCTTCATTCTTCTGGATTTTAATGTTCTGAAAATCTGTTCTGAATTTTTTTTGCTGATACAGTTTGACAGACAGACTTGGCTATCGGCTGTTTGAAGAAAAAGGCCTCTTCTTCCATGATTTCTAAAGGGGAACTTACAATTTACACCTGTTCTTTGAGAATCTTATTTTAATTAAACAACTTGAGTTTAAAACTTATCATTTCAGTTCCTCAGATGTTAGCAATGATGGTTGACTTGGAAGAAGATGAAGATTGGGCAAATGCAGATGAGCTTGAAGATGATGATTTTGACAGGTAATTGTGCAACTAGTTGTTTCAATATGCTGTCAAGATTGCACAGCTAACGGTAGCTTGTGAATGCAGGATGCAAATGACTGCAATGCGTTACTTTCTCTTTACTCAGTCAACTCTTTAAGTTGTTTTCTCAGTCATGAGCAGCCACTGAAGAGTAAAAATTAAAGCTGTAGCATGAATTGGTAACTTCAAGTAACAGAAGGTAAATGTAGGAGATCCGTAATTGACAGTAACTGCACTTGGTTGTAAGAACAGTTTATTTGTAGATTATTTAGGTACTGTTTAACAAATAAATAAATTCTTTCAGTATTTGCTTCTTGCTATAACGCACATCTATAAGTTACATGTTGTCTTCCCTGCTGTTTTGCACTGTTTTAATGTTTCACTTCTGTTCCTTCTGTTTTTTATGTTATTTACTCAGTTTAGGATTCAGTTCTTCTAATCTCTTCAATTGAGTGCTTTTCCTGAAATTAGCTGGAACCTAAGCTGAATGACACTGATTTTAGTCACCTCCAACCAGTCACTACGTATTTTTCAGGATCGAGGCCCTTGAAATGGTGGTGATTTAAAAAAAAAAGAAAAAAAAAAAAAACTTGATTTTTGAAAAGACACTGGAATGCATGATGTGATTCTGTGCCAGATTCTCTCTGGCTCTAATAATTTTTTATTTTGCTATTATTTTAAATCTCTTGAGATGGCTACTAGTAGCTTGTCTTGTATTAGGTAAGGAAGTCCTGCTAAATATGTCCAGTCTTTCTCACTTGTTCATTCCATGCTTTGTAGCTTGCTTCAACTTTTCACTGTAGTCTGTGGTATGTCTATGGGCTCCCATGTCTGCCCCTGTCCAAATAGAAGTAGAATGCAGTAGAAGAAAGCAGAAAAATGTACAGTGAGATAATTATGCCCACATATGTGCAAAGGCAGTGTCCTTTTACCAGGCTAGGTGCTTTTTGCAACATGTCTCTTATTTGAATCCTCTGATGTAATTTGTTTCAGAACAGTTTGTGACAGCGTACAAATTTTACCACATGCACAAAAGAGGAGAAAGCCCCTAAGGAAGAGTAATGAGGAGAAAATAACTTTTTTTTTTTTTAATCAATGTGTTCTTACTAGAGCCTCAATTGTATTAGTTATGCAACTTTTCCTTCTCTGAAGCAGCTTTCCAAACTTGTTCTTGTGCTTTTATGTATAGTAATTTTGTAGTTCAGTCTGGAAATACTTACTGCTGTCTTGCAGGTCTTTTCCCCATCTCATAAATTAGCAAACTAGTTGGAAATATTCGTAGGAAGATAAACAGTAGACTAACTGTGTGACTACTAATCCACATAGCAACTTGTACTAGATATCAGGCATATGAGCTGCTTGCAAAACTGATGCACAGGAATTTATGGAAGAACCTGTTTACTTCTGTGCTCAAGTTGGAACACTTTTTTGTTTCCTCTTGATTATGGAATGGGAACTAAACTACCTTCCTCCGCCCCCTTTCTTCCCCGTGGTGATTAGAACATTTTAGTTCGTTCTGCTTCTTCAACTTTTGAAGTTTGCCATATTGGCATTCAAGTTTGTCAAGTATTAAACTCTTTTCATTCTGTTAAATTTCAAGGGTTAATAGAATACTGGAAATTGAAGTTGAAATCCTTATCAAGGCTTTCAGGGTGTGGGGTTTCATTCCAACGGCCTGCTTTAGGCAGCTTAGTAAGTACTCTGAATCACCCCCTTGAGGCATGCCAATTTCTCTTTACTCTCAGCAGAGAGTTCTTTTCACACAAGTGTGGATTCTAGTGTGAAATACTTTTGTTAAAAGCAGCAAGCAAAGATAAAGGAAGAAGTTATAACCAAACTTAGTCTAAAGGAGAAACTCAGCTGTTCTGGTCCTCAAAATAGTAGGAGAGCTGGAGGGTTTGATACAGAATCCTAGAAACCAGATAGTTTGTGGAGATGGTATTTGCTTAGTTTGTTCTTTCAGCACATTCACTCACATTACTATGCATTTCCCACCACTGAAGTTCATCTTTGTAGAGAGTTGTTAATGGGCACGATATGCTTTCTAGCTGCTTGTGCTTGAGTACTTTATAGCCATGTAAGATGCCTGGAATTTATTTGCAGTCCAAGAAGCTGGCTAATGATAATCAGGCTGTAGCCTAGTTAGGGTGTGCTCAGATTTGACTAAGGGGGATGTGAGTCAGCGTATGCAAAAGCATCAGGGATTATTTAGCATTTCCAGTTTCTTTGTCCCTTTGACTTCACACAGCAGTGAAATTCTAAAAAGAAGGAAGACTCTAATCCAACTTCCTTCTTCCCTGGCAAAAGCTTTGCAAATGTTGCACAGAGATGTGTGGTCATTGTTGTGAGTTAATACTACTTTTATTTCCTTAAATTGAATGTATGAATTCATGGTGGAAGGAAGGAACTCAAGGGACGTCATTTCAGGTGAAGGCAGCCAAAAACTTCAGTGAGTTTGCTCCAGTCTAAATCTATGTGCCCATGCACTGGCTGGTGATGCTTCTGTCTGAACATGATTAATCTGCAGAGGAACCATATGGTCAATATCTTTGTGCAAGCAGCTTTGCTTGCAGCATGTGAATTTTTTAGGCTATATATACTTTGTAAAGAGACTTGGGGATTCAAGCACGATAGTTTGAAGACCTCTATTTATGGCCCAGCCAAATGGTATTTGAAAGAAGAGGAAGATTCATCCTTTTCTGAACCATTTGTTCTGCTTTTCAGTCAGCATTGTGTCTAGAAGGTACTGTAATAACCTTGAGTTATTAGAGGGGAAGCCATACCCAGACTGCAACAGCAGCTTGCTGTGTCCTGGAAACTTCATTCACTTATCTGTAAGGATTAATTCTACTGGGTAAAACAAGTCAACAAGTCATTTAATATAGGTAATGTTTAGCTGTTCTCAGCTCTGTAGCTGGCTGCAAGTCATGCATTTCTCACCTGGACTGGATGTTTCCTGCCTGAGTCATTGGCCTGGGGATGTGCTGCTGTAGATATGGCAGCCTTGCAGGATGATTTACACAAAAATATGCTGGCCAATATTATTAATTCTACAGATAGTACTTAAGTGGAGGGTAAGTAGCTATTCTGTGGCTCAAGCATCCATGGTTTGTGCTTTTAGACTTGGGCTTACCTTATTTACTGATGGAGTCTCGTGTATACTCAGGATGGCAAAAGTTTGAGGAGAAGAACTGCACAAAAATGTCAGACTGTTCTGTTGTAGATGTCAAAAGTTTGCTGTTTTTGTAACTGTTGTTTAGCAATGCAGTAGCTGGTGAGAGCGCGCTGGACAGGATGGCGTGTGGCCTTGGAGGGAAGCTTGTTTTACCTATGATTAAAGAACATATTATGCAGATGCTTCAGAATCGTAAGTAGATGCAAATTTTTGCAATTCTCAAATTTCCAGGAACTTTGATATCTCTTAAGTCTTCTGTTCAGCTAAGTGATGTATTTCATACGCTTCTTTTGATTTCAGCAGCAAAAAATGCAAGTGCCATGTGCTTTGAAATGCATCACTTCTCTTTACACCAGGATTTATTAAGACATATATAGTGCATTAAAACTGGACCCCAAACAGCTGAGCAGATGCTAAAAAACAGACTGATTTTTGTCTTATTTTCTGCTGTTCTCAGTCTGTGTAGTGTCACACAATACCTTAAGTGTGCCCTGTTGATCTGAAGCTCAGAGCTCTTTAGAAGTGTTGCATTTAAGTGAATTTCTAGTATGTTACAGTGCTTAAATAAAAATTTGTCTCTGTCACACCCCCTGTTCCGGAATTTGATGTGTCAAAATACAGAAGTCTGTGATAGGCTGGTTGTGTTTGATTATTGTGATTTAAATATTTATGCCATTAGATGGTTACATATATTCTTATCAATTCCTTTGAATGCTTCTTTGCTCCTAACAAAAACCTGTAATGCTGGCTCAGGAGCCTTTCAAAACAGAAGAACTGCATACACTTTCAACTGATTTGTGATTTGAGCTGTCAATATAGAAGACAGTGCAAAGAAGATAATATTTCTCTATGCATTTCTTGCCTCAATAACTTAAAACTCAAACAAAAAAAGGCTGTTACCCTCTAGGATGGGGAATATAGGGCCATTCAAGGTATCACCTGTAGAGCATGAAAATTTATAAGGTCTCTTCGGGAATTTTATTTTTCAGAAATCTCTTCCCAAAAACTACCTCTAGTGTTTCCCTTCTAATGTTAATAGCTTCCAGACTGGTAAATGCTGTGTTCTGTAGAGCCCACAGAGAAGAGTTAATGGTTGTAGGACCTTTACTTAGAATCATAGAATGGCCTGTGTTGAAATGGACCACAAAGATCATCCAGTTTCAACCCCCCTGCTATGTGCAGGGTCACCAACCAGCAGACCAGGCTGCCCACAGCCACATCCAGCCTGGCCTTGAATGCCTCCAGGGATGGGGCATCCACAGCCTCCTTGGGCAACCTGTGAAGAAATCACATAGCTGATAATTCTGATTTCTGTTCTGGCTTTCTGTTGGGTTAGAGCAGTACCTGACAAGTATGTTTTCTTTTTTGGGAAAAGGAAATGCAATAGGCACTGTTTGATGCGGAGATTCTCATTGATAGGAAGCTGAGGGGATGAAGGCATTCAGATTAAAACATAAACAGCTCTCTGAGAAATCAGAATTTCCCTTCTCTTAGCATTACAGCTTTTCAAAAATGCTTATTGAAATAATAATTCTTAAGTTTGGGTAGCTAGGTAATACAAATATAATTGTTTCATTTTGTAGTGTCATTAATTTCGAGTCAGGAATTCATGCTCATAGTAACAAAGTGTGAGTGACAGTGGATATTAAGCTTAACTAAGAACATCCAATTATCTTAAATAGCAGAAATAAACTGCTTCACTCTATTTTCTATCAAGATGATACTTCATCTCTTCCTGAAAAAGGAGATGATGAAAGATCAGATGTCATAATACCCACTTGTCTAAGATTAGACTATTAGACTGATAGGACTTGATGGGGGGGGAAAGCCTCATTAACCCTAAATGGAATATCACTGTTCTTAAAGAGCTCTGATGCAACTTCTGACTATTTATTTGTTTTAAATTCATATATTTGATTCTGTCGACCTTTCTTTTCCCCTCCTGACTTAGAGAGTAAAATGTAGGCTGCTCTAACACAGGAAAAAAATGTTTCCCTGGTTAGCTCACTTAATTAAAATGCTATTCCCGGATGTTAGTACTATGTACGTAATTGTATCTGCTGCTTAGATATTTTTTTTTTAGGTCTGGATTTGGCCTGGATTAGATACTCAAATTTCTGTGTGTCACTGTGAGAAAAATCAAAACCGTGTTTACAACATAAATTGCACTTATTTCCCTTCTTTCACCTATTCTTCCTGCCACTGCCCCCTGCTACCCCAGCCCTCAAATAGAAATGGTTTGTCCCTTTAATATTTGTGTTTTTTTAATCTTCTGTAGCTGACTGGAAATACAGACATGCGGGCTTGATGGCACTCTCAGCCATCGGAGAAGGCTGCCACCAACAGATGGAAGGAATTTTAAATGAGATAGTTAATTTTGTTCTGCTATTCCTTCAGGACCCTGTGAGTCTAATACAGTTAATTATTTCAAAACATTTTCATTTCTGCTCTTGTGACTACTTCTTAATCATTTGAGGGAAATAATTTTTCAGCATCCGAGAGTGAGATATGCTGCTTGTAATGCAATTGGACAAATGGCAACTGACTTTGCACCTGGCTTCCAAAAGAAATTTCATGAGAAGGTAAGCAGTAAAACAGTGCCCCAAAAAAAGAGTGTTCCATTCAGAAACTTGCTTCTCTGAAAACGAACACTTCTGTTTCAGGTGATAGCAGCTCTTCTGCAGACCATGGAGGATCAAGACAACCAGCGTGTTCAAGCCCATGCTGCTGCAGCGCTTATAAACTTCACTGAAGACTGTCCCAAGTCACTGCTAATTCCATATTTGGATAACCTAGTGAAGCATCTTCATTCCACTATGGTGATAAAATTACAAGAGGTATAATATACTGAATGATCAGCTTCACAGCAGGTGATCTCTTGCATGTTCGCTAGTGTAGCTGAACTGCGAACTACAAACCAGTAGACAGATCTGCTGTCATTACAAACTGACAAGAATGAGGATATGCCCATGAGCATTTTTTTTTTGTTTTGAATGTTGTTCATTAAAATATTTGCTTTAAAAATATAACACTTTATTCTTCTCTTTTCAAGCTGATACAGAAAGGTACTAAGCTGGTTTTGGAGCAAGTTGTGACTTCAATAGCATCGGTTGCAGATACAGCGGAGGAGAAGTTTGTTCCATACTATGACTTATTTATGACCTCTTTAAAACACATTGTGGAGAATGCTGTTCAGAAGGAACTAAGGCTTCTGCGTGGAAAAACTATTGAATGCATCAGCTTAATTGGTCTTGCTGTTGGTAAAGAAAAGGTAAGATCTCAACCTGGAGAATAGAAGGTTCCAGGGAGACATGATTGTGGCCTTCGAGTACTTGAAGGTGGCTTATGAAAAAGGAGACAGAGTTTTTACAATGTCTGATGGTGATAGAACAAGGGGGAATGGTTTAAACTAGAAGAGGGGAGATTTAGGTTAGAATTTAGGGGGAGTTGTTTTTATTCTGAGGGCAGTGGGGTACTGGAACAAGTTGCCCAGAGAGGCTGTGAAGGTGTTCAAGGCCAGGTTGGATGGGGCCTTGGACAGCCTGATTTAGTGGGTAGCAGCTCTGCCCCTGGCAGGGAGTTGGAACTTTAAGATCCCTTCCAAGCCATTCTGTGAATCATGCTATAATCTTATCTAACTATCTGAATGTATTTTCAAGCAGGCTTGTTTCTTGTGATGGTTTACAATGAATTGACATCACTTTTTAAACATACAGTTATCTTGTTGCTGGTTTCAATGCTTGCACTTCTGTTTTCTTCTCTGGTAACTATTTACTGTCTTTCTGTTTAGATTCACTAATTTAGAATAGAATATTAGTAAAATACATCAACTTAAGTTATCCTCATGTTGATAGTATGTGGGTTTTTTGTTGTTTGCTTCTTATCTTTAAGAGAAATACTGGAACATCTCATTTAAGCAGTGTCATAATGGTGGCTAAGATTTAAATAGTTAAAAGGAAGCTAAGCATAGGTGATCTTGTTTGGTTGTAGTTTATGATCAAATGCTTGGAAACGTTTGAGTGTGCTTACAATAGAACTGAAAGCAGTCACTAATGCATTTGGCAGGGATTTTTTTGTTGGTTATGAGTTAGAATGCATATTGTAAAAGTGCCAGTAAGCAAGCGTGAAGGGCTGTCTAAGAATCAAAGTGATGTTCAGATAGCAAGCTTGAATTATGGACACAGATTTTCATTTTATTGAGTGAGGAAGACAAAATCATAGCTTAAAAGCAGAATAAGGTGGTGTATGGATTAAGGAAAGACTAACCTTCAATAGGTTCTTCTTGGAGGAGTGCAAGGAAATGCAGGAAGTGAAAAGAGGGTGTGAGTAACTTCACTGAAGCATCTGATGTGACTTAAAACATTGCTGTCTCACTAGTAGCTTATGTTATTGGTTTATTCCTGTTCCATGGGAATAAAAGTTACTTAAGTAGGTTTTGTGATTGTTTGTTTGTTTTTAAACAGCCCTTTTTATGCTTTCAAGTATGCGGATAGGGGTGCAGAGGCTGAAGACCAGGATCATTTAGTGATGCTTCCAGAAAAGAATTTGCATTTTCACTTGTGTCTTCATTTCAGACTTCTTGAAGCTTTAACTTCTGTCTTGATAACATGTTGGCCATAAATACTTTCTTTAGTGTTAAAGGAGTAGTTTGCTGAGACTCTTGATTTGCCTTTAAAAGCACATTTTCCTACATTTAGTTTATGCAGGATGCATCAGATGTAATGCAGCTGTTGTTGAAGACACAGACAGACTTCAGTGATCTAGAAGATGATGATCCGCAAGTATGTTAAAATTGTTTCTACCTTGTTTGTTAAGATTTAAAATGTTCTTTGAGGATGTGACATTCCTTAAAGAAGAAAAAAAAAAAAATAGTTGCAGTTAGGCTAACAGTTGATCACATCTTTTGTGAGGGATTGACTGCCCTGAGGTGTCCTTTAAATCTCTCACAGAAGCATGGTGAGGAGATCAGACATCCGGAATCTATATTTGCTGTATGGACAATCATCCCTTGTCTAATAGCTGCTACTTTATTTGGCATTATGTGACTATTCCTTTGCTGTCATCTTCTTATAAATAGTTCCATGAGTTCTACTAGGCAGCTGTTCTAATGAGCAAAGAACTATTTTGACTTGTGCAACTGAGAAATTCCTCATAAAGCACTACATTAGTCTTTTGCTCTGCTTGCTCTTTTTAGAAATGAGACTCGATCAATAGTATCACTTAAATTCAGGAAATTATTTCAGAAAGAAATTGGCTTCTGAGGAGTGTCATGATTGCCTTAAGCGTATATCTTACACTACCACACCTTTGATAAGAGATGTCAGTGCACTGTTTCATATAAAGGCTTGGGGTAGAGGTCTTCTCAAGCTTAATTTTTACATAACATGCATATCAGATTTGATTTTTTTCAGTCTTCTCTTTTAAATGTATCTTATGCACTGCTGACTTTATTTGAAAAAAAAAAAAAATCTATTGCAAAGTATTCTTTATGATATCATTACAAATATACATTAGAATAAAATGTGAGATGTGAAAACTGTGACCGTCCTCTCTTACAGATTTCTTATATGATCTCAGCATGGGCCAGAATGTGTAAAATTCTTGGAAAGGAATTTCAGCAGTACCTTCCTGTTGTCATGGGCCCTCTAATGAAGACTGCATCCATTAAACCTGAAGTAGCTCTTTTAGACAGTAAGTTTTAAGCTGATGCTTTGCTTGAAAAACACTGAAGTAAATGGTTGTATTTTAAGTTATATATATTTTTTTAAAAACAGCACAAGATATGGAGAATATGAGTGATGATGATGGTTGGGAGTTTGTAAACCTAGGAGATCAGCAAAGCTTTGGAATTAAAACTGCGGGTCTTGAAGAGAAAGCAACTGCATGCCAAATGCTGGTGAGTAGTAGGGCAGTGTTGGTGATGTGTGTATTGCTGCACAGTGAGTCTGAGGCCAAAATCTGTAACAAAGCTATTCTTTACTATAAAGTAGCTTTGTTTGTCTGAATCCTAAACTCAAAAGAAAATCTATTTTACCACTGTTTGAAGATAAGTTCTTAAAAAAAAAAAAACCTAATTTTTTAAGGTGAACAGAACTTTTCTTTGTTTGCAAAACTTCACAGTATTTGAGATGTTGAAGAAGTTTAATTTTTTTTTTGCAACGATGCTTTTTTTTTTTTTCATTAAATATTGCACATTAACATGGCACTTCCACCGTTTTGTGTTTCAGGTTTGCTATGCAAAAGAGCTAAAGGAAGGGTTTGTGGAGTACACTGAACAAGTTGTAAAGCTGATGGTTCCGTTGTTGAAGTTCTACTTCCATGATGATATCCTATTGATAAATCCTACTGTGGAAATGGAAGCTTAGTTTGGGAAAAATCAGTGATGCTTACAATGTTTCCCTAAGTGGATAGAAAGTACTGATGTTGTGTTCTACTGCTTTGTAGAAGTCTTTTTCTGAGAATGTTTTTTTTATACATCTTTAGCCAATAAATCCTAGCTTTCACTTTAGTTTATTTTAAATAAGCTCATCTGTAATGTAGAAAGCAAGCTGAACAGAAAGTTTTGTTCGCATCAACAAACTAAGGCAACTTGAATATATTTCTTGCTTGAAATAGGCTTGAAACAACTTCTGAATAGCAAACAGGTGAATTTTCTTAATCATAGAACAGCTTGTTGGAAGGGACCTCAAAGATCTCCAAGTTCCAACCCCCTGCTGCAGGCAGGGTTCCCATCCACTCAATCAGGCACTAGACCAGGCTGCCTCATCCAACCTGGCCTTGAACACCTCCAGGAATAGGGCACTCAGCCTCTCTGGCAGCCTGTGCCAGCACTTCACCGCTCTCTCTGTGAAGAACTTCTTCTTGACATCTAATCTAAATCTCCTTTCCTTTAGTTTAAAACTGTTTCTCCTTGTCCTGTCACTGTCTACTCATGTAAAAAGTCAATTTCCTTCCTGTTTGTAATTTCCCTTTAAATATGATCTTACCATGAATCTAAGAAATCAAAGCATAACAAAGAGTCAATTTTGGGTAGCAAACAAATGTCATTATAGTTACTAATACTTATATTCTAAGCACTTTTTTGTTCTCCTGAGTCGTATTATTTCCTTAATAACAAAACGTGTTCGAGTGGCAGCAGCAGAGTCGATGCCCCTCCTTCTCGAATGTGCCAGAGTCCGTGGGCCTGAGTACCTCACACAGATGTGGCACTTCATGTGTGATGCACTCATCAAAGCCATTGGGACAGAACCAGATTCAGATGTTCTTTCAGAAATAATGCATTCTTTTGCAAAGGTAACTTTCTTTTTCTTAAAATTCATTTGTTCATAGCTTTTTAAGGTTAAAACAAAACAAAACAAAACAACCATGTGTTTGCATTTCTTTCAGCTGCTTAAATTAATACCAAAGCTCATACAAATACCAAAGCTAATACATCTCTGCTCTGATTTTTCTAATTGTACATAGGTATTTTGAATCTCTGGGGGGGTGGGAAGTGAAATAAAAAGTAAGTTAAAATAAACACCAGGCTTGTTTATTTTAACCACAAACCACTCAAACCATGTGGGTGAAATGTACAGTGAAATTATCAAGCCTTACTTGATTAATGTGAGAATTGATCACAGCATGAAAATTCTGTTAGTTATTTCTGCAAGTAATCACTTAAAACATGAATTAATACTCTGTGCACGTTTTAGATTTCATTGAGATGCTCAGGTACCTTAAATCTGAAAGACAGACCATTTTCTTTCACAGTGCATCGAGGTAATGGGCGACGGATGCCTTAACAACGAACACTTTGAGGAACTTGGAGGAATATTAAAAGGAAAACTAGAAGAGCACTTTAAAAACCAAGAATTAAGACAGGGTAGGTCAGCAAGAATTCCTGTTCACATGTGATAGTTCTTCAAAGCAGAACTTAATCATTTCTAAACACAAAATTCCTAGCTGGGATTTCCTTAATTTCCATATTTAACCAATTAGACTTTGAAAGTACATAATCTGATGAATATTTGCAAGCTCTGGGAGGGTGGGGATGGCATAATTTGCTGAAATACAATAGTTTAATCAAAATTTTACGTACAGGTTACTTGATGGATCTCATGTCTGTAGTGTCACTTACGTGTTTTTTCATCTCTGAAATCTTTGCAGTTTTAAAACAATAGTGCCTTATTTATATGGAATTTTTGTGGTTATGGACAGGTTCTGTGCTGTTTTACGTATTCTTGGTCTGAGCTGTCATATTTGTTTTTCTGTGAAAGGTCTTTGAAGCTTAAAGACAAATTCTTGCATCTTCAGATAGTGTTTCTTGTATTCTAAGTTTGTTTCAGAATCTGTTATATTGCTGCCTAGAAATACAGTGGTTTAAAATGTGTTTTTTTTTTTTTTTTTTAATTTAGTGAAAAGACAAGATGAAGACTATGATGAACAAGTTGAGGAGTCATTACAAGATGAAGTAAGTTGACTTGGGGAGCTTTTCCTTTCATAAAGCACTGAGATGGAAGTACGTGACACAGAGATGACTAAGTTAAAGCATCGTGCATCTTCTCAGAATTATTTCTTCCTGGAAGAATGCACTGTTGCCATATTCATTCAAGAAATGAGTCACGATACTTCCATGAATTGGAAAATGCCAGAGGTTTCCTTGCCCCAGTACAGTAAAAGAAGAATTTTGAGATCCAGCTTTTAACTTGCTACATCTCACACAGTTCTTAGATAACATTGTTTAATGGTCTGCTGTCAAATGCTTTTGTGGTAGTCCAAGGCACGCCTTGCTGACTGGCTTTGTCTTTGTACCTTGTGACCCACGTGGCCCATTTTAAACTTTGAGCATACCTCTGATACCTGTACTGCAGACATGTGAGATCAAGAGCTTGTCTCAAAAAGGACAGGCCTAAAATAGCATTATAAAGTAGGACAACAGAATGAACAGCTGGCATAATGTGTTTGCTTGTGAGAGTATATCAAAGTGATTTTGCTAAGACACTGAGCTGACTTCAGTTTGAAGTAGAGGTGAGTGTGGAAGAGATAAAAGTAGTTCCATTAAATCATCAGTGTTACGGGAAGAGTAATAAAGAATAAGTCACTGCTGCTTGTAATGAAAGAGGGAAGATAATGAATTTAAGAAATAAGAAATTTTTGCCGTGTGATGAGTAGTTAAATCTTGTCTACTTGAATTCAAGTTGCTTTCAGGACAGAACTCATCTCAGCAAATCATGCACATATATGTAAATGCTTTATTAAATAACAGTGCATTTTCTGTGCTCCTTTCCTTTGGGAACTTTAGGCTAACATTCAAAAGGGTAAACTTGAGCACCTGCATAATGGCATTATCGTGGGATCAAAACCAACCAAAAAAAAAAAATACACAAGTTTTGAGTCAAAAGCCCCTCCTGACTATTTTTTCTGTTCTCATTTGCAGTACTGAAGTTTTTTTTAACTGTCACTGTATGGTGATAATGAGAGAAAGTGATAGCAAATGGAACAATTTCAGAGTGGCCGTATCTACTCCCTGCAACAGAGTTTCAAGGCATTCTTGAAAATACTTTCATATTTGTTGTTAATCTTTTTGTTAAAGACCGAAAGAAAGACTTGTATGCATTGTCTTGTGAAAGTAAGAGTAGGATGGGAATGTCTCTTGCCATGCAAACAGAATTAAGATATGATAGTGAGCAACACCTGATTATACACCTTTGGTCCCACAATTGTGTACGTAGCCCTTACCTCAGGGCAGCAGGAATATTAGGGGATACATAAAGGCAAGGGCAGAAGTCAAGAAAGATAATCAAAGAGTAATGTCAATCAAATATCCGAATGCAACCTTGGCTTGAGCAGTAACTTTGCTTTGATGATTTGATATAGCACAGGAGGAGGTATGCGTTGTACGAATGTTACTTCCTACCTCTGTACATCTGTTATTGGTTATCTAAAAAAAAAGCCATATCAAGCCAGATGGACCTCTTATCTTATTTGTGTGTGTGTGTGTGTGTGTGTGTGTGTATATATATACACATATTCCAGAGTTACTGCTAAAATGACACCTGACAATGTAAAAATTTATTGTTGTAGCAGGCTTTGTTGCATGATAAGTGGTTATTAGTTACTGGCCTCTAGTGGAGGGGGAAGCTATATTCTGTTTTCCTGCCTGTGAAAGTAAAAGCTGATCAAAGGAACTATGCTGAGTACAACAGAACAAAGTCAAATGGTTTTTCCAGTGCATGCGTGTCTAGGGACCAACTTGAAATCCTCACTTGGAAATATTGTGTGAATTGATAGCCGAATCTATGTGATGGTTATTGGACTTTGTTGGTTTGATACACTGAGCAAGGAGAAAAATGAAATTAAAGTAAGATGATTAATATTCCTCATTTTTGCCACATTCTGGCACAAAGGCAGTTATCTCTTTGCTTTTAAATCAAAGTTTGTTACAGTGTGTGTGAGCTTCAGAGGAGGAAAAGGGCCTTGTTTTTCTGTAAGGGGAGTCCAGTGAAGCAGTAAATCTACACAGGAGAGCATTTGTCTCTAAACTTTCCACCCCTGAAACAAACCTACGAGCCTTAGGTGATTGGATGCTTAACAGCAGTGGATTTGAGCTTTGCACCAGAAGTTCAAAGTACTGGACTTAAAATAGCCTTAAGTCCACTTCACAAAACAAAATCGCTGAACAACTTTCTTCTATTGGTTTAGAAACTATAGTGTTTCATGTGATTTCCTGTATTTTAAGTATCATTAGTCTCAGTGTGAGTTATATCTTTCCTATCAGGATGACAGTGACGTTTATATTTTGACTAAAGTATCCGACATTTTGCACTCAATATTCAGCAGTTATAAGGAGAAGGTGTTGCCATGGTTTGAAAGGCTACTTCCACTAATTGTCAACTTAATTGTAAGTACCCTATTCTCTTTTTATTGTGTTTTTCCTTTCTGTTTTTTTTTTTTCTTCCCCTGAATGTCTAATAGGCCTTCTATGCAGGCATCTGGGATAATTCAGTAGATAAAATGGAACAGTAGTTATTGTACAGAATAGTCATGTCCTGGTTTAGTTCCAGAACTGATAGGAGGTTAAGCCATGCTCTTTAAAAATTGCTCTGCTATGTTAAGTTTAATTTCAGTGTTGCCATACTCAGGATCATTGATCCACACAAGTATTTTAAGGAGTGTGATTTGTGTGGGGCAGCCTGATACTCTCTGCAGGAAGAGAGCAAAAAAAATATATATAGTTGCAGACTATTGGGGATAAATTGATAATGAAATAGGTAAAGGAGCATGAAGGAGAGGTGAAGGATTTAGGTGAGCCTAAAATCATTATTCTCTTAATTAATTCTCCTGTATTTTGTTTGATAATGCTGTAACCACCACTATTGAGACTAAGAGCTTAACAGAAATACTAGACCACTGTTACTGCGACTTTGTTGATACAATCATTAACTGTACAAAATTACCTATGTTAAGGTGGCTTAAATATTATCTGGTTTTGCTGCAGTGTCCACAGAGGCCATGGCCGGATAGGCAGTGGGGACTTTGTATTTTTGATGACATCGTGGAGCATTGCAGCCCTTCCTCATTCAAGTATGCCGAGTACTTCCTGAGGCCGATGCTGCAGTCAATATGTGATAACAGCCCAGAGGTTAGGCAAGCAGCTGCCTATGGTGTTGGAGTTATGGCACAATTTGGTGGGGACAACTATCGTCCCTTTTGCACAGGTATGAGTTCACCAGGTAAAACCTCTTGAATGTGTGATCCTGCGTGTGCTGCTCCCTGCCACAGCCATACCCACGCTGTCCCTCGAGAGAAGTATGCCCACCTTTGGTTACATGCATTCATTACACAGGCCAATGTTTCTGAATATTTCTGTGATCCTGTAATGTTCATCAGATACGTAAAAGTATCCTTTTTATCTCAGGGCTAATCCTAACCCCAGCTGCTAAATTCTTCAGAAATCAAACTCTGTGTGTAGCAAGTGTAATTGTGCATCAGTTAACTGCAACGCTTACTGATGAAATTGTGGTGTGAGAATTCACTCTACAGTAATAGGAGTTGCTTTGAAGTGTGCTTTCTGCACAATTCCACAGCCTGTTTTTATGGTGGTATAGAATTTTACAGATTTAGGATTATATTTTTAGCAGAACACAAGGTCGGTTGTTGCTGTGTTTCTGAAGTCTGCATGGACACAAGAGGTGAGAAAGAGGTCAGCCTCTTCTTTTGGGTAACTAGAGATAGGATGAGAGGGAATGGCCTTGAGATGCCTTAAGGGAGGTTCAGGTTGGATGTTAGAAAAAACTCCTCTGAAAGAGTAGTCAGGCACTGGAATGGACTTTCCAGGGAGGAGGTGGAGTCACAATGTGGAGGTGTGCAAGAATCATGTAGATGTGGTACTGAGGGACATGGCTTAGTGGGCAGTATTAGTGGCAGCTGGATGGTTGGGCCTGATAGGTGATCTTAGAGGTCTTTTCCAACCTCGGAGATCCTATGGATTAAAAGCGTGACATCAGTACTCATAGGAAGTATGTATGCATATGGCTGCCCGCATGACTATTTTAAATAAATTGTTATCAATGTAACGAAGTTGGCATTTCTACTTGAAGTTTGACTTTTTGCTATGCAAACTGTGCCAGATGGATTCACCATATGAAGTTACTTCTATGAGCTTCTGCTAATGCACCTTTTCTTGGCCAGGGGTGTGTTTGTCCATACGAATGTGTATGCAGACGTGCAATAGATATGCAGCAGGCAGGCACTGTTGACATGTGCTGCTGTCCAAATTAAAGTGATGTTTTTCATCATCAGTGTTAATAAAAGCTGATGGAGAAGATAACTATTTTTTCCTCTTCTGTCCTTGTAAAGCAAACTCAAACTTGTGTATTAACTGTTTTCTTGTTTCCTCTATCTGTGTATTTTACAGGTTATTGAGCAGGAAAGAGCCTGAAAGCAGTTAGTGCCCAACTGTAGTAGTTGGGCAGCAGTGGAGCAGTGGGATGGCTGGATTTTGTTGCATGGGTGGACAAACAAACACCACAATATAGTTTATAGACTTCTTTAGTATAAGTAGTCATCTCTTGTAGAATTTGTGATGTTAGTAAAATATAATTTGATTGTGCATTAAATTCTATTCTTCTGTTTGTTTAATTATCAGAGGCTCTTCCATTGCTGGTGAGAGTCATTCAGTCACCAGATGCCAAAACCAAAGAGAATGTCAATGCAACAGAGAACTGCATTTCAGCTGTGGGAAAGATAATGAAGTTCAAGCCAGACTGTGTAAATGTTGAAGAAGTCCTGCCACACTGGTTATCATGGCTTCCACTTCACGAAGATAAAGAAGAAGCTGTTCATACTTTCAATTATTTGTGTGACTTAATTGAGAGGTGAGGTGATGCTATTGATGCTAGGCAGAAAGCGAGCTTGTTTGCAGATTATTTCCTTGCATTCGTTTTCTAAAACTGAGAAGCTGTCAGGTTAATCTACTTATGCTTTGGAGAAGATAATTTGGAAAGTCATAGCAGTGTTTTCCAGAATGATATTGCTCTTCTATAAACAGTCACTATTCTCATCCTAACTTATGTCTGTAAGTTGAAAAAATTCCTGGAAGTTTAGTATGTACGTGATGGGAATGTATCAGCTGGGAACTTGTAAAGAAAATTTCGGAAAGTCTTTTAACACTCTGCTTGTGTCTCAGCACTGATAACTGCTCAGGTCTTGTTACTGCAGAGTGCAGCCTGCATGCACTTGCAGCCTTTCCTTCATAACCTTTTGGAAGTTTTGCACTTTTAAATATCAACAAAACAAAGTCTGTAGTAGAGAAACAATACAGACACTTTCTTGATAGCATGTCCTGGGCTCTGTAGTAATTTCAGTTGCTGCTGAAAGCATGTTGTCTCAAAGCTTGTTCTTTGGGTTTATGCTGCTTCCCATGGGTCAGTGGGGTGGTGGGGTAGATTTCTAGTGTGAGTGGAGGTTGCACTTAGTAATTGAATGGAGGAATTTCATCTTTTGGATCATTACATCTGTCTTAGTGGAAACACAGAAAGTAAGTCACTAAGTAGGAAAGCTATGTTAATACCTTGCATCTTGTGATGCTCTGTTAAGGTTATGGTTAAAAACAGGTGGTGGCAACTTGAAGGCTCCATACTGATGACTGTACAATTGTAGAGAGATGCCATAGTAATGCTGACCTGTATGTACACACACACACACTTATGCAGAAATGAAGAGTTCTAATACCAGCATGCTTCTCTTATCCTCAGCTCTGCACAGAGTGCTCAGCCTTGCTGCGTGCTTCTCCAGAGCTCTGTCTGTACCACATGCAGAATGTTACAGCAGTGGTAGGTGGCAGAGCTGGAAGCAGAATGTGTTTTCCTCCTCAGTCCCTGGCTGCTAGCACTCCTTTGCTCCAGAATTTGGCTGGGAAAGAGAGAGCAAAACTGTTTACTGGTGGTGTCAGTGAGAGTGCTGGCAGAGAGCTGAGGTCACTGGTGCTCTATTGACACCAGTAATACAACCTCCTCCCCCTTAGAGCACTGAGAGAGAGAAAGAAGCCCTTTTAGGCAGAGTATTTCTGTCACTTTATTTACAGTTTCATCTGCATGGAACTCAGCAGTTCCGTAAAGTACAGAACTTCTTTCTGATAAAGTGTAGGTGGATTAAAAATCAGCTGGTTAAATATTAGCAGGAGGAGGAACATTCTGTCACAAGCAACAAAGCTATGCATACTTACTAAGCTGAGTGAAACTTGGATGTAAACAAGCAGCTTAAGAATAAGATATTTCAAAATCACTCAGCTTAAATGTTAAATGTTCACATTAACTTTTTTAGTCCAACATTGCTTTATTTGTAATATGTATTTTCATCATAACAGCAACAATCCAGTTGTCCTCGGTCCCAACAACTCCAACCTTCCCAGAATATTCAGTATAATTGCGGATGGTGAAATTCATGAAGCTATTAAACATGAAGATCCATGCACCAAGCGATTGGCTAATGTTGTTCGCCAAGTGCAGGTAAAGCTTCTTTTTTGTACGTAAAGGGGAACGCTTAGGATTTGCTTTCAGAAGCATCAGAACCATTAAAGTAGTCCTGAGGGTCTTGTCTCCTTAAACAGTGGTGCTGCAACCAGTGATGATGGGCGTTGCTGGATATTCCTAGAACCATTTCTGTTAGAACTTGGTAATGTTTGCACTCGGGTAAAGGAATAAAGTCTGTCTTTATGTCTAAGCTTCTCAGATGCTTGTTAATTAAAAGTCTTAAGATGCATAGCCCACCTGATAGCATCACGTTTACTTGACAGTTACAGCATCTAATGAGAGAAGGACGATAGCGAGGGATGTGGCTCTGGGCAGCCTGGTCTGCTGGTTGGCGACCCTGCACACAGCAGGGGGATTGAAACTAGATGATCATTGTGGTCCTTTTCAACCCAGGCCATTCTGTGATAGAAAGTAATGTTCCTGGCAAGTATATGGCCTATAGAATGTGTATGGGATTTGGAGCAGCAGCTAGTCAATCACTGCCCATTGTACCTGTCATCCTGTGGTAGTACTTGGGCTCAAGAGTTGTAGGAATACTGGATTTTGGGAAGGATTTACTGGAATGACTGTGTCGACCTACAAGATCTAGTATGTCTGGTACAAAATGACTTCCTTTATTGAAATTCCAAATGAAGGCATACAAAGGGAATTAAATCAACGAAAAATAACCGAAAAATGAAACTCATCCAAGAGTGGCCACTGTGGATTCTCATTTACAGATATGAATCCTTTGCTGTTAGTATTTAAAGTCGGGGTATGGAACTTAGGGTTTGCCAGTATATTTGATCAGTCTAGCTGGTATGTGCCTGTATAGGTTAGTTGTGTATTGTTTTGTTTTGTTTTTCAAAGTTCTGTTTTGACCAGGACTGGTAGGTATACATGGGATGGAATGGTTTTGTATCAGTTAAATAATTTAGCTTCAGACTGGGGGGGAAAAATCTTGAAGCTGCTGTGGGTTTATTTGTTTGGGTTTTGTTTTATTTTGCTGTTGTTGGCTTTTTTGCTTGTTGTTACTAATTGTAGCTTACTGCTGCCAACCTTGCATCTCTCCACACATAATAATTTGATTTCAGTAGAGCACTGCGAGTATGTTAGCCCATAGAAGGATCTTTGAAGTGTAAGTGCTAGCACTTTCCTGGAATCTGAGAAGCAGCAGCAGGCAGAAGGACTTTCTTCTGCAGTTTTCTGAGTGAGCTGATCCACTGCCAGCATCTGATATGAGTAGCATTATGGTCAGGGCTAGAATCTCACATAAACTTCTTTCCCTTGTGCTTAGATGTTCTCATGCCAGGAATATTTCAGTGTAGTATCAATTTAAATGTCATAAATGCTGGCAGAGCACATGTAGTTCTGCAGCATTCCACAATACATCAGGAGTATAAAATGTCTAATCTTGTTTGAAACAAACAAAAAAAAAGCAACACTTGAGGGCTTTGTTTCCAAAGTCTGTGAATCCATTTCTATATGCTTTAAAAAGCATTGTGAGAAAAGGGGATTTGTTATAAAACTGAAAATAAAAAAACTTGGAATACAACAGTCTTTTAAATGTACTTGAAGTACATTGCTGTTACAAAAGCTAATCCGATGTCAAAGCTAGTCACGTAAGACAAGGTGCGAGTTGCTTCCATCTTTTTGTAGCCAAATAAATGCTTTTTCCAAAACTTCTTTCATTTTCAGGATTTTCTACTAGTAACTTGAAAATGGTAGCACATATGATATAGTGAGGCAAAGGAGGGTGTGGGTTTACATTTACCAGTAAACAGCTGAATGTGGAAGGAAGCTTACTATTCTTCTATCTAAAGAGTAATCCTGTGCATCTGCAGCAGTTACAGCCTCACTCACTCACTGTAGTTGTGCTATAATCACAGAGCTCAGTTCCTCCCAAGACATTAGTGATACACCAGTGCCCAGAAGATAACCTTTTTTATCTCAGCACGATTTGTTTTTGCCTGGATGTTGATCTTTTAACTTTAGTGCAAACGAGAGCAAATGTTTGGGCACTGTTAACTAAAGAATGAAGGGTCACTTTTTTTTATTTGACCCACTTAGTTGTGGGGAGTTCCCAGGAATTTCAAATCAAATTGCTGTGGCGCTGTTTAACCGCAGCTTGCCTTTGAGTATTTCGGGGCATCTCTCTGAATGCAGAACTGTGTATACCTGAAGGATTCAGTCTGTCCTTTAGCATATGTGTTACAGAAATAAGCCCGGTAAATGCTGAGCTTTTTAAACATCTAAAATTGTAGTACGTGCCTTAGAAGCTTGCGATCCTGTATAAACCCAACTTCTCTGTTTTTCCTAGACATCCGGAGGACTGTGGACAGAATGCATATCACAGCTCAATGCAGATCAACAGGCAGCCATACAGGAGCTCCTGAACTCTGCTTGAAGGGCCTTAAGCATCATCTGCAAGAAAACTAACTCCAAATAAACGTTTACCCTATTGTTTAGGTTTCTTTTGTTTCTTTTTTTTGAGTAAAACAGAACTGTAGTGCGTGTAGGCCATTCTTCTGCAACCTACAGGCAGTGGCAACAGGAAGAAGCATTCTTTCAGAATGGTGTTTAAATCGGTATCTGTCCCACAACACTGAAGAAGTTTCCTGTAAACCCTACAATAGCACTGAAGAGTATTTTTCTAACGGTATTAGCCATCCATACGGTGGCGAAAGGGAAACAAGTTGAATTTTCTCATTAGACATAATGAATTAAGAAACAGCTTTAAGACCTTGTATTCAGCAGTAGATGTATGTTATAACAGATAAACATTTCTCTACATCTAGTGTTAATTGTATTAATTGGAGTGTGAGCCTTTGTAGGGTAGAAAGTGTCCTTCTGCCCGACAAGTTAGTAGATCAAAAGATGAACAACCGAAGACAAAAACATCGAGCATGAAGACCTCATTGATCGCACTTTCAGATTCCCAAAAACAACTTGTACAGTGACTCAATGAGGAAAGCTGTTCAGCTTCCAGCCCTTGAATGTGAAGTCTTTTTGGCATGTCTGACAGTATCTCATTCACTCCTCAATAAATGACATTGAAACACAAGAAGCTTGTGTAGGAGTCCAGTGATGTGTGGTTCTTTTAATTTCCTCTTGTGGAAAGATGCAAGTAACAAGCTATACAAGTCATGATTTTATATTTGAAACTTTGTATATTGTTGCCTATTACAGACTTTATGCATTTTTGCTTGACTTTTTAATGAATTTTTCCACCCAAGTGTTTAGAATGGAAACTTAACTGCATTCCTCTTAAGACAGTACATTTACATATCTTAAATGTTTTATGTTCAGGTGTAATTGCATTTCATGACTTACAAAATGTAGTGTCATTCCAGCTGCAAATGTGTGACATGATCTGGCAGCCAGAGCTAACTGGTAGTATGTTTTTTGTTTGTTTTTTTTTTTTTTTTAATGTTCCCTGGTTCCCTAACCTGAAAGAATCAAGAACTGTTTCAGGTCTTTTTTAGCACAGCAAGAGCAGTACACCATTTCCTAGCTAACCTAAAGCTGAAATAAACATATAGAGTATTGGAATTCTAACAAAGGTCAGTGTGAAGCTTGTGCTTTTATTACTTTCAAAATGATAGAATATATATTGGTGGTGTTTGTTTGGTTTTTTTTTTTTTTTTTAAACTTCCTTACTGGAGTGTTTTTCTGAGTCAAATGCAATCTCAAAAGACCCCAAAAACATAGATGTCTTTTGAAAGAAGGTGTAAGTTTTCTTCCTTTATAAACAAGAAAAGGTGGAACTTTACATGTAATGAATTCACTGTAGAGTAAGCTTAGTTTTGCCTCTGAAAATCGTTTGAATAAAATAGTACAGAATAAGGTATATCAAAGACTGTCCAGGACTGTTATATCCTAATATGTGACATGAAATGCCTTAACCATATGGACTGACTCTGTAGTTCCTTCAGAAACAGCTGAAATAATAGTAATAATACAATAATCTTCCGCTCCCATTTTGTTAATTGTTTTTAATCTTGCATTTGCAAAGTTGAAGCATTCATACATTGTGGCATGAATTCTCAAGGATTAGGTGGCAGTACTGTTAGAGAACTGTAAGTAAGAACAGTTACCTCAATCGCTGACCAGTTATTTAAATCCTTGATCTCTCCTGTTTGTTGAGTTTCAATTGTCTTTATGTAAATTTCCCCTCAACCTAAAACACTTAAGTTGTGCTTTTTTTAAAATCTTTTCTCTCAAAATTTCATTCCCATTCTTTGGAATACCCGTATTTGGAAAAAGTATTTGAACTTCTGTTATGATCCCCAAAACAGCATTGACTTTGACTTTCTGAGAGTAACATTCACGTTGCTGTCCCAGTGGACCAACTTCTTCTTTCAGCCCAAATAGTTTGGATCAAGTAGAATTGAGAATGCAGATTGTTCTGTGTGCCAGAGGAGCACCGAACAGCATCGTGCAGTTGTTTCTACCTTGTTAATAATCCATTTATCAAAGAAAAGAGCACTGAATAAGACTGTGTAGATCGGTTTCTTGAAGTACACAGAGGTTCCCAATGAATTTGTCAGAGATGAGCCAAATCTGTAGCATTTTCTTAAGTCATGTGAGCTTTAAAAGCTGAATTCTTTTCACCATTTTAAAAACTCTCATTGCTAATTTTAGCTTTTCAAGTTTCTTACTTGATATTTGTATGAGTACAAGCCTTCCCTGTGCTACCAGTCATTCTTGATCTTCCTTGAGCAATGAAGTGTGGTTCCCCAAACAGTGTGTAGTGTAGTGTTAACAGTAGCTTTATCTGCAAAAATCAAAAAAATAAAAAGCTGCTGTTAGGAAGGAATCCAGCAGTGGTTACTGATGTGGAAAGGGACGTAGTTTTATTTCAACCACTTCCAGGTTGCGCTTCACTGAAATGCTCTGCCCCTGAATTTGGTTGGAGAAGTACCTCATATAGCACAAAGAGCGCTGCAACTGGCAGTGGTGATCTGCATTGCCAGAGCAGAGGTGTCCCAAACCTCCCAGACACCCAAGCAGAAGCGTTCCTTGTTTTTAGAAGCAGTTTACTTTCCAAAACATAGGTGAGTTCCCATCGAAACTCTCATCCGTGTAAGAAAACGACTTGGTAGATGTACGTTCTCGGCACAGCGTTTGTGTACAGTTGGGACACACCGTCATCACTTTCTGCAGAGACTTCAGTGTAATGCTGAGTACATGGGCTGCTGTTCCACAGCACAGAGCAGCTATGCCAAATGTTGTCTATTTTCTACAAGTATGAATCTTTCAATCTCATGTATGGAGTAAGGTGTGAGAGTACGATGTGTTGCACAGCTGGAATTTTTGATGAAATAAAAAATTAAGGAAGGTGAATTTTCTAATGGCTCTGCGTATGCATCTATGTTCTGGGTATGCATCCACCTGGGCTCTTGATCTGGAGCTTTATTTCTGCCCTTGTATCCATTGGGGGTGCATGTACATCAAGTCTTCCACATCCAGTAAGAGAGGTGTGAAAAATCATGCAGTCAAGTAGCTGCCACCCTGTAATATTTTTTGTCCCAGCTTTGATGTATTTTGGGGAGCAATCAGCCTTTGGTTCTTAATTATTCCATTCTCTCTTAGTTATGCTTGCATGGATCATGAGCAGCTCTTAAATTCTAAGAAACGCATTGGTTGACTTCTGTCTGGTAGAGGTAATGGTCACAAAGGTGTTTGCATTGCTTTGAAGAGTGCCTCTCAGGACAGTTCAGCATCTACTGGGATGACAGGAGTCTGGGATAAGTACCGGATAATGGTCATGGGATTGATCTCACCTGATGCAAGGTATCTGCGACAACATTGGCATGTAAATAATTTTCTGCAGCTCAATCAACTCAGTGAAGGAACCAGATGTATCTAAGATCATCTAACATTGAATTGTAAGGAAATGTTTGGTTGCCCTGTGAGTTGGTGCTGGTAGACTAGATGTGGTTAGTACCCCCAGTCATCCTTCAGATGGTGTTTATAATTTGCAGTACGATGGCGCTGAGTAACATCCACGGTTGTACTGCAATGCAACTGCTTGGAAACGGATTTCCTGGAACCTATTTTTTCCCTACTTCTGGGTTCAATAAGTAGAAAATATTCTCTCCCCAGCAGTCTCAGCTGTCCCCTTGCTGCCTCACTGAGTCAGCTCTCATGGAGATTTCTCAACCCATTGGGGTGTTTCCCACTGACAGGTAAATTATCTGCTAATTAACTCTCATTCACGTGTAAGCTTTAGAGAACACTCTTATTTCTGGAGGGTGTAAGTTACCTCCATTGGCATTTCCTTCTGTCATTGAGTCAGATTTATCTTCTGCTTCATCGCATTTAACCTCTGGTAACAGATAGAAACCATATGTGTGCTTCTGCCTCTACTGAATTCACAGAATCACAGAATTGTAGGGGTTGGAAGGGACCTCCAGAGATCATCGAGTCCAACCCCCCTGCCAAAGCAGGTTCCCTACAGCAGGTCGCACAGGTAGGCATCCAGGCAGGTCTTGAACATCTCCAGAGAAGGAGACTCCACCACCTCCCTGGGCAGCCTGTTCCAGTGCTCCGTCACCTCACTGTAAAGAAGTTCTTGCGCATGTTTGTGCGGAACTTCCTATGCTGCAGTTTCCAGCCGTTTCCCCTTGTCCTGTCTCCACTCACCACTGAAAACAGTCTGGCCTTGCCATTCTGCCCCCACACCTTAGATATTTATTTATTTATTCATTTATTAATATTTATTCATATTTATTTAGTTAATTCATTCTTCTCTCTCACGTGAGAGAGAAATGCAGGCTACCCCAGAAGCCATGCAGTTGCTTTGCTTGTTCTTATCTCAGGAAGAGGTTTCCACATATTTGTTTCTGATGCAGAAGAGATGTAAGGACTGAGGAACCATTTGGGACATAAGAAGGCTGTGTGTTTCATACTTCTAAATACAAAACACTAAAGTTGGTGATAGTACTGCTTGTCTATTGGTTTATCACACGAGTTTTAGAATGCTTTTCTCTATCAGAGTGTTTGCTTTTCAAAGGCAGCATCTTGTCCCTTCATGGCCCGTGGGGCCCAATGTTTGGGTTTGATTTATATGTTCACAGTTTTTGCCTTCAAAATCAACACCAATCTTTCCCATCACGTGACAGAGAAGAAACCAAATGTCTTCTAATGGCTGCTCCATTGGAAATCCAGGCAAGGAGTGGCAACCTGGCAGCGTGATTCCAGAGTGCTGTAAGGCTGGAGTTCATGTGTAATTCACCTCTGATCTGGAGACAAAAAATGACAGCTTCTGCCTGAGGAGACTGTTCCTACAGCCTCTGTCAGAACTGTTCTGTCACTCGCTCAGGACTGTAAGGTAATTTCCTCCATATATTTTCAAGAAGTGAAGAAAGGACCAATACGTTTCAGTCTGTTTTGTTTGTGATTTTGCATTCTCACTCAATAAGTTGTCTGTGACTTTTCTTCAGGTCCAGCAAATTTTTGGAGCTGCTAAACCATGAAATCAGTGGATCCTTTGAGTTTGGTACTGGTACCACTCTTGTTTTAAGCATAACTAAGCATAACATTTGTAAGAGAGTTTCGCTTGCTTAACGTTAGCTAATAAAAATTTAACAGTAGTTAATGCCTCAAGGATTTTTCGTTGGTTGGTTTAGGGGTTTGTTTTTTAATTGGTTGGTTGTGCTGGGTTTCGAGTTTTTCTTGAAGTGCATGGTGCCGTGTGTGCCTAGCACAGGAGGTTCAACACCGGTTGCTAAAATGGTATGCTGGATTGTTACAACAAATTCTTCCTGCATCTTCCAGATAAAGGTGGATGAATACGTGCTGGCAGACACTCCCAAGGGGAGGATTACCCATGGGTGAAAACTGGAGAACTCCTGAGTAGTGAGCGCAGGAAACTGTGGGTTTGACTTCAGCCAGGGTGACACAGGAGGTCCTTGCCCATCTCTCATTTTGCACACACTGTCAGCACTACTCACCAGCTTCTGTGGGAGGGTAGAAGGAAGGAAAGGGAGGAGGGTATCTCTCTAACATACTCTTCTTGTGTTGATTGATTGTGGGACTGCTTATTTTTGAAGTAGCAATAGAAAGGTTTGGTTTCATGTTTTTTTAATATATCTGAAGTACGTTTCTTATGTGTAATGCACGCTGTTAAAACACTGTTCTTTAATAACTGTAGGATCCTATCCTGAGGCGATAGGATTGGTGTAAATTAACAGATGTTTGATATTCAGTTCATACACTACTTAAAAAACAAATGGTAATTTTCCAGGAAAAAAAAAAAAAAGAAAAGCTTTAACTAAAACCCATAGTTTGGATTTCGACCTGTGAAAACTGTGATTGTAACACAGTATCTTGAAATGGGAAAGGTGACCTTGCCAGAGTTATTTTAATTGTGCCATATCACCATTTAAAAATGCCTACTGAGAATAAAACACCAAGAGATGTTTTTACTGTGGAGACGTGTTGTCACTGTTATTTTGGGTAAAAAAATATCACCAAGAAGTTGTCTGTTTAGGTATTCCTAAATGGGAAAAAAAAGCATAGTAAAAGATGCCACGCCAAATTTTTCTAAAATGAGGCCGTATCAACCGTTAGGTTGAAGTGAGTTCTGTGCTCCAGCTGGAATTTCTTCTGGCCAGCAGGTGGAGACGATGCAGCTGAGTATCAGAGAGCTGTGCGCTATGCTAGGGGAGTTTGCTGTTCCTTCGTCCCCGTTTAGGGAAGGTTTCTCTCACCAAGGCTGTTCTACAGGAAGTTGTTAACTTTAACTCCTGCTTAAAGACGGTGTGTGCACAGGACAGGTGGTTTGTCTTGGGTGGTATTTGCAGGCATGGAGAAAGAAAATGAGAGAAAGAAAGGAACTGCAGCTCATGGATGGGTGCCTGGGGCTGCATATTGACACCTGAAATGTGGGTTTCTGTCCTTACAATGAGCAAAAGTTTGCAAACACTGCTGGGGGTAGCAGAGTGTAATAAGAAGGTACATTTCAAGAGGAAAGGTAGAAAGGGATAACTATTATTTATGGCTCTGAAAAAAAAAAAACCCAAAAACCCAGAAACACCTGAATCAGCACTGAAATGGCCTAGCCTAAACCTGCAGGACCAGCACTCCATTCATCACTCGTGATGAATGTAAAACAGAGTGGTTGCCCACTGTAACTTCTTTTTTCTGAGATAAACATTTAATAACTTTTTATATGTCCTGATGTAGAAGCAGCAGATGGCTGAAAAGTGAGGCAAGACAAAAACCATCTTGTCTGCGGTGTTTGGCCTGCTAGGCCCAAGCCCTTGCTATCCCAATAGAAAAGATGCTCTGTTTCAAGCTGTGTTTTGTAGGTCTGGTCTTCTTCCCCAGCACAGTTGCTGATGTTTTCCCTTATGAAACAGATACTAAGAATTCAAATATATTCCTTAAAAATCAACTTCCTAACAACAAATCACCTGAACTTTGTGGGCAAACAGAGAGGTCTAGGCACCTAAATATCTTCTCTAACTTCAAAACACAACCAAGTGTTTATTGGATCATCTAAAAATCAAGATTAGTTTTCCCCTGAATCCTAAATTTCTCTGATAATACTGTAATTATGGTGGAAAACAATGATTGCTCTAATTGGGAAAAATGCACCACTGAAAGGCTTTAGGCTGATTTTCCTCATAAGAACTCCTCTTTCTTTCCCATTGCAGACTGAGCTGTACGACTGACTGTGCAACTTGGCATCGTGTTTGGATTCAATGCTGATGCCAGCGCATGGAAAAGGAGACAAAGGTTAAGAAAGAGGGGAGAAGTTTCATCCCTTCGCAGTGCCACCCATCTGGAGTGACCCTGAGGAAATAAGGGATCTTCACGTTGAAAAGGTGACAACTGCAAGGGATGTGGTGTGTGCATCTACACTCTTATGAACATATGGAAGTGGGTGAATAGGGAATTCAACATTTCTCCACAACTGGGTGCCCAAATGATGTATGAGGATGTTTTCAACTGTTGCAAATAATGCGTGAAAGTAATTTCTGATGGGTGTGCCTAGAAATTTAACTGGAGAACTGGGGCAGCTCTGTCAGGGTTGTCAGCTCATCAAGTAAGGCATCCCAAGGAAACTCTTTCCTCAGCAAGTCCATAAATCATGGGCTGTCAGGAGCAGGGTAAGCACGCCAGGGGGAGGCTTGCTCTACACTTATCCCATGCCCCATGTTTTCTCCCTCAGGCTCCCACAGCCATTTGCAATCATCCTTCATTACTGCATTCCTGTCCTCACTTTCCCCCCTGTAGTTTTGGTTGCACAGAATCTCTGTATGCCTCCAAAGCTCTTCTCTGTGTTTTCAGAACTTTTTGATAGAGAAACATATCTTCAAACAGGTCATATGGGATCAGGTAAGGTAGGAATCACTTTATACAAAGCATATTTCAGTGCTGATGTTCATGTAGACACTTGCTGTGGGGCCAGGAAAGGAAAAAAATGCTTTCTCATCTTGGCAGTGTGGAGCATTACACGGTTTCTAAACAAAAGACAAAGGAGAAATACTTAATCAAATAAAAGCATAATGAAATGTTCTGACCTTTTTCCCCTGCACTGTTTTTGAGAAGCTCATATGTGGGTTTTTTTCAGGCATTTAAGAGTGCAAACGTGAAATACTGAATTTTAGTAAGTAACCTGCACAGGGATCAAAGTGCAGCAGAAAGCAAGGCATGCAGCGAGGCTCTCTGCCTTCCCCTGGTAGAAGATGAAATAGTTTTAATGTCAGTGAAGTTCTATGAAAACCACAGCTCCTCTGTTACCGGCCTGCCTCTTCAGGAGGAGACATTACAGCAGGAAGCAGGGATTAGGGTTTCCTCTCCAGTGCCAGAGGGAGATAGGGCACAGTGCAGATGTGCAGTGCCAGAGCTGTCAGCAACCACAGGGAGTCTGCGGAGGGAATGAGCTAACCAGACAGTGGTGAAGCAATTAGAAATATCAAAGGAAAGAATGTGCTTTGGAATGTAAAGGCATGAGATGATAGGCATCTTTAGTATAAAGAACCAGTTAAATTTAGTACAGGCTATTATTAAAACTCCTGGCACATTAAGACATTTCCTGGGAACTATTCTGGTGAAGCCTACCCTATTTCAGCAGTAAATTCAATCTGGTTATGTATTAAACTCATTTTGAAATCTGGTATCTAAAAGAATAGGATTTTTTCTTTCTTTCTTTCTTTCTTTTTAATTATCTTCTTAATTCAACTGAATATAGCAAACAATCACCACAGGAAATTAAGTTTTTTTTTTTTTGAGATCAAATTTGTCTTAAAGATCGCCATAAAGCAAAAATGATAAGCTTCTGTACTTCGTTGTCCCAGCAAATAGTGAATCTCATATTTAAGATAATTACAAAGTGGAAAACTTTACAATAAACTGAAAAGATATGGAGCGCTGTAATAGTGGCAGGAATGAAGACATGGGGTATACAGACCACACTCACTGAGAAAACTATAACAATAGACACAAGGGATCTTTTTCTCTGAAATACAGCAGGAAAATCATCAATAATTGGAAGCGATGGTCATGAATTACAAATATTTAAATGGGGTGGAACAGTTGGGCATGGGGAAAACATCCTCGCCTGTATCCTGCATCTCAGAAAACTAAGAGATCGTACGGAAAGCATCCCTGTTCACAACCTTGGGAATAAGCCAGCAATCATCACATCTGTTTCCAGATCATGGGAAGAGCCCACGCTGCCATGTGCGCTGAACAGGTGAAGTGCAGTCTTTGCAGTGATTGACCAGTGGGGACATCTGTACAGGGAGGAACACGGAAAACAATTCTGCGTATATCATTGTCTGCAAACTGATGGGAGCTTCATGCGAGAAAAAGGAGAGACTTAATCCATTTGAACATTAAGGAAACTTTTCCTTCCCGAATCAGAAGTACACTACTGCAGAAAGTAGACAACCATTGAAGTTTTCCTTGTTGGTGGAACTGATGCTTCATATCTTTTAGTCTTAATTCTGCTTTTATTTAGAACAGTTACATTGTTTACACCCTACCCTAGTGTGCTTTAGCAGGGAGGGTTGGACTCCATGATCTCCAGAGGTCCCTTCGAGCCCATGATTCTGTGGTCTGTTGGAATTCTACTTACAAAAAAAATAACTGCAGCGGATAAGAGGAAAAAAGCAGGAAAATAAATACTTTCCAAGTCTGTAATCATTTGATTACTTGATTTTATTAAACATAAATTATGCAGATCTGGCTAGGCTGTCTGCAGTAAAATACTGTTTCTATAAATTATTGAGTACCTTTCATTTTCTGCACAGAAAGTTTCAAGGATTCCTTTTGAAGAAGGAATTTCGTTAACGAAATTAAACCCAAATAGAAGCTAACGGTCTTGTTTCCCTTCACTCTGGTGCACATCTCAGATGAGAAGCAAATAAATTACCGCCCTCAGCAGACGCTGCGTCTGCTCTGACATTTGGAGGAATTGGCTAATTCCAGAGCCTGCATTCTGAGATAGCAAAATCAGACCGTGAGCGCATGTTTGCCCTGACAGGTTTCGCAGTTATTCCCTCCAGCCAAATTTCAGTGTTCTAAAAGTGAAAGCAGAAGAATAGGATGATGGATAAGATGGTAATTAAGTTACCTGTTGTAAGTAGCTGATGTGAAAACGAAATGCCTGTTGTCCAATACGAAGTTAGAAAAGGGCCATGAGAAATCCAGGATGTGATGGTGCATGAGATAAGGTTCCCACACTGTCCCAGGAGGATTTATTCAGACATACCGCAGTGTTCCAGATGTATTCACCTGCAGAAAGTCACAGTAAAAATACTGGCAGAGAGATGGAGGGGGAAATGGAGAGCAAGAGGGTTATTACTGTCATGGGAACCTTTAATAATGCTATGAGCCATGTTTATTGTTCTGTGTTCTTCCAGTTTTTATATATATAAGAGTACTCTTCAGCTGCGATTGCTCATGGCATAAATTCTGAGAGGCTGTAGAAACAGCATTGTTTTCTCTATTTTAGAGCTTTGTTTGCTTATATCAGCCCAGATACCGAGATGGTTCTTCTTCGTCACAGTGCTAAAAGGTCTCAGAATCATTTAATGAATTTAGTTGTACAAGTCTTTCTGGAAACCACCACCTTCCCACATACAAACCTCTTACCAAGCTTGCTCTGTCCAAAATGACAAAAGCGCTGGAAGGAAATGAGCCATGATTCAGGGAGTTCTACCTCAAACTCTGAATTATTAACAGACATTCTGTTTTCAGATAGATTCGGTTTTCTTCTCAAAAAAAGAACTGAAAGATGGATGAGGTTGTTTGGTTTCTAAAAGCCATGTCCAGAAGCAGGATCGCTTCTGCACAGCACCTTGCAGTATGGGTTCAAAGCACTGGGTGAAGGGGCCAGCTCCTTTTTAGCAGTATTTTTATTTAACAAACGAAATCATTTCCCATCTGCAAATGTTTTCTCTTTCCGTTCTCTCTCTCCTTACCATGACAGAAGAGGTATATGTTGCTTCTGATGGGAATCATTGCAGGGGAGGGATACATATTTTGTCCTGAAAATGTTCTCTTTTCCTTCTTTTGGGAGAAAGGGTGAAAATGGATTTCAGGAGAGGAAACCTGAATACAAATAGCAAAAGTATCTTCAATTAGTTTTTTTCAATTTGCATTTTCTTGGCTTATATTTTCTTAAATGGTCTAATACATGTGTCTTGAAAAATATCATTTTACAGACAAATATAATAAATTATTTTCTTAATAATGTTTTTATTTACATCATAGTACTTTGACATCTTTGTCTGTCAACAAATGTTTCAGAATTTCCAATGTTACTGAAAAAATAAGCCTTTCTTTTCCTCTTGTATGCACAGAAATGAAAAAGCAAGCACGAAGTAAGCAGAAGTTGTTCATTAATTTCCAGTGAACCTGTTAGCTCTGAAGCTTCAGGGATGATTCATCTATTGACTCACTGATGATCACCTTAGCGCATAGAAGCGGCTAATGTAACAAACGTGTTCATCCTGAAACACAAATGCATTGGACAACACAAGGTAAACATGATGATGTGTAACAAAGGTGATGTTGTACAGCAATAATGAAGTTAGGAAGTGGGGCTTGTTCTGCTAGCTTGATATGCAAAGGCTCTCTTGTATAAGTTCTTGAGGTCTTGGGAAACTTGCATTTAGCCTTGAAAAGCTCTCTTTTAATTCACAGTCCTATAGGAGCAGGAAGTAAACAAAATGTGGTTGTAGAGGGCTGTTAGTACTTCAGTCACTTCTATTTAATGGTTGAGTATTTTACCTAATGAAATTCCTAATGTTTGAGGATGGTAATGGACTCCTTTACTATTTGGCAACAGGTCTTTTAGTGTGGGTTGTTTTTTAATTCCCTTTGTTTTTCCCCTAAAGTTAAGATACGTTCTACTGCTAGCACTATATAGTTGTTAATTATCACTGCTTCTAACTGTAGTTAGGTGTTAAATTCTGATGCAGAAGCAAGAAGATGTGTCAGTCCAACATTAGTAGCCCTACCAGAAAATTGAGTGGTTTGATCATCTTAACTGAAGACTGTAACACAAATATATCTTAAACAAAAAATAATGAGGTGGGGGAAAACTTAATAAAGATAATGGTGAAATAATACTGAAGGATTTGCATGGAGAATTCTGCCGTGCTCTTCAACTAAATTAGCAAAGACATGTGAGCTATCACAACTCACTGACACAGATACATGCCAATGTTATGAGAACTAACATTAAGGCATATGAAAGAAGGCCTAAAACGTACTGATCAGTGCCTTAGGTTTACAAGATTGAGCCACAAACCACACTTAGACCAGAACATACTGATAAATCTAGAGCAAAAGTATTTGTTGAAAGGGTCTTTGAAACAAGATTTCAAGCTCCAGGGAAAACATCTGTGGAATGTTTATGAAAAAAAGAACTACATGGACAAAAGAAGTAGACGAAATACATTTCTATTAAGGCAACATCTCAGCTTCTCTGCCTAATAAAACAGAGATAAATATTTGAACTCAACATATTTTTGAAGTAGTTTACAAAACAGATATTAAGGCCAGAAAGACCATTCTCTGACATTAGTGTAAACCATACCAAAGAACTTAATCCACATACTCAAGCGTTAAGTCCAGTAATTTGGTCTGACAAAGTACACAGAAAGGCAAACAAGTTATCACATGTCAGGAAAAAAAGTGAGATTATGGAAAGTATTCTGCCATGATTGACTTTGTACACAGATGCCTTCTAGAACCTTGCAGCAAATAGGATAAAATTTCAGTGAAAGATAACTGTAAGATGTGAAAGCTTTCCCAAGAGCAGTTACCTGCATTCCAGCACAGCTGTTGCTATTTCTTCTTTAACAGGGAAACAGGCAGGAGGCACAGAGGTTCTCAAGATGACAGAACCCTTTCAAGCAATGTCTTCCTTTCCGCTCCATGGGTAAAGCAGACTTGAACAATGGTGCCCATTTGGTTTTGGTTAATCTGAAATCCAGTTCCAGTTCTTTAGTGTCAGTGAATGCAGACAGAGCTTATTTTTTCTTTCAAAAAATTGACCTAATTAGAATCATTTTTCTAAATTCAGCCACTTTTCTAAAAGAACACATGCTGTCTCTCTCAAATGATCCTATTTATTTGATGTCTCAACAAATTCCATGCCTCATTCAGCGTGGAAACAATGTGACCCTATGTAGTACAGGAATCTAACAGCAGCAATTAATGCTTTTTGGAAGTATACAAGCTGCTGGCCATGTGTCATTTACAAAAGAGAAATCCTTTTTAGAGAAAAAGCGCTGCTTAGAATTGTAGAGAGCATCAGTGGGAACAGATGGGTGAAGATGCCTTTATGACTGACTGTGTGAACAGTGAGAGAGAGTAGATTCTTGATATCTTTAGATGTTTAGATGTCGGCCACTAATTGTGCTCCGTTCTTTCAGAAGACTCAAGAATTGAGAGTTAACTAAATAAACCAGATGTGTCTCCTGGAGAGGTGGCCAACCTGTGACCATTTTTGATGCCTCAGTAAGATTACCGTTCAGTAAAAGCTGTTGCTGTTGCTTTTTTTGGAGCTCAGTAATGAATGACCAGTAGCTGCAAGGCAGCATATTACTTCTGTTTAATACTGAGAAAAGTTTCGAGGTCACTGAGACTTGGTAGGCATTGAAGATAACCTCATTAATTTGATTACAACAACTCTGCGTTAGGTGTGAATGAGACACTGGTGATTGGGAAGCCTACATAAAAAGCACCAGCAAATTCTAAATGCTGTTGTTGGCCCTTGCAGTGCCATTCTTACCCTAACTGCACCTTCATTAGTAGTTAAAGCTCCTGACAAAATAAGTGTTTGGAAAAAGCAAAGCTTGCATCTGTGTTCTTAATCCCCGTTCATGTTGTTTGGATGACCATGTGGCTTTTCCTCTTGGTTTTCTACAGACAGATCACTATTTTGTGTGGAAGAGGTCTGGGGAGAATAACAGCAGTTACTCTCTTATCAAGTGTTGACAGCTAAGGACAATTTCCAGCTTTTTAGTCAGTTCCCTATGTGCTTCGGTGAAGGTCTGGGAGCTGACCAAAGAAATGGCTCCCAGAAGGTTTTTTGGTGCATCCCTGCAGATACACCAACGTGTCTGTAGTGGGGTGTTTGTGCACAGAAGCACTGTTGTTGACAGCAGAAGAATTTGTCTTTGGAGCATAAAGCAAAGGCACAGCTTAAAGGAGAAATTGTTTGTGGTGTTCTCGTATTGGGTTCCTCAAATGATGTATTTTCTTTTTGAGTTCTTTACAGAGAGAGTGGTGAGGTGCTGGAACAGGCTGCCCAGAGAGGCTGTGGATGATGCCCCGTCCCTGGAGGTGTTCAAGGCCAGGTTGGATGGGGCCCTGGGCAGCCTGGTCTAGTATTAAATGGGGAGGTTGGTGGCCCTGCGTGTGGCAGGGGGGTTGGAGATTCATGATCCTTGAGGTCCCTTCCAACCCTGGCCATTCTGTGATTGTACGATTCTATGCATAGATGCTGAATGCTGAGGAAGGGTTACTTTATGAACACACACTCAGTTCACTGCTCCCTCCCAAGTCACTGAGAGAACCTGTAAGGCCCGTGCCGCTCACTGCTGTGCTCTATCTCTCCAGACTTCTTTGAGAAAATAATGCTGGGTAAAAGACAGGAAAAATCACCTCTCCTCTCCCCCCCCCCAAAAAAAAGCACTTCCTAAGGTTTAAGTTAAACAAATGGATAGTGGTGTTTTAAGGGATTCTCCTCAGTGTATTCGGGAGCCTTTTAGCCACAGCTCTAGCACTTCTCTGAGGAGATGAATGCATAGCATAGAGGTGCTCATGCTCTGAGAGAGGCATGGTCCCTAGCTTGCCCTTGTGTGGTGTTCTCCCAGCCCACGGACAGGAGACGTTTTTGAGAGGCAGCCCTTGACACCCAGCCTGCTGCTGCCACTTGTTGAATTGTGTCCGGGGAATTGCCGTCACCTAGCGATGAACGAAGTGAGAGCCGGCTCTCAGAGCAATAGGAGCAACCTCCCTACTGGGCACCGTGTCCCCGTATCGGCACGGTCCCCCTAGCCACAGAAGGGCAGCGACATGCCCTGCTTCCACGGGGCGGGAGGGCGGACCCTGCCCTGACTACCCGCCTCTCACAGCCGCCCCTAGGCGGGAGGTGCCCCGCGCGGCGGTGGGCGCTGTTCCCGCCCCCAACGGCCGCCAGGTATCCGGGCGGCGGCGCTCGGCTCCCTCCGCCGCGGGTATCGCCGAGATCGCCACTGCGATCCGCCGCCTGTGAACGCTGGAGGGGGCTGTTGGCCGCCTCCTCCCGCCCGCGGCTCCCCCTCCGGGAGGGGGCAGGGTTAGGGGAGGCGCGGTCGCGCTGCCCGGCGTCCAGTTCCCGCTTCCCCGGTCCGCGGGTGGCAGCCGCCTCGCTCCTCCGCGCCCGGCCGGGTGGACTCCCCGCGCTGGAAGCCGGACATGGCGACCCTGCTCCCTCCAGCCCCCCGCCGCCCTCCTTCACCCGCCGCCGCCGCCTTCTCCTCCTCCTCCTCCCCGCGGAGCTTTTAATGGCTCGGACCTCCGGCGGCCGAGCGCCACTGCCCCTGCAACAGCCGCAGCGAGGAGAGCCGGCAGCCCCAACCCCGCGCACGGTAAGGACGGCACGGGGAACAATGGGGCCGGGCGGGCAGCGCGGCGGGGGCTGCGGGGCGGGCGGGGGGGAGCGACCCTCCCCGGGCGGTGACAGCGGGCGGGCTCCGCTCGGCCCGGCGTAATCCCATTAGCGCCGTAAGCCGCGGGGCGGCACCGCGCGGAGAGGCAGCCGCCCGCTGTCCGGACTGCGGCCGGCCTCGGGGCAGCGGGGGCGGGCGGCGCGGTGCCTTTTGTCGGCTCCTGAGCCGGGAGCCGGAGCCCCAGGGGCAGCCTGCGCTTCCCTCTGGCCGCTCCTCCGCTCCCGACGGCTGGCTTCCCGGCCGAGAGAGGCGGAGAGGCGGCACCGCCGGCGGAGCCCCCCTCGGGGTGGGGGGCAGCGCGAGCGCTCTCTGGGCAGGAGCCGCTGCCCCGCTTCCCCGAGCGGCGGGGCCGGTAGCGGCCGCCTGGGGGCCGCTGCCCTCTGCGGGTCAAAGCCCACGGCCGGGGCTCCGCGACGCCACCGCCGTGGCCTCGTGTGCGGGCTGAGGAGCCGGCAGGAGAGTTGTGAGCAGACAGAAGTTTATTTCCAGAGCGGCAGCTTGCCCGTAGTAGGCCTTATCTTTTTTGCCTCTACTTTTTTTTTTTTTTTTTTTTTTTTAAGCATACGCAAACTCTGTGGAGCTTTTTTTTTTTTTTTTTTTTTTTTTTTTTCCCCTAAGTTGCCAGATTTGCTCGGTTGCTGGCATGAAATAAATGAAATGCGCTGCCTAACTCTCCTCAGTTCCAGCCCTCCTCGTGGGCATTCCTGCAGAGCAGCGTTCTGTCCCTGCAGAGTGGGAAGCGATCACTGCAGAGGAGCAGAGTGGCTCGGCCCTGGCTGTTGCTGTCCCCAGGATACTTTGACTCTCGCTCCGGGTGCTGCTTCCAGTCTGTGCGCACAGAGAGCAGTTGATCCTGGAGCTGGGCCAACCACAATAACGCTTTCCAGCAGCCCGGTTAACCAAAGCCCCAAACGTAAGCGAAGTCCCAAACATTCTTCTGAATTAAGATCTTTCTCTTTTTTTTTTTTTTTTTTTTCTTCTTCTTTCTTATTAATTATTTTGTTCTTCCCTCCTCTCTGTACTGATGAATGTGGTGTCTGGCTCATGAGCAGGGTAGAGCCATGCAGAAGCCGGAAGGAAAGCATTGAATCCACTCTGTGTGTGTGTGTGTGAGTGCATGTTCCAGTCACTGAGTCCCACCTGCAAGGATATGGCTGTGGGCCGGGATCCCCATGGCCTTCCTGCTGAGTGCTCCCACAGGGATGGTGCAGCCCCTTGCTTTCCTTTGGAAACAGCAAGAGTTAGGGTTTATATGTGACATGTTGAGTTCTGACTGCTGTTTCTGAAAGTTTAAATGATGCTGTGTTCACCCAAACACTGAGTTCTTCTTTTCCCTGCAGACTGAAGCTCAGATTTAGCTATGGAACGAGTTGTTGGCACTGGGGCAGCTGCCATCTTCATGGGAAGGGGTCAGGAAACTGCATTTTTCTGCTTGTTTTTTGCACAGCCTTATGAACGCCACTGAAATGGTGTTCTTCTTCTACACTGTTTTCTTGAGTAAGCCAAATAAATTAGAAGAGTTTATTAATGAGGGCAGGATGTTTGACACACACAGCAACACACAACTTCAAGATGTCAGGAATTGGTGGGAGACTGAAAGTGTAGCACCAGAGCCTGACTTCTGCTCATTGGCTGCATGTCAGATCGGAAATCCCTTTATTTCTGAAGCTGACACAGTTCATCAGTTGTTGTGTAATCAGTGTCCTAAAACTGGCTATTTGTAACCAAATTTTGTAAAAGAAAATCATGGATGATGAACGACCGAAGGGGATCTGCCATTTAAGTGTGATGGTTTAAGTAAGAAAAGACTTGCTCTAGGAGATGTATTTCTGCATTAAAATTCAGACAGAGGATTGTAAATGTATAGAACCGTTCAGTAAATTTTCCCTGCTGAATTGAGATTAACATAAGAAAAAATGCAAGCCTTTGCTAAAGAAATTCATATATGATGAGAACTAGCATTTAATTAAAAAAAGAAACCACAAAAATTCTTGATGCTGCTGAACATGAGGCTGCCAGTGCTGGCAGCTTTTTAGGTTATATATGTTCTGTGATGGAGCTGCACTCTTTGACTTGAAATATCTTTGCATTAAGTCATTGGCTTCCTCTTGGGCTGACATTTCTAGGAGTTTACCCTCTGGAACAAGCCTCCCGGGGTACTTGTGGAGTCACCTTCTCTGACGATACTCAGGAGCCACCTGGGCACTCTCCTGTGTGACCTGCTGGTAGGGACCTGCTTTAGCAGGGGATTGGACTCAGTGCGTTAGAGGTCTTCCCTTCCAACCACTGCAGTTCTGTAAAATGCACTGAATCCCAGGCTGGAATCTGCTGGAGCAGGAAAATGGGGAAGGTGTGCCACTGGACCGTCTTGTTCTCAGTGCTTGCAGTGAAAATTTGGCCAGTGGGCAGAGAAACTTGAGGACTGGCAATGGGCTGAAGAATTTCCTGTAAGTTGCCAGCTGTTCCCTCATTGTTCATGGAAGCACAGAATGGCTTAGGTTGTAAGGGACCTCAAAGCCCACCCAGTTCCAACACCCTGCTGTGGTCAGGGCTGCCACCCTCCAGATCAGGCTGCCCAAGGCCCGTCCAACTTGGCCTTGAGTGCCTCCAAGTGCATATGAAGCAAAGGGGGGGGGGTCTCCATATTTCCCCCATAAGGGAAAAAGTGGCTCCTGCTGACATTCACTGACACTTGCTGAGTATTTCTGGAGCCCAACCAGTGGATATGAGCACAGTGAGGCGCTGGGTGGTGCGTGTCAGCAGTGGGGACAGCTATAGTGGGTCACCTGCACTGGTGCAGATGTTTATGAGCATGGTATACTTAGCTAAAGGTGCTGTGTTCAAAAATGGTGTTTTGCAGTGGATAATTTGCTCTATCAAAGAGTGTTATTGTATATCTGCTGTAGTTTCCTTGGAGATAAATAGAAGGCATTACTTTTGGAACTTCCTCTCAGTACATTGTTTTTGTTTTTGTTTTTGATTTTTTTTTATTATTTTTTATTTTTAGGAAAGCAGTATAAAAATCCTGTTTATTGACTTTGTCCACCAACTTGCCTCACCAGTTCTGTTTCTTCTTTTGGAAACGTGCGCTTGTCTGAAAAGGGCCTTTCCAGACCTGATTCCATGACCTTGAAAGGTCACAGTTTGTGTACTTTCTACAGTGGGTTTTGTTGTTTTTGCGAATGCTTGACTGACTGTAGGTGCTGAGTAGGCTGTGAAGTTTGTAGTTTACAGCTGGACTGCTGACTTAGGGGGAGAAAAGGGGCGACTGCTTTTCTGGTTGTGAAGGCGGAGAAGACTAATTACAGAGGTATTAAAGGTCACTGGGCTCAGCCAGCTTTGAATTTGCACAAAATGTCAGTAAATTTGCCCTGCAGAAATGTAGACGAGACAGACAATTAGGTCAGCCTTCGTCAGATGTGGGTGCTATCTTGTTTGTAATCAATTGCAGCATTATGAGCTCTTTAGGCTTGTCTGTAATGAAATGAAGTTGATTAAATATTAGGAGAGAGGAAAATATGAGGTACCTTTTGGGGGGATTTGAGAGATGGAGTATGAAGTGACTTTTTAAATCTGGATGTGTAAGTTGTGGAAATTACTTTTAATGTTTGGGTGTTCAAAAAAGGGCTTAGTGAAAAAGAATGGTGGCTCTGTTGCTATTCAAATAAAACGAAGCCTTGTTGGTGAAGTTCGTAAAGGTGCCAGCAGGCTGTTTTCTGTTGATCTCAGAGGGAATCATGATTCTTGTAACAAGCCCTTGGAAGTTAAGCATCTGTTCTGGTGCTGCTACGTAGAGTGGAACAAAGAGCATCAATCTCAAGTCACAGAGTTCGGATACTGAGATTCATGGCAGAAGGTGGCTGCACAGTGCATGTTTGTTGCTGGGTGTGAGGAACTGGTGCAGGGCTGGCTGGTATGTTAGTGTAAGGCAGTGTGTTTGCTGCTTGGGTTTTCTATCCCAGGTTACAAAGTGGGTGTTGTGCTGAAGCCCACTGCAAAACCTGTTGCTGTTTTCCTTACCTGTGGTGCCTTGCCTATGCACTGTTCTCATGCTTGCCATTAAATATAAGTATATATATATGTATTTTTTTTTTCCTGCTACCTTAGCATCAAAGCCAGATGCTGCTATCCTGTGGTACAAGATTTCTAAAAGAAGTAGTGATGTTAAGAATAATTTAAGTCCTAGGTACCTTCCAAATATGCCAGCTTTGTTTCGGGGCTAAAGTAAGGGTGTGGAGCTTGCAGGGTGACTGGACAACCCAGAGTGTCATTCCGTCCTGCATGTTTTCTTACTGAAATCCTGTAGAGATACGCTGCACAGGTGGCTCAGTCTCAGGGAAAGCTGTGGCTTTTTTAGCTGAGATGTTAGAGCAAGCCATCCCTACTTGAAGCAACAGCTTCCTTCTAGTGCAGACCACAGCAAATAGGATCATTCTCTAGGGCAGGCTGCTGGGGAAGCTGGCTTGTCTGGTGCAGTTTTTTTTCTGGGTCAGAAGATGACTTAGTGGTAAGCTGGAGAACCTATCAGGAGTGCAAACATCACCAAATTTGAGGTGCGCCCTTCTCCCTCCCAGAGTCTGCTGCTCCTTCAGGCCACTGCTGGGCTTTCTGCACCTCTGCTCCCAATGTACAGTGGGCCCTACTGGCTGACTGATGCTCACTGACCGTAGTCATTCATAGAATCCCAAAGTATCTCTAGACAGAAGGGACCCATAAGGATCATGGAGTCCAGCTCCTGGCTCTGTCCAGCACCACCCAAATGTCTGGAAGCAGTGTCCAAACGCTCTGTGAACTCTGGCATTCAGGGCCGTGCCCACAGTCCTGAGCAGCCCGTTCCATGCCCACCGCCCTGTGGTGCAGCCCCTTTCCCTGACCCCCATCTGCCCGTCCCCTGACAGCTCCATGCCGTTCCCTCAGGCCCTGTTGCTGTCACACAGCAGAGCTCAGCGCTACTGCTCTGCTCCCTGTGAGAAGCTGCAGCCACCATTAGGCCTCCCTTCAGTTTCTCTGCTCTGCCCTGAGCACACCCAGGGACCTGAGCAGCTCTTCATATATGTCCTCCTTTCTAGACTCTTCAGCACTGTCTCTCCTTAGCCAGGGACCCTTATTTCCAGTCACCTGTACCACAGGCACAGGTCACGAAGAGATTTGTCAATTTATTTCAGCAGGAGATGTGGCACTGGGCTGGTGATCAAACAGCACAAGGAGGGTCGTACTGCTCAGTAACCTGTGTACATTTAATTGGCTCGCTCTGCTCTACATCACGTGCTTTTTTCTGCTGATTATCCTCTCTCATATAATTTCTTTCCATGCCTGGATTAAACGGCTGAGCTGCAGACCTTGTGTTCATTTCTCCCATACATCTCCAAATGTTATTTTTGGTCGTGTCCCAGTGTCTGTCTCCCAATGGAACAACACCAAAGGTGCTCTGGGGGACCTCGGCTAGCCCAGCAGTGGAGCAGGCAGCCTGCTCATTAGTCTTTTATGTCTCTCCTTATCAGTTTTGCTGTGAAACTCCCTATCGCTTTGCTTGCACACGTTGAAATAATGAGGTGTCCTGTTTGGCAGGTTTATGTGGTGGTGATTCTGGCCTGAAAGTTCAGGGGAGGGGAAGGCTGTTATTAAATAATATGAAATGGCAAGTATGTTTTTTGTAGTGGCCTTTTTCCTTTCCGAGGTAAGTTTCTAGCAGTCTTACACAAAGAGGGGTAGGAATTCTGAGCAGGCTTTAAGGCTGAGTAATACGGGAGTTATTTTCCGTGACATTAATATGTAACTGAAAATGAGTTGTAAAAATAAACCTCTTTTAAAGAGGATAAGAGAGGCTGTGGGAGTACTGCTCCCTGCCCTGTTGGAGCCAGTCTTCCCACTGCTAGGAACACAGCAGGTATCTGTAGCCTCTCCCTGCCGCTGTGCTCTTTGTGTGATGGTGGGAAGGCAACACAGGTGTGTTTGGGTGAAGGAGATCGATAGCTTTCTGTTCTTTCCTTCCTCTCACTTCTTTTTCACCCTGCCATGAATTATCCAGGAGTTTGCTGCCACTTGTGGCATGCCATCAGGGTGAAATGATTTTGGCTTGGCTTTGTTTTGTTAATTCTCTGCAGTCTTATGATTGCAATAACAGTGGTTACAACTGGGAAGGGTCTGGCCAGCTCTTGCTGTGGTGTATAATAGCGATGTCCTTTTCAGATTAAGGAAAAGCATGATTTGTTTCGTTTGTCCTGCCTGCGGTTATTTTCTGAAACATCAAGGCTAAAAGGGAAGGTAAAGATCTTGTAAAAGTAAGAGTCTGCAGGAATTACTGTGTTTTTTCTTTTTTTTTTTCCCAGTCCAGAAGAGTTTTCTCATTTTCCAGTTAGCGTTTAGACCCTTAACAATGTGGCAAATCTTAATGGGAAAGCGTGGGAAGGAGTTTCAGTTCTTGGACCTTTCAGAGGTTTAGGAGGTGTGTGTAACTTCATGTACCAAGTAGCTGGAGTGCATTGTAGAAGTTCATGTGGACCTGCAAGAATAACCTCAATGGAGGCAATCTGCAACCTTTGTTCGGAGACTTCAGCTCTAGTCTTCATGGAAATTCATCCTGAAAATCTGTTTACTACTGTGTTTGTTAGACATATTTACCTTGAAGATGCTAAAAGTTAATGTTTTTGTTGCAATTTCGAACTGAGGCATTGCTATATGCATGTCAGAAGGCCAGGTCTATGACTGTGCTGTTGTAACCAGTGTTTATTAGCTTTTTTTCTTATTTTTTTCTTATTTTTTTTTACAGTTTAGCTAAATTAATTGATGCAATGTGTAAAATAAAATTATTTCATGTTCTGATGCAGAGCCATTTTTTCCCCTGGCGTCCTTTAAAATGTTGAGTGTAATTGTCAGTACCAGGAAAAAGAAACTACTAGAACCCACGAAGAGAAATAGAAAATGAGCAGAAAGGAGAGGGTTCCTAAAATTTATGACCACTAATGATTATATGATTCTATAAATATTGAGCCTGAAGGTAGCAGAAAATATCCTGGCAGTTTCTCAGTAGTAAATAAATAAATAAGAGATAGCAGATGGTGTGATAGTATTCTGGTGGAGAGAGGGCAAGCGGCTCTGCCACGTGAATATCAAAAGGGTTTTAGAAGGCACTATAATGAAGTCCTGCTCACAGCTCTGCGTTTGCTAATAGTATTTGAATTGAGAAATAAGTTGCAAATGGAACAGTTCCAATGACATGGGGTCAGTTTGCCTGAATGAGTGTGTCAGAAGTGAACTTGGAAGAGAAGAAGGTGGCGATTTCTCATCCCCTAAATGTGCAGTAAGAAGAGGGGACGGTGTCAGGAAAGGGGTGAGGAAGGGCTGGTGATGCGGCAGCAGCTGTGGGAAAAGCATTGGGCTGTTAGAAACTAACCTTTGCTAGCTCTAGTGTTTGTTGACTGTGAGCATGTTGTGTAATGGCGCTTTTATCCCATTAAGCAGCAGAGCTGGGGGGTAGGGGCAGAGAGTCCATGTGGAATTCATGCCCGATTGTCCACCATCTGAAGCGCACATTGAGGAATGTTTCAGAGCCCAAACTAAGAAAATGTCAAAGCAATACCTTGAACACGAGCATTCCTCCTGTGATGGTGTGTGCAGTGACTGCGTGCTAAGGCACCAGAGAAATCGCTGGAGCAGTCTCTGGTTGTAATAACGCTTCAAGGATCGGGTGAAGCAATGGATGAGCAAATGACACTTGATGGCAGCTCTCTGCTTGAGAGAACCAGACCCAGGGAAGCCAGTTCTGTCTTCCTGAATGAAGAGACAGTACGTGATGGAGGAGAGCCAGGGACTAATAGCAGCACACGACGAGCATATGACTGAAAAATTAGATCATTGCCCTGATGGAGTGGGATAAATCTATCTGTTTGTGCATACAGTGAGAAGGGTGAATTCAGAAGCTCTTTCTTCTGCAGCCAAGCAGTAGACTTTTCATCTTCCTCCGATTATAAAAGCAAAAAAACCAATGGGAAGCTCCCCACTCAGTCTGTATACTCAAGAAAATTCAGGCATACATGGAAAGGAATGAAAACCAAATGTAGTATTCTTCTTAATCAAATGTATTTGCTGAGGTTGCTTTGACTCTTAGGGTTATTGGTAAAATTTCACTGGACAATGGATTGAACTGTGAAATCTACCTTCAGGTTTCCTTTATTTAAAAGCAGGAGTAATGTTTGAAAATTGTATTTTCTTATTAGTTAAGCTACATAGGCCAGACAATAGGCAAAGTGATGAGAACAAACCAGCTAATACATGGACGAAGCATAACCTGATGAAAGTTGAAGTAGCTAACTGGAGGGATGGTGAGTCTGTTTGAGTGTGGATGAGTGGATGTAAATAACAGAGCTACATTTTCCTTCTCACTGTTATATAAAGAAATGAGAGGGAGGGCTAGATATACCTCTTCATCTTTGGTTTGGGATCTCTGCAGAAATCTGTATTATTGGCTGCAGGATGAGACGATGCCTGTCCTTTGAGAAGACTGCAGGGAAGGGAAAGTGGTAGCTCCATATCCACACAGTTATCTGCAGGAAGATGCAAACTGCTTTTAGAAATTGTAGAGCCTTGCATTATTGGCTGCTCTGGGTTAACCTTGGAGCAGGGTATTTTTTAGAGAATGGGATCAGAGAAGAGTTCCAGCTTGGCAAGGAAGATGTGATTTGGAGACATGGAAGAGAAAATTAATCAGAATAATAGGTCTGGCCCTTGCAAGTAGGTTGAGCCTAATGAAATTAATATCTGGAAATTAATTATAAAACCAACCTGATAACACTTAATAGGACTTAGAGGATATTTGTGAGTAACTCCAGGTTGGTTTTTTTTTGGTTGTTTTTTTGTTTTTTTTGCAAAGACATTCCCAGGAGCAGATTAAGACTATCTGCTTTTCATTTACCATAGAATATCCAAATTGCAGCAAGCAACCCTACTGTGCTCGTGTGTGTGTGTTTCCTTTTGCAATCAAGCAACAGCTTGGCTCAAGTTTGGAAAAGCTGAAGTGCTGGAGTGTTGGATTATATGATATCAGCCGGGGAAAAGTTTCCTAAAGACTTTTGGCACTGCCTGACTCTTGTGAAATAAAATACGCTGCAGCAATTTGTAATTCATGTGTGTGTGTTAACCAATGGCTGCGTTTATTCTAAGCATTAGCTAGCTTGTTTATGATAAGTCTTGGAAAAGGCTGTTTTTTCATCAGACTTCCAGGCTAAATTTAATTGGAACCTCATCAGGAAGAAAAGCTAGTTGGGTCACTCTGGAAGTGTTTAAGGAAGGTTTCGTAACTCGTTCTTTGGTATTCCTCCAGTAAGGCCGGATCCTTTTTATCTGTGAAGCTCAGAGCTCGAGGGGACAATAAAGACTCAAACCAGTCGGAAGTAATTGCACCGAGATCATCAGCATAGTTTTGTTTAATTTACAGTGTGTGTTTAGTGCTCTCCTGTTGGGGATGTTTAATCAAACTCCTCGTGCTGCAGGGACAAGGCAAGGAATCGCAGCACTGAGGGCGCTCGCCTGGGGGACCTTGCCTTGTATGTGTGTCGTGTGGTCGTGGGAAGGGAGTTGTGAAGCTGGGTGCTTGTGCTGGAGCAGTTCTCTGCCAGGCTGGGGCCAAAGGCTGCCTACTGGCTGCCTGCTTTTCCTGCAGCCTCACCTGGCTGCAGCATTGTGCTTAGGGCATCGTTGGAAGGGAGCTCCACTTATGTATTAAAGTTGCATGGCAATATATGCCACGGGGTGTTTGGGCCCATTACTTTGCACTTGTTTTTTTCTGTCTCCTCTTTATTTCTCCTTTCTTTCCCCTCCTCGGAATTCTCATGTCTGTATTCTCTGGCTTAGTAGCACGTTTCTTTTGTCAGATTTGGTAATGAAGTTGAATTTGTTAGAGGGTGAAAGAAGAGCATAAGGTAAATTGAGGTTCTGTCCTTCTGCCCATCATGCGTGCTGCTGCCAGGAGGCCTGGGAAGAGCCATTACCTTGTCTTACTTTTAATGACAATTCATGAGCAAAAATACACCCAATGATACTATTGTCATTGCAAGGCTGAGATTAGGGAAATGTGTTTGACTGCTAGAAATGAACAAGTACATGGCTTTTCTTCTTGTAATACAGGGCAAAGAATTCTGACTCTCGACAATTTAGATCAATGCATAGCTGAGATTTTCAGACAGTAAGAACTGTTTGGTGTTCTCCAAACCTGGTGGTACTGATTATGCATATAATTTTACCTGCTTTTCCTTCTTGGATTCTATACACATTTTTGTTTCCTGTGCCTTTTTTTTTTTTTTTTTTTTTTTAATGCACATCTGCGACAGCATTTCATAGTGTTTGTCTATGATATCTGTGTCAACCTTTTCCATTGATAAAACAAATGAGGTGGGAAGACACGCTGTTAATTTTTTTTGTAAAGTTTCAGTAAGCTGATAGCCAAAGCAGTTGGTGTAGGGCCCTGGAACTTATTGGCTGTTCTTCCACATCTTCAACAAGTTTAGCTCTGTGACTTTTGAGCACTTCTCCCTTTCTATTATTCTTCCTGCTTTCTTAACAGTAAGCAAGGAACGCAAATCTTTGGAGGCTTATCTGGAGTTTCGATGGCCCAGTGCTGCAGTTCTAAACACACCTTGTTCTGTACTGTGTGATTAAGGAAGAAAAACTTTAAGAAAACATGCACTGATAGTGGAATGGTTACCAGCTCTCAAGAGAAGCTGGTTATTGATGTCTCTGATCGTGGTTGATTTTTTTTATCATTTGTTTTTCCACAGGGAGAAATCCATCTCATTTTTCCAAGGAATCACAAGTCAGTATTTCTTCCTATTGCTCAACCTTGAAGAGTAAATGCATATCTTTTACTCTGTGGTAGGCCGGATGTTGTATTCTGACTGCTAATTACCACTGATATTATCTATTTAAATTTTTGTTCAGCAATTTGGAGAGTGAGGTTCCTGCTTCTCCTTCCCATCATCTGCAGAGCTGTATTTCAGTGCTGAACTGAAGTTTTGGGGAACTGCAAACTTGAGCCAGATTTTGTAGGAATTTTGGCAGTTGTCCTGAATTGTCTTTCGTGTATCCAAAATCTGATTCAAGGTTGCTCCCTATAAGGGCTGATATTTTTATACAGGCTTCTTTCAAATGTCATAAATACCACTGCTTCCATTAAAATAAAATAAAAAAAATAAAAAAAAAAAACCAAAAAAAAAAACCACACAAAAAAACAGAAAACCAACAAACCCAAATACTCCATGTAGTTTACAATCTTACTGTTGGGGATTTTTCCTTCTGGTAAATTGGCCTTTATGAAACTGCTTGGATTCTTCCTGTATCTTTTAACTTCCTACTCAACTTGCAGACCACATCCTTCACGTGCCCCTGTGAATGGTTGGTTCCCTTTTGTTCGGCTTGGGGCTGCCCAGCCCTGGCACAGGGGTTGCTACCTGCAGAAGGAGAGCTGCCTGGGCACTGCTGGGGCTTTCTGCTAATTGGCTTTTGGAAAGATCACGTGTAACCTAGTTACTGGATCATTAGATCTGTCAGTCTCTCTCCTGGCTTCTGGATGTTAATATTTCTGCTCGAGCAACTATTTTTCTTTTTATAGAAAACAGTCTGTGCTGCTTTTTCTCTTGAAAATGGAGTTACGTGTTATTTTTATGCTGAGCTAAAGCGGTCTGTGATTAATAACCTCAAGGTTCCCTTTTGTTAGCACAGATGTAGTCATTTTATCTGTGTTAGTGAGGCATAGATCCATGGTGACCTATTTTGGTTAGCATGTCTCTGTTTTCTGGGCTGAAGGTTGATGGCAGAAGCTGAAGATTATGCTGAAGACAGAAAGGGGAACAACGTACCAAAGTGGAGCACAGATACTGTTCTGCATGACATCAGAGATGTGTTAAGATCATGAAAAATTTAAAGCATCAAACTTATTCTTTCAGAACTGCCTCTAACACGGAGTTCATTTACATACCTCTGTGCAGTTTAAGAGCCTTCAAGCAAGCTTGACCTTGCTAGAGGAATTGAGGAAGGTGCCACTATTCCCTGCATCCTTTATGGGAGGTTCTCTACTGCCTGGCAGTATGTGCTTCTCACTGACTGAGATGGCCACTAATTTCGTTTTATTAGATAGATGCAACCTAGAATGTTCCTTACTGAACAGATCCATTAAGAGAGCTGCCCAAAGTACAGCCTGTTTTTGCAGAGCACACAAAAAGTTGGAGTAACTTTGCAAGCTGAGGGCTGCAACAACACATTATTTATTTCTCCTTAAAGCGATATTGTGTCTGGCTGTTCTGCAGGTCCTTCTTGCTTGGAATTTACTAATTGAGGGGAAGAGACTTTACATGGAATGGATAGTCATACTTTCATTTTTTAAAATTCTCTTTATTATTATAATAATAATCCTGATTCTTTAACTTAAAATATTTAACAGCTTCATAGATAGTAGCTGCTGTTTGTCGGTTTCCCCATCTTAAGCACTTCAGACAGATGTGAACCAAGCCGTGGCTCTCCCAGGTTGCATGCATAGTTAGTGTTCCCTAACTCTGACTAACTGCTCATAGCAGTAGTTGCAAGACTGGTGCTTGGTTGCAAGAAGGTTGCAAATGCCAGGGCGATGACTGTGTTTGCTTTGTTTAGTAATAACCTCAGTGTTTCTTCTAGCAGTTTTATTTAAACTTGACTCACTGAAGGAGAAGTGAAATTCACTTGGAAGCTGAACTTTCTAAGGCAGTGATACAGAAAACACCGTGTAGGTCTGGTAAATGGGAATGAAACAAAAGGTTCATCAGAGCAAGTGCAGGAGAGGTGTGGATGGCAAACTACTGGCATTTGGCTTTTGCCTGATCACTGAAGGGTGAGAGTGTTTTGTTCTGAGTCCATAGGATGCTCCTGCTGACCTGGCTATGCTGTGTGGGCTGAGGATGGTGCTGTCTGTTCTGGCATGCTGAAGGTGAAGTGGGGGCGTCATGTTGGGAGAAGGGGGAGTTAGAGTTAGCTAGACAGCAGCATGCAAACTGTATGTGGTCTTTTGTTGTTTTTTTCTCCCTACTGTGCTGTATTGCAAGGATTTAAGTGTATTGATAGCTGTTCACCATTGATTGTAGTTGGTGACTGATTAAAATGAGTTCTCTTTCTGTAACCTCAAAGTTTATCAAAATTATTGCAAGGCTAAAAAATAAACTGGCTCATATTTAGAGTTTGCTTTAGCATAGCTGGGACTTAACATACTTTCATTCTGTGTATGAGTTGCTGTGTGTAAACAGGCTGCTTGCTTGCTATCCACGGATTGCTCATACTTCCCTGAAGTGTTACCTTGCAGGTGGTACTGCAGCCATCATCTTCTCTTTCACAGTGTAAGTACTTGAAAAGGTAACATAGCACTGTAGGTCCTTCTCTTGGTGTATGCAGAAAATGTCTCTTTCTATAGGCAGAAATATTTTGTGTGGTCTTTTTTGAAGAGGCAACAAGAAGGGAAGAATTCCATGGCCCTCTCTAGGTAAGCAGGCTGTATTCCAACACATATTTTTTTCTGTGCTTTATTCTGGATGATCATATCTCCTCTGAGATACTCCTAGTCTGCACCATCATCCAGAAAGGCTGGTGCTCATGCTGCAGCATGCTACTTCACCTTCAGGGCCTGCTGGCTGAAGAAGGAGAAACTAAAGCACATTTTCACAGAGCCAGATGCAGAAACATGAAAACTATTTCTTTCCAAAGCAGTGGGGAAACACCCCCCTTTCTGAAAGGTTCCAGCATTCTTACGGACTATTTGTGCATAGATTGATTGGGAATCTCCTGGTTGTAATGCAAAATGTTCATTTGTTGTCTTATTCTGTGCTATCCCAGCTGTGGAGACAGCTGGAATGAGGATTTTTTCGAAGCATTAGAAAACTGGAAGAGAAACGTTTGAACTTTTTGGATGTTTAAATTGTAATGGGAGGTCAGATTGCAATTGCTGGCAGCACTTTTCTAGTATTTCACTAGGATTTCCAGTAAAATTATTTCAGTATGGAGGCAGCAGCTTGGAAACGTTAACTTAAAATGAGCAATGTGAGATGGCTGCGAAGTTTAATGCAGGGCTTGGGAAGAGGAACAGCTGTGGAAAGTAAGCAGACTGACTCCAGGGCAGATAAAAAATAATTTAAACATCTTTTCTTAAAAACTTCCTGTTAGGAATAAAGCTGGCAAATTAAATTTGAACCATAGTAATTACTGCTGCAGGCCTTACCTGTACCTGTTAGTTTCACTTAAATAAAAAGCTTTGGGTGAGTGACAGCTGAACTAAGTAGGTCAAAAGATGCACCTTTTTTATTATAAAATCATTTAAAATATATAAGGCATAAAGGAGAGCTGCCCTTACGTTTTTTAGATCTCTATTTTGTTATCTTTACATCGGATAAAGTTCTGCTTTTTACATTTTTGGAAGTGCAAGCATATTCATGTTTTGAGATGCAGAAGAGGTTGTGAGTTAGAAATTTGATTTCAGTTTGGCTACCAGATGTGGGGAGAATGTTCTCTTTTGGAATAAACTCAGGATTGACAACTCATTTGGGAATTCAGAAAGCAGGCGAGCATTTACTTCTTCCTTCATTCTTTTTTAATCTATGAACAAGACAATCAGATGGGAGAAAATTGGGATTATGTACAGTAACACCTGAAATACGTAAGAACAAAAACTACAGCTGTCTGAAGGCATTGTGTAAATCAGGTATGTCACAGGGCTGGTGGTTTTTGATTTTTTTTTTTTTTTTTTTTTTTTTTTATGACACCTCATAGATTTTCTCAGTATTTCAACAAATTTGACAGCTAATGGATTGAAAAAATTATGTATGATCACCAAACCTTAATCTTTCCATTGTGTAATAAATCATTTTGTTTTAAATAGTAATCATGTTTGGGGTATTTTTTTATTTTTTTTTCTGATGCATTTTTAAGATGATGTTTTGGACATCGTAGTGTTTTAAATTTAATTCCTTTCAATTGAAGTGTGCTGAAAGCCACAGTAAAAATTCAGTGTTGCAGCACGAAGAGAGGGATCATCTACTGATTTCTAACACAATAGCCGTAAAAGCAATACATGTAAATGCAACTACATCAAACTTAGGAATGTATGTAAAAACTGTGTAACTGGTTGGTTATGGAGAGAAGAGGCATTGAAGTAAATGTAGAGTTACCTAATTGCAGATATTTACAGGATATATCAGTTGATAGACACAAACCTAGAGAAAAATGGCAAAAGCAATCTTAATGTGAGTTTTTGTGCTTGCTAATTTGTGTTATTTTTCTCCCATTTGGACCATAAAATTTATTAAAAATTCTTCAAAAATAGTCTTTTATTCCCACTTTCCCAAATTTAATGTCGCGGTAGAGCATATATTGAGTATTAGTGAGGTGAGTCAAAAGAACGCTGTCAAGGTGCAAACTGTGACATCACGTTGTATTTCTTAAACGCTGAAAGGCAGCTGGATAGAAGGACTTTTTTTGTTGTTATTACTCAAACTGCAATTCTTTCCAAGCAAGGCCTGTGATAATTCTCCTACTAGTGCTAGTCTGGGAAGCTCTGAGAGGCACGAGCCTGTGCTCATTTGTGCCTATTTTTGACTTTCACCTCGTTTTCCCCTGCAGACTACTTGATGCATGGCTGATTGTGTATTCAGATGAAATTTCTTTCCCCTATACATGTGAACTTGAATTTCCTACTACTTCACTTCTTGGGGGGTGAGTAAAGTAACCTAGATGCAGATCCTTCCAAGCACAATTCCTGGAAACTGTAGGCTGTTGTGGGCATGTTTATTTTTTACTTGTCTCCTTGCTGTGATAACCTCAACTTTTTGAGGAAGGGAACAGACAGTTTATTTTAAATCCTGGTAGAGCAAAATGCCATTTACATAAGCAACAGCAGATCCCTTCATGCTCCTGAGCTCAAGTTTCCTTTGTAGAGACTAGGCAGGCTTTTTGTGAGTCGGACCAAACTATGGAATCAAGAATCACAGAATCGCAAGGTTGGAAACGACCTGCAAGATCATCTAGTCCAACCACCCTCCCATTCCTATTAGTACCACAAGCACTAAACCACATCTCGCAGCTCCTCATCCAGGTGCCTCTTGAACACTGCCAGGGATGGCGACTCCACCACCTCCCTGGGCAGCCATTGCAGTGCCTGACCACCCTCTGAGAGAAAAAGTTTCTCCTAATGTCCAACCTATGGAGTCTAGATTGATTCTACTCTGCGATCTTTAGAGGTTTCTTCAACAAGGCAAGACTGAAAACAAGCTCAAAGAATCTCACGTACACTTAAATTGAAAAGTGCTGTGCTTGAACTTTCTCTTATGGTTTTCAGGAGCTTGGTTCAGTCTCTGTCCTTGTAGTCCAGGGCTGTTTTGCCCTCTGGTCTTAGTGAAGCTGGACAATGGAGGAATACTCTTGGTGATCTGATGGTAGTCATACAGTTTTACACAGTTTCTCTCATGCCCTCCTTTGCTTCTTTTTCTCCAGCTTTTCTCCCTTGTCGTTCCATCCAAGCTTTAATTTTGCAATAATGAGGCTTCTAAATTTTTGCTTGCATACTATTTGATACCAGAAGTTGGGCAGCTTAGCAAAGATGTGCCTGCTGACCTCCTTTAACAGTTCAAAGATTTCAGCACTTTCTCTTTTTGTGGTTGGATCCAGCAGGGATTGTCGCAGTTGTGGCAGTGGTTCCCAGAATATTCATCCATGATTTACAGCTAGTCACAGGCCCTCTCATACACGCCTGGTGTGACAGTAGCTTCCCATTTGGGTTAAATGAGAGTGCAGTTAAATAGCCTTTTGTTTAGGTGAGACAATAGTCTCTGAAAGATGTTTTTCTTAACAAAGCTCTTAGGAGACTGCGGGCTTGTGCTGAGCAGTTGGAGCGTTGCTGGTGGTTGGCTTCATTGTCTCACTCCTTGGCTGAATGAATCCTGAAGCACACAAAGAAGCATGTTTAAAAATCGAGTCTTTTTACGACAGTAATTGTTCCGATACTGTTACCAGAAGGGCTTAGCAAATTCCCCTGAAAAACATCTTTGTTATACCACTTTGACTTGCCGATTAAACCTGAATACAGAAAAGAAAAAGAAACCAAAACAAAAAACTTGATTGCAGGAACACCTGGTAGATGCTCTCTGTTGAGCACATAGCAGCATAAGAGGAGAAAATCCAGAGGCTGTATGCAGAAGCAAATAGGGCAAGAGAGGTACTGAAGTAACCTTTCAGGCAGTGGTACGTAAAAACTCCATTTCAGGACTGTGTCTGCTGTTAGGCAAAATGTGAACTACCACGGCAAAGTTTCCTGCTGGTGAGTAGGTCTTGCTGAGGGCTGTGAAACTTGGTGCAGCATTCCATTCCTTCATAGGGTTTGTTTGAAAAATGCCAGGACCATAAGCTGCTGAAATGGGAAACATGAAAGGAATTTCAGGGGCTGAAAAAAAAAAAACCCGGGGCAGACAAATATATCTTGACATTAACTTCAAAGAGTCTGTAATACAGAGGAAGTTGTTAAGGCTGAGTTTGACTATAGGTTTGTACTAAACTGGGAAGAGCTGGTGTTGAAAGCACAGAAGCACTGAATAGGGTAAGTACTGATCTGCTTATTGGCCTGAGGGAAAAATTGCCCTATTCTTCCTTTTGTAAGAGAGTTTTCAAGTATTTTTTGTTTGAACTAAATGAATGACCGTACTAAAAAAATCTGTTTTTCCAAAATTTGTTGTACCTACCATGTATATAGCTGGTGGTGGATCCCATGACTGAAATAGCATGACTCTGAGTGTTTATAGGAAACTGCAAATCATGACTTTTAATGGCCATTCTCTGTCTAGTTGAACTAGTTAGCTACAAGTGGCCTTGGAATAATAAATTATCTGACTTTGAATGGTCTGGAGGCTGTTTGTGAGGGTGGATAGTGACAGGACAAGGGGGAATGGTCTTAAACTGAGGCAGGGGAGGTTTAGGTTAGATATTAGGAGGAAGTTTTTCACTCAGAGGGTGGTGACACACTGGAACAGGTTGCCCAAGGAGGCTGTGGATGCCCCATCACTGGAGGCATTCAAGGCCAGGCTGGATTCTAGACTCTGGGCAGCCTGGTCTGCTGGTTGGTGACCCTGCACAGAGCATGGGGGTTGAAACTGTATGATCATTGTGGTCCTTTTCAACCCAGGCCATTCTATGATTCTATGATGTGTTTTGATCTCTTCTAACACTGTTAAGTTACTGAATAGTTCTGGGAAACTTTCATGGAGACGTGCTTCATTTTGTGTATTTGGAATCAAAGCAGTGGTGCTTTTCCTCCATAAACGTTCTTAGGGGGACACAGAGAGAGAGATGTACCAGGAACTAGACTAGAGATGTAATCTTAGATGCATCTACAGTTTTGCTTTGAGACAGTGCGTTGTGGCAATGCAGTGTTACCACAATATGTGGTAACTGCAGTTACCTGGTGTTTGTGCTCTGGATGGAGCTGCACTTTGGTAAAGTACATAGCTGCTCTTTGGAAATCACAGAATCACTGAAAAGGTCATCTCGGTGTCTGTATTGCTGTTTGTGGGTTAATCATTGAGCCAAGACAACTAGGTCCAAGAAGATGATCTGAGAGGAGCCAACAGATGGACTGCCATCTGACAAATGCTGCCAGCATCTCAAGGAAGAGGTGACCTTTCCATGCAACAGCAGAAGGCACATAAGAGACTGAGGTTTGGTGTTCAGCAGGCTGCTTATTTGTATTTCAAATTATGTTAAGAGTTATTGTAACTGTTATCTGCTGTCCAGGAAGGAAAATGTGGGCAGCTGTTCTGTTGCCAGCCTGTGGTAGTAACCAGTAGGAACCAACGGTGGGTTTATGCAGAGGTTTATGTGGTCAGCATTGTTCAGCTGAAAGCTTGGACAGTGGGTGAAGGCAATCTCCTCCAGGCTCCCTGGCGTTGAGTGGTTTGTGCAGAACAGGAAAACCACCACCCACTGCAGGAGTTAGAGGGTGACTGAAATAGCAGCTGAGCCCAAGGCAGTATCAGAACAGATTGGTTTGTTGCTTTTGTGGCAAAACTCTGCATGCAGAGCACAATAGGAAAGTGTGAAAGGTGGTATTTTATGCCAGAGAGAGAGGGCAAGGGGCAAGAGAGGTCTGGCTGGCCAAGCTGTTAGCTGGAAAGAGATTTCAAGTTAGAAGTTTCCTCATGATTGATTCCCAGTGTGTTTCAGGGGAAGGGCTTTCTGCATGTTTCAGCTCACTCAGTTTCTCTCAAGAGAAATAACATACCTCAGCTCTTAATATTTTCTAGATACTTTAGCTATAAATGGATGATACTGCAAAATGCAAATTCATTTCTCTCTGGAAGCACAGCTAGTGTTTCTGAATGGAAACCAAACTACCTATACTTTCTTCAGGGCACTTTAAGCATGTTTTTAACAGCAGATAAGAAATCCTTCAGGCTAACAGCGAGGCACATAATATAATTGTATTTATAGTATAGTGCTAAGGCTGTGCAAGTTGGTATATGTCTCACCTGGCAAATGGCAGCCTAAATCTTAGTACCACATAAATCTCAGAGAGGCCTTTTTCTTGATGTATTCCAGGTCTGTAGTCTGCCTGCCGTGTATTTTAGGAGATTTTTGTGAGGAGTGCTGTGTGAGTGGTAAGGGGATGTGAAAGAAGAACAAGGTTTTACACTGTATAATTGTCTTCTCTTGCCAGTTAGCTTCACAGTCCTCCAGGAGAAGAGGACCCTCTTTGTTCTTCCTACTTCTTCTTCCTCATTGCTTTCTGCTGCTTTCCAGAAGCTGTGCAGCTTCTCAAATTTGCTAGTTTTTCAAATTTGCTAGCACAGCACTATAATTGATTTCAGCCAACTAAAGTGGGGGGACAGGAGATCTTTTGTAACTCAGCTGTAAGGAAGCTTTTAGTATCTGTTTAGCACAAAACAGAAGTAAATCCAGTTGTTCAGTATAGGTAGAATTATGGATTAGTTGCACCTAATGCAGTCTGGAAACATGTAGCCTAGCTGCATTCATGTAACAGGAACATGCTTAATCAAGTGCAACCACAGCGGGAAGCAAACTTCTGTGTGTTTTGTGGCTTCAGCAGTTGTAAGCAGCTGGGGAGATGGACATCAAAAAATTGGATTTTGCAGTGCTGCACAGATTGCTGAAGATTCCTGGACCTGGAACACAGGATTTTGTCCCGATGGTTCCAGCCAGAGATGTGGTTTGGCCCCAGCATCCTACCTCAACTAATGGCCAGTAGTAATGTTCTGAGGGAAAAAATAATGATCCCTCCCAGCTTTTTGGCAGACTTCAGTTCAAGGGCTTTGAGCAACAGTTATGTCTGCACCTTTGTTTAACAGCCCCAGGCAGACTTTCTTATATAAATACATCAAATCATGCACTAATCTGTTTTAAATTTTTGCTTTCATGGCATTCACTGAGAATGAGTTCTGTAATTAATTGTAGTGTGGAAAAAGTACCTCCTTTTCCTCTTGTTTTTAAACAAGCTGCTTGATAAACTTCATGTTATGCTGCCTAATTCACACATTCTAGGACATGGCTTCCTATCTGCTTTCTCTTTAATACAATGCTTTTCTGGTTTTCACTCTGGAAGACGTAATTCACTGTTCCATGGGTATCTGTGGTGATACAGTAGTGCTGTGTCTCCCTTTCCTACCTGCTTCGTTTTCCCCCTTGTTTGTGCATGGATGTTTTCTATTCTGCATCAGTTTGTGCCTTCCCTAGTCCCTGTTTCCCTTTAATTGCTTTTTGCTCTGACCATGCAGGATCCTGGCTTGTGTGTGTGAGCTTTGCGCAGCCGTTTTTATCTAGCTTCTCCCTTTTTCAATGGCTTCTGAATCAACTTCCCACCCTTGAATCAATTGAGGTAATGTGGAGCAGTGTTGCTTAGCAATGTGGGGAAGCTGATACCGCACCGCTTGGGTGATGTGAATGCTGCACCTGGGCTGAGCAAAAAAGCCTACTTGTCCTCTGCAGCCCATGCAAGGAAAAAATCCTGGTGTTTTCCACTGGTTTTAATGTTGTTAACACCATAAATTGGTTGTTTCTTGTTTGTTTGTTTTTTCCTTTAGCATTGCTGAGTAGCAGTTTTAGAGACACTGCCCTCCCCCCTTCTTCCTGGTCTTACACAAATGTAAAAAACTTCACAGCACATAGCATCGAAATATACTTGGGATGTTGCTCCTTAAAGAGCGGGGGTCTAATTAAGTATCTTGAGAGAGGTGTGTTTTCTGTCTTCGTCCTCTGCACACCAAGCAAAGCTGTCTTGAAAGTTGAGCTTTGTGGGACGTTGCAGTCCTCCAAAGCAGCAGATACTCACATCCAGTTTGGTGTTGATGGCAAAGGACTGAAAAATAGAGTGAATGTGATATCCTCAGCCATGTAAGAATACAGAATAGGTTATTTCAGCAGCAAATGTGAAGGGCGTGAATGGGAATGACTAGATTTGAAATAACTATATTTATTTAACAACCCAAAGCATCTCAGAATGCGGCCTGATGAACAGCTCAGCTGTCAGACTGGAGGATGGGCAGCGATGGGCCGAAGGCACACCTGAGTCAGCCAGGCCAAGCCTGAAGGAGGAAGCTGGGTGCTGAGGGCCCAGTGGCTGCTGTCACAGCCCGCCCTGAGGTGGGTGGCATGGTACTTCTTTCCTAGATGATCAGTTGAGCGGTTGGCCTTCTACCTCACATAGCTGGCAGTCTTCTGAACTCACAAGTGCGTTCCAGCAGCCTGCGAGTTTATTCACTTCTGATTTAGGCCGTTTAATCCATAGTACGTGCTCATTTATCCTTGTCTTTAAGGAACGAAACATGGAGCTGCTGAGGGGATTTATAGCAGGTTCATTGCCATGGTTTCAGACAGCCTTCTGTAGCCTAAAAATAGATACAGGAAAGAATATTCTCTTCCCTTGTCTCCCTTCCCCCAAGCTCTCTCACTAATTGGAATTTCCTTTTCTGTTTGTATATTTTAGTTGTGGATTTAGTGACTCAGAAGTCAAGCAAATTTGTCCAGTGTCCTGTGTGAGTGAGGAGAGCTCCCCACAGTACCTGAGGCACTGGGGAGTGGCCGCATGGCTGTGTGCCATGGCTGCTGCTTGCTCTGCCTCGGACAGTTCAGCTGGTGAGAGTGGACCGTGCTGGGGACACCTTTGGAGACGGCGGTGTCAGTGGCTAACCGTGCTCAGCAGGGCAGTGCGCAGAGCATGTAAGGGTGCTGCCCACAGCCTGTGCTGCTGCCTGCTCTGTTAATGTTGAGCAGGTTGCAGGTGCACAAGCAGCTCTGCGTGGTCCTGGGGTCTGCCCAGGGGGCTTGGAATCATGACTGTGGCTGCAGCAGAACAAGCTTTGAGCTGTTGCTGCAGCCAGCACTTGGGCTGGCTGCTCTTTGTCTATGCACGTCAGGAAAATGGAGGTAGAATGCTGACTGGCACTCACCGTGGCCCCTTCTGATGTGTGCCAACTAAATTATTTTTAACCTTGGGTTGGGTAGCTGATGGTTGGGTTTTGTTGTTTTGTTTTTTTTTTTTTTTTTTCCTCTTCAGAGGAGGTGTTGACTGTTTCTGTTAGTAGGAGTCCCAGATGCTTTTAGATCTCTTTCCCCAGACAGGAAGGGCATGGTCTGGAATTGCATCGATGCCTTGGATTTCCTGCATTGCTTCCTGTTGAATTCACTGGCCAAAAGTTATGGTGGGAGATACTGTGTCACAGGGCCTGTGTTGAGTGTGCAATTCCTGAGGTTCGCTGCGTGCCTTTGTACATTGGAAAGCAAGTAAATAGCCCTGTGGCAAACTTATTGACTCGTGTCTTCCAGTGACAGGTTTTGGGGCAAAGGGGAAGGTGTTTGAGTTGCAAAGTGGGAAATCCTGTGTGGTCTTTTAGGAGATTGTATGGCAAATAAGGTGTCAGTTCTGCTGATCTCCTTTTCCTGACCAAGGCTTTGACTTCATCCAAAAGAAACTGCAGTAAGTTTGATGATTTGTTTCTGTTCCTACTGATACTGGGCATTTTCTTCCTGCTGTTGCTTGTGTGATCAGGGTAGCCTAACCCTTCCCTGTGGAGTCTAAATAGAGAAGGGCCTATGTGATGTCAGAGCAAAAGTATGGTATTGACTGGCTGCAGAGTATTGCTATTTCCTTCACTTTTTGCATACAAATTTTTGAGTTTTCCCATGTTTTTTAATTGATCAGAGTTGTGACTTCTTTTCCTGTAGAGCATATTGGGAAAGAAATCTGTATATTTAGGAAGAAGATGATAGAGGTAAGATAGGATTGTGGATAGTGCTTCTTCTGCAGTACTGGGCAGTATAAAGGTGGCTGGGGTAGAAGGGTCACGAATAACCTGGTAGCTGAATTCTTGATGTTTTGCTACAGGATCTTTCTGCTTCTTGCCAGGTCTGTTGTGCACAGTAGTGGCAATGTGTGCTTGTGCTTTCCTACACCTCTGTGTGGGTATTCTGCAGTATTTATGCCTGACTTTGATAGCTGGAGAAAAGCAGCCCCCAAGAGCAGGTGAGAGAAACACTGCTAGGAGAGTGACCTGTGCTGGCTATTCCCTCACCAGCATGAGGGCAGGAGGTTTGTGACTAGACACAAGGTGGCTGTTGTGGTGGTGATGTTCTAGAGAACTGTCCTTCTCCTTTTGGAGTGGAGGAGAGTTTGCCGTTATTTCAAAGGATGCATGCTGTGATTTCCATGAAGTACAGGTCTTTCAGCCATGTTCAATCTGCTTCACACAGACCAGTCCAAATTGCAGAGCCAGGCTCTGTTAGTGACCCTTTGAAAGCGTAGTTGTGGCTGATGTTGGAGGAGAAAAGTTTCCATACCTGCTGGAAATTTTCATATCTTTTCAGAGGATCTCCCTTCTGCTATAATGACTTTAACACCTGGAAATAGCATATGCATGAATTTGCCTTAAATAAAGCAACCTGCATAATATTACATCAATGCACAGAAGGTGATCACCTCTTTCCCCTCCTATCTGTTCAACTCTTGTGTTTAACACACTGTTGTTTTACATTCACTTGTGTTCCTTCCAGCCCTTCCAACCACTTCCTTGCTCCAGACACTGCTCACAGCGCACCAGTGTGTTTCACAAGGGAATGTGGGCATGCTCCTGAGATATCCCCAGAGCTTTGTATGGATGCTTACCTCCTCTGAAAGATGCAACAACTAGTGTGGGTCTGCGTATGTACAAGGTGGAAGGCTGGAAGCAGGGATGGGGAGAAACGGGAGGACCTAAAGAAGAAATTTACTGTGGGCATCTATAGGGGTAGGGCAAGGTAAGGGCAGTGCCAAATGCATCAAATAGTATGCTTTTTTGTCTGGATAATAAGGTGCTGTTTAAAGACGGGTGCTTTACTTGTAGCCCATGTGGAAATCAAAGTATGCATCTTCAGGAAGTATGAAAATTGAGGATGCTCTTTTCTAGACTCTCAAGGTAGTGCCAGTTACATTATTTGCTTTCTTTAATGTTCGCTTAGGAGTTCAGAGCATCTTAGTATTTCAAATACAACTACAGATTAGAGACTCTTTAAAGATCACGATTAATGTTTGAAAGTAAAAGTCCATGGTTAGAAGCTGTAATTTGCCCCTTTTGTGATTTAAGACACAATCTTGAATGCCAAAATTGCAGGAGTCTTCCAACTCTCTTCCAGGATCTCAAGTGATTATCAAATCCAACCCCTGTACTAAAACAGGTTCCTACAATAGATTGCACAGGTACGCATCCAGATGGGTCTTGAATATCTCTGCAGAGGGAGATTTATTAATGATTTAGTTGCTTTTTCTCCCCCTCCTTTAATCTCCATCTTGTTTATTGAGTATGATGGTTCTCCTGTAGTGATGCATTGTTGCGTATTACAACGTCTGAGAAAGCTCTTATTCTTTACTTTTTGCAGGTGGTGGCCTCATGCTTCTATGGATTCTGTCCTTGACAGAGGTCTCTCTGTTGTCAGGAAATGACAAACACTCAGAAAATAGTTAATTTCTTGATAAAACTTGAGATTTGTCAGCTAATTCTTAGAAAGCCTTATGTTCTTGAATGCGTGTGGTAAAAGGATTCTGCAGCTTTCTTTAGATATGAAATACTTGAAAAATGCTTTGGCTCTCAGAGTTTCAGTTTGGGAGTATAGAATTGGCGGATTTACTTTGGATTTCAGTCTGTTTGACCTAGATCAGCAAATGGATTTTGACTACACACTCCTCTGGGTAGGTGTTTGCGTACCTTGAGGACGTGGGTTTTCTGTCTATAATTCCATATATATGAAATACGGATAAATGTCATTCCTCTTCCCTTCATAAGGGTATGGTGATCTTAAAGTTAAGTAATTTTTCGAAGACTAAATTTGCCTGCAGAAAGATATCGTAAATTCTGTCTTAACAACAGAGTGTAATTAATAAGCCTTAATGATACTGCATAGAGGGAAAAATAAATACTGAATGTCTTTCCTTTAACAGGCAATGCTACTCTGTGCCGTGACTGAGGCAGAATGCTTTTTGGCAGCATCAGGGTGGGGAAGTAAGGTTACTGTGTGCAAGAACAGGAAGGGGTACCTTACAGTCTGCTGGCATGCTTTAACTCAAGCAGCTCCTAGTTCTCACCTCTTCCTTTAAGGAATTTTCTCTTATTTAAATTAAGAAAAAAAAAAAGAAAATCCATGCTGTTTAGAAACAAAGACTCGAGGCATGGGTATCATTGGGCATATGTGGGATGGTAGTGTTCACCTCCATTCCTGGCTCTAGAAGCCAGCAAATGCGGTCCTTTCTCCAAGGGGATTTTTGTTCTTGTTTTTTTTGGGGGGGGATTGTTTTTGTTGTTTGTTTTTTTCCCCCTCTTGTCTTGGTCTTCCTTTTGAACTTTCAGGGCCTGTCTCCAGTTCTTGTGCTTCTTTCACCTGCAGTTTCTCCTTCCATGCAAGCTTCTGATCAGAACCCTAGTCCCACTGCCCAGCTATCTCTGCTCTCTCCCACGCTATAGTCTTTTCCCCTTTGCCTTCCTCAGTCTGTGTGTGGGTCCCTATCTCCATTTTCCTCCTCTTCCCATCTTGCTTGCTTTATTCCATTTCATGTTCTCGTCCTGGCTCATCCCTTTACCCACCTTGGGCCCGGCATTCATCCAGCGTGGCTCCAGGTGCGATTTCCCCTTCTTTCCTACCTTGTGAGACCCTTGGGGAGGTCAGGCACTCTGCTCAGTCTGCAGAGCCTGGGCCTGCTCCATCATGGGCCGCCATGAAGACGCAAGGCCTGTTGGACTCCTCTCTCCTCTGACAGAGAGGCATGGTCTGCTTGACATTGGGGAAGCATGCGAAGCGTAAGCATGCTCAGCAAGAGAAGGCTCTTGGGAGATATTAGTTATTCACACTTCAGAAGTCTCTGCCTGGTCTGTGCTACTATCGGATGCATTCATAAAAGCTTCTTTCCGTGTTCAGCATAATCTAAAGTTACTTGAGAGTCAGGATCCAAGAAAAGAAGATGAGTCTATAATGTTCTCTCAGGGGGAGCAATCTAATACCCAACCTTCCTGTTGACCTGGCTCACCAGTGTGACCTGCTGTGATGCCTTATGGTGGCTGCACCATGGTGGCAGTGGAAGTCTTTTATTTAGGGAGAGCATCGATCAAAATCATTCAGGCAGTGTTCTCTTTGAAGTCCTGCATTGTCTGGCCCTCTTTCTTCGTGATCTCTCTCTGGCAACTTCTACGTTACTAATTAAAAAACAAACAAATAAATATGAATCACTTATTGGTTCCATTTAGATTGTAAAGACTTCGGGTGCTATTTCCGAGGATATTTTAAGGAGAACAGTGCAGGAGAGTGGGCAGATTTGATAATATTTCTTTGTTTGCTTTCAAACACTGCAAGAAGGAGAACAGAAGAAAACTGATGCTATCCACTGGCCCCTTCAGTGGTAAAAAGTAGAGGTTCTACAGATAGTGCTTTTCCACACTTGTTAGATAGTGAGCAATTAGCTTTGAAATGCATCACAATCCAGGGAGATATAAACTGTACTGAAACAGGTTTGCTGATGAAAGTACAGTGGTGTGGCTGATCAGGCAAGCCCGTCTCCAGATCCAGCCTGTAAAGCTTGCAATAGCAGTGCTGTGGTTTGGAGTAGCCTATGCCAGCTTTCATTGTGAAGTAAGTTATTGTGGGGGAAGCAGTTTATTTTGCAGATGGCAACTAACAGGTTTTTTGGTCTATCTTTGCCTTCTGTGAAAAACAACTCAAGTCTGTCTTCATGCAGCATATCATATACTTACGGTTTAGCTGGAAATAAAATGTAGACTTAGCTGTGGCAATAGAACGCCTCTGATAGCTGTTCACAAAAGAAACGTGGTGTTATCGGTTATCTCAAGACAGAGAGGTATTGTATCTTAGAAGATTGGGAGAGCTGTCGTCAGACAAAAAGGGACAGACAGTGTCTAGACTGCACAGCTCAGCACAGGTAGAGTTTCTCCATAGCTCCTTTATTATTTCTACTGTTCGCACAAAGAGAAATAAGACAGAAACCTAAGCAAGTTTGAAGGTTTTGCTGTAAGTTTTACAACTATTTTGCAAGGGACAAAAAAAAAAAAAAAAAAAGGATAGTTTTTAAACTCTATAGGATATTTCAATCTAGGTTCTGTGCAATCTGGCCTCCCAACCCGATCATTGCATGTCCACCAGGATGCCAATGAGTCTATTAAGTTGTTTTCTAAACAGCAGTACAAAAAGGGATTTAGTTTTCCTGATGGCCCAAGCATTTCTTGCTGGGAGCTGTGTCATTATCAGTGTGGTGGTTCTTTGGCCAAGGATAATGAAGGCTTCTGGTAAAAGAATTAATATTTAAAAAAAAAAAAATCTGTATTCAATCATATTGAGCAGTTTTACAAACTTATAAAAAGCCTCTTTCAGTTGCAAATGTTTAAAGCCTGCAAGATTTTTTTCTGTTTTCATAGTGGGTTATGTACTGAGTATACAATCATGACCATAAATATGTTTTTCCTGGTGTAAGACCATATACTGTGTATATGTAATAATTTTGTGGGATTCTGATCACAAGCTCTGGGCAAGAAGGAAGCTAGTCAAGACCATTATGACTTCAATTTAACATGTTTGGATAGGCATTTTCCCTGGGTGCGTAATGCTGAGTGTAGATGTCATTGTCCTCTGTGGTTACGAGCTTCAGGGCCATGAGAGTGATGTGAGCTCATGCACAGCTGCTTTTGAGCAGCGTGTGCTGGTCAGCTCATGAGCTGCTGCTCCGTTTCTGTGCCGTGTACCATCAGCACAACAAATCGTATGTACCTGGTCTCTGTCTTAACAGGATAGAGAGTGGGATCTGTGCACGTTAACTGCAGCATCTTGTTCTGGGTGTCTGCATGCTTGGGGGTAGGAGAGGTTCCTTGGGGGGCTGCTGAAACACCAGAGTTGAAATCCTGTTTCTGACAGCTCTCTGGAGGAGTCTGCATGAATACCTCAACGATGTATTTGCATTTGGTTCAGAGAAATAATATATCCCGCAAGCTGTTTATTTCTCAAAAGCAGGTCTGTCTCAGATTTTCCCCCCAAATGCTGAACAGCAGTATTATGATTGTGCATTATTAATTCTTTTGACATGTTTTCATTTCATGGAAAACGTATATGTTAACTTGAGGCCGGGTATGAGTTGCTGGATCCCTTTCAGAATTCTGTTAAATCTGGAAGCAAATCAGATTACTTTCTTCTACTATGAGCATATTCAGCTTAGCTTTCACGTGAGGTGTTGTATGGATGAGTGAGCCCAGAGCACTCCAGCTGGTGCAACAGCTTTATTTATGCAGAGCGATGGCATGAAAGGGTTTTAGAAAATGCTTATAATAGATTCAGGAGGGATTCGTATTACTGCTGAACCACCAACCTGCTTAAGTTCTTACCCACTTCACTTGTGTTTTCAATGACAAACTGTGGGCTCTGGGGGGATCCAATTGATTGAGAAACTTTCCTGTGTGGGAACACATGAATGAGAGGCTTTCTTAATCTCTCTTTGTATGTTCCTAGCATGTACTGCATAGCAGTAAAGTCTCCAAGCCTTTCTGTCCGTACAAATTTTAGTATGTCTAATAGTAAACCAAGCAGTTGTGTAGCAGTATCTGCTTCTGAGCTGTTAAGGGATTTGTGGCTATTCAGGGGCTTGACTGGAGCTCTCCATTTCATGGAATTAAAAACTCATTGAGGTTGGAAAAGACCTCCAAGATCATCCATTCCAACTGTCTACCTACCACCAATATTGCCCACTAAACCATGTTTCTCGGTACAGCATCTCAATGTTTCTTGAACACCTTCAGGGACAGTGACTGCAGTACTTCCTTGGGTAGACTATTGCAGCACCTCATCACTGTTTTGGAGGAGAAATTTTTTCTGATATTCAGCCTGAACCTCCCCTGGACCAACTTGAAGCCATTCCCTCTAGTCCTATTGCTAGTTATGTGAGAGAAGAGACAACCCCATCTCACCACAACCTCCTTTCAGGTTGTTGTAAAGGGTGATATTGTCTGCTCTGAGCCTCTTCTCTTGGGATCAAGTAAAATACTGAAATCCTCTTCCCTCAGAAAGACATTTGGCTCAGACTTCGTCCATGATTTTGAAGGGAAAACACAGTTGTTAGGAGACGGTCACAATCCGAGCAGTTGGAACTGACCATTCCCATTGCTTGGCAGATGAAATACTGATTTCCCTTTCAGGAATAGCCCAAACTACTTGTTCGTACAGTGCTGTTGGGGCTGGCTGATGTAAAAGCTTTAAAAAACTTAAAAATTGGCTCTGTAGGTTTGACTATAGTATTGGCATTCCTGATGAGTAAATAGCATCAATCATTGGCACAAGGGAACATAGTGAAGAATGAAGAGTAGAAACAAGTCCCTAGGGCTTGGGGAGTGATCACAGCTAGTCCAAGGAAACCCTGCATGAAGAGCCTCCTTAGAGGTTCCTTTCAGAAGGTCAGCATACAGAGACTTCACTTAATGTAATGACTATATGTACAATTGCTGTGTTTGTATGTGGGTGTATATGTGTGTGCATGTATGTGTGTATAGGTTTATATTTGTGTGTGTGTGTGTATGTATTTGTGATGACTTTGAACGGGATTCAGAGAAGGAAGAAACAAAAGGGGATCCTTGCCTGCCAGAAATCTCTAATGCAAGGTTGTCTGGAAAGTATAGCACGCAGGAATTAGACTGTTTACTGCCTTGTTGATACTGTTGACAGTCATCAAAAGTAATTTCAGCTTTGTGGTGTTTTTTTTTTTTTTTTTTTTTTTTTTTTTTTTTTTTTTTAAATACTGTTTGCAGACTAGACTGGCTTGATTCACAGAGCAATCTGTGCTTATGCTTCAGAGATGAGATTTTTCACAGAGGCAATTGCAGAAGTGTACAGAAATACATTATTGCACTCATTGATAGATCTACTGACAGGTGTGTAGTTGGGGAGAAAGATAGTATGCATCAGATGTGTGCAGGGTGGGACTGCGCTTTGCTGACATCTGGCAGAAGATCTGGAATCTGGGACAGCTGCTAGCACCACAGAATCACAAACAGCTTGAGGACCTGAGCGTAATGAAGATAAATGAGCTCAAGCTGGAAGCTGAATGGCCCTAAAGGTAGAAGTAGTAATGAGTGCGGTTACTCTGAATGCTGTACAGGCAGGCTTGCAAGACGTGTTTTTAGTGTCATGTCTTGTCCTTTACATACGTATACGTTCATTATTCCAGATTTCAGCCTACCTTACTGGTACGCTGATTAGTTTGAATTTCTGTAAAGCTGCTGTGGCACTTGACCCGATTTCTATGGTACAGTCTGATGGACAGACTGAGCGCTCAGATTTGTAGTGCAGTGCAGTCCGCTTACTTGGTAACACCAAATTAGCTGGAATAAGAAACCTGTGTCAAATTCAGGGACAAGTAACACAGTCGCTAATGGCCTGCCAGCAGCTATGTGCCAGTGTGTGACAGTCTGAGAATTTTACGTTGGTTTCACAATTTAGCTAATTTGGTGTTATCAAGCAAAGCAGTGGGATTTAGAGATTTCAGTGTCCAACCAAGATAGGCAACTTTGTGGGCTATCTTTATTTTCATGACAGATGATGAATTGTATGCTCTTATGGTTGCTCTGCTTTACTTAAGGCCATTTCTCTTTGCTGCAGTTTTTACAAAGAGTGCAGAATGGTAGGGTATCCAGTTCTGAGACGAGCAAAAAGTAGGCAGCCAAAGAATATTAAATCTGTTTTTAGAAAATAAACCCAGTTGAGGAACTCCCTCTTCATCCTGTTCTCCACTGACTATACAGGGGGATTGTTCATGAGTCTCAAGTGCTGGTCTTGACCATACCACACCTAGAGCTCCCTGCTTCTGAATTCATTAAAATATATATATATTATTATTTTTTTAATCCCAAAAGATAGCCCAGTGGTACAGAAGAAGCAGCTTCACGTAATACTTCCTTCTCTATCAGATCACTGTGGATATGAGCAGAAGCAGACTGCAGTCTGAACAGCAATCCAGAAGCCTTCTGTTTGCAGTGCTTCCTTTATAAGCTGAGCAACCAAACTTACTCCATGCCTGTATCTATACTGCTGACCTTCAGGCTTGAACTATTTTTCTGTTACGAGCTTTTGATGTCTCATTTCTTTGCTTCCACAAAAACGCTGATGAAAACGTTCTGGGTTTGTGTCAGATTTTTAATGTATGTTTTTCTTGGTAAGAATCTTTTCAGAATTTCAGGTACGTATGATCTGTGCAGAATAATGTGAAGCATGAACATTTTGTTAATGAGGCAGTTGTTTGTAGAGTTTTCAATATTTTCTTAAGAAAACTGGACTTTAAAGATAAGATTTTCCAAGAAATCTTTGATATATTCCCATGAGAAACTGCTAAAGATTCATGATACGATGACTTCAAAGCTTCTAAAAAAATCCTCTCTTCAGTTCTGTATACTTCTCCTTCCGACTGAATTTGCTCTGTATTTCTAAAGAGGATAAGTCTATCATGTCCAGGTATTCCAACACAGATGTCTTGTGTGAAGACTGGAAACTCTTGCTCAATAACCAAATTTCGGTGGTTGTTTTTTGCTTGGAACATAGCTGATACAGTTGCTGCTTTGTGGCATGTGTAAAATTCACTGCTTTATGCTGCGATGGCCAGCCATGAGCGTTGTGACTGCTACAGAACCCGAGTCTGGCTGAGGTGAGCAGAGCCCTCTGTGTCCCCGTGTCCCAGCCCCTGCTCCAGCAGCACCACCCAGAGCAGGGTGCCCAGGCCCACGGCCAGGCGGTTCTGGAGAGCTGCAGGGAGGAGACCCCACAGCCTCTGGGCAGCCTGTGCCAGTGCTCCGGCACCCGCACAGCGCAGCACTGCTCCTGGTGTTCAGGGGGAGCCTCCGGGGATACAGTTTGTGCTCATGGCTTTTTGGTCTGGCACTGGGCACCACTGCAGAGAGCCAGGCTCTGTTAGCTTTGCATCCTCCTTTCAGGTGTTTATACGCATTGGTAAGATACTTGTGAGCCGCTTCTTTAGGCTAAACAGTCCCTAGCCCTCTCAGCCTTTCCTCACAGGGAGGATGCTCCAGTTTCTTAATCATCCTTGTGACCTGACATTGGAATCTCTCCACTATGCCTGTATTTCTTTTGTACTGAGTTCCCCAGAACTGGACACAGTATTCCAAGCGCAGCTTCCCCAACGCTGACTTCAGCGGAAGGATCACCTCTCTTGACCTTCTGGTGATACTTTGCCTAATGCAGCCAAGAATATTGTTAGCCCTCCTAGCAGCAAATGCACATTACTGACTCGCATCCGACTTGGTGTCCACCAGGAGACTCTAGATCATTTTCTGCAGAGCTGCTTTGCAGTTGGGTGGAACTGAGCACATCGTGGTACCTGCAGTTGGCTGTTCTTCCCCCAGTGCAAGACTGCACTTCTCCTTGTTGAACTCCATGAGGTTCCTTGTTAGCCCACCTCCCCAGCTTGTCATTGACCCCCTGAGTGGCAGTGTGGCCCTCTGGTGAGTCAGCCACTCCCACCAATTGTCAGCCATGAGTTTACTGAGGGTGCGTTCTACCCCATTGTCATGACCTTTAACGACTTTTAATATTAAGCAGGACAGGCCCAGGACTGACCCCTGGAGTACTTTGCTCACTACTGGGCCAGCCAGGCTTTGTGCCACTGACCACTGCCCTGTAGCTAGTTTTCAGTCTGCAGTTTTAACTTATTGGCCGCCTTTCATCATTAGGGAGGTGGTTGAGTCACCATCCTTGTGTTTAAAAACCATTTGGACGTGGTGCTCAGGGACATGATGTAGCAGAGGGTTGTTAGAGTTGGGGTACTATGGTTAGGTCATGGTTGGACTCAATGATCTTTAAGGTCTATTCCAACCTGAGTGATTCTATGATTAGTACTCATGGTATGCGCAAACTCTCAGCTGTTCTTATTTTGGAGCAAGAGTTGAAGGTGGTTTATTTGTTTTGCATTGGTTCATCATTATTTCAGAACTATAGATTTTGCAGATGAAATAATAATAATGTTGCTTAGTTTAATAGCTTAGTATTTTTGTCATTATATTTGCTTGATATGAATCTGCTATGGCATTGTGGAGAGAAATTGAGATAACATTTCATCATAGAGTGGCTTGACTTGGAAGGGACCCCAAGGATGACCAAGTTCCAATCCCCTTGCCAGAGTTCCTTCAGCCTGTCTTTGTGCTCTAGCCCTTGGGTCATCTTCACATTTCACAGAAGATTAATAGCTGAGCCATGTTGGCCCTGTGTCTGTTCCTCATCGCTTCAGACTAAATTTGGTTTTTGTCTTCCTCTTTGCATGATATTTTATTTCATTATTATTTTTTTCCATATGACTTCAGGCAACTTCCTTTCCCATGTCATGATTATGGTCATTCTGGTATATTAATGAAAATGTGGCTTTATTAACAGTTTGTCATGACTGTACAGAATTTTCCCTTACTGTGGACAGCACAGATCTGTGACTTGCTTTTAGCAGGGCCATACATTTATGCCTACTTTAGCGATGTCCAAGGGGAAAGCAGAAAAAGGAAATGCAAAGAATCAGCGCATCATATGAAGGGGTATCATGGCTGATGTCTTGACCTCTGTGCAGCAGAGTGGCAGAGGCACCAACGCATCCTGCTGCCTCTGCTGCAGGAGCATCAATGTCTGGTGTAGCTCTTTATGGACCTTGGAAACAGTGGCCATCTTTTGCCACAGCTTTTCTCTCTGAGCTCTTTGTGCTCAATCTGTGTCAGGCATCCTTTCTTTCCTCATAGCTTATTTATTATGATTTTTTTTAAACCTACTTCAGTTTGTCGAGTTCTGTGTTTTTCTCCAAATACAGAGGTGCTTAGAACTGAAGAAGAGTAGGAGTGTTTTTCAGGAGTGTTTTCAAGCTGGTATTCCTTGTAATTCTCTCTGCAGCTGAGCCTTTCTAGAGGTTTTACAAGAGGCTGAGTGTGACAAGCACTTGCTGATAGTCTTCCTGGATTGCTGCTCCACATTCATTATCCCTTGGAAGGTTTGTTATTTGTTAGTCTTCCAGTGCTGCCATAGTTCTTCTGTTGGTTTGTAAGTCATTGAGATGGTTTGAGTCATTTCATCTGGTGTCATATCGACTACATTCTCTTTCACATCTCTTTCAGATCTCTTTCAGATGTCTGGTTGCTGTGTGATATGGGATACAGGGGTAGGCCAGCAGCTGAAAGGCCTGGACTGCAGCCTTGGGGCTGCTTTGCTCCACGAGCTGTAAGGATGGCCTTGCCACTCCACTGCAGCCGTTCCCCCCCACCTTTAAGAGATGAACAGTGTACCATGTGTTTCCGTCTGTGCTTCGAAAGTGTGCTTAAACAGAAGTGGGAAAGGCCTCTGTTCTCAGTGACTTGCTGCCTCAGCAGGAGGAGCCTTCAGCTTTGTGAACTGCTTGCCTCAAGCATCTAAACCTCCTTGTCTCCTAGGAAAGCTGAGTGATTAATGGGCATTAATGATGAGCGTGTATTCCAACAGGCTGGTGTTTCAAATACTGTCTTATTTCTTCTTTTTTCCTCAGTATTTCCCTTTTTTTTTTTTTTTTTTTTTTTTAAACCTTTAGTTCTCCTCACCAAAGCAAAAAAGGTGTTGCTCCTACTCCTAGGTCCTTTTAGGCTACTGCTAGGTCACTTTAATTGTGTTTCCCTCTGACAAAGTAAAATACATGAAAGGTTCAGGTCAAATGAAGTTTCCAAGTGCTATAAAATGCACCTGATGGGGCCTGGGTTTGAGCACTGACAACGTGAGTGGTGCTGTGCTAAGGCCTGTCTTGGCCTTTGTCCAGCTACTGCAGAAGTGTACACGCAGAACTTGAAGTTTTTGTCTGAACATGTAGTGTCTGTGTAAATGGATTGTTAACATGTGCTCAGGACAAAAACACGTTTACTAATTTATCTGGTGACACATGTCGTTTTCTGTAGTGGCTACCCTCCTGGTGCTGTGGGGAGCCTTATGTGGGGTGGACTGAATTGAGCTAGCGGCTTGCCCACAGCTGCAAGAACTGCAGGCTGTGCTCAGCTCACCCTGGCTTTAGGTTAGCCAGTGTGCCAGGAGCCAATTTAATTTGTTAACCCAGCAAAGAACAAAACACTAAATTATTTTCTTTTGGATTATTAAGGTTCATTGGCTCAGTGAAGGGTCTGAGGAGGTTGAGAGTGTCTTTAAAATTCCCCATCCAGTGTCCAGATTTGATCCTTCTCATTGTGACAGACGTTAGGTAGCCTAATCCCCTTGTACTTGCTTAATATTTGCTCACTGCTGTTCTGTTGCGTTCTGTAACCTTCTTGGTCATCTAGATCAAAGTGATTTAGAGAGAAGTATGCAGCCTGGCAATATGCTGTATTATTTTAGAGTGGGTAATTGCCATCTTTAAGGCCCATTTTATATAAAGGCATAATAAACATATTGAACCAGAGTTGAAAGTGCCGTAATGAGTGAGACTAGCATCATACATTAGCTCTCTGAAAGGGTAGATAACTGCAGGACAAGGGGAAATGGTTTTAAGTTGAGGGAGGGAAGATTTAAGTTGGATGTCAGGGGGAAATTCTTTATAGAGAGAGTGGTGAGGTGCTGGAACAGGCTGCCCAGAGAGGTTGTGGATGCCCCGTCCCTGGAGGTGTTCAAGGCCAGGTTGGATGGGGCCCTGGGCAGCCTGGTCTAGTACTAAATGGGGAGGTTGGTGGCCCTGCGTGTGGCAGGGGGGTTGGAGATTCATGATCCTTGAGGTCCCTTCCAACCATGGCCATTCTGTGATTCTGTGAAAACTTTAATAATGTACACTGTAGCATGCTGATATTTACATGTGTGTATATGTGAGGCAGAGATTGAAAAAGGGAAAAGGTCTGCTTCTAGTTTGCAAGTAGCAGATGCTTATGATCGTGATGGCTCATGCTTAATGATCTTTTCTTCCAGAGTGAAGCGTGCATATGTAACTGAATGGCTGCAACTTTCAGAAGTTGCTCTAAAAGTAATGCCTCCTATTTATTTTCATGGAAACTGCAAGAGTTATAAAGTGCACAGTAACATGTTGGAGCTACAAAACACTACTTTTTCAATATAGTGACCAGTATTAGCCAAATGATGTAGATAAGCTGCTTGAGTCACTCTTCATTCTGTGCTATGACAGCTGTGCGTGGCTGCCCAGAACGTGGCTTGTCTTTCATGTCACTGTTGCCACTGCTGAAATGCGCCACCCACTTCACTGTGCTCACACCCACTATTTGGTCTCCATAATGTTCAGCAAGTGTCTATGAGTGCCAATAGATGCCGTTTTTTCCACATGGTGGAATTCAGTGACATCCTTTTGCTTCATACACTCTTCCATGTCAGACGCCGTTCTGTCAGACTGCCCCTCTGCCGCCATCTGTCACACAGCAACAGTGTGTAATGGGATACTGGTGGGAAGGTTCAGCATCTGCTGTATTACCACCACCATCCATCTCTGATGTTATGGGCCAACATATTAAAATGGGAGGCATGACTTAGAGCAGCCCTCTTATATTATATAAGAGTTTCTATATTGTGAACTGCTAATAGTAATAATAAAAGCCATCTAAGCTATGTATGTGAAGTGGTTTGGCTTACACTTTTCCTTCGTGTTTCTTTTGGCTCCTAATCTTGGATCCTTTTTCCATATTTCATCGAATCTATTTGCCATTCTGAACGTGTGTGGGCCACTGGATCATCCAGACAGAGGAACATTTACAGAAAGGTGTGAGCTCCAGAGTATTTCCTGATGTTGATTATTTAACGGTATCGCTTGAATTGCAGTGGATTGATTCCTCCATTTTGGATTTGATAAATAGAACAGATTTCCTTTGTATGAAATATAACCAGCCAAAGACTGCTGTAATAACACAGCCATTGTGGAAGTCCTTTCTTCAGTACTGGTGGTGTATATGGCATACGGTGACTTCAGGAGAACTCCTAAAACAGCTTTTGAATTAACAAGGCTGTAGAACAGTATCTTTGTGTCTAGTGACATTTTCAGACACTGTGTGTGCTTAAACTTTCCTGTGTACTTAGATGCAGGCAAGTCAGATTTACTTATAAGTATACATGGAGTATTGCTCTGCAGCTTTGTCTTTTGTCTTCCTGCAATTCCTGCTTCCAACTGCAGCTTTCTTATTGATGCCTCTTGACTCATAAAAGGTTTTAATTTAATTAATTTTAAAGAATAGAATCAATTGAATCTATTCAATTTGTGTTTTACATCACAGTGCCAGTTGATGAAAATTGAATTGCATTTGCTTCATTGCTATTTGGCTTGCACTTGGGTTGCAGTAGTATTGCTGTCTCGTTGTAGAAGTCACCAGTTTGTGGCACTCGGATGAACTGACTGTGTTGTCCTGTGAGCAAGTTTCTATGTTTCCCGCTGGCTTTTGGTTCTCCTTTACTTGTGCCTGTCGAGTTGAGACGGAGAGGTGTGTGGTCCCTAATTTTTCATTCCCTGCCTTCTCAGCTAATGCATTTCTTCTTCTCTGTTAATCAAAGCACTGTTCAAAAAACTTTTACCCCCAGCTGCTTGCTGGGTGAAGTCTGTGGGAACAGATTAGTCAGGAAGTGGAAGAGTGATGTGCAGTAAATAGTATATCCTGCTAAAGACAGGCTTGTTTTTATTCCCTCCTTATGGTGTCTTATTACGTGGCACTTTATACCACTGTTCTTTATAGTATACTGTAAAACTGGTGAGACGTTTCAGTACGTAAGACAATATTGTGCTTTTTTTTGCCATAGGCTTCTCAATAATCTTAACCTCAGAGTAAAATCAGGCTGTGAATGGCAGTACTTTCCTTGTGCCTCTGTTTGACTGGAAAGTTACGTTTCTGTCCTTTGTGTGTGCTCTGTATGTTGTTGTTTTTTTTTTTTTTAATGGTCATTGATCAGCACATAAAAGTCACGGGGAATGGAAATGTAATTACTGAGAAAGACAAATAGACAGTAGCAGCAGGTTGCATCAGAAACCTGGCCAGAATGTCTAATGACAGGGGAAAAACTGAAATAAAATTCTGGTGTGATGTGCAAGAATTGACAAGTAAAACTAATGATCCTTGAATTAAAAAAAAAAAGGTTGAAGACTGTGCCAGTTAATGAAAAATCATGCTGAATCATTGTTGGAGCTTGGCTCCCTTTCTAGGATAGAATATTTATTTGGCAGAGATGCACTGCATAATGTAGTGCAAAAGCTGCATGGAAACAAAATTAGCAAGCCAGTTCCTGAGGTTTCTTTCTGTGGATACCAAGAAGACATCCCTTTTCAGTGAGCTGTGCTGGTGAACTGGTAATGGTGGAGCCTTCCGTTAACATGGGACGGTCCTTGAGGTTCTCTTGCTTCTTACAGGACTCTGTGAGGAACAGTAGCAAGGCTGGGAACCTTGTTTTTCCCTATTAGTGACATTGCTCTGACTTTTTCTAAACCTTCCGTGGGCTGTTCTCACAGTCCTTGACCTACCATTGGAATCACGTTAGGCTTCGTATTCTAGAGCAGAGCTAGTCCCTGAAGGAAACACGATATTGACGCCATATAATTGGGGTCATCTTGTACCCCTTCTTTTTTCCTGCTTCACTGACCCCCAAGCAAGGTGGAAGTGCGCAAGGGCTGGGGGAGGCTGGAAGGAGCAAAAGAGAAAGTGCTGATATGGCCGGGAGGGAAGGGTGCTCAGCAGGTGGTGAGTTGCTCATCTACTCCTCATCTTGCACACAGTTCTGGGAGCCCTGGCTTTGGCTGCTAACAGCCTGATTTGCAATTATATAAAGTTAGCATAACTCTTTGCAATCTAGGATGTATCACAGTGTGGTCTTGTTGCGTTTTCCAAGAGAGAAGGACTATTTCTCTTTTCTCGTCTTGTGGTACCACAACTGGACTGTCTTCCTTACCCTAGCAGGTGATCAACCTCTGTATTTTGAAAAGTGTGAGGTTTGCCTGGTTTTCCTGTCCTTATGTGATGTATAAAAATATACTCAGGACAGTATTGCTTCATGCTAAGGGTCGCGTGGTGGCATATCAGTTTTAAGTGCATATATCATAATGCGTACACGCAACAGCTGTTTCTTGCAAGTGACACAGTCTTCTTTGCCTTTCTTCCCTTATCAGATATAAGAAACATTTCTATCTAAACATGGGTGAAACAGAGCAGAGGCCAACAGCAGGATCCCGGTTAGGAGCTCAGGAGAACGCTGGGATCAGTACCTTGGAGCATGGACAGAAACCACCTCTGACACCTCCAGGAAAACTCATCTCCATCAAAATTCAGATGCTGGATGACACGCAAGAAACTTTTGAAGTTCCGGTAAGGATCTGAGAGTTGGGTGGCTGAGGATTGTTGAAACATTTCTCAAAATACATGGTTTAAAACCAGTTCTCTTCTTATTTCTGCTCTGCAATTTTTTGGTTAATGGATTTGTGTTGCAGAGAAAATGGCGTGTATGATGATGCAACAGAATAACATTAAACAGTTAAGTGAATTGTAAATTACAGTTAGTATTTGGTTTCTGCTTGAACTGCTTCAAAGGAAGTGACTGTCTTTTGGTGTTTTTTTTCTCTCTTCACGTATTCCATCACTGGCTTCCCCTACTTTCTGAATACTTGATGTATTTCCTTGCTGTTCTTGTGCTCTTGATCTAATAAACTATAGCACTAGATGACTTTTATTTTCCAGCCCTCTGGCAATTACTTACAGTGGTAACTTGAAATCATCAAAATTATCACCAATTTATCAGTCATACAGGCACCAAGTGCTCATACGTGCAATGAGGGCTGGGAAAGAATCAAAGCTACCTCATCTAAAGTTTCTCTCTGCGGTCACTGCACGCTGATGTTAATCTAGGTTTGTACTTGCCAAGTGCACAGTTACTACTACTTTTCTGTGTGTGTTTGTGATCAGAGGAATTAGTTTGAATTAATTTTGATACAGTAACACAGTAACAGGGATGTTTTATGCTATCTGTTAGCAACCATTAATGACTTTAACATGCTGCACTCAGGTGTTTAACATGGTAAGACTGTTGAACACCGCTGCTGTTATGAAAGAGTGCTGGAATGTATGTGTTCCAAAGTTCTCGACATTCAGTGAATAGGAAACTGGAAACCTGAGTTCAAATTTCATCCTTTGTTACGTGCGTTTTATGTTGCCATAGTAACCTCCATGCCTTCTTTGGCTCAGTTTTCCCTTTTGTGAAATGGGGGGTAACCAGCGAGATGTGTAGAGCTCACATGCATACTGCTGTATAAAATTGCTTACGCTCACTGGTGAAATATTATCCCTGTATTAAAGTTGAAAGAGTTATGATTAGGAAAATCCACATAAAAATTAAGTTTTCCTTGTTTGTAAGGTGTTTTGTGGGTGTGTACATGCACGTGCCTCTTGGGCTGCTCTCTGCTGCTATTTGTGAGTTGACTGGAACTGCATGGGCAGTCTTAGAATTTCTTGCAGTAGAAAGAGAACTCTCCAGACACGTATTTGTAAACAGCATTGTCACAAAATGAAAGGGTCACCCTATATAGCAGCTTGATATGGTTTTGCACCCTTCAGAATGCCTGCTGCATATCTGCAGTGAGCAGAATAAAATCAGTGGTTTTGGAGTACAAACTGCTGTTCAAAAATACAGCTCTAATTTAAAATACCACGTTCTGATGAGAATTTTGCTGCATGTTGTACGTAGTACAAATGCCCAGAAATGGCAGATGAGAGGTGATGATTTTATTTCCTAGCTGTTAAAAGCTTTCAAAAACTCTTGGGAAATAACACAATTAATTAAAGTTTATAATGCTCTTTAACAAACATTTAGTAGGAGCTATTTTCAGATCAAATCCCATTCATTAAATTGTATAGAAGCAGGCTTGAGTAACAGGTGGCTGCAGTACAGCTGTGTAACTCTAGCTTTGCTTCTCTAGCAGTTTGAGAAAACATTTTTTTCCACCTTCAGTATTAGAAGACTCCCAGATTTCTTTCTGTTTATAAACATAAGTGGCTTCTGGAAGACCTAGGTTGGAACAACCATTCAGATCACTTCAGTGTGAATATTTCCTCAGGCATTTACTTCATAACTACGTCCATTCAATGAGAGCCCAATGGGTTTTAAAATCAGAACTAATGAAATATACAGAATATTTGGAGAGGATTCCTGAAGCTTTTTGTCTCCAAGTTATGCGTAGCCAAATGGAACTATAAACATGATTTTCAGTCTACTCTAAAAGGCATTAATTTTTTAGTCCCATCTCAAAGAAGTGGATTTTTTTTCCAATGCATACAAATTGTTTATTCACGTAGAAAAAGCATACTTTTTTTTTGTTACCGGATTGGTGCAGTATACAGAGAAAAAAGAAAGTGATGCCATTTCAACAGAATATTTTAGGAGCAGCAAGTATGGCTGTGGCTGGAGATGTTAAACGTATATATCTGAGCACATCTGTGTGTTTGCTTTTTGCACTACTGGGGGTCTGAGCTGCTTTTTCTGAAACTTCAGCTCCTGGCTAAACCTTCCAAATACAGTATGAGGATAAAGCAATCAGCTGTTGTGTTTCTCACAGCTTCAGGAGTTTTGCTGGATGTTATTTTCTCTGTTAGCAAGTAGACCAAACTTTGACTGGTTTTGTGGCTGCTTACTCTCTACTTTGTAGGAAGGTATGAATTTTGTTATGCCACTTTACTGTTTGCTTGTGAACTCTGTAAAAATAGAAACCAACAGTGGTGATTCTCCTTCCTGACCTCTGAGACAGAAGTAAAATAATTGGGAGTATCCATCTGCCTAGTCCTCCTTCCTTGCTACTCCTAGAATATCTGTTGTTGTATCATCAGCCTCCCCATTAGTTAAAACTGGAACAGAGTCTTAGTCCATGTGATCTTTTTCATGTCTTGTTTTATGGGTTATGTGTTTTAATTATCTTCCAGTGGACAAAATTAAATCCCATTGCACTTAGGCAATACCTTTCCTCTCACCATGTGCAAATAACCTATGTTATTAGAGCAAAATCTTTGAGATTTGTCTGCTCTGTATATAACAGCAGAAAAGCATGACCTACTTCCATGCCTCTCACCAGTGCTGCTGGTTAAAAGTGAAGTAGCTACTGTCGTTTCACCTTCACCGCGGAGAAGTCTTGACCAGATTCTGTGTTGTGGTGCTATCTCATTATACCATGTCCAGCACGTATCAGTATGGGCCTGTAAATCTGTCCTGAACTCTCAGACAGGAGCTGCCTTCAGCTGCAGTAATAGGTGGTCAGTGCCTGAAAATCAGGCCTCTTGCTCAAGGCTAATGCCCACACAGTGCTTGGAGCTGTTGGCCATGGTGGTGGCTCTATGAATGGACAGCATGCAAATGTGTAATGAATTTCTGTTCCTTTTTTCTTTTCTGTTCTTCTTTTTTTTTGCTTTTAAGTGTGCCTTCTGATTAGGCTATGTTTGCTGAAAAATTAAAAAATTAGTTAGGCATGTTAACTGGAGGTGCTCAGAGGTCCAAAATTCGGCTGATGATTGGTTGAGTTATGACCATCTGATGGAATGAGCAATTGCAGTCCTTTTGGTCACTATGTGAGCAGACAACAGCTTTCACCAAAATGACTAACGTGAAGGAAGAAGAACATTTGTTCACGTTTGTACGCATAATGATAATCATATCTAGGTAGATCTAGGGCATTTTTTGAAAGGTTAACACTTCAACTGTATGGCTTATGAAACACAACAAACAGAGGTTTTGTGTTATACAAGAGATGTAGGAATGTACAGTTCTGCTTTTATTGTGTTCAGTTTCATATCTAGTTAATTTGAAGAGAATGGGGTTGATTTTATTAAAACAGCAGAATAATGTCTTTTCCTATATTTTTTTTTTTAACCTGGTCTCTCCTGTAGGTTCAAACCAGTTTGTATAATAAGAAGTTACGTTTTAAAGCACAGCAAAAATAGCTGATGGTTGTATTTACTGAAGGTCATTCCAGAAAAAAAACCCAAAAACCAACACCTTAATGTTTATGCCACTATGAAATTTATATTATTTCTTGCACTGAAGCGTTAATAAAAATAAACAGAATCTGCTTGAAAACTACTCCTAAGCAGAAAGAATCAGTGCTGTTCCTTTCCAGGTGATGCTGAAGGCGTTACCGATTCTCATGTGAAGCTGCTGTAGGAGTCAGTGACTCAGACCAGGTCTAACCATGACTGATGTGATGCCTGTCACCGGTCGTATCAGAGTCTGGGAGTGAACGGTGCTGATTTGACTGGAATGATGCTATTGGTGCTAAACAGAAAGTCAGGGCTGTTTTTCTCCCTTTAGCATCAAAGGTGAGATCAAAGTATATCACAGGAGGGGAGGCTTCTTCTCTCAGAAAAGCTCTGGTCTCTTTAATCAAAAGCAAACCACACTCCTCTTTATTGTGTCTAAAAGAAAATAGTTGCTTCCTTGTTGTGGCTGTCTTTTGGAAAGACCAAAACATGCTTGCCTGTCAGATTACCACAGTTTATTAAACATCTGTTTTCTGTCTCATGTAAACTGTCTTTTTCTCAGAATGTGTTCAAGCTTAGCGAAATACACTGGCTTGGAAAATGTCATTCACTTTGAGGGATTAACACCTGGTTTATTAAGTGAAAGGAGTCTCTTAATAGAAAGCGGGGTGAGGGTATAATCCTTAATAAACATCAGCTGTAAACATTTCGTTTCTATTTGCTTTCTCAGAAGAAGAGAAAGACTTCTTTAAGAAGATCTGAGAATAAAGACCAAACGGTCTTGGTCTACAAGTATTTATCTGCCACTGGAGATCAGATGTGCGTTGGCAGGGAATTTCATTGCCTCATGCTCAGACTTCCGAAGAAAAAAAAAGACCTCATAATCCTGCTTGGGCTGTATTTCTTAAGGCTCGTGGTCTGGCGTGGGGATTTTGGTTGGTTGGTTTTGTTTGTTTGTGCAGCCATATAAAGGTGGCTCATATTCCCTTTGTGGGGAAAGTACCTTCTATTAAAGGTACTCCCAGCTAACTTGAGGCTGGTGTAGGTATGTCAGGAGAAGCTTCATACTAAAAGCTCTCAATACTTAACAACAAACATTATGTGTGCTGTCTTAAAATTTGTACAGACATCGTGTTACTCTATTAAGAAATTTCAGCTACATTTTATAAATGCATACGTTATTTTCCATAACATTTATGGGCTGTGCTAATTGTTCTGTCCTTGATATTTACCCCTTTCCTCAATACACATATTATATCCATTAGAGTATCTCAGAATAAAACAACGATTTCCAAAGGACGTCAGACAATAAGGCAGTGCAGAAACGTGAAACAGTGTTTTATGCTTTCTTAGGCAGCTCCAACTGTTATATGAACTGCATTTTTTTCCAGCTTAGGAAATGAACAGCAGGTCAGTTGTCAGTTATTCATCACCCTGAGACTTTCTTTTCTTCACATGACTGAAATTATTTGGCTATCACTGTCAGACTATTTGCAGTGGAAATCAAGCATTTAAACATTAACTGATTGTCACACCAACCCCACTGGATGTTCTGAAATTGTAAGGAAAACATTTTTTTTTCTAATTCTGAAACACTTCAGTTACGTTTTTCACAGAAGAGTATTAGGGAACACCCAGTAAACTGATTTTTTTTTTTTCTCAAAAGATGATTAGAATGTCAGGAAAGGCAGGAATGAGGTGAGGGTTGTCTGGATGAGGAGCTACGAGATATGTTTTAGAAGCTCTTGGTAGCAATGGTAATGGGGGGACAGCAGGACTAGATGATCTTGGAGGTACTTTCCAACCTTGTGATTCTATGATTCTATGAATTTTTGGTTACTTGTGGTAATAATTTATGTGCTTTTGAAAACAGAAAATTATTTGGAAGCAAAATTCTATAAACTGAAGAAGCAGACTGTTTTAAAATGCTGGGTTTTTTTTGTTTGGTTTTTTTTTTTTTTTTTTTTTAATGTTTGTTTTTCATAGTTTGCTGGTTTGATTGCTACAGTATTCTGTAGAATGAACACCATGAGTGGAAATGTAATTGTAATTGCTAACGAATCCAGTGCATTTTCAGACTGAGTGGGTCGCCGCTGAAGTGTAGAGACCGATGCAGCAGAGTCCTTACAGCTCTCTACAATTACCTGAAAAGAGGTTATGGCAAAGTAGGGGTTGGCCTCTTCTCCCACATAGCTAGCAATAGAACTAGACGGAATGACCTCAAGTTGCACCAGGGGAGATTCAGGTTGGATATTAGGAAAAATTTAATCTCCAAAAGAGTGGTCAGGTGCTGGAATGGGCTGCCCAGGGAGGTGGTGGAGTCACTGTCCCTGGAGATGATCAAGAAACATTTAGATGTTGTACTAAGGGGCATGGCTTAGTGGGGAAATACTGGTGGTAGGTGGATGGTTGGACTGGATGATCTTGGAGGTCTTTTTCAAACTTGGTTGATTGGTGATTCTATGATTCTCTGATTTCCTGCTCAAGATGTATTGGGAGGGATGTTTTAACCTAGGTCTGAAGAAGGAGGGGAGCTGAGCTGTTGTCTGTTTCCTTCTTCCCCTCTGAGAGTGAGAGTTGTCTGTTCTGGCTTTAAAGATTTTAAAACTTCATGTCAGACTCTCAACTAATCACTCACTGCTTCCTAGTTAAGGGTGAAAACATAGTACCTTCAACAGGCTGTTCATCATCCCTGACTCAGATTCGTGTTTTAGGACAAGATTAATTGCTCCCTGGAGTTGCTTGTATATCCCTGTAAGGGGAGCATAGGGCAATAGCTTGATGTTCATTTATCATCTAGGCACCTAAGTTGTTGCACACCTTCCTTTGTTTCCTTTTAGCCCCTATCCATGGGAAGTGGTGAGTCTTTGCATCTGGTAGGTGGCCAGCTGTGCTGGTGGATACATAATACCTGCCATAGTGCTGCTTTTCTCTCTCCTGGTTGTATCAGGGAAGCTGCAAAGCAAAGCATGCTTTGGAGGAATGGTGCATTACTGCGGTGGTGCAAATGCATGCCATCATTAATTTACTTAAGCCCATTCTTTGCTTGAAAAGGTGGTCGAGCTTAGGTTATTTTCCTTAAGCTTTGTATGAAAAGCAGTTGTCTTTGCTTCTAGCCATACGCTCTGCAAGGACATAATAAATGAGCTAGATAAGCTTTGGGTGAAAATAGCTGCCTTCCCCCTTTCCTCCTCCCCACCTCTCCCCTGAGCATGATTGTTTAAATAGCCGTGTTGTCTGCAGCTCAGGAATGGCAGTGTAAGGATGATGCTCTGCAAGAGTACGATCTCATGTTAGATTTCAGGCATTTCAAAGCACACCCAGCTTATGCTCTTGCACTAAAACTTGAGCAAAAGATCAAGGAACTTGGGATTAGATGTGAAGCATCACTGGTATGTGATTATATCACGCAGCTCTATGAATGGCCATTCAGAGCACTGAATTTCAATAACTTGGATTTCAGGTAAAAGCAAATCTCCCTGTAACTTATTCTCTCTCCTGTTTGAGAGATGAAGGCGCTTTTATCACAGAATCCCTTTTCAGTTGCTGTCTTCCATTATTTTGAACAGAGTGGAAAGCAGTTTGTATAAACAAAGGCTAGAGCAATGCAGAATAGAATAGTAGCAAAATTTTATAAATTGTCCATTCTTTCCCTTTTAATGCATTGTCTGTTGGATATTGTCACGTGTTAACAATTTTTGCCTGATGATAACACAAGCTGTTGAAGTGCCTCTCTCCAGGTTTATTTGTCTGCTCTTGGTTCTTTGCTCTGCATGCAGTCTTTCTGTGCCATTTAGCTTGGGATATTTGTCTTTGGGCTTTATGCCCATGTGATCATCAGGCTTCATCCTGTGCTTTTTCTTTTCTCAGACCTCAGCTCTGCCACAAGCTCTCTCTAGCTCCCTATGTCTGCAGGATGCCTGGGCTGCTGAGCTGATGGAGCCGCAGCCTCAGCAGCTGCTGGAGATGGCGTTGACCCGTCTCTCTGCTGCACTGGCAGAGATGCTTGTCTGGCCCTGTGCTAAAGCAGCTAATAGGCCAATCCTGCTTAAAAAGCTTCATTTCCATCAGCTTAGCTGGAACCAGCAGCTTACTACAAGATGAGGTTGATGCTTGTGTTGGTATAACAGAGGGGAGGAAAGGTGCAAGATTGTCCTGGTAGGGCTTCAGATTTGAGCGAAGCTGCTGTAGTCATACAAAGCTGCAAAGATGAAAGAGAGAACAAGTGTGCTATGGGACTCCAACCATTATAACGCATAAATATCTGACTTTACATTGGTTTGCATTCTAGTGCTTCCTTGCTTGGCACTTAAACATACCTTTTATTGCTTATCCTCCTTGTCTTCTTTGCCTTTCTGCAGCTTCTTTGCAACTGGTGGTTCAATTGCTTGTTAGTGATATTCACCAGACTAATGGGAGATAGCAGTGCAGAAAAATTTTTGAGTCCTGAGCATATCTCCTTCTAGGTCTTCAACCACCTTCATTGTGACAGTGACTTCCTTCACAGAATCACAGAATTGTAGGGGTTGGAAGGGACCTCCAGAGATCATCGAGTCCAACCCCCCTGCCAAAGCAGGTTCCCTACAGCAGGTCGCACAGGTAGGCATCCAGGCAGGTCTTGAACATCTCCAGAGAAAGAGACTCCACCACCTCCCTGGGCAGCCTGTTCCAGTGCTCTATAGTGCAGTGTCAGGATGCTGTTACTACAAATCACATGTTAGATTGTTTGGGGGAGCAAGAGTCCATCACTTTAGATCTGCACAAAACTAAAGAATTTCTCTGTATTTCTCTGATAATTAAATTCTCATCCACATTCATCTGCAAGACGAATCTGATACTCTCTGAAGGGGTTCCAACCAGTTTCCAGGTTTAAAAAACTTTAGAAGGCTTAGTAGTAGGCTGCTTAGCTGTCAACTTGTCTCCATTGCTCCAATGGGATGCCTTGACAAGGCTGTGATTACAGCACGTACACACAATTAAATATTGCTTTTTACATGACAGTGCATAAATCACATAAAATGCATGGCTGGAAATGTCTGCCAAGGTCTTTGTAGCTATCTGAATAAGGCTAGTGTGTTAAAGTCATTCCTGGATAAATACGTCAATTTTGAATAAAAAGTGATGCACGAGACACACGTGATATGCCTGATAACAAATATAAACAGCAGCAGCAGAAGTAGATTACAATATCTCCCTTTCTTATTCACATCCCTTAAAAAGAGGCTTTAAGTGATAGAAATTGCACAAACATAACACTTCCAGAGTATAAATAGCAAATTGTGAATTATGACTTAGTGCCAATTTGCTTTTTGATGGCCTGTTGGCAGATGCAAATATTCTCATGGAATCACAGAATCACCAAGATGGGGAAAGACCTCCGAGATCATCCAGACCCAACTGTCCACTTACCACCAGCGTTTCCCCACTAAACCATGTCCCTCAGTACAACATCTCTCAGTATTTCTTGAACACCGCTGGGGACGATGATTCCACCACCTCCCTGGGCAGCCTGTTCCAGTGCCTGACCATTCTTTCGGAGAATAAATTTTTCGTAATATCCAACCTGAATCTCCCCTGGCAGAACGTGAGGTCATTCCCTCTCATCCTATCACTAGTTATGTGGGAGAAGAGGCCAATCCCACCTTGCTACAACTTCCTTCAGATAATTGTAGAGGACAGTCGGGTCTCCCCTGAGCCTCCTCTTCTCCAAACTAAACGTTCTCAGTTCCCTCAGCTGCTCCTCATAAGGTTTGTGCAGGCCTCTCACCAGCTTTGCTGCCCTTCTCTGGACACGCTTGAGGACCTCATTTCTTTCTTGTGGTGAGGTGCTCAAAACTGGATGTATAACTGAAAGTGTGGCCTCTCCAGTGCTGAGTACAGAGAGGCAATCACCTCCCTGCTGCTGCTGCTGGCAAGCTGCTGGCAACACTATTTCTGATACAAGCTAGGATGCCCTTTGATTTTTTGAATGTTCATGGGCAAGATATTCATGCAGTACACAGCAGTAGGCAGTTTTTCTCCTTACTTTTTCACTGCTACCTTCTCACCTAGTTTTCTGATTGATCCTGGAGTCCTTTCTTCTTTTGATCGTCAGTTTGCTTTCCTTTTATAAGTCCGGTGCTGCTCTCATGCTATAATACCTTCATGTGGTTCTCAATGAGCTTATTTGAAATAATCTCCATCTGGTAGATGGTGGACATTATTTGTGTTTGGATGCTGTGTAGTTTTCAGAAGCTTGTTCTTCATGAATAAAGGGGACATCTTTTGCTTTTAAAGGACTCTTGGTATTTTAGTGTTTTGTTACACATTGGTGCTTGGTTTTATTCCCTTCTGTCCTCTAACTGCCATCTCATCCAACCCTTGTTAGATGAAACGTCGTTCATAAATGAGATGTTTTAAGCTTGCTTCTCTTCTGGAGTTTGTCAAACCATTCAGGTTTTTAATTTTTTACTTCATGTCAAAGGATTATTTTGTGTTCATGTCCCTTGAAAGTCTATGGAAACTTCTAAAACTAAAATTCAAGATGATTGGAATAGCACATTTAGCTTGGTAATCCTGGCAGTCTGAAGAAGAGCAAGGTAGAAACATCAGGCTGCAGGAAAGCAGGATTTGTGAGCAGGGGGAGACTTCATAGTTGTAGCTGCTTAAAAAAGTCAACAACAGCAAAAAAAAAAACAACCAACAACAATGCTGAAAATGCCATGAAATTCTTCTAGAGTTACACCTGATGTGGAACAAGTGGATTTTCAAACTTTTTGAACGAAGTCAAACTGGGTTGCTGTTAATAGTAAAACAGAGCTAAGAGAGGATAGTCTTGTTTCACTTAACATAAGCTGAGTCTTGCATTGCTGTTCCTTTTTGTGTCTGTTTCATGAAATAAATAACTTTGAACAGATACATACCTTTCAGAAGAAAGGTCACCTCTGCAGAGCATTTCCAATCTGTACTACTTACATTTTGTTACAGGGAAGATCACATATACACAGTTTAGCCAGGAGAAGTGGAAAAGGTTACAGAGGAAACAGTTCAGCATTTTCCTGGGCCGAGGGAATGACCCTTTGATGGGTCAGTTAACACCTTTGCTGTACTGAACTGCCTTAGTTCCTAAATAGATGTGGCTGTGTTTCAAACATAAATGTGATGTCATTTGGAAAATGAGAAGGGCTTATTTCACAGTCAGAGATCTCTTGGAATATGGACTCAGAAGATTTCATCACATCTCCTACAAAAAAAGAAAAAAAAAAAAAAAGGCAATCAACTAAGTATATGATGTATTTGAACCTGTAAAAATGTTTGAAAAAGACTGAGATTAAAGTTGAACAGCAAAATTATGGCAGATTAACGTGTAGTGCAAAGAGTTTCTTCAGAACTAAATGGTTGTATATATTTTGATTTATTTTTTATTTTTCCCACTCTGCACTTTTAATGTAGGATGGAATTTCTCACGATAGTGAAAGACAATCCTCTTTTACGGTTAATGTTTTTCTAAACCCACAGCCTCAGCGTGCCCACAGAGCACAGTATTGTGTAGATGAGCACTGATGAAACAGTGTTCTCATACTTTGGTTCTAGTGAGTGTTGTTGTAATGCTCATTTTGTCACCCTGTTGGTTTATGCAGTTTGTTATGTGCTGCACATCTGCAAAGTTGGTAGAATAAGGTTTGTGTCTGTGTGGCTGAGCTGATGCTTACTTTCAGACTCTGCATAAGCAAAACCTTAAAACGTGCTGCCCATCTGCCATTGCGTCATTTAACACTAATAAATGGGCTGGTACACACACAGGTGTTTCTTCATTGTGACACTGACTTTTTATAAACATCTGTGAACCTTTGGGTGGGGTTATTGTTTTCAACTTCTCACATTGGTATTTATCATGAGAACACAGGAACGTGCCTTTTTAGTCTTCAGGAGGAGGCTCAGGGGAGACGTTATTGCTCTCTACAATAACCTGAAAGGAGGTTGTGGCAAGATGGGAGTCAGCTTCTTCTCCCACATAACAGTGATAGGACAAAACAGAATGGCCTCACGTTGTGACAGGGGAGGTTCAAGTTGGATGTTAAGAAGAATTTCTTCTCTGAAAGAGTGGAGAGGCATTGGAACAGGCTACACAGGGAGGTGCTGGAGTCACCGTCCCTGTAGGCGTTGAAGAAAAGGGTGGATGTAGCATGTAAGTACGTGGCTAGTGGGCAATACTGGTGGTAGGTGGATGGTTGGACTAAATGGTCTTAGAGGTCTTTTGCAACCTTAGTGAGTCTATGATGGTATGACTATACAATAAGAAAAAAAAAACAACCCAACAAACAGAGCTTGAGACGTCACTAGAATTTTACTGAGAGTTAAACTGAAAATTAACACCTTAACACCTTCAGCACTCTTAAGAAGTTCATTAATTCACCGGCAAAGGCCCCTTTGATGAAATGGCGCTTGTCAGTCTGACCATAAAGTAGTATGAAAGGACTAAATAAGTTACTTAAACTAATACTTTTGATTCGGTTCATGTCTTATCATGTTAACATTTAAATTTTCCATTTCTGATGAGGAGATGCTTGTGTTGGGTTTGCCTGCCTAGTTTGACAGTGAATTGTGGTCATTCAAGGAGATTAATTTATGCCCCACACCCGCAAACATCTGAACACTACCTGCAGGAAATTTATTTGTTCTTGACAGATATTAGATCCATTTGTTGGTATTTCTTAGGTGAACAGAAGTCACCAGTGGCTTTGGCTTTCATTTTTCATGTCACTTTCTTTCACCTGCTCTAAACTGATCCGTTTGTTTCCTTAATCTCTGTTTTGTAAGGTTTGAGCTGTCCCACTTAAATTACATCACAAAAAAGAAGCCAGTTGTTATTATTGGGAATGATTGTGTTTTAGTGAATAATAATCTCTTCAGTCACTGAGTAGCAAATTGATTTGTGAAGAAGATGAGTCTGTTTGTAGGAGGGCAAGTCTGCTTGGTGATTGCTGCAAAGGTGTGATGCAAGAACGAGGGGAGAGTTGGGTGAGTAGGGCACCTTCAGAAACCAAATAAATAGGTACATTTATAAAAATGCAGCTTTCAAGATTTATTTATTTTTCCATGTATTTGATGCACTGGTGATCTAATGCATCCACGCCTTGAACAGCACAGCATGACACAGTCCCTTCAAGGAGAAGCACTACAAAGCAGCAGTAACTGCACAGTGCAGTGAAGTGCCAGAGCTAGAGGAGGGATCCCTTCCTCATTCCCATGTTAAGTTGCCTCCTATCAAATACTTAGGCACAGCAGAGACTTAATGAGAGTTAGCTCTTAAAAATTGCTGCTAATTGCAAGTCTGTTATGTTAATGTAATTAATTTGAACTGAAAACTGTAGCTAAGATACTGTTAAGGCACAGTTGTTTATACAGCTATATAGTTGCATGTGCAGTCACAGCATAACTTCCTGTGCCACGCGTGCAATGGCAGAAACAGAGTGACTGGCTGATTTTATTTCTGGCAGATTCAATATAGATATCAGAAGAAAGATCTTTTACGAATTACAATGTTTAAACTTACACTAAAGGGGAAAAAAAAAAAAAAAAAAAAAAACTTCAATAAAAATGCCCCAAACAACCAAATCATAGAATCAAAGAATGGTTTGGTTTGGAAGGCATCTTTAAGATCATATAGTTCCAATCCCCCTGCTACAGGCAGGGATGCCTCTCTCTAGACCAGGTTGCTCACAGCCCCATCCAGCCTGGCCTTGAATGCTTCCAGGGAGGGGGCATCCACAGCCTCTCTGGGCAACCTGTTCCAGTGTCTCACCACCCTCACAGTAAAGAATTTCTCCCTAATATCTAGTCTAAATCTACCCTCTTCCAGTTTAAAGCCATTTCCTCTCATCCTGTCGTTACCTGTCCTTATAAAAAGTCCCTCCTCAGCTTTCCTGTGGGCCCCTTTCAAGTGCTGGAAGGCCACTATAAAGTCCCCTGGAGCCTTCTCTGCTTCAGGCTGAAAAGCCCCAGCTCTCAGTCTGTCCTCATAGAGGAGGTGCTCCAGACCTCTGATCAGCTTCATGGCTCTCCTCTGGACCCTCTCTAGCAACTCCATGTCCTTCTTGTATTGCGGGCCCCAGACCTGGATGCAGAGATAGAAAAACAAACCCAGGCTTCTAGAGAAAAGAACGGTAGTTTGGATTTATTTTGATTTTTTTTTGGATCTGCTTGTTAGAGAGGCAGTGTAATGTTTTGAGTTGTCAGGATATGGGATTTTGTCCCTAACCAGGGTCTGTCTGTCCCATGTGACTAGAGGGAGTTTGTTTGCTGCTTGGCTTCACTTCTGCGCACTGCCTTTCTCTGCTGCTCCAATTTTTGTACAGGAGCCCTATGACTTTCCTAACCCATTTAGCCTACTTTGGCCTACTGCATAGTTCAGCTTCTTATTTCCTTGACTCCTGCCCTCTTTCAGCTCTTCTAGGGCAGAGCTGCCATGTATATGATGCCATGGTATGGTGAGTGCTGACCAGCTGTCTTCTCCAGATGGGCAGGGAGAGTGGCAAAAGCAGCTGAAGCATGCTTTCCAGCATCCAGCTGAGCTGACCAAAAAGGTAGTTCCAAATTACCAGAAAGATAAGCTTCTTGCTGCATTGGCAGCAGAAATTCCAGTCCTGACTAATTTGTGGGCCACCACAACAAAAGCAGAATTGGTGAGGCCAGCCCTGCTTCTTCTCTGCTTTCATTTTCAGTTTCTCAGTGAAGCAGTGTTTGAGATAGAGATGTTGAAAGGGGATGTTCGTGTTTAAAACCACCTTGGGTTTTCTTGTGTTCACTATTAGAGAGTGGAAAATTTTCTCTTGTTGGTGCAAGAAAGCTTCTATTGAGCCAAGGTTGAGCTAAGTATAATGAGAAGTCGAGAAAAGTTGTAAGTAGCTTGAAAGTTGTTCAGTTTGCATGAACTTCCATCATGTGAGCCTTTGTCTCGGGTAGAAATGTTTAGCTTGAAGGTTAAGATGAAGGAGGTGACTTCTGATCATCCGAAGAGTGAAGGCTGTGTTGTATCCTCGTTCCTGCTCCTTTTGCATATGGTTCTTTCATCCATTTAATCTGTGCTAGTAAAGAAAGAGGGCTGTTTGAAGAAGGCACTGTGGAGCGCTCTGTCTCTCATCCAGCAACAGTTGAATACTTTATGGAAGTATATTAAGTCCCTGACAGGAGAAGGTAGCCAGCTGGCTGCTGCAGCAGGATGTTCTTATTCTGCCTCACAGCCGAGGAGAAGGAGCTGGCAGCCTGCCTGCTGTGCTCACAGGGGGAGAGGGAAGGCACAGACTCCTTCAGTATTTTAACTAGGTGGGCCCTTAACCAGAAAAATAAAGGAGAAAGCACGCTTTTCAAGTCTGTCCAGGCCACCAACTGGAAAGTGGCAAAGGACTGACTTTAGTATGCATAATTACCACCTAAAAGGCTCCATGGTTTGAGATGGCTTAAGAATCTGCCTGCTGAAAGGGCTGCAAGCAAGTAAAATAATTACACTGGTATTTGTCTTGCCTGAAACGGCACGCACAGGGGAGGTGTCCCGCTGTTGAAAATAGTGATGTAACAAGATTTAGAGTTTGGATATTCTTTCATTATCCTTTCCTCCTCTAGTGAGCACAGTTCAAGTCCAGGCGACAGTGTGGCCTACCAAGGAAGATAATTGAAAGGAAAGGAATTCACATTATAATTGGCAAGCACACCAGAGGGAGAGCACTGGAACAGGGCTCACCGTATCATTACGCCAAGTATTGAAACAACACGAGATACTATCCAGTTGATGATCCATTTCAAAAGAAGCTAGCAGGTGAAAACAGCTTTAAGAGATTTTCCCTCCACAACCAATTAGTGCAGGAACAGATACACATGCTGAACTACAAGTATCTCAAACAAGCCAGTCCTGAGGCCGTTGTTTTCCAGCCTGTTATCCCCTGTGTGCTTCCTGGAATGAACTCTTGCAAGAAACTGTGTGTGGATGCTCTGTTAACTGATAAAGCGAAACTCCTCATTTACATGCAGAAGTTGACAGTCCAAGAGAAGTTTTCAGTAATGTAATGAAGGAATCTTGCTGGGTTGCACAGACTCAAACTACGACCCAGATTTGAGTTCTCTGTAGATGCTGTTCAGTGACCTCTGCTATTATTTTATAACAGACCTTGTCCCAGGTGTATCATAAGTTCTGAAAGTAAAGATATTAAAATTAAGTGCTGAGGGTTTTTGGAGGTGTAGTTTTGGGTACTCCACAGGTATCTGAAACATACGTGTTATGGAGTTTCATGTAATCACAGAGTGGTTGAGCTTGGAAAGGAGCTTCTTCTGGAGGTCATCTGGTCACACACTGCTACTCAGGCAGGGCCACCCAGAGCAGCTTGCCCAGGGTCATGTCCAGGTGGCTTCTGAATGCAACAGAACTTTTCTGTGCAAACTCTTCTAGTGCTCTGTCACCATGTATTTATAGTTGCTCAATTATGTAGTTGTAGTAAACCTCCACGTCCAAGACCATCCAAGACCCTTGTCTCTGATTATGAAGATGGCTAAGTGTCTGTGTGGTCTAGATTGAGCTTTTAAAAGGTAGGCAGGAAATACTGCTGTGAATTGCTTTCCCTGTTTTTTTTTTTTTTTTAATTGACTTCTCATGGAGAGTTCAGGAAAAAAACAAACCTGAATGCTGGTATCAGTTTACTCTCCCTTCCCAAGCTAGCAAATGTGAAGTAAGCTGTGATGTTTGTGTGTTCATTCACCATGAATCAAATGTGTTAATTAAAATGATGCTTTTGACCCCTACGTGAACTGATTACAGCACTGGTTTAAGATTATAGGTTGTTATCACGGCTGCTGTTTTTAGCATGCCTTAGTTGCTGTTCGTCTACTTCACAAGATTAAAGATTACTGGACAGTGTTAGATGCAAATAACCAACGTGCCTCAGAATAGCAGGGTGAGCCTTTTGCACATCCATCTGAAGTCTGTTTTTCCTTCACTTCCATTGGGAGCAAGCAGTGTCACACTGGAAGCAATTAAAAATTGCTAGAAGTACCTTATGTGTATAATGTAGATGTAGCTACTAGCTGAGATAATGAAAGAAACTGTCAAGCATAGCGTGTTTTCTTTGCTTGCAAATTTGTTTTGCAGCTTGCAGACCTGCTTCAGCTACTAGTAGAGCTCAGTGGACAAAGGTTGTGAGAAGGGCTGGGAATTTATGGTGCTTTTTCAGTTGTTTTCAGCTGCTTAGAAAAGAGGGAAGTAATACAGCTCAGCTTTCTCTTAGCAAGTTGAAGGAATTTCAGCCCTTGTTTTCAGACTTCCAACTGTTTGAGGCTTCAAAGCCTCTATGTGTGAAAGAGGGGAAGGAGGAATAAACAGCAGGGCTAATCTTACCTTAAAGTAAGTGTAAGGGTTGGAACTCCAGCTGTAGGAAAACATCTGTGGTAGCAGAGAGGATATTCAAAACACATGCATTCGGTTCTTTCAGAAACAGGTACCGCATCACAAAGACCCTGGTATCCTGTTAAGCAGGATATTGATTGCATATTCAGTCCTTTAAAATCTGTGGGTATTTTATCCATTTTCCTTCTAAAAAAGGTAGGCTGTCGGGCTTTGTGTGGTTTATTTATCTGTTATTTATTTATTTCAAAATTTGGCCATCTGTTTTGTATCCGAAGAACCTGTACGCAATAAGAATGTAATTAGAATAGCATTTTAAAGAATTTGTTCTGGTTTTAAGAATCAGATATGAGGAGAGAGGTTGACATAAAAAAAAAAATTACCTGTGATGTCATTTGGAGGAAGAAAATAAGAAACATGATAGCTTTTTTTTTTTAACTTCTGATCGAGTGCTGAGAGTGCTTAAACATCTCTCTCCCTCCTGTTTGTTGCTGAGTGTTGTCAGACTTCTAACGTCTCCTGCTGAAAAAGGAAATTCAGCTGGAATCCCAGTTCCGTCTGTTCTTTTGTGCAGCAGCACTTTCTCACAACAGGGCAGCTACTTAAAGCAGGAATGCGCTGCCAGTTTGTCTCAAACTCTTGCTAGCCACATGGGAAAAGCACAAGAGCAGTGAGAAAATCTTGGTCTGTTTTATCGCATTTTGCATGGGAGCAGGCAAATTCACAAACCTCCAGAAGCACTGGTCACTGGAAATGGGAACAAACATGGTTGCTTGCTTCTGAGGGCGAGGTAGCTCTGCTGTGGACTTCTGCACCAAATCTAGCTTTGCAAGTTAGGTTGAAAAATTACTTTTAATAGGCAAAATAAACCTGGTGATTAAGAAAATATCTCATTTCTTTCCTGCAGTGTTGTAATCTGTTTCAAATTCCAGATCACTGAGCAGAAGCAGTCAGATTTTATAGCAATCAAACAGTGGTACTATATAAATATACTATTTAAAGAGAGAGTGCGAGCATGTGTGCATTAGTTTATAACATCACTGGGACGAAGGCTGGCTGAGGCAGGCAGGGCTCTCTGTGTCCCTCTGTGTCCCCGTGTCCCAGCCCCTGCTCCAGCAGCACCACCCAGAGCAGGGTGCCCAGGCCCACGGCCAGGCGGTTCTGGAGAGCTGCAGGGAGGAGACCCCACAGCCTCTGGGCAGCCTGTGCCAGTGCTCCGGCACCCGCACAGCGCAGCACTGCTCCTGGTGTTCAGAGGGAGCCTCTGGGGATACAGTCTGTGCCCATGGCTTTTTGGTCTGGCACTGGGCACTGCTGGGAAGAGCCTGTCTCCATACTCTCTTTGCCCTCTCTTCAGGTATTCATAGATGTTGATGAGATCCCTCTGAGCCTAACACACATTGTTTTTGCTGAAGGGGTTATTTAGTTATGATGTTCCAAGGAACTGGGAGAACGCCTCTGTATCTGTGTTGATAACTAGTAAAATAATGTTACAAATGGCTTCTGCTTTAAAATGGTGCCTAAATTGCTTCACAGAATGTTTTCCAATTAATTGCTTCTATTTACCGCTTTCATGCATACACTGTAGTTATGGATGATTGCACACAGCTGAACTGCTCTATGATGGTAGTTGCTGTCCTGTACCGTCTTCCAAGATTTTTACTGCCATCCAGGTGAATATTCTGTCATGCCAAATCCTGTTGTTACATATATGGCAATAGGAGCGATGGTATTCCTTGAGAAGCAGCTGCATGATTTAAGGTTCCTATGTGGGTGACCAGCTCTTTTCAGAGATATTGAAATGCATGCTCTAAGGAATTTACCAATTTCTGGATCATTGGTGGTTGTACTGATGATTCTTCTGCAGGGCCCCACATAAACGCACTCATTTCATGGCATGAGGGCTGTTGTATTGGAATGAAAATCTCTCTGAATGCATGAAACTACTTTTACTGCTCTGCCAGTGAATTCTCAGGAGTGGACAATCCACTCCTATGAGCCAAGAGCTAAGGGCTGGAGCTGTATTTGAACTCCTGCCACATGTGGAACATAAAGATAGAGGTGAACTGGGAGATCAGGATCTCTTATCAGGAAGGCTTCAAAGGGAGCTGTCATCGACTGCGTTGAAACCTTTGACACTTGAGCCAGTTCCTGCGTAGAACCAGGTGGGCTGGTTGCCATGCACCTGTTCTGAAACAAAACAGAATTACCAGCAGAAGTCTTTAGGGCTTGCACATCTATAGGTGTCTTTTTATTTCTAAGTGGTGATTTTTATTTTATTTCATTTTTTTTGAGACCGTGCCATTAGAAAACAAGGAATCAATTAAGCAAACAGAAACATTATAACACAATTTTACAAAGTGCTTTTCAGCACTTAAGTGTTAGCCTTGAAAATGATCATTTGCATTTTGGTGTTATCAACAAAGGATGCCATAAAACACCTGAACTGCACTGATTTGTGATTTTAGTCACAGCAGGTACAGCCAGGGACAGAAAGTTCCTGCTTAATCTTCAGATTTGCAATCCAATCCATACAGAGAAGAGAGATTTGTTCTCTCTTTGCTTTCATTCACCGTTTGCAAAACAAAAGAGACTAAGGGATGTGGTTTGAAAAGTGACACAGATTTTTTTGTACCGAAGCTACAGAAAAATAGTAGTTCCTTGGGGCTCAGCTGACTGCAGTAATCACTAAATGACCATATCCTTTAATGGGAGAATTAAGGATATTTCAGCACTGTTCCTTGGAAAAGATAAAGCGTTCGCATCCATTTCTAACAGTTCAAGTTATCTGGAAGCACTGCTGTAATCCCATGGGATGAGGCTTCATACTCTGCAAAACCATTTGTCAAATACTTCTTTAGGCTCAGTTAGTACTTTGTCCCCTAGATCCACGCTGTGGGTTTATCTCATGTGCCCTTTGTTTGGGATGTTTTTTATTCAGTAAACTGTCTCTGATTAATCATAACATTTACTCAGACCCACTCTGTTTAATGTGCTTTTGTGGTGGTTTTTTATTCCCCCAGCCAGCAAGAAGAAAGTGCTGTGCAGGAATGTAAGTGCCTCTTGACTGCAGAAATTCTGTTCTAAGAGCCTGAAGCTGCCCAGCTCAAAGATTTTTGTTGCAAACACTTTGAATAATGTTTTTAGTAAGTCAGAAGTGCTGGGTTACTAACTGCATTCATTGGTGTTGACACATTAACCTTGAACTACTAACTCAGTCAGTAGTTCCTGTTTTGAATGCAAGTAGAAATATAGCTGGCATCAGCAGCTAATGTGCTGTTTCACGTTCCCAGGCTGGAGTCAGATTCTTCTGTCCCACGTTGGTACACGGTGGCGTTTACAGACCTAAATTCTGGAATGGCAGGTGCACTCAGACTGTCAAAAATATGCACATACAGACTTAGGAATTGGGGATTGTACTTATATGCCCTACAAAGGAAGAGAACCAAAAATGCAAGCACCAGACAGATTATCTCCATAATTTGATACTGTTAGCAGCTGGTGTCATCTTCTATCAGATAAATGATTAAAAGTTAGATGTTTATAGAGCTCCGTGCAGCCCCTCTACCTGAATAGTTTACTGTTAAAATTATTAAGAAAATCAAAATACAATTATTTTTGGATATCTGTAGAGCAGAAAAATGTGAAACAACCAGGCTGCTTCTGTGGATTTTAAAAATGCGCATAAACATATCTGTTCTAAACACTGAGGTACGTACTTGTTCTGTATTCTAAGGAGACAGGCAAGTCTTTTTCTTGCAATTCATACATGGTCCCTTTTATTTTCTTCCATCCGGATATTCTGTTTTTGAAGTATTTCTATCTAGAAATATCCCACAGACTATGTTCCATGTGAAACTATGTTTATTTCATTTTTAAGTGAGAGGAAAATACGGCTGTAAACAAGAATCTTTAGCTTTATCTTTCCTGCTCCCTGTTCCAGTGGCTGCCAAGCCATTGGTTTCCCACCACGTTTCTGTTTTTTGAATATCTATCAGTTACAGTTTCATGAATTCTCACTGCTGGCAGTAACACACGTGTTTTCATTTACTGCATTACTGGTATTCTCTAGACAACCAGTCTGTTGAAAAGAAATTAATCCCAGCAGTGAACTGAGATGCTGAATTCTCAGCAGTTTGTGAATTCATGTTTTTATGTTGAGGCTATTTATATCTGGATTGAATTAATTTGAATATGTAACCAGGTGGTTGTGGTTACATCTTTTATTATCCATTCTATGTGAAAAGCTAGCAGAATGCAACTGAAGGATGGGAAAATGCAGTAAACGCAGTTGGGAAACACAGCATTGTATGGCTGAAAACTCAAGCTTACATTTCTCTAATTCCTGTCTATGACTTCAGGCATGATCAGGGTCAAGGAATATAAGTATGCTGTATATAATAACTAGATTTGGTTAAGAAAGGCGTGCTATATACAATGTTTAGACCTGACTCATTTTAAAATTTCACTGAAGATGAAAATAGAATGAAGTATGAAGCCTTTTTGTCCTGTCGTCCAACAGTGAAAAATCACAGAGTACCCAGGCAACATCTGAGACAACCTCTTTTGAAGAAGAGGAGAGACTTTGTAAGGTAACTTGCAAAGCCTGTTACCAAGCTGCAAATTCATACTCAGCAGGGTTGTGCTTTTTATGTCATTCTTTTCCCATGAATATTCAAAATGGTTAGCTCAAAGAAGAAATGGGCTTAGTCCTGAACTGTGTTTTACACTGAACAGAGAAAGCAAAAAGATCTGATTTTTCTCCTGTTAGACATTAAGCACTTAAACTACCCGACTGATTTTCTTTAGGATTGTTCCTTTCAGGAGGAAGCTGGCTTAATATGCAACTTCTGTCTGTAATGATTATCATCACCTCTGTTTCACTGAGACTGGAGGTAATGGAAGGAAACCACTGGAAGGTTTTTTCTCTCAGTCCTTATTTTTGTGCCATTTCAGAGATTTTCATAGCAAAAGCTAGAGAAATGATGTTGTGAAGGCAAGTAGAAACCCCACTGGTAAATTATACAATATTATATTGAGTCCTGGTTATGTCTGTGCCCATTACATTGGTCTTAGCTTCAGTCATTTTTTCAGTGACTGGCTGCACCGAGTGGGCTTCAGTGACTCCCAAAATTTGCCACAAGAGGAGAAATGTGAGTGACGTGCATCCTACCAATGAGTAGTTTCTGTTCTTTGGACAAAAAGGGATTTCAGATGTTCTACTGGGCTCTTTTTTCCAAAGGTTCCATCAAAACTGGTCTTGCTTTCTTTCTGTCTTTGCTCTCTTTCTGTGATTCTTCTTGAGGACTGGAGGCTATAAATTCACTATTTATTTATGATGTATTATAGCAGTCTTAGAACACAGCCTGCCTTTCTCAAGATGACAAAATGCCTAGAATCAAAACTTATTGAAGTGTTAGTAAATAATTGTAAAGTTTGTTTGCAAAGAAGTATGTAGGCAGTGAATTTAAATACATGCAGTTCAGCAGTTTTAGAAATTAGAGTGTACATAGCTAAAGGATTGGAAAATATCTGTTTTAGAAAGTGTTCTGTTGGTTTCTTTTCCTGCATGTTGATTTTACAAATTCTTTTTATCTAGTGACTAACATATGCATGAGGAGTATTTGTGTAATCCCTTGTGTCTGAGGGGCAGCCTCTCTGTATGAATATTTCCCAGATCAGTCAGAAGATTTTCTCCTATCTTGAGTCCATGCACAAAGAAGAAGAAAACACGCAGTTGTATTTTGTAAGTGGTAAAGAGAAGGGAAATCGTGTGATTGTTTTCTTATGGAAGTGTTAGGGTGACTTTTTTTCCTGCTACGTTTATACAAGATACCTGTCAGTTGAAATTATTTTGAGAATATCTGTCAGGCTGTCTGTAATCTCACAGAAAACTTCTGACATCTGTTTGATTTTATGCCACAGCAAATAACACTGAACAGAGAAAGTACTTTAGAATAAACTTACTTTATTGAGGATAATTTATTATTCTGTTAGTTCAATAGTAAATATCCCTCTATGCCTTGAGGCAATGGAGAGAAATAAAACTGACAGATGAAACTGTTTTGACATTTAGTTTATAGGTATTTTGAGCAGCAACCAAGCACTCGTGAATCGTTTTGGGGCTGATCGTTGGCCTCCCTCAGTCTTTTCTCCATGAAGAGCCTCTTTCTGCTCTTGCTGAAGTTCAGCTCCCTTGGTGGGAATGCAGAAGGTAGCTACCTTTCAGGATCCCTCTGAATGAAAACATGAAATTGAGAGGCACAAATATTGGCATCCCTCAAAACTCTACCACCAGTGCAGTGCAGCTGCATTAGCAGTAGCCCTGGAAAAACTGTAAGATGTGAAAGAGCATGGGGAAGTTGTTCTTTGCATTTTCCTGGTGTTGCCTTTGAGTGCAAGGAGAGCTGCTGTCAGGAAAGCTATATTAGTTATGGTACATGAGACAGACCAAAGGTAATGATACTAAAGCTGTGAGCTGATGTAGGGCAGAAGGGATGGAGAAAGATAAGATCAGAAAGCTGCTTTGGAGGTGGAAGTGGTTGTTTGACCATAGGCTTCAGCCCCTTCCCCCAGGAAAATTGTGCTATTGGCATGCTGCTTCTGAGTCCAACGGTTGGTTGGGAGCTCCTTGGTTGGGTCTGGTCCAACTTTCCCCTTGTAAAACTGCAAAAGCACTCATGGCTCAAGGTTGAACAGCAAGCTCAGTAAAGTGATACAGTGTCTTAAGTAGTTCCGTAGCATCTTCTCTTTCTGCTGTCATATTTAATGCAGCAACTTCACAGAGATTATTTGTGTTTAAATAAATAAAGAAGTTCTCAGTAACTCTTGAGCTTCACTCAGAATTTTCTGGCCTCTGCAGGAATGCCACTAGGCATTCCTATATACACATTTTATGCATGAGAGAGTATAAGCAGGACATACTAACCCTTTGCCTGGAAGTGCAGTACAATGTAGAACATACACAGATCAAAATTAGGTTATTCCGAGAAGTCAGTTTGGGTTTTCTCCCAAATTATAAAATATGTATCTGGGAGAGGGCCGTAGGATGGCCTCCACAGTGGTTGATTAGGCTTAATTGTATATGGAATTGAAGACAGAATTTTGTAAGTGTAGAAAAATAAATGCAAATATACTGTAAAAGGTATCTGTAAAAGGTTTTTTATTCCTACTGCTTTTTGGCTAATCCATATACTTTGGGAAGAGAAAAAATGTGTGTTTATACTAATTGATGAAGGGCCCTCAGCAGCTCTGTATAAGCAGCCTTGATTGTTTGCACACTAATTAGCTAAGTCTAATTTTGTTTCTAATCAGCAAACTAAATATCAGTGTAGAAAGGTATTCTGAATTTTTTAGGGATTATTATAAAACCATTTCACTTCAGCACACCTGTGTTGGAAACAACAGATGAGTGGAGCAGTTCTGAATGCTGCCATTGTTGTTGTTGGAGTCAGTCTTCTTTCCTGTGTTACCACTGTGATTTAGAGCTTTTAACTTCTGACAAATGTTTAGCAGATGTACTAAGAAAACATTCAATACAGCAGTAGGAAAAGGCCTTGCTCTTTTCAGTGCACCTCGGTGCTGCATCTCTCCCCCAAAGTTAAAATCTCACACTACAAATTCTATCAACAATGTCACTTTTTTTCTTCTCAATCAATCAAACCAAGCGTCCTTTATGAAGAAAAATCTATTTAGCCTATTAATTAGCTGAACTCACTATACTGCCTGAAGGCCAGAATCACCTCATTCCCATGGGGTTTGCTTTAAAAATACAGACTAAAATGGACTGCTCACAGCCTGTCATCAGAAGGGGCTCCTAAGTATGTGTGTAATCTTTCATCTCAAAATATATTTGTAAACTTTATCCTATCGGAAGCCAACCTGTCTGAAAATTCTGATTAGTTATTTTTGGTTTCTTTTCTGCCGCATGTTAGGCGTAGGATCTTCAGGCTGCACACAGCCAGCATCTGGGGAAGTGTTACTGCAATGAGCTACCAAGATGCTGCACCCAATGAGGTCTTATTTTCATGTGTTGCAAGGCTTTCTCAGCCCTCAGCCAAAAAAAGTCATCAAATTTAAATTAACTCATAAGAGGAAGAAAGAAAGAAAAGTGAAAATGGTTATTCAGTGGAAGCAGTTGTAACTTAAAGAATTGTAACATTGTGTGCTCATAGAGCGTTACTGAATCTCACTGTCTTTCTAAAGCTGCGTGAAGAGGTTATGCTTCGTAGGGGAATATCCTGCTCCTTTGCCTTTACATCTTTTTGGCACTGGTAAAGGAATGGGTTGCAGTGGACACTGAGGGTGATTTGTCTTCTGAACCCTGCAGTTGGTATGTGTAGTGGGCTCTGAATG